>NC_079157.1:110106119-110822325 GCF_947563725.1 Argiope bruennichi | reverse complement strand
AAGGCCTATAGAAAAAACATTTTAATTATTTTACTCAAAATGATGTTGTTATTAGATTTAAATACATTTGAAACGTTCGAGGTGTCTTAATTTTTGAAGAAATTAAATAGAATTAATAATTTCAGCTAAACATGAAAAGAAAATAAGGTAGGCATTTTATATTTCGAGCTTTTTTAGACAGTTAAAAGTGAATTTTACTCTAAAAAAATATAAATTCTTATGAGAATTCAGTAAGTGTGCAGAAAACTACTTCTAAAAAATTAGCATTTAATTGGAATGACAAAATTTTACACAGTTTCATTCCAAATAAATTTATATTCGTTAAAAAGAAGAAAAAATAATAGAAAGAAAAATTAAAAATTGAGTCGCCTGGAATATTTTGAAATTTAAAAAAATTATGTATCTTTTAAGTTAAAAAAATATTTTTTTAAAATTGTTTTTAAAAAATTGATTTCTTTATATCTTAATTCATACGTATAGAAAATTTCATATCTCCAAATGAATAATTCGCGAAAATGCTAAAACGAATCCACCGTCTCCTTAATATCACAGAAGAGTTTTGTGTATTAATAAAAAAAAGCAAATGCATTTTACAATTTGGAACTCGAACATCAGTCCAAAATCTGATAGAAACAGTTCTGAAGACGAAAAGGCACACCTGAAACAGATTTTTTTCAATTATCTCTTTAGTTAAAAAATAAATTATATTTTGTCATATTCGGTGGCAAGTTTAACATTTAGTTTCCCACAAAATTATTTTAAATCCATCAAAAAATTTGTATAAACTACTTTTCAACCCTTGGCTACTATATTTTTCGCCTTTTGATCCGCGTCATATGTCTAATTGCATAACTTCCTCTTTAGTGTTTATTAACTCTATCAATATTAAAAAGCCCCAAATGCCTATTGAAAAAAACTATGGCGGGCAACCAAGACGCCGAGGCGGCATATCATTACGTGCTTTTTTCTCATTTTATTAATTGTGATTAATTGAATATCCGAGATGCATGCTTTGGCCGCCTCGGATATTCAATTAATCACATACGCCTACCTAGATGGACAAGCATGCTTTCTAAAGCCGCGATCTGACGATTTGACCATAAATCTGCCAATTGACCCATTGCATGAGCATCCTCGCCTGTGGACGTGGTCCGGAGTTTCCCACAAATTATCAGTAAACTGAAGAGACGTCAAAGAACCCCGGAAAACTACAAGACAGGGGAAATTGTGCCTGTCTCCAGACGCACACAAGTAGATGGAACGAGGCTTAAGAGTTCTTTACAGAAGTTCGAATATACATTTTCTTAAAAGAAATCAAAAAGGGCTTTTGCATATCAACCCCCTAAGAACTCATGCTATCATTGTGATTTCTGAAGGAGGGATGTTTTTTCATTTCTTTGAAATAGAAATATGGGCATTCTAATATTCTGATGCACTTAAATTTGAATGCATTAGGAATGAATAGGTTAATTGTGGTTCAGAAGGGTTCATCTAATTAGAAAGTAAATAGGAGTTAATTATATAGTAAGTAGGAATCATAAGCATATCTCGCTGCGGTGAACTTTTGTAATTAGGGTTGTGTGTATTTGTTGTGACTCCAGTTTTTGGGACGTTTTTGAAAAATAATTTTATTTACATTTTAACTAACGAAATTAAACATTTGATTTTTACTACGAGTTTTACCGAGGCAGTGCGCGAGAGAGTTCCGAAGACAAAAGGAGAGATAATATCTTTTTTAGAGGTATACCTGGATGATGAGCGGTGCGGCAATTATGTCACACACACCCTCCATGGAGGCTGTAGTTTATAGATATCTGATATGATTTATATATAATAAATGATAGATATATCTGATTTATGATAGGTATATATGATTTATGATAGGCGTTCACTACAAACTAGATGATTGATACCAATTTTGTTGTCATATTATTTTTTTCTGATTACAAAAGTTTTTAAAAAAAATAATTCCGACAGTCCACTTGAATTCGAATGATCTTAGGAATGAATGGGTTAATTGTGGTTGAGAAGGGTTTATTTAATTAGGAAGTAAATATGAGCTAATTATACATAAGTGGGAATCATAAGAATATCTCGCTGCGGTGAAAGAGATGAATAATGCCGATTTTCCTGATTACAAAAAAAATTTAAAAATAAATCCCCAGAATAATTTTTAAAAACTTTTTACAATTTTATAATAAAATTAAAACCCTTTAGATGTTTTCAGAAATATTTTATTATGCAATTTTGTTTTCCATCAATCAAAATCAATGCACGAAATAATCTTTAATGTTTTTTTAACGAAATTGAACAACAATGCTATAATAAGTAGAAAAATTAACATAAATCTTATAATAAGTTAAATTGTAAAGATTATTTATTATTCTAGTATTATAATTTGATGGATTTTCGTTCATATCTCTGAATTTTAATTTTTTGAGAATTAATACAATTTTCCCCTAGTTGAATTTAAAATGATAATAAATATATAGTCATATAATATTGAATATATATATTATATTGAATATATATATTATATTGAATATATAAATTAATTGTTTTGGGAACTATTTCAAGTTCATACCAAATTTTGATGCCGAATGATAATGCTTATAAATTTCTTTTAAATTTTTTTATATAATTTGACACATTTCATGCTTCTAAGGATGGAATTTTCCATCGATGTTTTTTATTCACGTCTTGATCAGCTAAACGATTGTACCTACCTATATTTGAGAAAATAATAATTTAAAATTTTAGGACTTAATTATAAGTTAATCATTGTTTAAATTAATTTTTTACGTTATCAATCGGGATTTTGAGTGTTGAAACTGAGAATAAATACATTTACTTTATTTTATAAGCATGTTTCATTCATCTAAAGTGTTGTTTGGGTAATTGTAATCATGAACATAATAGATATAAATATCTTAAAATAATGTCTGTTTAGTGGTTTTCCCAATTTGAAACAAAATAATTGCTAATTTTAAATGAATTATATACATTTTTTTATTAAAAAAAATCTACTACAAACAAAATTGTCTAAGATATTGAGAAAGGTGTAAGACATTTAAAGTTCACGTATAACTGAGACGACCAATGGTTGTTATTGATATTCTTTGTAAGACCTTTGACTAGTTTATTTGACTTGTTTCATCATAGATTGAGTAAAATTCTGTAAATGATATTTTTGTGCCATTCTTGTTGTGTTAAAAATTCGAATTTTTGATTATTTGTATATTTTTATGATAACACATTACAGTATTATTTTTAGATTTCAATTATCAGCTAAGCATTAAATTAATAAAATTTTAGCTCGTCAGTGGAAGAGAGTTTAACCCTTGTTTGCATGAGGATGCAAATGTCCATCATAACATTTAGTGAAAAAAAATTGTACTCAAAACAGGTGAACTGTAAATTTGTTGTTGCTGGCAACGTTTTTGATGACTTTTGCATAATACGGAACAAAGCTGTCAAAAATATCAAATGTCACAATCATTATAGTGGGTTTTAACTTATCATTCCGCTGTTTGTTGTGGTAGGAAGAAAGGTGCGATTTCTTGAATATTTTTTTTAACTTATCTCAGATTTTGTTTGCTAATAAAGGCGATAATGAGTGGAGGAACTTAGAAGAGAGGGATATTGAAGATTTTGCTTAAAAGATTGTTGCTTTAATCTAGAGCATAAATTATACCAAACTGATTTATTTCAGAAACAAAAAGAAAAAAAATCATGCAAAGAATGGTTTAAAAATGTATACATGTGGTGAATTGCATATAAGCCAGTAACAGCGCTTCTGCCTGAACAGCTGTTTTGGCAAAATCGGTATGTTACTGGACTGCTAACCCAAAGGTCCCAAGTTTTATCCTCACGCGTCTAATACCGCTAAATTGGTGACCTTGGACGCTGAACCTTCAACCTTCGTACAGCTGTTGAAGCGCCATCTACCCGAAACCAAAGTTGCCAGACTCACTTGGCGCAGCAAAGTCGCCAGACACACTTGGCGCATTAGCACCCACAAACGCTCGTCATAACGCTTGGCGCTAATCAACAGGGTAGGCCCATTAGAACAACAGCTACTACTCAATACATCGCCACTCAACGCCATATCGTTCGTCTCCCCTTCGACTCACTGGAGGGAGAGTACTGTGGTGAATTGCATATAAGCCAGTAACAGCGCTTCTGCCTGAACAGCTGTTTTAGCAAAATCGGTATGTTACTGGACTGCTAACCCAAAGGTCCCAGGTTCTATCCTCACGCGTCTCATGCCGCTAAATACATCTCAAGACTGAAAAAAAAATCCGAAAATAATTTTACAAAACATTCCAAAAAAAGTGCTAAAAAATCCTTTTCGCACTTTGCTAAAAAGGAATGTTTAAAAACTATTATTATTGAATTTATCCTATTAAATCATTGTAATGCGGCTAAAAAACGTTCGATTAATTGACAATGAACAGAATATTTATGAGGTGTGATGGTAAAAATCAGTTTGTCCAAAAATTTCTAAAGTACTTCGTATAGAACTAAATGAATTGTAATATGATTAATTTTCTCTTCAAAACTCTAATATAATATATACATACGTTTAGAAACAATTTTCAAGAAATACACTTAAGTAAGCAAGAAAAATACTTTTTAAATTGATCATTTACATAGCATAGTGTAAAAATATTTCAGCTCGTTTTTTTAATGAAATTTTTTATTCATGGATTCTCTTGAAGGTTTTCGGATAAAGAATAAATAATATACGATAGACTAAGTTATAACTTGTTTTTTATTAGCAGATTTTTTATTATTGTTGCTTGCAAATTATTGAATTTATTTTTGCAGTGCTTAATGACCACTTGGTATTTGCCGTGTGAAATGCAATTATACATAATTAGTCCTATTTTTCTGTTGCTATTGATGAGGTACGTAGATACTTTTTTCTTCTAAAAACAATATAGGTAAAACAATATACTAGATTCTCAAAGTTACAGAGAAATGGTGGATTACAGTTTTATATTTTTGCAATATTTTTCCATCAAAATCTTTCATTTTGATATATTCTTTAATTAATACGATTGGTAATTTGATTTGTCTTTATTGTCTATATATATCGATCATTTACAGTTCAGAATTATGGTGAATAAATGCATAATCAACTTGATGAATTTAGAATAATCATGAAAAAAATTTATTCTAAGCTTTAAATAGACATTTAAATTATGTTTTTGTTTTCTCTGAGATTAAGTTTTTTTTTATTTAAAATTATATCTGTATACTTTTTATGTTGATGTTGAAAACGATAACTCAAAAACTCGACTCTCAATAGGTAATATTTATTAATAGGAAGAAATGCAATTTAGAATGGGAGCGTTACATTAAAAATGGAAATCTGCATCCAACACGCAGTAAATCCTTCAATTGAGCTTTCTAACAAACATAAAGTTCAATTGGTTTCTACTGAGTGAATTATTTTATACATAGGACAATTCTTTTTACAATTTTTCACTTAATTGTTCGGAATATTTATGAACATTGAATGACGAAATAAATTGCTATATTCTATCAAAAGGGATTTTATATCTCTCAGTTCTGTAGTGTGAGAAAAGGAAATATTTTAAATTAAAAAAACTTTAATCTGTTCTAATATCATAAATGGAAAGAATATATTGAAGAAATTTAATAAATAAACCATGAATAAATTTCAAAATTTTATTATCCATATCTTTTTTAAATTTTATTATCCATATCTTACATGTTATGCTCTGCATGTTGTATAAAATGGTACAATTTTGCATTTGAAAATATTGTTATGGATTCGGAGTTCTTTTGATTTGTTAGTCGATGAAGAAACAGAATCAGTAACAATCGACGACTTTTATTAACATAAAGAAATGAATACGCAGACACCAAATTCACAGCCGAGACGTACACAAGCGTCATGCAGCAGAACAATACAACAAACAGTAGCCTTACAAGTAGAAATCAGTAATAATAACAACTACAGCACACAGAGCGGCCAGACAAAATCCAGCAAGAGGAGGGAATCCATGTAGCTGCAATCTGTGGTCTCTCCAAACACCTGCTATTTTCCACTGTCTCCTCGTTTAGCTACTCCACACACGACTTGTTACTGCTTCTATAATATACACCAGGATTCGGCACACAGCTCAATTCAGCAAACGCTTGAGCTACACTTAATGCTTCCGCTTCACCCTTGATTCGTTATGCGACTGTAAACCTTCCGGCGACTCTTTCTCCGATTGTCTTTAGCTTAGACTGCAGACCTTTTATAGTTCCCGGGGTCATGCAGAAAGGGTTCTGGAACAATCAGGCATATCTCAGTTCCTTTTGGCTCTATCGCCAAAATTCCGGAAGATTCCAGTATTATCTATTTTGTCGCCAAAGTCGCCACATTTGTCGCCAAGTCGATAATGGTCGCAAAGCTCTGAGACCACTGACGCGGTACCCAAGAGAGCTGATTGTAAAACGGTCTTTCCAGTGATTAAACTGCCCATGCTGGAAAGCAAAATTACAGATTTGTAACAATATTTTACGTTCCTCTTGAATACACTTGTGTTCCAAACATTTTTTTGAAAAACATCTTCCTTTTTTTATTTCAGAAAACCAAAGGCAGGATATGCTATTATAGTCCTTGGCATCTGCTGCTCATGCTTAAATAATTTTATTTATACCAAACAGTATAAACTGGTCGACGGTATGAGGGCGTTTTCAGATTATTATCCCGATAACGTTGGAACATTTTATAGACGGTAAGGAACTCAGGTAGTATTTTGAAAAAAGTATATATAATATTGCTGAATAAATCAATAAAATGAAAGACAACCAAAGATTTAAACAATATTTGTTTTCTGTAGAAATGAAAGAAAATAGAAGTGAAATCGCATTTGAACAGAATAAATAATAAAAAGTAATATTTAAATAAAAGTATTGGAACATGCATTTACATCAATGCGGTTAAGATAAAATTCCGCTTTTATATTCATTTCTTTAATTTTCAAAACAAATATTTTGTACTGAATTTTAAAAGCTCTTCTAAGCTTGGAAATAACTTTTTAAAAATACAGTTTTATTGAATTTGGATAAATTGATTCGAAATGAGCATAACTGATTTTATATCAGAATGCAGATTACTAATGATAAGCTTTTTTTAAAAAAAATAATAACTATAATTCTATGACCTTCCACTAAAAGAAACCAGGCATATCCTTTCAACATACGCGTTATTTTGATAGTTATTTAATATTCTTATTTAATTAAAATTCACTTCAGGCTTATGGAAACGAAGTTTTGAAATTCACTTAATTTAATGATTTCGTTTTGAAGTTTTGCATATTTACTTATTCTCAAGAGAAAAATAATAATTTTATATTTTCAGAAGTTAATTATCAATTAACATATACATTTAATTAAAGCTATATTCTGTATGAGTCGTACTATCTGGAGCAAATTTGAGAAAAAATATTATTTCAAGATATCAGATTATTTATAGTAATAGATAATAAATAAATTGTTAAAAATTGTTATTTTTCTTATTCTTTGCTTTTTAAATGAGCCTGTAGCGATATATAAATTGAATAAAATCTCTGATCATTCGGTGACTTAATAAATACCTTTTTGTGAATTAAACTGTGTAATTTTAAAATTATGAAAGACTTAATGTTCTGAAGAAGTAAAAACAACGTGAACGTTAATTTGTTTGCGAATAACAATAGAATAATTAAGAAAGAATTGAAAAATTCTTTATTGCGGATGACAATCATTAAATTATATAACAAAGTATAACTACCGAATCATCAAACGCTTTCTCGAAGATTCATGAATGGTCCATAGACACAGGAGTGATACGTATGATTTTTTTTTAAAATTTCTTGTCGGAATTTGTAGTTTAACAAGTTCAGATGCCATTAACAAGCATTAATGGCATCTGAACTATTGAAATATTTGTCTCTTCCCCCAAGCGTCATATTTGCTTTGAAAACAAATCATTTTTTATCATCCGCAATCCTCAATATCATTTTTTTTTGCCTCCACTGCTAGCTCTCAGATTTACTTCCGAGGCGTTTATAACACTCCAACGTTGAGCATGAATTCTGAACGTTTTGAGCTTCAGAGAATTAATTACAAATATTTTTATTTTAATTAAAACTAATACTTTTCCCAATTTTTAACAATTTTATTTCTTTCCATCATGCAACAGAATCATTCATTTTAGTGATTTGACTGTACTGACAATTCAGCCTGAGATATATATAATGCCGCATTAAACAGAGAAGGCGACTGTCCATGGCCGGTTGGTCATGGCACTGATCTCATAATCAAGAGATCGTAAGTTCGAATCCCGCTAGAGACAATCCGATTCACGATTTGTGTAAATATTTAATTCCTTGATTTTATGTTTTATTTTATTTCTTGTTCCATTGATTCTGGAACTTTCTTTAGTTTGCCAGATAAATGCTCCTGACTTTTCTTACTGTCTCCATAAATGTATTATCGATCTTTCCCTGTCAGTATAAAAGCAGAAGATCTGTCAGTCACTGTGTTCTGAGTTCAGAGTTCAGTTAATAAATTGGTTTAGCTCTACTTCTTGTGTGTGCCATTGAGTTCCATTCTAAAGTACCTACGTGACAATATATATATATATAGGGTGGTAAAAAAAACTTCCCCTATATATGAAACCCTAGCGGCCTATCCGCTCAACCAATCGAACCAAAATTTCAGACATGGTTGTTTGAAGGTATGCGCTAGAATTTGTGATGATTCTAAACAACGCAGAACTCACGGTTACGGTTACAGTGAGATAATTTTGAAATTTTTGTACTTTTTTTACATAGTTGCAGAATTCCGTTATTCCTGAATTGCAGCAACGAAATGTCATTAGGGACATTGTATGGATGCAAGATGGGGCTCCTCCACACGTCGCCCAATGTGTTCGAAGAGTGCTGCAACAACGCTTTGGTGATAGAGTCATCTCTAGTAACTTTGCAGTTTCGTGGCCACCACGATCCCCCTACTCACTCCTATGGATTTCTGCTTCTGGGGTTATCTGAAATCTAAGGTGTGCACGCCTGGTCCACGAGATGTGTCAGAATTGCAAGATGCCATAACACGTGAAGTTACGCAGATTCCTCCTTTCATGTTAGGTTCGGCATTGTTGTCCACAATCTCCCGAATGCAATGCGTTGTCGCCTGCGAAGGCGAACACGTTGAAAACCTGTAATTATAACTTTCCACTCCAATAAAAGCTTTTTTTTCTTTCCTCTCTGTATTTTCATTAGTCCTTTAAAATGCTCTTCTTTGCAAATGCTTTATGGCGGCAATTTTCGTCACACGCTAATCGTTCCAACGCCATTTGTGGTTTTTTAATACGCTGATCAATTTGCGCAAGGAAAAAGTGGGTGTTGCCATTCGAAAATTTCAAAATTCTCTCACTGTAACCGTAACCGTGAGTTCTGCGTTGTTTAGAATCATCACAATCTCCAGCGCATACCTTCAAACAACCATGTCTGAAATTTTGGTTCGATTGGTTGAGCGGATAGGCCACTAGGGTTTCATATATAGGGGAAGTTTTATTTTACCACCCTATATATATATATATATATATATATATATATATATATATATATATATATATATATATATATATATATATATATTAAATATTTTGTCACATATCAAATAGCAATCAATTGATCTAATATAATAAATATTTAGAAAGTGTCATGAAAAGATGCTATACCGACTAATAGAGAGAATATTTAAATCATACGGATCTACACATGTAAACAACCCATTAATCGGAAATGTCAGGTATCTCCTATCATTTTTCCATGGAGAATGTATGCATGACACCAAAAGAGTGTGTCACCATAGCAAATCTCAAAGTTGGTACAATTTTAAATAATATGTAAATAATTCCTTATGAACATTTTAGGTTCAGCATATTTATTCTATACTGCTACCTTTAATATTCTGTTTTTAAATTTCGTATACAATGATCGATAGATGAATAAATCTTGGTGGTTCCTTTTTTCCAGTGATGTGATTGCGTACACCTGCGCTGGCATGCAAGGTGAACATGTATATTTGCATTGTTCTAGTGTGTATATACACAGACGATTTCATGTTATGTTATGTTACATAATGCATGAAATATAAACATATGAATACAGGCTTACAGTGTGTAGGTTTATGTTCATGCACATCCATATATACTATATATTTATATAAATATGCATTTTTTAATATCATCGATTGTCCATATAATTGACCACAACCGAATATTTAAAAACTCTCAATAGATTGTTAAATATCTACTGGAAAAGAGTAAATCAGTAATAATGCATGAATGAAAATTTGCTAATAATATTGAATATAACCTATCTATTGATAGTTCAGTTGAGAGATTGGAATAATTACCGAGAGTCATTATATGCAAGCAATAAATTGGCAATGTTAAAAGAACATATACCTACAGCTAATGAAATATTTTACAACTGAATATTTGTATATGTTTTCAATAAATCTTTCTATTCCTTTATATTTATTTAATTAGTTTTCTTCAAACTATTAAACTTTGGTCCACGTGAGTTTAATCATTTTTAAAAGTAACCAGAGGAAACAAATTTACAAAGTTTATTTTATTTTTAATGTGAGAATATTCTTATATTTAGTTGCAAATAATATATTTTTGCATTTTTCTCAGGCTGTTCCATAGAATAAATGCAAATATTAAACAATCTGACAATCAATAATTTCTTAAATTATTAATCTCTGAGCAATTTATATATTCAGTAAGTATTTCTAATAATTAGAAAATTCGTTATATATATTTTTACATTTGAAGCTATACTAATTTTAGACGATTCATGCTATATGAAGTTTTATTACGATATTCTGAGAAAAAAAATATCTTTTTCAAATAAATAATAAAATCATTTTTTAAATTTATAATACTTTTTTGGGATAACAGATGATTGAAAAACTATAAGCAATATTTGATATTTTTTTAGATTTTGGGAATATTTTGATATGCTTTATGTGAAGCCCATTCCGAGATTAGGTTCCTATTTGATTGGATTAACTCTTGGACATTATTTGTACCAAAGGAAGTTCAGCCCAATTAAACCCTGGAGTCCGGTAAAAAAAGGCTTATCTTTTTATACTGTTTTTCTACATTTTCATTTAAGTAATTGAGTCAAAAAATCAATATTTCGCAAAGTAGAATTCTTATTCGGTTTTATTCACCTTTTTCTTGAAATCCTTGAGTTTTGAATATTGTACACAAATGTTATTCTGAGAATAATGCAATATTTAAAATATAACTAATGAGCCGTTAATAGATTCATTTTTTAAAAGTTTAATTCTTTTTTAATTTTGCCACTAGATAGTTAATTCGAGAAAAAAATATATCCAAAATTGACAACTATCACATAGTAATGAATTTCAAGAAAGAAAATATATTGCAATGAATTATAAAGTACTGACTAAAAAGTTGAAATTAGCTTGAATAAAATAAATCAATTTCTTTTTTACATACTAATAAAAGTGCATCAAAAACTGTTTTTATTAAATTTATTGCTTATTTCATATAATACTGAAATGTATATAGATATTATTAAAATGTAAATAGAGTACTGTTGATTTGAATCAGAATTAGGTTATTCCAAAATGTACAATTTTGAGAGAATTTTCATTATGTACAAAATATTAGAAATACAATATTTAGTTAAGAAGCAGTTTTTCTGAAATGCATTTTGAAATCATGCATTTCAATCAATCTAATTTTGCTACTTTCCTATATTTTCACTATTTTATTACTATAGTAATGAAAAAGTGCAAATAGAAGGAAAGATATAATGAAGTATAGTGGATAGCATAAGATAGAGGAATGGATATAATGAAATATTATAATAAGACATATTATAATACTTCATTATAATTCATTGTAATATCCTAATATACAATTATATAATATATAATATCTTAATATATAATTATATAATGCATTATAATATCTTAATTTGAAATCATTCTTAGGAAATGCTGTAATAGGATAAGGGAATGAATTTATAAAAACGCTAATCCAATGCATCAGCTCGTTTAAAGATAGAGCCAAGAGAAAAAATTATAAAGAAATTTCAAATTCTTGCCTTCTTTTTTAACTTCAATGAACTCGGTACCCTGAGAATTTCGGAAAATTGACATATCGATTTTACAATTTTGAGTGAAAAATTATCCTTGAACCCTTATAAATCTGAGAATTTCAAACCAGTAGGACAAGTATTTAGTGAAATATGGAACTATTTTGTCTAACTAGATACCATATGCAATTCCCAATTTCTGTATTTACATCAAACACATTCCATGTGCAAGACGGCAAACCGCGTAATTTATTTCCATGAAATAAAATGAAGAAAATTTTTTGATACTGTAATGATTAAATCTTTGTTTGATTTAATGATTTCGCTTTTCTTTTCGATTGAATTTCTCATTGGTTATTATAATCATCTTCAAAATAACTACACTCATGTCCAAAATTAAGGTCACAAAAATGTTTTTCAAAGTAATTCTAAATGGCTACCAGTAAAATTTAAACAAATTATATTTTATATATTGTGAAGGACCGCTAACACGATATTTTTGTGGTAAAAATTTTTGTTTAGCATCAGTTTTTGGGGAACTACTGAAATTAGACCGTTAAGGCATCTGGGATTTTTGCCTCCAATTTTGTGAATATTGCATTAAAACAAAATATTTTACCTGTTTCCAGTGAGAATGAGTTCTCATAATCGTTTAGACGATGTCTTGAGATGGAGAACCGTTGGCAGTCTTAAAGCTGAGCAGTATCAAGCGGAGGTGGCCCGATGGTTACAAGTGCCACAGAAAGTGGTATTCAGGTTGTGGAATAAATTCCAAACAAGTGGTACTGTAAGCAAGAAGGCCGTCCTAAGCCATCACATAGCAACGACACCTGCACAGGATCGCTAATTGGTATTACGCGCAAGATGGCATAGGCTGACAACGGCTACTCAACTTGCTCATGATCTTGCTGCTGCGTCTGGAATAAGAATTTCCAGACAAAAAGTATACAAACGTGTAGCAGAGAGGGCCCTTTATGCCCGGCGACCAGTTGAGTGCGTCCCTTTGACTGCATCCAACAGAAAAGCACGGCTGTTGTGGTGCCTAACATATCAGTCTCGGATACAGCAAGAGTGGGGGCGTGTTCTTTTCAGTGATGAGTCGAGATTTATCACACTGAGTGACACTCGTCGAATCTTCATCTGGAGAGAGCGAGGAGATCACTATCATCCCTCCTACGTAAAAGAAATCGACAGATTTGGTGGCAGAGGAATCTTTATCTGGGGTGGCATAATGTTGGGCAGTCGTACATCACTGCGCGTCTTCGATGTGGGCACTGTCAATGCACATCGCTATAAGGATGAGATTCTTGAAGCCTATGTGAGGTTGTTCCGGGGTATTTTTGGCCCAGCTTCATGTTTATGGATGAAAACGCGCTTCCACACAGAGACCAAATCGTTGATGATATTCTTGAGGAAGAGGATATTCGACGTATGGACTGGCCCTCGAGGACTCCGTATCACAATCCTATTGAACATGTTTGGGATGGTCTCGGAAGAGCCATTGCACAGCTTAACTCCCCTCCTAATACCCTCCAAGAGTTAAAAGAAGCGCGTTTGGAAGAATGAGCTTTGTTTCTCCATGCATTTATTGACATCCTCATGAACAGTATGAAAGCTCGTTGTGAAGCCTCTATAGCAGTGCACGATGGTCATACTCCATATTAGACATGCTTTCTCCGAGATAAATGCTTAATCTCTGATTCATAATATAACACTTTTTGATATATCCTGTTTCTTTATTCCCAATTAAAATCCTTTCCTTGTTGTTATGTGTCTATGTTCTTTCTTCCATTGTAGTGTACCTCTGTGCCAAATTTCGTGGCAACACAGTGAATAGTTTTTCATTTTTCGCAGATTTTATGTTTGTGACCTTAATTTCGGACATGAGTGTAATTTCATTAGAATTTGCATTGAACGGTCAAGAACCTTCTCTGTATATGAATAGATATTTGATAAACAGAACTGCAAATCATTTAATAAATATTTTGCCGAAAATAATTTTATCGCATAAAAAAGTCAAAATGTTTTTAATTTTTTCTAATAAAGATGATAATAATATATATTAATAAATATTAGGACTTACAAATAATTTATTGATATACTTAATTGATATATTAGGACTTACAAATGCCCCATTATTTCTCTGAGTAAAAACCAGTCTGATATTAGCTGGTTTTAGTACAATTATATTACATTGAAAACTGTTAAAACTGTATAAACATACAGTTTATCTCAATTTTCTTCCTTCCTCTAAAATCATGTCTGCTGCAAAATGTTAAAAGTCAATCACATTTGACTGTAACTGCACGACATTTTTTCTGCTCACTCTTAAATGCATCTTAATAAAATTAGGAATGGATTTGTAAAAATTTTCATTAGAATCTTTTCTAAAAAATTTCAAAAAAAAAATCTTGTATTTAACAAAATATTTGACAATATTTTGAGCAACTTTTTTACCGAAGCTAATATAGATATCAAAATTCCGATCTCTAATTCTGTTAAATACATTGTGATGTATCTTTAAAAAAAATGTGGGGATAAAATATTGAAAAATGTAGGAGAAGAAGAATTGTTTAAAAAAGAATTAATATTTTTAAAATATTGGAAATATTTAAATTAAAATTTGAACTTAACTTTTGATTCTGAAACATATTTTAGAAATTTAAATTTCAGCATAGGTAACATCTATCTATCCCAAAATTTGAAGTATTTGTAGGGAATTGTGTAAAAAAATGTTTGGATTACCGTGTCCCCTTAGTCTCAATAATCAATTAAGAATACATGTTTATGATTCATTTTTTATAATGAATTATTGAGGACTCTTTTATACCAAAGACTTTGTAGCGAAAATGAAGATTTTTTTGAGGTACCATGAAAGAATTAAATGACAGGATGTCGCAAAGTGAATGCGATCGCTGACTTCTTTACAGGAGCAAAAGTCAATAAATAAATAATAACTAATAATAATGATAATTTGTTATTATGAGCTGATGTACTGTCCCCTGAAATCCCATAGTCATAATAAACGGTTCAAGATCTACAAAAGTTTAATTTAACAAATATAAAACAACTTTGTTCATTATAAACATATGAAAGTCAAAATCTTCATTACTAAGAATATTTTATTAACTTTTAACATTATCACGATGAAAATTACTAACAGAGTATTTGCACTGAGCAAAATAAAGAAATGGAAAAGAGTAAACATTAATTTTACCCTAGGTTTACCATGAGTTGGCAATTACCTATTTCTACCAAATGGATCGAAATGATTCCTTTCGTTATTTAATTAGAAAAATTTTAAACTGACCTATGAATTATGAAGTTAAAGTAGAAAAAAACATTTATACTTTCAATATATTTATTGAGGTGTGATGTGAGGAAAAGGCGATTCGTCTGTGTTTATTTACAAAAAAAGTGTTTATTTTCTAATCTAGGTCTTCAAGACCATCTATTCTTCTATCTTTTACCAAAACATTGACTCACACGTCTTGTTACTAATAATAGCGTCTGTCTGATTGATTTTCGACATCGTCTTCTTGCTTTCTATATTCACATATTTTACTAACACATACTTATTTCTATATTTATACCTATATCTACGTATGCCCCTATCAAGCCGTTGTATATTTAAATATAAATGTATGTATTTTCAACAATATTTATTCGAATGGTCAAAATGACCTAAAAATGACCTCTAAAAGTAGGTATAATATATACATTCTTTCGAAACCAAAAAAGAAAAAGTTAAGATTTGCGATTATATATCTTATAAATGTAAGTAAAAATTAATTTAATATTCTTGTAAGATATGGCAATAATTTTTTTGAAGAAAATTAATGAAAAATTTTCTCAGAAGAGCCAAAATGAACCCCTTGGTAAACCTAATGTTACGTTTTTGAATGTTTTTTCGTAATATATGTGTCTAAGTTTATGATGTCTTTATTTATAACACATGAGTTAACATTTGTTGCTCAAATTCTATATTAATTAAAAAAGAAATGCTTAATTAATAATCATAAATGATGATTACAGCAAATTGAAAAATGGAAAATCTTTAATTCCACAGGTAACACTTTCTTTGGGATGGATTATAACTGCCATTTTCCTGTGGATTTCAATATTTGCTCTTTATGGCAGAGAAGAATATGCTATGGAATTTGCTGTCTACAATGGGCTGAAGCATCTGTTATTTTCTTGTAGTGT
This sequence comes from Argiope bruennichi, assembly GCF_947563725.1. Lineage (NCBI taxonomy): Eukaryota > Metazoa > Arthropoda > Arachnida > Araneae > Araneidae > Argiope > Argiope bruennichi. The sequence goes on along the minus strand of NC_079157.1, from coordinate 110,805,970 downwards.
GGTATGGGTTATATTCGTATGTGCAACGGGACAAGGAGGTTTGTCTGAGGTTATTAACTGTATCAGCATTATACAGGCCTTTATCAAAATAATGGGAACAAGAATGAATAAAAGTGACATTTAAGAATTGCTTCGTAATCATAAAACTATAATTCAAGCTACCAGTTTGTATTTTTAATATAAAAAGTATATAGCATGGTAGTATAATTTTGGATTTTTGTCAAAAATGTAAAATGCCGGACCTCGCAGACTTTTATTATGGTCAAATTGTAGGAGCCCAACTAGTTGGAGCATCTATGATTGAAACATTTCAACTTACAGATACGGTGTTCTAATGTCAATATAGCATAAACAAAGAGGGCAAGACAAACATTGCAAAATAGAATGGTGGACAGAAGGAGAAGCTGAATGAAACAGAACAATGGTTATCAGTGTGGATTGTAATGCTTAAAACAGAAAGCAGCGTCAGGCGAAAATGACCGCAGGGATCAATCAGCATCTAGATTTTCCGGATTGAATAATTGCATTTAGAAAGCACCTTTATAAACAGAACCTTTGAACCAGAGCAGCAATTCCATGGTCTCCGAATGAGTGGTGCCTATATCATAAAATCTGGTCTATTGGTAAATGGAAGAGAGTTATAAGGTCAGACGAATAATCTTTCACACTTTTCCCCATAACAGAATAGGTACACATTTGAAGAACACCTGCACAACCTTATGATCTTGATTGTCTTCTTCCACAGTTGGGGTTTGGATCTGTCCTTGTATGAGCAGCCGCGACGTGGATTTCTGAAGCCCCAGTCATAACCTTTTAAGGAATGATCAATAGCAGAAATATAGAAACTTTTTATCTGACCAGGTCCATCCCATGATGCAAATTTTGGTTCCTGTAGGGCGTGGAATTTTCTAGGATGATAATGCTTCTATTCGCATGCTCAGTCCTGGTTTGAGAAACACAAGGATAAAGTAACACATCTACCTTGGCTCGAACTGTTTCTCGATCTCAATATTATTGAAGCGTTAGTATCTATTTAAGAGCTGTCCATCTGGAATCGATAACCTCCCCCGCAATCTCTCTCGGAACTTTCACAACATCTCCCTGCAGAATGGTACAATATCCTTCTAAAATAGATCTCCCAGATGAATCTAAGCCGCATTACATGCTAAGAGGAGCTCCGCATCTTATTAATGAAATTCTACGATTCATTTATGATGTATCCATTATTTTGATAATCGCCTGTATATACAGCGAAGTACTTAAATTAAACTGTTAGTACTCATTAAATCAATTAATTTTCAAAATGGTAGCTTGAAGTAGTGTTTATCCTATTTACGACATTGAATTACAAAATTATCTGACCATATTCTCAGAAGAAAGATTTTTTATGCTACAAGTTAAAAAAATTTTTTTAAACATTTCTGTTGTAAAATAATAGCCGAAAAATAAATGACATTGTACTAAAAAGATTAATGAGAGCATTCCTTGTGAGTCAGAATGCTCTGAATGAGTAACGCACATTTACGACTTTTTTTTTTATGAGATGCAAAAATGAGATGAGTAAAAACAAAAAAAGTGTCGAAGAATATCCTTTGAAGTTAAAATAAATTATTGAACAAATATTTTTTCAATTTCTTAATTCTCGCTCACTGCTAAAAATGCAAAGCTAAATTTAAATCTCCTCGTAATATTAATCATGAATATTTTTCATCGTATTTTTGCAAACTGCCTGTATATTAATTTTTGAGTTAAAAAATGTGTATTATTTTTTCATAAATATTGTGTTTGATTTTCTTCCTCATTATATGCTCACATAGGAACGAGAAGCATGTGCACATATGACATGGGGAATCATTTGCTGAGATAGAGAAAGGAATTTTAATTTTTTTTCTAAGCAGAAGAAATGCTTTAGTAATGAGAGAAAAGGATGATCATAAAAAAACTGATATCATGCAATTGGAACAAACGTTTTTAGGGTCATCTTGACTTAATCTGGATATTAAAATAAATTTATCTATAAGAGGTTTTAAATTCTCAAATAAACTATATAACGGCGAAACTGTCATCAAAAAACCTTTTTGAAAAGGTAAATACCTTTTTCTTTCCATTTAGCAGCGATTTCTTTTCCAATTTTCTTAAAAGTTTCAATTATTTCCTGGTTTTCAGTGCATTACTTTAATTGATGTATTATTATTTTCTGATTTTACGGACCATATCCATTGGTTTGAGATAAGGGTTTGTCATTCTTTGAATTTCAACTGTTTAAAATGGCAGAATAGGCATTATTTCGTTGAAAAAAGTGTGCCATTCATGCTTCATTTCAAAGTAAATATCTGATTGCCTGAGCACTGGAATTAGAAAAAAATTGAGTAGCTAAAATCACTCACTGTCTTGCGTTTCTTTAAAGTGTGGAGAATAAATTCGAGCTTTTATAATGGTAAAAATATAATTCTTTCTGCACTCTGATAACCCAAATTTTTTTAATACCTGGGTCTCTCGGAAATGAATAAAAAGAAACGTTTTTGTCTTTCAAATTTGTCGAACGCGTTGAGCATCCGTCAACAGTACAACCAAACATTGTATAATCATAAAATTTTCCCGTGAACTAGAATATTTGTCTGAGAAAAAGAGTTATTTTAAAAGAATTTTAGTTCGAGAATCATAAGAAAACTTTAAAAAAATCCTCTCCTTATCAATTATCTATCCTTCTCGGCTTCATATCCTTCTCGGCTATGAATCAAAAAGAGAAGTACTGATAATATATTTCTGTCTTTTTAATTTCGATTGTGAGAGATAAAAAAAAAACCCTCATCTCCTGATTAGATATAGTCCAAAAGATCATATTATTTATTATCACTCATCAAAATTTCCTGTTAAACAGGAAAAAAAGCAAATAAAAATCGAAAAGTTTATTTAAGAGTTATGCAAAATAAACTTACAGACAAGAAATATTTTTCCTTAAAAAATCTATAACGCACAATTAAATAATAATTTAAAGATGTCTCGAGATGTAAAATGCTAAGATTGCATTAATGAGTAAATGATCGGTTATTTTTTACTGTTTTTTTAAAATGATGGTATAATTTATTTCGAAACCGCGTGAAATAGCTAGAATTTCGTATATACACACACACAAACATGTGTGTGTGTGTGTGTGATCGTTTATTTTATGTATATAATTTTTTTTTTTTTTTTTACTTTTCCAGAATATTTATCATGAATTATAAACATTCATCTTTTTTGCAGGTTTCGTCAACAAATTCCTTTCGAATAAAATGTTCATTGTTATTTCTTCTGTATCATTTGCAACATATCTTGCTCATTTCTTCATCTTAGAGAGATATTATTTGATGCATGAAGAACTAAGAGATTTTAAATTGATGCTATCGGTTTGTAATACTTTTTTTCTCATTGCTATTTTTCAGTTGTTTCTGTTATTATTTAGTGTTTCAAGAATTTTTCAGTTGAAAATTGCAGAATCAGTTAAAAGCCGACACGTTTCCACACGCCGAGTGAAAAGATAATATATTGCTGATATAAACAAATTCCACTAAAAGATACCCATGTTTCCCTTAGTTTTGGTTGACACATGATGGAAATCCCCATTAAAATCTCACAATATATATTCACAAGGATAAAATTTTCAACAGCGTTTCCTCATTTCTTGTTGTGTCGTTCTGTGTTGTGCTCGTCGCTTTTGCTTGTACGAAAATTCATGGCTCCCCGTACGGAAATAAAACAAAGTTAAAAAATCGAAAGTATCTTAATTGTCTTCGAAACTGTCTTCTGCTTCAAAAATTAAATGCTTACATATACGTCTGCAGATGACGTAATAAAAAGTTGAATAACTGCTACCCATTCTGAGGCACACGGTTAAATCAGAACGACAGGTTTGCCACGATAGCATTGGGAATTGTGGTTGAATCTTAAGGGCCATCATAGGCCACGGTACTTCCCCTCCCGTAAGATACAAGACGTAAATCCTGTAGGAGGTACGTTCTGTCATTGGAAGGGGACAGCCGACGCCACACCATATTTGTACCCTCTCGGGTGGGCAGAACTAACCACCATACCAGAAGCATCTCGTACTCAGACTTGAAGTGTTTCCCTGAGGGAGATATGTGACGTAAAAAAAAAGGCATTACGATGTTGAGCAAATTTAAAGTAGAAGCATTGACGAAAAGACCATAAATCAATTCATTTTGGATTTAAAGCATTAATTATTATTTCAAGTCGTTTCGAGCCATGACTATTTCAGAGAAGGGTGTACCGCTGAAAATTTCAAGGTAGATAAAAGGGGATAGTAGAATTTAACGCTCTTTAACGGTTCAGAAGAGAGATTCGTCATTTTGGAAATCGAAGCACACTATTAACAAAATATAGCTGATTCAAACAAATGGACAGTATTTATTCTTTTTAAGAGAATCTAATTTTGAAGAATATACACTGAATAATAAGTTAACTGAACACAGAATAAACAAAACTATTTTTTTTATTTAACGCACAATTCGAAACATCACTCACTAAATAGTCACAAAAATCTCATAGGCTATCTACCTCAAAATAAAGTTTAGGTTTTCTACCACCTGACTGCTAATGTCACTTACTTTGTTTGAATCCCAGATTCTTCGTAATAAAATAGACATTCTTAACAAAAGCAAGAAGCTAAAAACTATTTTCTAAATATAAATATTTTTTTTATTTAATGAATATTACAACAGCGTTGCCATTTTTGCTGAACAACAACAACAAAAAAAATTGTAGCAACGTTGCCAATCATTTAAAATTTTCAATTACAAACGTAAATATAACATTATTGAAGATCAAAAATTATCTTTTTAATGATTCTAAAGTTTTATCCAACAAATTAAATTTCTATTTTTAATGATTAAAACAAATTTAACCACATTAATCAACAATTTAGCTCGCACGGAGTTGCCATCACATTGACAAAAGCTCAAATTAAAAAATAAGTTAAATATTATTGGAAATGAAATAAATATGAAATATCATTTTTTCTAAAAAGTAAATACAAAATATAATGCTATTCATCAAAGAATAACTAATTAAACACTCTGAATACAATTAAAGCTACCGACTTTAGACAAGAGAATCTTAAGAAAACTCAAAACTCCATGAAATTCAGAAGTGCTTTTTAAATTTCAATTAAAAACTTTTGGGAAATAATTTTTAAAAATACTAATACAAACGTAACGACCATCACATCTTCTCTCATTTCATTCATCACAAAAATTTTTTAAAAAAAATCATATGTTACACACAGCAAACATTGATGAAATTTGTAAACTATTTATAGTTTTTTATGTCGCAGAGTGTGTCTAAATTCTTTCCATTTTCGCAAGTTTCTAAACTGTACTTTGCATAGTCCCTTGATTAAATCTTTACTTTAAAAATTTAAAACCTTTTTACGGAATCCAGACAAAGAATTCATTAAAATAGGTAGACTTTGCAACAGAAACTCATAAAATTTGATAAATTAATATTTAATAAAAAGAAAATCCATTTCTGAAAAATTATTGATTTTCTGGCACTTACATATTTATATTTCTCTGAGCCAATTAATCTAATCGTCCATTTAAGTCCATTTAAATGTCTTTAACCCTAGAATGCTACTCATTCGTCTCTTGGACGAAGTCACTTACAAATGTCTTTCTCTGGGCGCCCCTAAAACAGGAAATGGGACCTACCCCTCAGTACCTTTATGTGACCTTGACTGCTACACGTACACACATTCCTTGTTATCAAAACTTTTCAGCAAGTGCCACATTTGCAGCAATGTTCGTCTCGCAGACGAATGGTTAGCAGGCAAGTTAGCTTTTTAGATAAGGACTTAGTTTTATTTCTTTGCTACTGTTAAGATGTTAAAGCGTTTTACGATGGATAATTGGTTTACATCGATACCTTTCGCAGATGATCTTTTAAAGAGCCCAATTAATTTATCAATTGTGGGAACTGTAAGAAAAAATAAAAAGGAAATTCCTGCAGAACTTTTACAGTTGCGTTCTAGAAGTGTCGGAACAGGAATGTATTGTTTTGACCAAGCCAAAACTCTACTGTCATACAAAACAAAGCCAAATATGTGTGTTATCCTGCTTTCTACATTCCATGAAAAACCATATGTAAATAAAGAAAGTAAAAAACCTGAAATAATAGAATTCGATAATTCCACAAAAGGAGCTGTTGACACATTGGACCAGATGTGTAGCAACATGTCATGCAGCAGGAAGACACGTCGATGGCCTCTTTGTGTATTTTACGATATTATTAATATCAGTTTAGTAAATTCACATGTTTTATATGGCCACAACATGACTAGAAAATCGGAAAAAGTGATGTACAGAAAAAAGTTTGCAGTAAAGTTAAGTGAAGATCTTCTTGCTCCATGGATGAAGAAGCGTTTAGATGCGCCTGCTTTACCTCGTTCTACAAGAACAATTATTAGCCAACTTTTAAAAATAGACATGGTCTGTGAAACTCCGAAAACAAATGAAAGTAACAAAAGAAAAATTTGTGCATTTTGCCCTTACAAGCTGCGAAGAATGACCCGCTTTTTTTTGTCAAAGTTGTACAAGAGCAATGTGCGGAGATCACCGTGCTAATGTTTGTAAAGATTGTTCTGAAAATGAATAAATGATATTTTTTGCTTAAATGAAGTTTAAAAAGCCTAGAAACAGCTACAGGTAGTGTATTTTTTTATTTTGACTTTAACTTAGGTTTTAAAAGCGCCTATGCATACTTCGTCTGCAAGACGAATCGTTACCCTTCCCGTGAGTATACTAAAGGGTAGCATTCTAGGGTTAAAAAGAAGATTACTCTATATTTAATTAAAAATTTCTCATTCCAAGCTGAATGCATATTTAGATATGAATGGATGCATATTTAGATTAGCATATTTAAAGAATTTTAAAAGAATGAAAGTCTAAGAAATTTTTGCGTCATATTAAGTATGAATCTATGATATATTAAAATTCATTTCTGATAAAAAAAAAATCTTTTATTTTTACATATTATTCATGATTGTTTTTGAAATAAAAGTATAAAATTTCTTTGTTTCAGATACGTCATCTCGCTCTGCAGTATCTACAGATATTTATTGTTTCCGCTGTAGTATCAACGATTTTTGAGGCTCCTATGTCAAGGATTACTCAATTATTCCTGGACGGAAGCAAACAAGAAATAAAAACTATCAAGCAAATATAATGAAATAAATGGGGATACCTATTATTATATTAATATGTTTTTCAGAAAAGGTAAAATGAATCTATTAACACATTAAACTGAGTTTCTTTAAATAAATTTAACTTTATCTAAAAGTGATTATAGTCGATAATTTACTGTCATTTTTCTAATATTTAAGAACATTTCATATCGATAATAATATATATCAAGATATAAGATAAAAAATTTACATAAAATAGCATCATTCTGTGAGTAAAGAATATGTTAATAGATATATATATATATATTTCATATTCAAAGCACAATATTTGCTTTTCTTAAAATAGTTCTACCTAAAATATATCAAAGCAGGACTGATGAATACCGGATCGGCAGTCTGGCAGCCAAAATTATCAATATCAATATCACCACGCTGGTCATAATATAACCTTCCCTGTTTGGTGGCGTCTGCAGCTAAAACGAATGAACGAAATGAAAGTGCATTTCAGATACAGACTGTGGAAGGTATGGGAAGATGACTTCCAAAATTAGTACCAAATGTTGTCTATAGGGGAAATACTGATGCTATGGGCATAGAGCAATAAATAATTCATGAAACACACAGGAAATAATCTTTTATTCATCAATATTAAGGTCTCCTTGACGCCAATATTTCTCTTATCGACAACTTTTAGTATTAATTCATTTTTTTTCTGTGTAATTTATCTTCCCATGCCTTCCACTGTCTATATATGAAATCTGTCGTCCTTTCGCTCATTCGTTTTATCAGTAGAAGCCTCCAAACAGGGCAAATTATTTCATGACCAACCTGTATATTTATCTATCTATCCATATCTATTATCTCTCTCTCTCTCTCTCTCTATATATATATATATATATATATATATATATATATATATATATATATATATGTAGGACTCAGAAATCACTACTATTTTAGAACGCACATTTAATTACATTTAGGACGATTAGGACATTTAGGATATATATACATTAACATAAAAGAATTGAACATTCAGTAGATTTCGTCGAATACGTCGCGTCTCGTCTCGTCTAGTCTCGTCTTTACTTCGTCCAGATCCGTCTGATCTGACACGTCTTTACTCTCGTCCAGATCCGTCTGATCTGCTCCCCGTCTAACCAGCGTCAACTCCGTCTAACAACCAGCAGATGGCGCTCGCCAACAAGCGCTCGTCACTACATTCGGCGATCCTGACGTCTCTTTCGTCCTCGAAAGTTAAAGTAGAAAAATCTGAAAGAATAAAAAAAAAGAAAACAGTATCTGGATAAAACAATAAACATTTTTTTTTCTTTTAGTCTGAAGACCATGCTTTCATGAAATCGGCTGCTGTGGAAGTTGTATTTGGTCCGTCATGACATCCAACTTTGGTATGTAAAATTCTTGCTTTAAAATTTCTTCCGTCTTAGCCACAGCGTAATGTCCTTTATTGTGAATTTCTCGAATAATTTCTCTTTGTAATGCTTCTGGGACTATGAGCAATTCTCTACCATTATCGTATTTGTATAAAACTCCATTTCTCACAATGTGTTCACCGTCTTCTTGCTTATCTATCAAAGCTTTTAATTTCTTAAGGAATTCGTCCTGATTTTGAGCATTGGCTATTTTAGTGGTCACTTCACTATATGAACGAGTAACAACAAGTACTGCGTTTCGACTAAGAGAATCTACGTGTGCCATTTGTTTTCCTGATCTGTGAACAATTTGGTAATCAAATTCCTCTAATTGTAAAGCCCATCCTGCAACTTTTGGTGTAAGATCTCTTTTACTCATAGTTTGTTGAAAAGCGGAACAATCAGTCACAATTTTAAATTTAGAACCCAGTAAATAATGTCTAAATTTTTTTAACGCTTCGATCACAGCCAAAACTTCTAATTCATAGCTACTATATTTTTCTTGTTGTGGAGATGTTTTTCGACTAAAATAATGAATAGGATAAAACTTATTGTCGGTTCCCTGTTGCAGCAGCACTGCTCCGAACCCCTGACTGCTAGCATCTGTATGAAGTTCTAAAACTGATCCCTGTTGATAGAGATGCAAAACTGGCTCCTGAGTTAAAATATCTTTGAGTTTTTGAAAAGCTTCCTTTTGTTCAGATTCAAACTTAAATGCAATGTCTTTTCTTAGTAGATCACTAAGAGGTTTTGCGATTTTTGAATAGTGGGGTATAAATTTCCGAAAATAACTAGTAAGGCCTAAAAAGCTTTGTACTTGTTTAACAGTTTGTGGTTGTGGAAATTTTTGTACAGCTACCGTTTTAGATACAGAGGGCTGTATAGTTCCGTTTTGGATTCTATAGCCTAAAAATTCTATTTGTGGTTTTAAAAACTGACACTTCTTAAAATTAAACTCCAAACCGTACTCTGATGCAACCTTTAGAACACGTTGTAATTTTTCTAGCCCTTCTTCCTCGGTTTTGGATGGAATAATAATGTCATCCATATAAATCAGTACAGTTCCATCTAGCATCAAATTCCTGAATATCACATTAATGTAACGCTGAAATACACTCGGACTATTGGAAAATCCAAATGGTACTTTAAGAAATTCCCACTGCCCATGATGTGTTACAAAAGACGTAAATTTTGTGCTATCTTTCTCTACGTCTACATGAAAAATCCGTTTTTCAAGTCCAAAGTAGTAAATATTTTTGATTGCTCAAGTTTGTCGAGCAAATCTTCTATGAGGGGTAAAGGGTACCGATCTTTAATCATCTTTTTATTTAGCTTACGATAATCAATGCATAACCTATAACTATCATCCTTCTTCTTGCACAAAACCACGGGTGAAGAAAAATTTGAACTACTGGGTTTTATTATCCCTTCCTGTAACCATTTATCAATCTGAGTTTCAACGAATTTTTGTTCTTTAAAAGGCAGCCTTCGAGGGTTATGACTAATCGGAATATCATCGCTCAATATTATTTTCATTTGCAAATCCGTACTTTTTGTTTTGTTTGGCGAATACTTATTTAAAAGACGATTTATTTCCTGTCTCAACGGTTTTTTTACATGACTCATGTCGATTTCATCATAGTTTATCGAATCCGTTAAATGAATGAAGTATGGGAGAGGATGTGTATTTATTTTATTGCCAGTCCCAGCAAAAATAGGTGCCTGACTGTCTCTTTTCAGCTCCGAGGAACGTAGTGATACGACCTTGACCTCGTTTCTCACCAGCCGGGTGTAATTTATTTGGGCTCTTTTTTCATGAATGATAATTTGATTTTCTTGGAATGAAAAGCTTAGGTTATTTAATACGTCCATGCCGATGATTATTTCGTTCGGCATTATTTCTAACACATACACATTAGTTGATATTACATATTCATCAATTAATATATCACAATAAAAAAAACCTAGAGGAGTAATGCTATCGCCACTTATACCAGCTAATTTCACATTATCAGTCATTAAATTAGGTTTACCAATTTTCAAATAAAAATCATAATTAATCATATTAATATCACTTCCAGTATCAATTAATGCATCACAATTTACACCATTTATTTCAACATTTTTACTAAGCTTATTTACAGTTTTTGGAGAGTTACGAGTATATACTTTATTAGAGAGAGACACTTTAAAATCTCTTTGCGGGCAGTTACTGGCTTTGTGGCCAAAGTTACCACATTGGAAACATTTCAATCCTTTGTTTTTAAACTTGCAATTAAATGATTTATGGCCAGTCTCATTACAATTAAAACATTTATTATTACTCTTGTTATAGTAATTATCATCAACATAATTCTTTTGAGCACGAACGAACGGCAATGGTGAATTTTTAGCTTCTTTCGCGATATCAAATTTACTTCTGTTTTCGGAAACACGCCAATTTCTGTTTGTTTCCTTTTTAAGGTGACTTCGTGCAGCTTCATATTCGTCCAGTTTATTAACCAAATCTTCTACTTTCTTTATTTTGGGCAAATCGTCGAGAAAATGATCGCGTACGTCATTTGGTATTTTACTCTTTAACTGGTCAACGACCATTAGCTGCTTTAAATCTTCAAAATCGGTTATTTCTAAACAATTTATCCATTCCTCAAAAAAGTTATTCAGTTCAAAACCGAAATCCCGCCATGATGAAGAAGAATCTCGTTTGTGAGTAAAGAACTTCTGCCTGAGTTGTTCGGAAGTTAATTTATATCTTTTAAGCAACAGTTTTTTTTATGTAATCATAGTCATTAGCTGATGGATCAGGTTCGCGAGCAATTAAATTGACTATATCCAATGGTAATAACCCGAGTAAATAAGAAATCCAGTTTTCTTTTGCAATGTTAGCCCTACTTATTTGTTTCTCAAATAACGAAAGGTAAACACTTATGTCTCCGCTATTATCATAATTCTTTAGCAATTTTAATATATCAGTCTTAGGCATATCTGATGCAGTTAAAGTATTTTCTCTACTTTTTAACTCAAGTTCTAACTTTTTCAAAGTATATTCACGCTCATTCTTTTCGGCTTCTGCCTTAGCCTTTTCGGCTTTGGCCTTTTCAGCATCTAACCTTTCGCGCTCCTGAGTGATAGTTAAAAGTAAATCTTTTACGAACTTTTCGTCATAGTCTTTCGACTTTGTTATCATTGTAACTAACTGTCGCACTTTGGCATCCTGTGGTGCCGTTAGTTCTAATTCGTCTACTAAAGTTAGTAAGTCGCTCTTTCGTGCTCGTGTAAGAAATGCCATACTTGAGAATAAATCAAAATTGTACTCACAATTTCTTCAACGTCGATCCACACTGCGTCAGTCCACAAGGAGTTGGTATCCAAAAGGTTTATTGTAGCACGTCAAATTGCTCTACGTCAAATTTCACTCCTGTTTGGCTCTTCATTAATATCTCGGCCGAACCCCCATATTTGTAGGACTCAGAAATCACTACTATTTTAGAACGCACATTTAATTACATTTAGGACGATTAGGACATTTAGGATATATATACATTAACATAAAAGAATTGAACATTCAGTAGATTTCGTCGAATACGTCGCGTCTCGTCTCGTCTAGTCTCGTCTTTACTTCGTCCAGATCCGTCTGATCTGACACGTCTTTACTCTCGTCCAGATCCGTCTGATCTGCTCCCCGTCTAACCAGCGTCAACTCCGTCTAACAACCAGCAGATGGCGCTCGCCAACAAGCGCTCGTCACTACATATATATATATATATATATATATATATATATATATAACAAAATTCACCATTATGCAACATGCAGTAATGTTGAATGAATGCTGCATTAAAATGTTTTGGTTACATTAAGACTTAATTACAAGAAGTTAAATCATGCTTTATTATTGAAACATATTTATTTATTATGAGTTATATGATTATGAAGTAATTTCTTGTGATAGGTTTTAAAATAGATTAATGCTTAAGTAACAGCTCATATAAATAAACTGTTGATCCTAAAAGGAACAGTACATTAGAAATGAAAAAAAAAAAAAAAAAAAACTAATTTATATCTATAGAAACTTAACTCAAAATCATATGATAAGACTTGTACATTTTTATTAATCGGAACATTTTAAACTGTAATGCTGTCTATCTGTTTGTATTTTCAAAGTTCTTGTTTAATCTCTTCCCGCAATTTATTTGCACCAGTTAAAAAACACCGATAACAGTTCGAACTTATAAAAATGTAACAAAATATTCTTCTTTTCAGCGATTTATTTTTTAAAAGACGACATTTAACAAAATTTAATGACATTCTCTAACATCCGTTTTTCTCTGTAATATATGTAGATTGTGTTTATGCAATCATGTTCAAAATTAAGGTCACAAAAATGCTTTTCAAAGTAATTCTAAATGGCTACCAGTAAAATTTAAACAAATTATATTTTATATATTGTGAGGGGCCGGTAATACGATATTAACCGTTGTTGTGGGAAAAAATGTTGTTTAGCATTAGTTTTTGAGGAACTACTGAAATCAGATCCTATAAGCATCTGGTACTTTTGCCTGCAGTTTTGTGAATATTGTTTTAAAAAACAAAAAAGATTAACCTGTTTCCAATGAGAATGAATTCTCATAATCGTTTAGACGATTCCTTGAGATGGAGAGACGTTGACAGTCTTAAAGCTGCACAGTCTCAAGCGGAGGTGGCTCCATGGTTACAAGTGCCACCGATAGTGGTATTCAATATTCAGTGTATGGTTGAATCAATTCCAAACAAGTGGTACTGTAACCAGGAAGGCTGACCAAGGTCGTCACATAGCAACGACGCCCTCACAGGATCGCTATTTGGCATTACGCGCACAACGGCATAGGCTGACAACGGCTACTCAACTTGCTCATGATCTTGCTGCTGCGTCTGGAATAAGAATTTCCAGACAAACAGTATAGAGACGTCTAACAGAGAGGGACCTTTATGCCCGGTGACCAATTGAGTGCGCCCCTTTGCTCCTTTGACTGCATCTAACAGAAAAGCCCGGTTGTTCTGGTGCCGAGCACATGAGTCTTGTGCACAGCAAGAATGGGGGCATGTTCTTTTCAGTGATGAGTCGAGATTTACCACACAGAATGACACTCGTCGAATCTTCATCTGGAAAGAACGAGGATCTCGCAATCATCCCTCCTACGTAAAAGAAATCGACAGATTTGGTGGCAAAGAAATCCTTGTCTGGGGTGGCATAATATTGGGCAGTGGTATACCACTGCATGTCTTCGATGCGGGTACTGTCAATGCACATCACTATAGGGATGAGATCCTTGAAGCCTATGTGAGGTTGTTCCTGGGTACTTCTGGCCCAGATGATAACACGCGTTCACACAGAGCCCAGATCGTTGATGATTTTCTTGAGGAAGAGGATATTCGACGTATGGACTGGCTCTCGAGGTCTCCGTATCCTAATGCTATTGAACATGTTTGGGATGGTCTCGAAAGAGCCATTGCGCAGCATAACCCCCCATCCCTTCTAATACCCTCCAAGAGTTTAAAGTAGCGCTTTTGGAAGAATGGGATTTATTTCCCCAATCATTTATTGACACCCTCATAAATAGTATGAAAGCTCGTTGTGAAGTCTGTATAGCAGTGTACGGTGGTCATACTCCATATTAGACAGGCTTTCCCCGAGAAAAATGCTTAACTCTTTAACATCCAAGCACTTTTCAAGCGGCACTCCCTTTAACATCCAAACTTTCTCAGAGTGTCTCTGGAAGACATGGACTCTTCCAAGCTGAGGGGCAGTTACCCCCAGCACTCCGAAGTAATAAAACTGTGACGCTCTCTCTACCTTGAATAATTGCCTTGCGGCTTTTGACAACGAGATTCATTTTCAATCAGCTTAAAAGATTTTTTTTTTTTACAAAAAATTTGAAATTTATTCTATAATTTAAAAAATAGTTTGTTTTTTTTTGTAAGTTTTATGTTAGGCTTTCAAACCATTTAAATAAAAATTGACTTTACTAGCAATTTCAAAAACATCTTTATATTTCCTCTAATTTTCAATAGGTTTTTACATTTTTTTTTCCAAAATTAAATAATATTTCATATATTAACATGCAAAAAATTTTTACATAGTAATGTAGAACATACATTGTGCATATATCAATGCAATTAGTACATTTTTTTACATAGTATAGATGTCAATGCAATTCAGTGATAGACAAGATAATGTTTTAAATCTTCATTTAATACTGAAATAAAAACAATCGTTGATTAAAAAAAAGTGTTATTGCTCTTTTTGAAAGATGTTTCGAAAATAATACGTTCTTTCAACACTGAACTAGGATGTTTTTTTATTGTCTTTAGCATTTTTTTCAAACAATTATCTTTATTGAATTTGTAAATATAAAATATTATTTTGCATTTTCGATAGTGATACTAAGAGAAAATTTTTAGAACTTTAATTAAATTTTTAAAGAAGTTTTCACATTTTCTCTCCAAAACCTTACGCATTCTTGCTTTTACATTAAATTATCGAAAAAGAATGTAGTGTAAATATATTTTGCGAAAATATCTTTATTTTGCCACTCATTTTTACTAATCTTTTAAAATATAACTATTAAAATTTTTGTCTAACCAAGGGAATATATTACGTCAAACGTTATACATCTCATCTATTGAATTGTCTTGATAGATGAGATAACATATTTTTAAAACTTCATTTCATACTGAAATACAAAAATTTATGAAATAAAATTCGGGGGAAAAATTACTCAGCGAAATATATTTCGAAAAAACATTCCTTCAGTTTTCAGCCCGAACATTTTACTAAAATATTACATTCTTCATTAACTAAATATGAAGATTTAACACAATTAAAATTGCATTCATCATAAATATTACTTTTTTAGTATGAACTGTCATGCGGAATTTTTCAAGCTGAATTTCTTATTTTAAAATATTATGTGAAATTTTCTATAGAATTGTTAAGACAAGAAAAATTTTTGAACGAAAGTTTAAAATTAAATTTTTATAAATTTACGCATGAGAGAATCATTTGCAAATTTTTGATAATATGTACATTATATAACACTTTTTTGACTCCTCATCTCTATCTCTCTCGTTTATCTGGCCCTCGTTAGTTTCATCTCCTGCTTCTTTGCTTAAAATAAACGAGAGATCAGCTACTTTAGCTGATACTTTATGATATTTTAAAAAATGATAGTTTATGATTATCATTTTTTGGCCAACCATCATCTTCGCTGATAGATCACTGTCACTTTGATCAGAAGCAAGTAAAATTGCTTTAATTTCTTCTTCAGTGTGTTCAAGATTTCTTTTATTCATAATGAAGAAATAATAAGCGTTTCAATACAAAATTATACTGATAATCCAAAAACCCGATTCAAAGTACATAAAATAAAGAGTAGAAATTCACAACTGAAGAGAAATTTTCAGAATGGCATTCGAAAAAGGAACTCAGTATTTATATAACTTATATCACTCTATGAAAGGGGTGATAAAGACTACTCCCAATCTTTTTTTTTCTTTGTCTTTTAATTCTATTTTGAAAGCGGTAGTTTGTACTCTGCCTCAGAAATTCCGACAGTCCTTTGATGACAAAATAAGACGCTTGGAGTGTAAAACGACTTCCATCTACAGTGACAAGAGTCGCTGCACATTTTGTGAGAAAACGGCGATGTGAATAGGCCGCAGTGACAATGCAATAGTTTGTTTTTATATCATTACAATAGTCTTAATACTGAAAAGAGCTTCTGATGCTTACACGAAAAAAAAAACAACTTGTTGGTATCCTTATATATCATTCATCGTTAACAGAGCACTTCAGTAGAAATTTTTTTATAAATGGTCATAAAATCTTTCTGATTTTGAGCTAACAGCACATGAAAATAGAAACTAAAACCCTTTCGAAATACACAATATACGCCAACAACCTATTTAGTGAATTCCTCCTCAACCCCTACCGCCTTAAGGCACAGGGGAAACTACTGTGAAAAAGCCGCGATTGTCAAAGATAACGAGGACCTCCTAGAGTGTTTAGTAGAGTTGCCTCTTTTAATACCCATCTCCCATAAAACGGCTAGCAGCCGCCCCAAACCTAACCCACGTGGAAGTTATAGGGTAAATTCTCAAACCGCCCCAAACCACCCGTCTGGATTCGAGAGGGTTTAATCTCTGATTTATAATGTAACACTTTTTGATATAACATGTTTTTAATTCCCAATTAAAATCTTTTCCATGTTGTTATGTGTCTATCTTCTTTCTTCCATTGTAGTGTACCTCTGTGCCAAATTTCGTGTCAACACAGTGAATAGTTTTTCATTTTTAGCAGATTTTAAGTTTGTGGCCTTAATTTTGGACGTGAGTGTAATTTTTTAATAAAAATTTCGGAGCCTCAATATGAATGTTTGAAATGAAAGACTTTTTTTAAGTGTTTTATTTGACAACAATTTTTCTGGTCCATAAGTCTATGCATATGATGACCATTAAGCATGACCATTGTATTTACATGATGTTCTACACTTTTATAGGACTCTGTTCCTAATATCGTCGCTTCATCAAAGATTTCTTTTACCAGGCTCAAGCGCTACAAGAGCTGTTGAAAATAGTATAAATATTTTTTGTGGATCATAGACATACCGAATTCCATTGATTTATGTCATTTCGTTTACGAATTATTCAGTTTATATGCATGCAAAAGTAACACCGATAAACAGAAACATATAACATTATAAAACAGACCGATAGATGATTACCAATTTGACTGATCTGATTCGAAATTTAATAAGAATCCATATTTTAATTGCTAATCCTGTGACGAAATAATTACTTAACTCCTTGCATTTAACAGTTATCGAGCTTACTTTTGCTCAAGTGGTTAGACAGACATATTTCTTTTGAATAAATTTCGTTCAAAATTGGAAGCAAAACTACAAATTTGGTCGGAATTACATAAACTAAATTTCAGCCTTCTATCTCAAAGCATTTTTGAGTTATCGTGCAACAGACAGACAGACAGATGTACATAATGCTAAAATAGTATTTCTCAAATTGAGAGAGATCTGAAATGTGGAGATTGGTCAAAATCTGAAGTTCGAATCTTTTGACGATTACAATACTTTCTTCATACTTTATATATGAAAAAGTAAAGATCAAAATTTGATCAGTTACATTTGAATAAGTTTTAATATGAATAACATCAGAAGAACTAAAATTTCAGAAGAACATTGAATTTTTTACTATATCTTTTTGCATCTAATTTAAATAACATTTTCTAAATCGATCTGCCAGCGACCTCCTCTTAGCCTATAAACCTCAGGAACTAAGATGCCTAGTCTGTCCAGTTGTGGAATCCGCTATTGTACATACAAAATATTCAAACAGAAAACATTGTTTTCTTCCGAAACTTTGACTGTGAGTCTAATCGAAACATTTCAGTCTTCTCTGAGTACTAAAAACTTATTTCGCTAATTTTGTTGGTCTGATCTAGAATACGATAAATCGAATGGTTATACTGGTGTGTTATCATACGTTTTGATCCATATGGATGAAATTTGGTGTATCATATTTATGTGAAATATGAATATTTTCTTTCAATCGTTGAAAGAAATCCACCCTCTGGAACTTAATCTATCAGTTTGCAAGTGAATGCAATAGAAAACGTATAGAGATGCATGGAGAAAAATAATGATTATAATATGTTATAACATCTAAGCCTTACCTTAAACTGGCTACTCTGACACATTTTGAGACACACGGAAAAATCAGAATGACCGCACCGCCTCAATAGCAACGCTAGCGAGAATTGTGGTTGAATCCTAAAGGCCATCAACATTTCCCTTAGAAAGTACGTCCCGTCATCGATGGGAGGAGCCCCCTCCCTCCCTTTTTTCTGTACCCAACAGGATTGTGAGAACAATCCACCATGTAGGAAACCTCTACTGAATTACGTGGTGCCATCTGGGGGGTATTTATAGAATTCAAAATGTAGATCAATAAATGTTTACTAAATTCATCAATAGGTTGGTCACCTGCAAACCTATGCATATAAATGTAATAATTCAAAGGCACAATCATTTAAGTAAGTTAAAGTCATGACTTTGCTTATGCAATTTTAGAAATATGTCATTTTTTTTTCAATCTTTAGCAAAAAATAAATAATGCTTGCTCGGTTTTCTCCACTATACTACAAAACATAATATATTTATTTTCGCGATTCTGAAAATAAAAATTTGACCATTTTTATGGCAAGAAGGGCATTCGGAACGGATTGGAATTGGCAATACTTTTATTAAGAATATGCGACAAAGTTTCAGAGAGATAATTCCTGCTGATTTCAATAGTATGTCTAAGAGAAAAATAAAAATACTGCATATAATTTTTTTAAAAGAAATGTAGGACGTTTTGTATTTTTAGTAGAGCCGGCTTCATTAAATTAATATTTTTTCAAATGTGTTAAAAATTAATAGTATTATCAACGGTTAAATGTTGCATTTATGTATGAATAAGAGAAATAAACTGAAAGCCATTTAGATGGATTTCATTCGAAAAAATTGAATAGAGCAAGACGCTTGAAAAACCAAAAATTAAAACACCTTTCAAATTCTACAAACTATATTTTAGATATCTTTATTTTATATTGTTTGAAAGGATATCGAAATTACATAAAACTTAATTCCTTTTACATTCAAAATCGTAATCTTTAGAAATTATCTGATATCTCACAACCTGATAAAAATAGCTTCCATGGTCTACTTTTTTGTTTTTTCTGTAGAATTTAATTGAAAGATTAGTGGCAAATTTTCTTTTCTTTTTAAACCAAGTTCTACTTATTAATTAACCTTCAGAAAATTTGGTTTTCAAGACATAGTTTGTTAATTGATCATTACTGTTAATATTCGAATGTGTGAATCTAATTTAAAAATATTTTATATATCTTACCTAGAAAGTGTATTGAATCATTTACAGCTTTATACATCTATTTCACAATTTTATCATATTCATTTTACACATAAAAAGATTCGTTGAGTTACATTTATTAATATTTTTTACTCTTCATAAATATTTGAAAGACATACATTTTTTATTTCATTCACAGTTATTCATAAAACTTCATGTATTGGATTTTGGTATTAACAAAGCAATCAACCAAAACAGTGCTAAAAATGAATCCAGGAATGTTTCAATGATAATACAGACATAAAATATTAAGCGATTTAATTATTTTTTAAATATATATATATATTATTTTCATGTCATTTCAGTATTTTTAAAATATTAAAAAAAGGCAAATTCATTATTCTCTCTTAAACTCAAACGCCACCGAATGCAGGATCTATTTGAAAAATATATGCAGAAAGGTTAATCGTGTATTAATTTTTTTCTATAACGTAGAAAATCGAAATCACAAAAATATTCCTCCTATCGATTTAATATAGCATTTTAACAAATAAAGTAACCGTTTCAGGAGTGATCTGACTTTTAAAAATACATTTTTTTAAAAAAATATTTTTTCTTAGGTAATTTATTTATGTGTTAATAAGAAAAAGAAAGTCAGGATTAGCACTGCATTACGATAAAAGATGGCAGCACAAATTGTATTATATTTTTGAATACGAATATACGAAATCTTGATTTTCATGATGAAAAGCAAAAATCAAACAGATGATAAGCCATTTATTTCCATTTGAATTTTGAATCATTATGTCAAGAAGAATAGTTTTGTTGTTTCAACTATTATTTCTTTTTTTTTCCCTTCCCAATTTTTGCTTATAGAATTACTGTTCATTCATTTCTGCAAATTTTTGAGTTTATTTTAATTGATGTTTCATTTTTTTCTAATCGTCTCCCTTCTTCTTTACTGTTTATATTAGAATTAGTGGATTTCGTTAGTATTATTTTAGATCTGTCTTTAAAATTGCATTGACATACTTTCAGTTTGTAATTAAGAATTTTTTTAAAAAAAATGAAATTATTTAAAGAATAATATATATTTTATAAATTATTTAATAAATATATACACCAGCCTGAAGGAACGGTTCTTCTATAAATGGCGCGATTGCAGGTACTCAATTTGATATAGGATTAAAAACTTAATATTCTATTTCACGTTCTACGCTTTTATTAAATCATGACTGCAAAATGAAAACTTAGAATAGCGTTTTAATACATCAGTCCTTTTTGTTTATTTTTTTTTCTCTTTTGCATTGTAATAGCTATATTAAATTGAAAAAGATTGTGTTTTATTTCCGTTTAGGTATAAATACTCTATCAACACCAAAACCCATGCTTCCTGTAATTAGTCATAAAATGATACAAAAAAAATTCGAAGAAATAATAAACAGGAATTACTTATATTCAATTTAGAAAAAGACTTTAAATTGCTTTTTTGTTTGTTCAATTCTGATTTACAAAAAAACATTTCATTCTTTCTTCGAAAAACCAGTAAAAACATTTTTGGATTAACAAATTCTTTATATACCTAAGTTCTTAGCATCTTTTTTTATAATGCCATTTCTTTAAAAACCGCTTCCAATAAATTTTCTAATAAAACTACATCTCCATACATTCATTGAAAGTTGACTGATTGATAGAAATGTCATGGCGCAAATGATAATTTTGACTATTCTATGCCATTCACAAGTTCATTCAAATTAAATAACTTAATTAACTTTCCAGTATCTTTTTCACAATGCCATTTCTTTAATTTTATATTTGTTTCCAATAAATCTTCGCTTCCATACAATCAGTGAAAGTTGATTGATTGATTAATGAAACTAATTCATAGCTGGTGAAATAGGCAATGTTAATCGGATGTATAGTGGTAAAACAATAAAAAAATTTTCTTGTATTTCAAATGAGTTCAAATTTTAATGGCATATTTAAAAACCAATCCCTAATATCTTTAAATTAAAATTTATGTTATTCATATGATGAAATAGCAGAGATAGCCTTGTTTTTAGAAAATTTGAACCACACCGGTCGAAGACTCACGGTGTATAAGGTAAATGTTGCACGTATAAATCTGTCGTGGTCACAAAACTTTCCAAGTCGAGACAATCTCGCTGGGAGCACTGCTTCAGAGGTGATCGTTCTGTTATTCAGGTCTAAATTACGATCTGTGGATGAGTGAATGAAATGTATTAATCCGCCCGTAGAAATGGTTGTGACTCATGACTAGCTAAGTCGACTTTTGGCCCTAGATGGCACTACTAAAACCAGAGATGTAAAATCTTTCGGCTACAAATCGCTGACTTGATTCTAAGCATTGTTTATGACAAGTGCCATAAGAAACAACAATAACATATAATGAATTAACTTTTCATAACATTAAATTTTAGATTTCGAATTCCCGATGGATCAGAATTATTTAATTCAATGTGTGAAAGGCATAAATGATTTGTATGTGTGTAAATGATGAAAGAACTGAACATTCTAAATCATTAATAATATTTTAAAAAAGTAATGTTTTAAAAATTACTAAGTTACTGGAGAAATAAAATATTTTGATATATTGAGCAATATATGCATAGCTAAAAGGAAATGCTTTTTCAACATTATCTATTGAAAAAATATTAATATCATTATACATTAGTTATTTTACTAGAAAGACAAATACGAATATTCTTATCATGCACTTGAAAAAAAGCAAGATAATTGGAAATTCCTCTTCTTTTTGGAGGTTTTTATAAGTCAATATGTTAAAGGAGATTATAGTTGGTCATTGCAATGAATAAATAAATAATCGCTATATATCTAGAAATATCGATTTATCATGGATGATACATCATGATGAAAAATTTCGGTCAACATCCAGTCCTAAAATCATTGACAAATTATTGCATTCTTATATTATTAAATCTATGTATTTCATCAAGATATATCTAACAAATAATATTATGTTGCAAGACATATTCTTTCATAACGGTTTGATCTATAGTAAGTAATTATGGAAAAAATGATAGAATCCTTAATCCTTTCCAAATTATAGTTATTTTATGGTTAAAATTTATTAGTTGGAAGCCTACAATTGGTGGTTATATGTAATGCCATTTATTTTAGTCCTAAATGTCTTCCCTTCATTTTCTATACTATATTTTATATTATGATGAACTCATTTACAGGAAAAAAACTGTGTTTCAAAATAGATGCTACATTTGTTGCTTTATCTGCCCTTACATTCCCTATTATTTATACGCCTACTGACCTGGAATGCAGCTATAACATATTAAATCCGTTGTCTTTTAACGATAAAATTAAATTATAGCATTGTCCTTAATTGTGGTGTATTTCGAAGTGTTTCAACATAATTTTAAACCTTCATAATAAACCCATTCCTTATCTTGATTTTATTCTATGTACAGCTATAAGGTTATATAGTATGATTATTTATGTCATACAACTTTTCATAAATTACTAAATGGTTAAAAACAATAACAAAATCAGAATGATTCTTTTTTTTATCCATTCGTAAAGAGTGATTAAAAAGAGCTTTACAGTTCACTACAGCAAGAAAACAGTTGAAAATATACCAAGACAGGTGCTGAAGATTTAAAATATTTTCTAGAATCATCAGTTATTCTAATATTCGAAGGAGAATATCCTTTTTCTTTTGATAAAACTTCAGCATTTTCCATAATTAAACATGCCTGTAAAGGGATAGTAAAAAGGATTGTATTAAAGTGGAAATAAAGATCCCTGTCCCACATTAAGCGTCTGCAATTACTTTTTATTTAAAAATAATATTGAAAGTAAAGCTCCTATCATCTAATTTGTAAACGTTTTGCAAATTATTTTAAAGGAGACGTTCGAAAAGCTTTCGACAAAAACCTGAGTCCTAAATATTATGAAAGATTTTGTAACAATTATACAGATTTTGAAGCAAAGCAGACCATGCAACCATAAACCAGTTCTGATCAAATAAGGCACATATATGTTTTTAGAAAAAAAATTGAAAGCATTCATTCACATTTTTGACACAACAGGAAAGCATAGAATTAAAGAAAATCTCCAAGATTAGAAGGATTTCTATTACAGTAAAGGCAACACTTCTTTAGTTTTCATAAAAAAAAAATTCTTATCACAAGATTAATAAGTTTTTTTCTGATGTTTGTTGCTGCGTCTTTAAAAAAACCCTTACTTTAATTCACCCTCGGTCATATACTATATGTACGCATT
This sequence comes from Argiope bruennichi, assembly GCF_947563725.1. Classification (NCBI taxonomy): domain Eukaryota; kingdom Metazoa; phylum Arthropoda; class Arachnida; order Araneae; family Araneidae; genus Argiope; species Argiope bruennichi. The sequence goes on along the minus strand of NC_079157.1, from coordinate 110,782,174 downwards.
TTTGTAACTGCTATGTAACCTCAATTAATTTGTTTCTGTTGTCGATAATATTCGATTGAATAACTGGTATAAAAACAATAAAATTTCGTTTTTAAAGAAAACCTCAGGAAGAATTTTTTTTCTAGTTCATGGAAAACATACAAAATCCTGGAAAAAAAGAAGAAGCATAGAAAATACAGTCTGGCTCGTGCATCACATGATTAATCCACTTTTGACGAGCACTCAGCTTAAACTGCGACATCAACTTGATGAAAGCAGGATCACCACAGTACTCCTTCCTCTTACAAGTGCAACAGGCACTGGAATTCGATGTAACGAGGGACAAAGCGTACTCGACTGCCAGATCTGGTCACATAAGGTATTACTAGATAATATTCCGAATTGATACATAATATCTTATTTAATAAGTGCCCAATATTGCTAATATTCTCTCATAATAATTTAGATGGCTTACAGTTTTTAATACAATTGACAAAATTTACTCTTGTGTTGACGTTTTAATCAATGAAAACTAGTTTCAGCCTATTCAAAGGACACATAATCATTAACTGTTGTTTAGTTATTATTTTTTTATTTGCTTATTTGGTCGCAATATAACAACATCTTGAGATGCCGCAAAGAGCTAAAAGTTTGTAAAAAATGGGGAAAAAATGACAAATTTTAAAATCGGTCTCTTAAAAATTTGTTTAGATTTTAGTTTAGTAATAATGGGGAGAAGTCGCGTTTGAGGTTCAAAAATAATTTCTAAAAAATTGGTTATAATACTAAAACACCTTGAAGTACCGCAAAGAACAGAAAATTGAAAAACTGTAAACTTTTGATAAAATATTTTTTATGAATTTTTCGTGCACAAGCACACACACTAACAAATCATTTACGTTAATCAGTTACACAATAGACGAAGCGGACATGCCAACTGAATTTAACTCTGCAAAGTTGCTCACCTGACACTAACTCGGATGTCTCCACACGCAATAATCTCCTCCTCTCAATAACATCCTGCCTATCGATAAACCAGAGTACTGGATGCTATACCAATTTCAATAGTAAGACTGTTTTTATATCTCTATTCATATTATAAGGCATATTTAAAACTTTATTTCATATAAAAGACGAGCAAAAATGTTTGATAAAGTTCCAAAAAGTGTGTTTTTATGAAACTTTAACATCCTTGTAACACTTCAAAATGTATTCCAATATTTTTCATATTTTTAATTTATCTTATCTACAACAAAAGGCAAACTTTTTGGCGCTATTACAAATTAAAAATAAAAACTTTATTATTTCCTAACAAACTTTAAAATGTAGCAAAAAATCTCATATTTTTTTTGAAATTTTAACGTCCTTTCACCACTTTAAAACCTACTATAATACCTTTCATGTTTTTAATTTTTTTTATCTACTCCAGAAGTCAACTTTTGCTCTCTATTACAAATTAAAAATCAGAAGATGTTTCTTTCGTTTCACCCTAATGACTATGCGTCTTTCACTCTCTGCAGAATTTCTCCCTTATTTTGAATATGGATTTCTGAGCAGCTGCATGTATATACTGTATTATAATGTTATTAGCCGTATCAAGAGCATTTGCCTGAGTCATGACTGAATTCAAGTTTGAATAATAAAAGAAAAAGATTATCATTCGGTTTTGCCGTTTCTGAATATGGAAAGGGATTAAAACGGAGATGTAGAAACATTCTATTAAGTTTAATAATAAAATTATCGCTGTGATGGAGATTTTCAACCACGATGAAGCTCCAACTAGTTAAAATTGATAGATAATATTGCTAGGTACACTGCATAAAATTGTTTATTTATATAATGAGAGTAGAAGTTATTATTATTTAAAATACATAAAGGTACTTTTCCGTTTCCGAGGACCGTAAAAAAAATCGCCAAATTGTAGACGATTTTTGTTACGATTTTTTTTTGTTGGCGATTTGACGAAAATAATTTCACGGTCGCCAACGGCGCTCGAAATATAATGGTACTTTTACATTCCCAACACCAGTAAAAAATCGCCAAAGTGTTGACGATTTCTTTACGATTTTTTTTGTTGGCGATTTGGTGAAAATAGTATAACTGTTAACTGCCCTCGATACGGAAAAGTGCCTATATAAACTATGATACTAAATGGGTTTTTTCAATTTGGTGACCTCTTGAATTTGTGTCAAACACGACTACGTCTTTTCATAAAAATATGAAATGAATAAATAAAAATATGAGTTGATTTAGAATTTTGCCCAGTTCATTTTGACCTATTTCTTGGCTTGGTAGTAAATATGCTGATTGTAATAAACAATAAGAATTTGAATGGCAATTGCCTTCTGGTCGAAGTATTGAAAGTTAGATATTTTAATAAGAAGTTTTGAAACACTTAAACTCATCCCCTCCACTTGCACGTGAATTATTAACATTGTCTTCTCGTTTATTCATAAGATCGGGTAATTTTATAACTAGTAATATTTTGTCAACATTTGGAGTTAAGATATCGTACAAATTATAAAAAGGAATCATGCTTATTTTAGACTTCCTCTACAGAAGCCCTAATGTCAAATATACTGCTTGATAATTGCTAATTAACAGTTACGTTTTTCGGAATAATTAAGCCCAAACAATGATTGAAGAAATGAAACTAATTACATATTTAGCAGGGAAGATGTGCATTTTTTATAGTGCAAAATGGTGCAGATATCGATACATCGAAAAATTAAAAACTTGAAAATAAAAAAGATGCTACTTGAATGATTTCCAAACAGCCCCACAAAAATTGATCTTCAGGTCAGAATGATGCAGACATGAGTACCCGAGTAAGATGTGTGATGACCACGGACACTAATGCATATTTTGCATCTGTTGTCCATGCTCTCCACTTAACTATCGAGGAGTTCTTGGGGGATATTGTCCCACTCCTCTCTCGAGGTGATTTTGAACTCTTGCACTGTTCGGGGAGGGATGGTTCTTTGTGAAACACGTCTACCAATAGTATCCCAGGCATGTTCAATTGGATTTTAGTCGGGAGAGTAAGGAGGTCATTTCATACGAACAATATTTTCACTTCGCGGTGTGTCCGATACCTCAACGCTTCTGTGTGGCAGCGCATTATCGTCCATAAACAAAAAGTCTGGACCTACAGCAACCCTAAAAAGACGAACATGATGTAGAATTACCTCTCTGCAATACCGTTGCCATGTAATGCTTCCTCTCTCAAAGATGTGAAGTGGTGTTCTGCCATTGTGCATGAAGCCTGCCCAAAACATCACGCCTGGACCGTACCGATCACGTTCACTAACAAACTATTGCATAACGTGTTCCACGCCGCTCTCTCCACAGTAATTGGTGGCCAGAATTACTAGCCACACTGAAACGAGATTCGTCTGAAAACATCACTCTAGACCATTTTTGGATATCCCAACCAACATGTTCCTTACACCAGTGTAATCTCTCACGACGATGGCGTGGTTGAAGCGGGATGCAACGAACAGGCTTCCGTGCATACAAACCAACTTGATTTAATCGCCGTGAGATGGTTTTTGCAGAAACATGCGTACCGGCATCGGTTGCAAGGTTTGAAGCTATCTGGCCAGGAGTTAAATTTCAGATCCTTTTTGCCACGAGGGCTATATAACGATCCTCTAAAGGTGTGGTGTTCCTACCACGTTTTTCGGCATGCTTTTGCAAAGCATTTCCACCTTCAGCGGCCTTCTTTAATCGCGAAATGATACTCTTTGATACAGCCATTGCAGAAGCTACGGTGGTGACACTTTGACCTACTTCCAGTCGTCCAACTGCTCGTCCAGGATCGTAAGTACTCAAATGATGTTTTGCTGACATTTTGCTCTTAATTATTGCTGGGTTATGGTTAGGTTAGGTTATTTCTGATTTTGTGGCACAAGAGCCATATCAGGCTATGCTGCGCCAAACATATGGTTGAAGATAAAAAATATTCAGTGAAGTTCTAAAAAGTTAAAGTAAAATTTGCAAAAACCATGAAATGTGGAGATAAAATTGAACAAGTTAAATAAAATGGAAAACACCAATTTCTTTCAAGAAAGTAAAAATATTTGGGTGGGGATGTTCTCCCACCAAGTCACGAATGTTTGAAGATGATTTACCGAATAAACGTAATCGATGAGAATTAAAAATTGGACATTCTGATAAAATATGAATAACAATTAAATTAACATCACACGCATTACAGACTGGACATCGCTCACCAAATAGAAGATGTTTATGTGTGAGGCGAGTATGGCCAATGCGAAGCCGAGTCAATTTGACGTCCAACTCGCGTACTGGAACTACCGGCCACAAAGTGATGTCAGGCTGAATAGAATGCAGCTTATTAGAAATCTGCAAATCCCATGATTCTTTCCATAAATAAAAAATACGTTGAGAAATATATTTTTTTTAAATCTGTGTACGGAATAGCTCGTTGTAGAGAAGTGGATGCTGTCTTTGCTGCAGCATCAGCAGATTCATTGCCAACAATGCCAACATGGCCAGGTAACCAACAAAATAAAATTTGGTAGTTCTGAGCTTGCAAATCTCTCCAAAGATGTAGGATATCTACAGCTAGTGGATGTGTTTTAGTATGAGGATGGCTGAGGGCCTCCAGAGCACTCATACTATCAGAATAAATGCAGAATTTGTGGTAAGTGAGGTTAGAAATTTTTTCAAGAGCAATCATAATTGCCATTAGTTCAGCAGTTAAAACTGAACACAAAGTACTCAACTGAAAGCTGCCTGTGTCCTCAGCAATGACGACAGCACAACCTACTTGATGAGCTGTCTTTGAGCCATCCGTAAAAACAGGAATGTGTGTAGAATATTCATTGCGGTGATATAGAAAAAGTTGTTGAAAGACAACAGATGAAGTGGTAGACTTGTCATAAGCGAGAAAAGGGTTAAGATATGATATTTCTGGGATATCCCAGGGTGGCAAAGCATAAGCGTTAGTATTATGAACCTGCAGATTTAAAATATTTACATCATCAAAAGCTCTTTTTACCCTTTCACGAAAAGGTAGGATATTAGAAGGACGTGCATTATATAATCGCCCCAGCAATTAATTATTGCAAGAACCAAACAGAATTTCAGAGAAAAAACTTTTATAACATCCTAAACTACTTTGGGTCAAACATCAAGCTGCATGAGTTTTCGTATGAATCATGATCCTGTATGTATGTCTTTTATACAGATAACGAGTCCTGGTTTACCATGCCCTCTCAATTTTAATTTATTTTTATTGGTCAGCTGTCTGAGTCGCAATTTTGCATAAATCACTTGTTGCTTAGCAAATGTCAAGCAGTATATCATCTAATCAATAATAATCACTTAAATGTATGAGAAGTAACATTATATTCATCATATGAAGTCAAAATGTCATGTAATTAAAATTATTTATCTTAAATTTGATATACAATAAAGAACATTATTGGAATTATATGATGTTTCTGTGTTTCAAGGTTTTTTTTTTTTTTAACCACTGTTTAAATAAAAGATTTTTCCAAATGCTTCAAAAATACGTTTTTATCACTATAAAAGAGTGTTCCTATCAACACTGCGATGAAACTTATCAGAGGTAATTGAGAAGACTAATTTGTTTTTGAGGAAAAAGTCCGAAAATGAAAGCTAAATCTTATAGGTAAGATTTGATGCTTAGCGTATAAACTTTCGTAAACAATTTCTTGTATCCTAGAGACACAAGAATCATATGGCGCTATAATTTAACTTGATTACTAATTGATTAACTTGATAAATTAACTTATATTTTTGATGTTATTTTATTTTTCAGGTTTCTATGAAAACGAAAGATTTGGTAGAATTCCTCCGAATGAAACCAAATTTGTCGTCGAAAATTGTCTGAAAATTATGTCTTAAGACGACGCTTAAACTCAGTTAGCATAGCTTCTGATGAATCATTTAAATTTCACGACAAAGTAAGATGATATATTACAAAAGATCTGCAGTGGTGTGTCTTTGATAGAGGAGGTATCTAGTATAATTATAATAAAATCTAGATATTGTTATTTTTAGCAATATTTCTTTTTATTTAAAAACTGAGAGATCGATGAACAGTAGAAATGGATAAATTAAAATAAAAGGAAATGGCATGAATAGGAAAATAATGGACTTGAAAGGGATGCTACATTAAAAAAAGCGTCGTACTAAATACAATGATTCAGGTACTAAAATATGGAACTTCGAAATTCAACTGATGAAATTAGATAGGTTGTCTTCAGACCAAATTTGTAGTTTTCTACAAATTTTGAAAAAAAAAATGAATTTATATAAGTGCAAGTTGACACAATATCTAGTACACAATTGACTAAAAAGTCAAATAAAATTTTCCACGCAGTTTTAATATCAAAAATGCAAATCCGTATGAAATTTTCAATTAAATTCTTTAAAATAGTTGATAATCTGAACTTCTTGGATATATGTAAATGCTATAACTCAAAAACTTAACGATTTAAATAAGTGAAATTTGGCATGGGACCTTATGACTACAATTTTAGTTCCATGTCAGATTTTAACTTACCTTTGGCTGGCCAAAAATGCAATCAAAGTACATATTCTTCGGTGAAACCAGGTCTCTAAACTTCAACACTGAAGTCCCTAATATGCGTATTTACCATACTGATCATTTGTCAGAGATAATCTGTGAGAACTCCCTTCGATTATCCATACCACACTAACAGCAGGATGTTTCAAACCACCGATTATATTTAATGTATGCTAAATTCGTGAATACAATAGATATTTCGGGATTATAGTTGAAAGTATAATGCATATTTCGTGCAATCGGGTTATTAATTCATGAATTAATGGTTCTGAAATTCCGATTATAGAGCCTAGCCGCACGCAGAGAATGGAAAAACAGTTTAAAGACTCAGATTATTGCAAATATCTAAGAAGCAAAAAGTTCAACAATTTTTAGCACTGAAAATGTCTTTTCCTTCAGTTGTACACAATTTAAATTTGTTTCAAAACTTTAGACTTGTCATGCGAACTCTTACTTAACTAGATGCTTGAAATCATGAGTTAAGTTTAGTTATATTAACGTTTCGTTTTAAAGCAACACTAGCACTATTTTAGGATGGATGTCGTAATTTTAAACCGCGGTCAGATGACGAAGACGACACCTGAGCTGGCACCCGCTCACCAAAATTCCTCACCACATCAGAGGGAGGACGTTTGACACCGACGGATTTAACGTACATCAGACCCGCTTACCCGACGGTTCTTCTATGGAATCGGGTCTCGAGTCTGAAACCATCCGGTGCCGAAGTCGAGACTGTATTAAATGATAAATAAAAATGCGAAAGAAGTAAAAACCGAATTTAACTTTCAACGTAATATGATAAGATATAATTAATAAAATTAGTGATAGCAAAATAATTAGAAATATTTCACGAAGGTTGGAACGAGGAACGCTTTGTGGGAAGATTCGAACAAGTGTGTTTTTATCCAATTGTATTTATTTCTTATAAATAAAGTGACGATCACAATACTGCTTGAATTAATATATATACACATCAGAATATGACCTTAGATTTTTTTTAAAGTACAGCGATGCTTCACATGGATTTCCTAAATTTATCATGGACCTTGAACAATTAATGAATTGAATGAGAATGAACGGCGAATTTTCATTCCCCAATTTCAGCTCACTATTCCAGGCGAAAAGATGCAACCACCTTTACAATTTAAAAGTAAATATAAGTTGTTTATTTTGCATTCAGTGACTTCTTAATTTAATTTTTAAAGCTTTGGAAAAGTGTATATTGAAAGAAATAGGAGCTGTGAGGCGAATCCGAAGGAAGGACAGTATCCAGGATGTTGTGAGATAGCTCTTTCATGCAAATAGTAAGGAAAGTATGTGACTGTTGATGTTAGATTTTGGTTAAAAAAACTCTTTCCTTTTAAAGAAAAATCAATTTGCTTCTCCATAAATCATTTCTTAGAAAACCGATTTCTTTTTTTTTTTCTTTCTTCTTTTTTTTTCCTTTCTTCTTTTCTTTTTCTTCTTCTTTTTTTTTTTTTTTTCATCGTCATTTTTACTTTCTTGAATACGAAGTGTACAAAGAAAAAGTATTGTAGTACAGCGTCACCTATTGGTGTTTCGGGAACCGTTTTTTTTTTCGCACAATTCATTTTTTCATTTCTTGAATAATATGCTCACCAATTTTGGAGTCCTTACAGTGAGTATTTCGCTGTATATAGAACTGATAGTGGGAGTGTTTTAATTTTGATCAACTTGTATATTAATGAATAAATGTAAAGTTCAGTCTCATTATATTTGATAACATATACACGGAATACCACATTCCCCCAAATTGCAATGATATTTCTCTGTTATTGATGGAAGCGCTAGCGGTATTTTTATTCATTGTGAAAGGCAGTTGGATGGAGACAGAAAAGATGAAATATAACTATAAAAATATTTCTGACCTTTTAATAATTTGAATAGTACTGGTACTGAAACAGCTTTAACTTTTAAAGGTTGAAGTCGTGATAAAAGACTACTGAAACTTTATTTTTATTCAAATCCAAAATCAGGTGATTAAGGAAATTCCGAGTCAGTATAGGGATTTTCAAAAAACCAAAGCACATGGTAGTGAAAATGTTTATTTTTAGTGTATATAAGAAATCGTAAACTGAAATAATCCTACTAAGTCGAATGAAATTCTAAAGTGCCTGAATATTTTAATGTAATTAAACAATTATTTTAATAAATTATAAAAATGTAGAAATATAAAAGTAATATTTATATCTCATTCTGATATATCTTCTTAGCTTGCAGTGGTCTGAGAAACATCTGTGCTAATAGAAAAAAGATAAGCCGAACCTCTATGCTGAATAATAAATAAGAAAGTTCGAAGCTTGTCCATTACTTTCTCCGTCCATTTTAGGCATAGAACCTGTTTCATTCAGTGAGTAATTTTTTGTCTTTTTTGTCTATGTCAATAAACATATTCTTTGAGTAATTTTGAGTACTATTTGTTCAACAAAGGCATTTCCCAAATGAAGTGAATTTTTTTTTCAAAACTCTACAGTTGTTTAACTTGTATTCTAGTTTGTTAAATTATTATCTGAAATATGCTAATATTTAATCAAATTTTTGTAATATATTATTCTAAATTTAGTAATTAAGGAACTATTTATCATTTACTATAAAAATAAAACGTCCCTTTTTATGTTAACGTCCCTTTTTCTAAAAGTTTGAAGAATGTGAGGGAATCTGATTTTTCCATCGAATTCACGCAATTTTTTTATTAGCCGTTATTTATTTGATTCTATTGAATGAGAGAATATCAATCTCTTGAAATCACAAAGGCTAAACATTATTAACTTAAAAAGTGTTTAAATGATCTACGAATCTGCTGGATTCTTTTCTTCAGGTACAAATAGAGTGGGGCATGTTCCCATTTTAATAGTATTCAAGAAACTGCCTATTTAAAAAAAGAACGCACAAATAAAGTTTAGATCAAGTGGATTAATAAAGAGGTTTGCCAGTCAAAATCACCACATAATAATATCGATATTTTCTGATATTTCATCTATTTCTTACTGCTTCTACAAATCCGGCCATTTTTCTTTTTTCTCCATGATAATGCTCCTGAAACTCTAAAACTGATTGTAATACCAAAAATAAATGCTTAAAATATTTGTATATCATTTTATTAAGGAAATAATGCAAACAATGTTTACAAATAAATTTCGATCTACCGTCGGGATGCCTTTTTTGAAAAACGCACAAATAAAGTCTTATATTTAAATCTTTGTGCAAGAAACATGGAAAAAACATCTACATACGAGATGAGTAACGAAATGTTTACAAGAAGAAAAGTGAAAAAAAAAAAGAGATTTGTTTGGGAAAAAAGTGATATAAAACAAAAACTTTTTAATTTAGAAGTTTATAAAATGATTTGTTTAAAATTTTGAAGATAGGTTAATAAATATATTTCTTAGTTCCTGAACTGAAAAATAAGCCGTATTTCAGTCTCTAAATAGTGGAGTTCGGCAGAATCTTTTTCTGTCCTTTTTCGAGAAATAAGGGAAAAGTTTTTTAGCCTTTTGCAATATTTACATAACAACACTGTCTACGCCAAGAGTCAATAAATATCTGGTGGTAGATGAAACGGCTGCGCCTTTAGCAGGATAATGCATTTGATGCAATAAACGCATGATAAGGTGCAATAATATGCGGAAATGATAAAATGTATTAATTGTTGAGAATCAGCAACATGTCGTTTGCCAACGAGTCTACTAGATAATTATTATTCGCTGAAAATGTAAAATAAAACTTTGACGCTTATTCTTTTTCGTACTCCCTCTGACGGCCATCTCATATCTGAGGAGAATCTTCCGGCATGGTGGTTGCTTTCCGCTACTGTCGTGGGTATAGAAATGATGGAGTTCGGCTACCTCCTACCGATGGTGGGACGTGCTTCCCACGAAAGGTTTGTACCGTGGTCGGTGATAGCTCTCAGGACTCAACTGTCGTTCTTAGGCTATCGTGGTGGTCCGGTCTTTCAAATATAATCCAAATGCTTTTAATTAGGCGTGGTTAAGTAATAGTTAATCTTTTTCATTCTTTTAAGTATGTCTGTATGTAAACATTGTGAAAGCTTTGAAAATAGTTCATTCAGAATTTTTTTCTTTTCCTTAACAAAGAAATTTATCAATTATTTTTGTGTTTTAAGAAACTAAATGCGAAACTGATTATTCAAACCTTGTTAATCCCTTTATGCTGTTACTCGAAAATGATTATATATTTTAAAAGGAAATATGACTTTTATTTATTATAGAAAGTTTGCATTAAATTAATCAGAAATTAATCTGAAGAAAAGATTAATAAAAAAAAATTTAAATTTTACATTATTATTGAATGACTTGATTCTTGCTTCGTATCGTTTCATTGAATTTAAAAATCAACAGTATCCATAACTTTAATTTATTCAATGTGAAATAATTTTTTTAAGTAAGTGTTTAAAGTGTTCCTTCCAAAATGAAAGGATTTAGCCTTTTTTAATATTTAGCTATTTCAAAGATTTTAAAAGCATTATGAGGGATACTTTCTTTAGAAATAATAATAAATGAATTTTTAATATCAAAAAGTACAAGAAAGTTGTGGAAAAAGGTATGTGGTTGTGGAAAAGGTAAAAGGTACATATGCCTAAAACCGTTATTATTTCTTCTAACCGTTAGCTATTCTGCTACAAATTTGCAAATTCTTCTATTTTCAGGCTTGATGTATGTACTTCAAGTACTTCAAAATGGATACGTATCAAAACATCTCCGATGGGACTAATGCGTGGCAAGCTACATTCTCCACATTACAGATGAACTACAAAAGTAAGAATGCTTCAAAAAATTTGAATTCCTAGCTTTTTTCTATATCCATATAAAAATAATAAAATTTGCAAGAAATGGGCATTCGATCATTTCTGATTATTACAAACTGGTTAAAACAGAAATGTATTGGTTTCACATGTGTTTATATTTGTATAGTTATATACTTTATAGATTCGTAAGGGTTCAACTCTTTGCAATAATACTATTCTTTTGAGTTTTAAGCAATTAGTATATGAAAGCGTAAACATACTTATATGGAAGAAAATGCCTTCACAATGCACTTTTTTCATACATTTATTTTTATGGTTAGGTAAAAATTCCTATAAATTGCATACAGAATGTTCTTATATGAAATTATATAAACTTGAAATTAATTTTTGGCAAGATTATATTAAAATTAAATACAAAAATTGCTGATGTAAAATTTTAGTCGGTAATCATTTTAATCAGCTTAAATGATATACGTTTTCGAAATTATCTACTAAAAATGCTGATCTTATGAATAATTTTTATTTATTATCTGTATAATATACCTATATACGTTTTATTCAATGCCTTTTTACAATAGTTATCCCTTTGAGTCTCTTCTGAATTGGAAATTAATAAATGTAAAAAAAATAGAAAAAAATCATTTTTAAAATATATGATTCTAAAAACTCCACACGAGCTTTTCATAATGAGAATGTTTGTAGTTTTAATTTATTACTATTAAAGCTTTATATATAATTATTTAATTTTTAGTACTTAACTTCATTGTAATTCAGTATTAAACAAATAATAAATCATTTTTTTGTATATTAATAATAAATATTTTATTTAAAAAAATTTTAAATCCTAAATTTAATAAGATATCAAAGCTTGATAATCTTGGTGTTATCTAGTCTGATACTATCTGAGCTGTGATGTAATGTCACACGGCAACTAAGAAGTATCTAAGCTGTGCTAGAAAGTTGCTAACCATTTTTTTTTCTCGGCATCAGCAGGGGTCACGGTGGCCTGATGGTAAGGTCTCGACCTCGGAACCGGAGGGTTTCAGATTAGAGACCTGTTTCCACGGAAAAAGCTTTATATATAAAGCTTTTCCGTGGAAATTATATATAAATTATATATAAACCATTAAAGCTTTATATATAATTATTTCATTTTTAGTACTAAATTTCACTGTAATTAAGTATTTACAAATAATAATTATTTTATGTATATTAATGATAAATACATTATTTAAAAAAATTGGTAAATCGTAAATTTAATAAGATATTATCTGTTTCCAAGATTAATTTTAAAAAATACTCTTATTCAGAATCATAGCTTGATCATCTTGGTGTCATCGAGTACGATACTATCTAAGCTGTGACGTAATGTCACACTGCAACTTAGTAGCATCTAAGCTGTGCAAGAATATTGCTAACCATTTTTTTCTCGATATCAGCAGGGGTCACGGTGGTCTGGCGGTAAAGCCTCGGTGTCGGAACCGCAGGGTTTCAGAATTGACACCTGATTCCCCCGAAATATCATCGTGGTCTGGTGCACGTTAAATCAGTTGGGGCCAAACGTCCTCCCGTTGGTGTGGTGTGGAAGTTTCGAGAGGGGGTTCCATTTCATTCATCAATCTCGTCAAAATTACGAGTTCTGTTCCAAAATTGAACAAGTATAGCTTTAAAACGGACGGTAATGAACACAACTGAACGAATCAGTAACCGAGCTTTCATATATTAATAGATGAAAAGAGCCTTGAAGTAATACTACTAATACACCAATTCTAATTCCGAATTAAATTTCTACAATCATTCCTTTCCCTTTCTAAATGGAGACAGAAAATATTTTTTACATATTATCTTTCCTTATAATGTCGTTTCTTATTATTTACTGCATTGAGTTATTTTTCCTTAATTCTGGCGACCTCTAGCTGTCCTTTCACTGAGTTTCTAGGTTCAATCTGTTTCTTACGAGCGATTCAGAAATGAGCTTGCAGATTTTTTTCCCCACTTCGAACACATTAGTGAGCTTCTTACATTAGTAATTCATTAAGATTTCTCCACTTCATGGAACCTATTAGTGGAAAAATATAATCAACCACAAAATTGTCTTCTGTTAAACTTCCCATGTTGATAGTAATATCTGATATTGATGAAAAAAATAGGACTAAGTAGCTGCAAAGGGTTCGAGTCCCGGTTCCAGCATGGTTGTTATTCTTTTGTTATATCTGTGAGGTGATTGAATGTTCCCGCCTGTACAAACGGGTAGTGCAAGCGAATGTGACGCATGAAATAGCTAAGTCGTAGTCCTGGCCCTAGTTGGCGCTACTGAAAAAAGAGAAGACGCTCACTTGGCTTAAGTCGCTGACAGATCTGCCGGCAGGCTTATAAAGTACCATAAGTAACAACAACAACATAAAGCGACTTTATTCACGGACAATCATGGGACGGTATATATATTTGGCATAGACTCTTTTTTAAGAAATTCTGCGAAATATAATCTAAAATAACTATTCGGTTGCACTGTGATTAAAAATGATTCGTGTATCTAAAATTTGAGGAAAATTTATGAAATTCAAAATGTATTTCAGATTTCAGATGAATTTCTAACGAACCCATTCTTTAAAGAATATATTTCATTTCATATAATCTATTTAATTCTATGTTAAATTTATTTCTTCATTCTCTTTCCCAATTCATTTCTTCTTGAATAAAGCAGGATAATCTTGTTAGTTCTTATTCTTGTATTCATATATGCTATACTAGTATTAAATGAATAATTTTACTTAAATTCTAAATAATGTTTTATATTTCATTTAATTCTGTACTTAGTTCTAATTTATATATTTATGTTATTTTGAATCGAATTCTGTACGAATCGATATAAAGTATTAGTGCACATTATAGTTAGTATATACTGTTCTTAATCCATTTTTTATGTTATTTATCTATTAAATAATCTTATGTTTTAATTTAATATGCATAACATTACATCCACTCTTTCACCTTCATTATTTATATTACTTTATCTGCTTTTTGGGAAAAAAGAGCTAGAGTGAATTAAATATAAAAGGTAATATTTATCTTCACCTTTTATGACCTTTAAATCTGAATGATATATACTGGAATTTTCACAGTGATATAAAATATTAAGTCTATAAATAGTTTTTAATAATCTTAAGTAAAGACTTTGAAATGTATATTTTATTTTAAATAAAGACAAATGCAAATTTAATTTTAAGTAAAAACTTTAAAATATTTACAAAAAAAATTTGAAATTGCTCTTCTGAAATCATTGATATAAGTAATCTAATTACTCTGCTTACTTCTGTAGATGAACTTCTAGCTGCCAGAAATACATGTGCATTGAGTCATCAACCAGTCCCTAGAAAATTAACAACTGAAGCTTACATTATGCTGTAAGAATACGATTAACTAAACAAAATAAATTTTCTTATTTTTGATTTATTTCAAGGATAAAACTCTGAAATATTATATTTTTTAAACAACGAAAGGAAGGGTTGCACATAATTACTTTCATGTAGGAAATTATATGAATTTATTGAACATAGGTAAATGATTAATAAAAGTTCAGCTTCAGGTGGGAAAAACCTTTCTATTTCTAGACGAAATACAACTTGATTCTAATTTGTCCCGTTTCTTTCTGTTGATATTATATTTGTAAAGTGTAATATTTCATAAAGATCAGAATCTCTTCCACATTTAAGCAAAATATATTTGTTTTATCATTTGATACATGTTTAAATTTTTAAGTACCAAATGCAAATCATGCATTAAAATGCTTTGCAAGGTTTACCAGGTATTAGAAATGACTAATTATCTTTCGATTCTGCATTGCAAGACATATTCAGCTTTGGGTAGAATTTAAATGAAAAAGAATTTCACTTCGGTCAACTTAATTCATATGAAGTGATTGGAAAATTTAAATGAAATAAGTAACAATAAATTACTGATTCCACATATTTCTGTTATAGATAAAATATTACATTGAAAAAGTTATCATTTTTTTATGAAAATAAATAAAAGTTGAATGAACAAAAGTTTTCCTCGGGTTTCGTAGTAATGAATTTACTCTTTATATTTCTCTGTTATATATTCTTACCGCCTGCATTAGATTTTTCTATGAGGGCTCAAAAAAGTATTGTAAAATGATAAATAGGATAATCGGATTCTTAAAGTTCGATTGAACTACCTTAAAAGCTCAGAAATCTATAGTCAAATATCATTTATATTCAAAAGTGGCAAATATGCTTACCGCTTCCCGTTCACGATGTAAGAGTTTCGTAGAGACATTAAGTTCCAACATTTGTCATTAAATTTTAGCTCCTGTAAAAATTTTCAGAAATGGATCTCCATTCTGTTGTGTTCCTTATATCTGAGATATTCTAATATTTAATTATCATTATTTGTTATTGAACTTATTTAATTTAAATTCAACATTCATTTTTAAAAATGAACAAAAACTGTTGATGCAGTTGGAATTTTTTAAAATTTGGAATCTGCCTTTTAATGATTTTACCCATATTTTGACTTTATTTTAATATATTTATTATTTGAATACTATAATTTATGAAAATTTAGTTTATTTCTTAATGCAAAAAGGTGGCAAAGTTGTTATTATTTAAATTGCATCAGATTGGCAGTTTTATTTTTATGCAATATAGCAATCCGTCTAGCCAGATTAACAAATGTAAAATGATCTTCAAATTTTAATGTAAGACATTAATGAATTCCAAACAATTCCATGATTTGTAATTAAAAAACTGCATAAAGCTATTTCAAATTACCTAAAATTAAGTGGTAAGTATAATTACCGTTGAACATTTGGTAATATTTTTTTACCCTTAACGTTCAACCCCCTGGGATAAAAGGATAATCGGATAAAGGAGATGCTTCCGGTATGGCTTGAGAATGAGATGCTTCCGGTCCACCACCCTGGATCTGGCACCACCCATCGATGACGGGACATACTTCCTTCGGGAAGGGTTGTACCGTTGCCGGTGATGGCCCTTAGGACTCAACCACAGTTTGCGCCAGTGTTGCTGTTGCGGTAGTCCGGTCAATCAGTATTCGTTATCCGTGTGCCTTCGGGCGGGTCGGAGAGTCAGTGATATGACTTACCCTTAACGCTCAGCGGTGAATATGCTTACCACTTTCAGTTTTCTCTGAACAATCTCAACCACCCCTTATTTCATAAATTAAATAACAAATCAACGTATTTTTTATGTTTTAGTACTTATATCGTCCAATTATCATGGTATAGCCCTAAAAATTTTTATTCGTCAATGTCCCGGAATTGTGCCCTCTAAAGATAAAAGTCATTAGATATATCATATAATTTGCAATGGTTTGAGAGTGATAACAGCAACAAAATTATTCACCTCAGTCAGTTAATTTTGACTGATTTGAATTTCCACTTTCTCAAATGCTAATTGTTGAAAAAAATATTTTAATCGTCAATAAAATTCACAAAGGAGGTTTTGATGAATCCGTGTTTTAGATCTGCTTGAGTTCGAAAAATGCATTTTACATTATTTCTAACAGTTTTATCTTTTTGTGAATACAATAATTCAATGTACTTAGAGCTGCAGAGAGGAAATTTGGCATGTGACCTTTGAGTCAAATATTCAGACTTCTATCAGAATTTGAAATTTGAACAAAATTCATTCAGAGAAAGTCTGTCTGTCTGCTCGAGTATATGTGAGCAGGACAACTTCAAAAGGAAAAGAAATAAAATTTGGTACATATGTCAAAGAATTCACCATCTGTTGGTCAGTTTCGGATAGATGTAAGTTAAATAATTCAAAACTTAACGACTTGAATCAAATGATATTCGGTATATGGCCTTGAATCTACAACTGAAATTCAAGGCTAAATTTTGTTTTTAGTCGGTGGGAAAAGACTTCCAAAATACATATTCGCTGCTCAGGTTGAACCATGTAGGGGATAAAACATTTATTAAAATGAATGCGAGAAAGTTTTTGGAAGACCATTTCTCTGTGATATATAGATATTCATTCAAATATAACATAAGTTTCTCTCTAAATGTAGAAAGATTATCTTTTATTCAAATTCTTTTATTTTGAGTTAAGTACAGGCTGTAAATATTAGAAATAGTGACTCAATAAGAAGAAAGTACAAAAGGAATAAAAGTATTGCTTCATGTTAGCTATTAGAAACAAATTAACATTAAAACTGGGGTTCTGAGGCACATTTCTTAACATAAAACAATAACTGTTATAACACTTGGTAATATTCGAGGAAATTTGTTGTAGTTACCAATACTAATTCCAAAGTTTGAAATTCCACTCTCTATTTTTTAAGAATTTTCTCCATTCATTTTGAGGAAAGGAGTTTTTGCCCTTTTTCCAAGAGGAACAGCCAACGATTTTGTATCTTCGAACTTAATTATAATTTTTTTCAATCTCTCAACTGTAGCTGAACCAAGTGGATATCATTTCAAAGTCCAATATTTCCATACAGTAATTACAGTGGAATTAACATATTTCATATCAGAAATTTCTTTAAAAAAACATGATCTCATGAACTTTAAACGATTTTGAATTGTGAGTTCATTGAAAATTATTTATTCTCGGAAGTCTGTAGATTTTATTAAGTGGCTGCATCAAGTTAAAAATAAATTGTTTATATAAAACAGATTTTCACGGTAGCATGCCTTCCAATGGCAATATTTAGAACTAATTATTTGCGAGTGATTTTCCAATGAAATCATTCAGAATGTTTTACACTTTACGAAGGTTATAATTCACTTTCATCAAAAAATAGGCTTCAATTTTGGATATCCTGTACATAATTCAAAAACGAAATTATTTCCAATCACAATTTTAACTCAATTTTTCCAAATCACCTGTCAGACAGGAATCGTTAGAATTCAAATTACTAAGATGAAAGTTTTAGAACACCCAACCATGAGTAACTCAAAAGGAATATTCTAAAACTAATGGTCTAATATGATTCGTCATACATAAACATCATAATATAGATTGATGTACTTACAATTTAAGGCATTTAGTTTTTATTGTTTAATTTAACTTGCTCCTGTTCTAAAAAAAAAGAATATAGATTTTTCGCTTACTTCATGATATGCTACAGTCTTGAAATTTCAAATGTTTTTTCATTCTCGATGAAAACATATTATTTTAATGTTCTGAGAATTGTTAATTAACAAGTTGAAGAATCACCTTACTAAATGTTTCTTATTTTTATCGAATAATTAATTGATTAGAATAAATTCTATATACATTATTGGTATTATTAAATATAGAATTTGAAAGGAAATTAATACCAAGATTTCATAATATTTATAATAATGAAGTATATATAAGGTCTAAAAATTACAGCATCATTAAATTTTTAAAAATTAACCCTTTATTGCATTAACAAAATATGATTAAAAAACATTTTTTTTAAAAAAAATTATTTACTGAATGTGATCTGAGAGAAGGTCATTTAAATTCTAAAATGTTCTAAATCATTTCTTGAAATGCTAACGTTTCTTATTTTCAGGTGCACAATTTTGCTATTTGCAATTCTAACTGTAATAGGAAGTTCTATCAGTGTATATGAAAAATACAAAAAAATTGGAAAAGAGAGCTCTTTAACAGCAAAGAAAAGAGAGAAAAAAGAGGAACAAAATGGTACGTGTATTGAAGAAGAAAAGAAATTACATGAAACTTCAAGAATTATAGGTTTAAAAACTACGAATAACTACGAATAATTGTGTGTGTGTGTGTGTGTGTGTGTGTGTGTGTGTGTGTGTGTGTGTGTGTGTGTGTGTGTGTGTGTGTGTGTGTGTGTGTGTGTGTGTGTGTGTGTGTGTGTGTGTAATTATATGTAATGCTGTTTGAATCCTGTCGACTAAATAATATGTAACATATTTTGGTTGAAGCAGAATGCAGTTTTGAAGACATAGATGAGACGTTGTATTTTTAATTTCGTTGAATTCTCTCTCTTCTCTCCCAGGAGACAAACATGATGTGTATATGAAAAATGAAAAGGGTAGGAACAATTAATCACTAGTCTTATATAATATGAGATTTCCGGCCACTCACCATGTTGACCTTGAGAAGCTCAACAGAAGTATCACTTTCATTTGATGCGTAGTACTGATGGCGCATTATTTTTACAGAGGAAATAATTAAACCGAAAGTGGAATTGGATCAAGAAATAAGAACATTTTTAGAATAAAGTTACCATGGGCTAAATTAAGATAAAATCTTGGAAAATAATTAAATTGAAATTAGAATTAAAATATCATTATATATATATATATATATATATATATATATTTGTGTGTGTGTGTGTGTGCGTGCGTGCGTGTGTGTGTGTATTTGTGTGTGTATAATATACAATATAATTCAAATATTTCAAATATGCGTGCTATATAACTATATATATATGTATATATATATATATATATATATATATATATATATATATATATATATATATATATATATATAGTTGAAAATGTTGACACACTGATAATTAATTGATTAAAAATATTTGATGCTAATTCATTATACTATTAACTGCTGCAAAATGCAGTCTATTTTCAGGTTAATTTTTGAGAGATACAGACACACCGTTTATTAGAATTACTTTCGAATTTCGAATCGTCATTAGATTAGGGGCATTCACATAGAGGAAAAATTTTCTGATTTGGAAACATTTGGAACAAAACCTCTCTGTTTCTCAGAGCCAACAATATGAAAAATTTGTTTAGAGTAGAAATAAATTCTACTTTTTGAATCTTATGTATATATTTAATTCGCAAATATTTACCATTCTAAACTGTTTAGTTAAAACTTTCCGGTCTATAAATGAATACGAGGGGAATTGTAAATTTCTTAAATTCTTTCTAATCAAATTTTATATTAAATATTAAAAAATATATATAAAATAATCAACATAATACATACATTCCAGAGTATCCGGCCTAATGTGGTAGAAGGATAGGCTAGATAACAGAAAAGGATACATTTCTTTGCTCACCAATACTTGAAGACAAAGTTTTTATAAAAACTTACTGCTAAAATACGCATTTTCTCACTTCTTATAAAGTATTAAAAACTCTATTTTTCTGAATGTGAACGCAGCCGCGGTCCGATGAATCATAGAAGCAGTTGCCGTTAACGTGTCGAATTAAAAGAGAAAGCTCTGTAATGATGATTCTCATATGCTGCACTGCAAGTTTCAAGAATTTATTAGAGAAAAATTAATAAAAAAGATTATAAACTTTTCACTTTTTAACACAGATTCTGTAATGTCCAACCTAAATGCAGGACATATATACAAAACATTTTCGAAGACCGTGGGCCTAATTCTTAAGAAAATTGGCTCAAACTGACATTATTTTTCACTAATAAATCATTTCCATGGGTTCGAAAAGGTAACCATAAGGAAAGAGTCAAAACAGTTTTAAGATTATGAAAGTCTTTAATTGATGACTTAATAGATGCCTTGACTTCCTCATTTATTTAGGATAAAAGAAAACTTGGCAGGAAAGTCACGAACCGAATACTCGGGAGTGTCATCATAATTTTACACTGTATGTGTAAAATTATGATGATGATTTTATTGAAATTAATTATCAAAGCATTTCTCAATAATTAAGAAATATTTGTATTCAAATCTCAATAACTAAACTCTATAAAAATCCTACTATTCCTTTAAAGATCTTTTTTTTATTTCTTCTAATAGGTCTCAAAAAAGCTCTTAACTTCTTTTGCATCATCAGTAATGCGAAGAGAACATTCAATATTTCATCAAAAGAGCAACTGATTTGCTTGCACGGAATCAGAGCCATCTCGGCGCTATTGGTCGTAATTTTTCATTCTTCTTATATGAGTAACAATGTATTTAGTAAGTACCATCAAGAAAATATTGTAAGTCGAAAGGCTTTTATAGAATGCATAATTTTTATAAATCAATGGTCACCATGAAGGTGAGATTATGAAACCTCTGAACATCTCAATCCCTATCCATCTATATGCAATGGTATACAAAACTGTGGAAACCTTTCGGAAAAAATTATTTTTTTGATCTTTGAGAGTTCAGAACACTGAGTTTTTTTTTTCAATAATTCAATAAAATTATATATGAAAGAAAATATAATTATTCAAGATATTACTGGAATAACTTCTTAATCACTTTTATGCAGGGAATTTCATCATGACATAAGTTATTAAAAAGAAGAGTGAACACACATAGAAAGAAAGTGATTTAAGTTGGGAACCAGATTTCATATAATAATTTATTTGCCCAATTGGAGGCACCTGTCTAAAATGAGTTCTTTTTTAGAGAAAAATAAAGAGATGTTGGTTGATACATTTCAGTTTAATTTAATAATTGCAAGTTAATATTTGGTGCCAAAAGAATACTTAGGCACGTCATACTGAACTTGTTAATTTAAACTTTCGACACGAACTCCAATTATATTGTCAACCGTTAAAGAGAAACTTGATTCACTGAAAAGTAAACGAACAACACATCGCGCCGCCATTACGAAAGTATCAACGAAACTGAATGGTCCTACTAGTACACAAACTGATATATAAAACGACACTGAACGTTTAAAAGACAAAATTAAGGAACTAACCTTAGCTGACGATAAAGTCTACGAACTTTTAAATGAAGAATAATAGAATGAAGATATAATAGATTGCGAAAAATACACAGAAGATGCTCATTTGGCGATATTTAATTTTAAATAGAAAGAGAACGCTAACACAAATTTTGCCTGAGAAGTTTGCCAAAATCGCCAATGGTTGACAGTATGAATTATGCTCCACCGACTCTAAACGTTACAATAAATTTATCCACAATAAAAATAAATACGTTTTACAGTGAATTTGAAGAATTTCACAATTTTTGGGACCGTTTTGAAAACTGTATCGACTAAAATGAAGTTTTATCGCTTATTGACAAAGGCGTTTTTTACAAGGATATTTAGACGGAGAAGCAAAACGGCTAGTTGATGGAATTAATATAACCAGAAATACACACACAGCAACAAATGATATTTTAAAATCAAAATATGACTATAAGGATACACTAATACAAACTCATCTGGAATATTTAGAAAACATAACACCTGTTAAAGATCCCTCTCCATTATCATTAAACGAGTTATATAACAGACGATTACAAGCTTTAGTAATACACAATCATTGCAATCGTAGGCAAAAAAAAAAACCATCATACGGGAGAATTTTGGCTCCAAAAATACTCTATGCTTTCCCACATGATATATGCTGTAATTGAATTGTATACGCAAAACGTGAAAACTTAGCTGAAGCCGATATTATAAAATTGTAGGGAATAGGTGGAGAGAGCAGTTGCTGCAAATAATATTAAAAGTTCACTAGTTCCAGACTATCCTTTAAATATCTCGTCAGAAAATTTCAATGTGCTTTCTAAGCCAGTTACTAAAGATAAAAATAATTTCACCTTTTTGCCCTAATTGTGGAACAGCCGGATATTGGCCTCGATAGTGCAATTTTGCGACGAATATAGATGCAAGCTAACAGATATTGAAAGCTATCAACAGATGTCTCCTGTGCGCTAACCGTGGTCATGCCAAAAAATTGCTATCGTAAAGACAAGTGCATACTTCTGTTCCATATGTATAGAAAACATCATGTATTTATATGTAAAACTCCAACTAAGGAGCAGGCTGCAACTACATCTACAAACAAAATTGATACACTCACCTCCAGTTTTGTTTATTAGCAAACTGCGCGAGTTTTCATAACGGATCCAACGGGGTTACAAAACTTACACGTTATATTTTGGAAGGTAGAAATCAATTTAGTTTCGTCTGTTCTGATTTTGTGAACAATTTAAAACTTCCAGTCATTTTAACAGGATATATGGACCTACAAGTGTACGAATCTCTAGCTGGTTTTAGCCATACATGAAGACAAAATCAATTTCAGTTAGCAAGCACCTGGGACAAATCTATAATCAACTTTATTGCATTCGAAAGCCCCAAAAACTATGCATCACATCCACCTCCACCAACTGACATTTCACATTTCGCCAAAAACAAACGACTGAATCTTGCTGACCCAGATAATTCATTGTCGAACCTACCAATTGAGATTTTATTCGGTGCAGATTTCTATTGGAATGCCGTGAATTCTGGAGCTCCAGTGAAGCTGTCGGATTGTGTGATCTTGGTTTCATCACATTTTGAGTGGATACGTAGTGGACGTCGTTCACACTCAACAGATTCCTTCATTCTTATAGTTCATAATATTAATGTGGATACTTCAACTCAAGCATTGGATGATGTGCTACTGGAATTCAGGAACTAAGAAAGCTTAGACATAGAGCCAATTTCAAGAGAAAATA
Source organism: Argiope bruennichi (assembly GCF_947563725.1). Taxonomy (NCBI): domain Eukaryota; kingdom Metazoa; phylum Arthropoda; class Arachnida; order Araneae; family Araneidae; genus Argiope; species Argiope bruennichi. The sequence continues at coordinate 110,758,442 of NC_079157.1, read as the reverse complement.
AGCACGCACAACTCTGAACTCTTATTTAGTTTATAGCATTGCGAGACTATATTGTTTACGTTTCATGTTACTATATATTTACAACTAAAGTGTCCTGCAAATTATAATTGTTTTTTTCCCCTACACATTATGCCATTGATCATGAGATTTTCTAGAACAACTTTCTTTAGTTAATCTATTGTGATTAAGATATTGTGAATGGATAACAGCCTATTTAAATGGGCACATCTTTTGGTTTAATGAGATTTTTGAAGTCACTTTACAAATCTAATAAATATCATAATTTTTTTTATTTCTAGAGACTTCTGAGAGATATCAGTATATTATGAAAACAAGGATGACTCTATTTTTTTATAATGGAGCTTTTGTCATAGATACGTTTTTTGTTCTTAGGTAAGAATTCACAAATTGGTATTATAGTTAGATAAGAATTCACAACAGATATATCGGGTGTCCCATAAATTTGTGAATACTTAAAAATTCATAAAAATTGAAGGAATGAGTATTATTTTAATGCGGATTGCGAAACTGTTATTCTCATGAAGGGGGATTTTTTTCATACAAAAAAAGAAATAGTTCAAAAATTTGTCGATAGAGGGCACTAAACACAAGCAAAACATACAATTCTACGGTAAATATACTTTTATTTGCATGCAAGCAATTGTTTGCGTGCGTATCACACCAGTACTACAGTACTTGTTCTATGTGTCCGCCATTACCACAAATAACAGTTTGGAAGCGGGAGACAACACTGGTAACTGCATCATACAGCATATCCGGATGAATGCATGAGATTTCGTGGCGAATGGCTTCCTTCAGCTGCACTAACGAAGTTGGCCTATGGCGGCACACCCGAGACTTAAGGTAACTCCAGAGCCAAAAATCAAGGGGTGTTAAATCTGGTGAGCGTGGGGGCTATTCATGTGTAAAGTGACGTCTGATTATTCGTTCTTCAGTAAAAGTTCTTCTCAAAACTGCCTTCACTTCGGTGTCGATGTGAGGAGGTGCCCCGTCTTGCATGAATGTCACGGTGTCAAGGACAACGTGTTCCAATAAGGACGGTATCACTTCCTTCTGTAACATTTCCAAGTAACTTGTTCCATTAACTGAACATGTCTTCCATCCTGCTTTTTTACAGGGCTTTTCAAAGAAAAAAGGGCCTACAATAATGGATGCCTTTAGAAATGTTTAGAAATGATGTGTCAATCGCTAACTCTGCCTTTCATAAGACTTTAATTTGCATATTTCCACTGATTTGCTTGTGTTCAGCGCCCTCTATTGACAAATTTTTGAATTATTTTTTTTCTGTATCAAAAAAAAAATTCTCCTTCATGAGAATAATAGTTTCGCAAACCGCATTCAAATACACCCAGTCCTACAATTTTTATGAATTTTTAAAGTATTTACAAATTTATGGGACATTATGGGGCGGTATATATGATGTTGATTTACAGTTTGAATATTTTTTTTAAAAAAATCAGTATATAAGTCAAAGTAACACTTTTATCGAATTCATTCAAGTATATATATAAGGTGCGAAAAATTATTAACGAAATTATGTTAATTTACTGAAACATAGACTCCCAATTGCACTGCCACGTTACTTCAAGATGGAAGGGGAAGTGGACAATATTATGGTTTGGGGATGTTTTCTTGCCATTATAAGGTCCTGTGATTACATTCGCCCCAGGGGCATTTAAGTATTATCACAGTTCAAGTACATCCTGTTATGTTAAGAATGTATCTGCCGGGGATGGATACATTCAGCAAGACAATGATCCTTGTCATAAAGATGGCATTGTCCTCAAATGATTCGAAGAGCATGACAGAGATTTTATCTGGCTCCATTGACCTACACCATCACCAGATATCAATCGAACTGAGAATATGTGGTATGAGATCAAACGGAGCCAGTTGGATCCAGTACCTTCAAATCTGAAGGAATTGGAAAATGCAGTTAATCGGATATGGACTCAAATTCCTCACATCATCCACCAGTGTCTCATTAAGCCCAAGCCAAGAAGTATACATGAAGTATAAAGGGCAGAAGATGGTCCAACATTAAATTGTGGGAGTAGTCAAAAATTTTCAAACTTAACATATAATTTCGCGACTTTCAATGAATCAAGCATAACTTTCAAAAACACTTGCATAATAATGTCTGCTTTTAATGTCTTTTAATATTCCTATGAGTTTGTTATCGTAATAAGTGAATAGTGTTGATCGTAATATATTTTATTTTTTTAATAAAAACAATAACTTGCAATATGTTATCAATATATTATTTTTTTAGTGGGCTTTTAAATGCGTATTCATTTTGTCATCGCCACGGCAAAAGCGAAGGAAAAATTTCATGGATTTCATTTTATGCACGCAGATTTCTCAGGTATGGAAAACTCCATGATTTTAATACATTTTGTTTAATGAAAAACAGTTCAAATCGTTTCGTGCATTTATGTCCTTAAATTGACTTCTCCATATTAAAAAGGTAAAAAAGGAGTTTTGCAATCGACTTTTTATTCGCTTCCTTATAATCTAGATATTTGAATTTTTAATCAAGATGTTTGTGTGCCACTGCATAATTTCAAATTTAAAAAATGTATACGTTGATAATTCTGAATGAAATTAAATTTTTTTGATTTCGTGCAAGAGATTGCATTTTGGCCATATTAAGTGTGTGAAGAATAATAGAACTCGGAATTAAAGTACAAAAAAAAATGCTGCTTTTAGTGTGTTAATACATCGTGCATTTAAAGAACATTTTTAATTAAATCCATAATTTAGTTCATTTATTTCACTTTCACATGAAAATATTGTTTATAATTAACCGCTTCAGGTTGTACCTGGTTCATTGGAACTGATGGGAGAATTTTATGTAATTCACTTTTTCATTAACAAAATTAATTTTAAACTTCAAATTTTGTAAGATATTATACACATTAATTGAGGAGGCTATCCCTTTTCTATTCATTATGCTGAGTCTTTCTAATTTTTTGCCTTCTCACCTGAAATTTAAACTTCAGTATTAAAAAAAGTGATTAAACGTCTACTAATACAACGAATTTTCTTGCGAAAACCATTTAATATTTGATGGACTTAAAAAAGGTTTACTCTTTATTTAAACGTGAAGTTAAACCTCATTATAACAAATTACAAAATGTTTATAAAAGGCATCCTTTCAACTCAAGTAAACTTTCTTATTATGATTAAATTAGACATATGTCTGTTCTTCAATCATGCACTATGTAAAAAAAAATCAAGATTTAAAGTAATTACAGCAATTTAAGTAAAACCATTGAAAAGATGTTTTTCTTTTGGAATGTCATCATAGTTTAAATTAATTTTTGCTCTTTAATATTATCGGCAATTATGAAAAATTGACGTCAAAATTTTGCAAAATTTTTAATTACAATTTTAAAAAATATTGCATCGGAGAATACATTTTTAACCTTGGAAGTATAAATGTATCAGATTTGGTAGGCCTAGTTCAAAGTGTCTGTCACCAAACACACACACACACACATACACGCACACTTTTTTATCATTTGTTGAAGCTTATTTCTATGTAATATTGTCTTTTTTATTAAAATAACTTTTAATATGGTTAATTATTGTTTTGAACAGGATTTCGCCTTTATATTTCTTTGTTATTGGATTTTACTCTACGTTGTTTTCCTACCTGGGTTCAGGAGTCTTATGGCCAACCTATGACACGAACCCAGTGTGTAAAGAAAATTGGATATGGCATATTTTATACGCAAATAACTTCCTTTCACACATGAAAGAAGTAAGAACGTAAACGGCTTTTGAAGTTTCTTTTGATTTGTTTTGGGAATAAATCAAAATAAATTGCAAACTATTCGGGGAAATGAACATTTACGTCACATTTTAAATAAAATTATTCATCCAGTTTCTTAAAATATTGAGGAGCTTCATTTTTATAGAGTTGATTTGTTTGCTATTTCTATTCATGTGAACGCTTTTGTTAACTGAAAATCAGACAGAGGAAATTTACAATTAGCTACAACATGTTCTATTTATGGTATAATGAACTATAACATGTGCTGTTAATGATATAATTCATTTTAATATGTACCATTAGTGATGTAATTTATAATGAATATTGTTATTGATATAATTAACTATAATGTGTGACGTTTTAAAATCTGAAGTCAGCTTGTTCACAGTGTATATTATCTAATTTTAATTTTAGCCATATCTTTTATACTAAAATCAGTTTTTATGATTGTGTCAGCAAAACATTTTTCATTTGTATGGCTCCTCTTTTGAATATCTTATATCTGTTCTGCTCAGGAAGCTCATTTAACCCACAAATCATGAGTTTGTGATCGCGCCTAAAGAGCATGTCAGTCTGTGTGTAATAAAATTGTCAAAAATCTACTTATCAAAACACTTGACAATTGAATTTAAATATTCTAATAAAAATGCAACAAAAGTATATAGTGTCATTCGGTATTCGAATTTTTCTTTATAATATTAAATTCATTACAAATGAATTAAGGGACAGTGGATTTAGAAATAGGCAACAATGGACAGTTACATTACATTTTATTTTTATCGTTTCCTTACCAAAATATATGTTTTATTCAACTGAAATTGTGTTATAGGATATATTGGTCGATTCAGTGAATATTTCAAAGACATAGAGAAAAAACATTTTGATTACTTTCCTCAAAATGATGTTGTTATTAGATTTAAATACATTTGAAACGTTCGAGGTGTCTTAATTTTTGAAGAAATTAAATAGAATTAATAATTTCAGCTAAACATGAAAAGAAAATAAGGTAGGCATTTTATATTTCGAGCTTTTTTAGACAGTTAAAAGTGAATTTTACTCCCAAAAAATATAAATTCTTATAAGAATTCAGTAAGTGTGCGCAAACCTACTTCTAAAAAATTAGCATTTAATTGGAATGACAAAATCACACTCAATTTCATTCAAAATAAATTTATATTGGGTAAAAAAAATAATAGAAAATAATAATTATTGTCTTTAATATTTTTAACGAAATTCTACAACAATGCAATAATAAGTAGAAAAATTAACATAAATCTTATAATAAGTTTAACTGTAAAGATTATTTATCATTCTAGTAATACAAATAGTGAACAAAAAATTGTACTCAAAACAGGTGAACTGTAAATTTGTTGTTGCTGGAAACTTTTCTCACGACTTTTGCATAATACGGAACAAAGCTGTCAAAAATATCAAATGTCACAATCATTATAGTGGGTTTTAACTTATCATTCCGCTGTTTGTTGTGGTAGGAAGAAAGGTGCGATTTCTTGAATATTTTTTTTAACTGATCTCAGATTTTGTTTGCTAATAAAGGCGATAATGAGTGGAGGAACTTAGAAGAGAGGGATATTGAAGATTTTGCTTAAAAGATTGTTGCTTTAATCTAGAGCATAAATTATACCAAACTGATTTATTTCAGAAACAAAAAGAAAAAAAAAATCATGCAAAGAATGGTTTAAAAATGTATACATGTGGTGAATTGCATATAAGCCAGTAACAGCGCTTCTGCCTGAACAGCTGTTTTGGCAAAATCGGTATGTTACTGGACTGCTAACCCAAAGGTCCCAGGTTTTATCCTCACGCGTCTCATACCGCTAAATTGGTGACCTTGGACGCTGAACCTTCAACCTTCGTACAGCTGTTGAAGCGCCATCTACCCGAAACCAAAGTTGCCAGACTCACTTGGCGCAGCAAAGTCGCCAGACACACTTGGCGCATTAGCACCCACAAACGCTCGTCATAACGCTTGGCGCTAATCAACAGGGTAGGCCCATTAGAACAACAGCTACTACTCAATACATCGCCACTCAACGCCATATCGTTCGTCTCCCCTTCGACTCACTGGAGGGAGAGTACTGTGGTGAATTGCATATAAGCCAGTAACAGCGCTTCTGCCTGAACAGCTGTTTTAGCAAAATCGGTATGTTACTGGACTGCTAACCCAAAGGTCCCAGGTTCTATCCTCACGCGTCTCATGCCGCTAAATACATCTCAAGACTGAAAAAAAAATCCGAAAATAATTTTACAAAACATTCCAAAAAAAGTGCTAAAAAATTCTTTTAGCACTTTGCTAAATAGAAATGTTTAAAAACTGTTTTTATTGAATTTATCCTATTAAATAATCTTAATGCGGCTAAATTACGTTCGATTAACTGACAATGAACAGATTATTTATGAGGTTTGATGTTAAAAATCAGTTTGTCCAAAAATTCCTGAAGTACTTCGTATAGAATTAAATGAAGTGTAATATTATTATTTTGATTTATATGATGTAATATGATTTATTAATTGTTCATAATATACGATAGACTAAGCTGGTAATAAATAATATACGATAGACTAAGCTATAATTTGTTTTTCTATTAGTAGATTTTTTATCATTGTTGCTTGTAAATTTTTGAATTTATTTTTGCAGTGCTTACTGTCCACTTGGTATTTGCCGTGTGAAATGCAATTATACATAATTAGTCCTATTTTTCTGTTGCTATTGATGAGGTACGTTGATACTTTTTTCCTCAAAAAAAAATGCTCTCACGCCACAATATAGATAAAACAATATACTAGCACATTAAAGTTACAGAGAAATGGTGGATTACAGTGTTATATTTTTCCATTAAAATCTTTTTATTTTGATATATTCTTTAATTAATGCTATAGGTAATTAGATTTGTCTTTATTGTCTGTAAATATCGATCATTTACAGTTCAGAATTATGGTGAATAACTGCATAATCAATTTGATGAAATTAGAGTAATTGTGAAAAATTTTATTGTAAGATTTAAATAGACATTCAAATTATGTTTTTGTTTTCTCTGAGTACTTAGACTTTTTTTAATTTGAAATTATATCTGCATACTTTTTATGTATGATGTTTAAAACGATAACTCAAAACTCAACTCTCAATAGGTTATATTTATTAATAGGAAGAAATACTATTTAGTATGGGAACATTACATTAAAAATGGAAATCTGCATCCAACACACAGTAAATCCTTCAATTGAGCTTTCTAAAAAACATAAAGTTCTATTTGTTTTCACTGCGTGAATTATTTTATACTAAGGACAATTCTTTTTACAATTTTTCACTTAATTGTTCGGATATTTATGAACATTCTATGACGAAATAAATTGATTTATATTCTATCAAAAGGTATTTTATGTCTCTCGTTTCTGTAATGTGAGAAAAGGAAATATTATATCTTAATAATACTTTAATCTGTTCTAATTTCATTGATGAAAAAATATAACGAAGCAATTTAATAAATAAAACATGAATAATTTTCAAACAATATATATATATATATATATATATATATATATATATTTACTTTTCTAAATTTTATTATCCATATCTCAAGAGCTATGCTCTGCATGTTGCATAAAATTGTACAATTTTGCATTTGAAAATATTGTTATGGATTCAGATTTCTTTTGATTTGTTAGTCGATGAAGAAACACAATCAGTATTAATCGACGACTTTTATTAAAAGGAAGAAAAGAATACGCAGACACTAAATTCACAGCCTAGACGTACACAAGCACCCTGCAGCAGAACAATACAACAAACAGTTGCCTTAAAAGTAGTAATCAGTAGGTAAAACAACTAAAGCACACAGAGCGGCCAGACAAAATCCAGCAAGAGGGGGAAATCCACTTAGTTGCAATCTGTAGTCTCCCCAAACGCCAGCAATTTTCCACTGTCTCCTCGTTTATCTACTCCACACACGACTTGTTACTGCTTCTATAATATACACCAGGATTCGGCACACAGCTCAATTCAGCAAACGCTTCAGCTACACTTAACCCTTCCGCTTCACCGTTGACTCGCTATGCGACTGTAAACCTTCCGGCGACTCTTTCTCCGATTGTCTTTAGCTTAGACTGCAGACCTTTTTTAAGTCCCGGAATCATGCAGAAAAGGTTCTGGAACAATCAGGCATATCTCAGTTCCTTTTGACTCTATCGCCAAATTTCCGGAAGATTCCAGTATTATCTATTTTGTCGCCAAGTCGATAATGATCGCCAAGCTCTGAGACCACTGAGGCGGTTCCCGATCAGCACCCAACAGAGCTGTTCGTAAAACGGTCTTTCCAGTGATTAAACTAACCCTGCTGGAAAACAAAATACAGATTTGTAACAATATTTTACGTTCTTCTTGAATAAACTTGTGTTCCTAACATTTTTTGAAAAACCTCTTCCTTTTTTATTTCAGAAAGCCAAAGACAGGATATGCTCTTATAGTCCTTGGCATCTGCGGCTCATGCTTAAATAATTTTATATATACCAAACAGTATAAACTGGTCGACGGTATGAGGGCGTTTTCAGATTATTATCCCGATAACGTTGGAAAATTTTATAGACGGTAAGGAATTTAGGTAAAATTTTGAAAAAAAAAATAATAATACTGAATAAATCTATAAAATGAAAGACAACCAAAGCTTTAAACAATTTTTGCTTTCTGCGAAAATGAAAGAAAATTGAAATAAAATCGCATTTGAACAGAATAAATAATAAAAAGTAATATTTGAATAAAAAGTATTTGAACGTGCATTTACATCAATGCTTTTAAGACAAATTTCAGCTTTTATATTTATTTCTTCAATTTTCAAAACAAATATTTTGTGCTGAATTTTAACAGCTCTTCTAAGCTTGGAGATAACTTTTTAAAAATACAGATTTATTCAATTTGGATAAATTGATTCGAAATGAGCATAACTGATTTATATTAGAATGCAGATTCCTAATGGTAAGCGTTTTTAAAAAAATAATAACAATATTTCTATGACCTTCCACAAAAAGAAATAATGCATATCCTTTTAACATACGCGTTATTTTGATAGTTATTTAATATTTTTATTTAATTCGAATTCAGACTTATGGAAACGAAGTTTTGAAATTCACTTAATTTAATGATTTCGTAATGTACGAAAATTTTGAAGTTTTGCATATTTGCACATTTTTAAGAGTAAAATAATAATTTTATATTTTTAGAAGTTGATTATCAATTAACATATACATTTAATTAAAGCTATATTCCGTATGAGTCGTACTACCTGGAGCAAATTTGAGAAAAAATATTGTTTCAAGATATCAGATTATTTATAATAATAGATAATAAATAAATTTTTAAAAATTGTTATGTTTCTTATTCTTTGCTTTTAAAATGAGCTTGTAGCGATATACAAATCGAATAAAATCTCTGATCATTCGGTGACTTAATAAATACCTTTTTGTGAATTAAACTGTATAATTTTAAAATTATGCAATACTTAATGTTCTGAACAAGTAAAAACAACGTGAGCGTTAATTTGTTTGCGAATAACATTAGAATAATTAAGAAAGAATTGAAAATACTTTATTGCCGATGATAATCATTAAATTATATAAGAAAGTATAACTACCGAATCATCAAACGCTTTCTCGAAGATTCGTGAATGGTCCATAGAGACAAGAAAGTTATGCATGATTTTTTAATTTCTTGTCGGAATTTGTTGTTTAACAAGTATTAATGACATCTAAACTATTGAAACATTGGTCTCTTCTCCCAAGTGTCATATTTGCTTTGAAAACAAAATGTTAGACTCTATCACTTTTTGAAACCTCTGAGAACCCTCAGATTTGCTCCCGAGGCGTTTATAACATTCCAACGTTGAACATGATTGCTGAACGTTTTGACCTTTAGAGAATTAAGCAAAAATATTTTTATTTTAATTAAAACTAATACTTTTCCCCAATTTATATATATATATATATATATATATATATATATATATATACAGAGAGAGAGAGAGAGAGAGAGAATATTTAAATCTTACATGTAAACAAACCATTAATCGAAAATATCAGGTATCCCTTGCTGAAATCTCTGAATATTAAACCAAAATTTGTACTCTGGATCATTTTTCCATGGAGAATGTATGCATGACACCAAAAGAGTGTGTCACCACATCAAATCTCAAAGTTTGTACAATTTTTAATAATATGTAAATAATTCCTTATGAACATTTTAGGTGCAGCATATTTATTCAATACTGCTACCTTTAATATGCTGTTTTTAAATTTCGTATACAATGATTGATAGATGAATAAATCTTGGTGGTTCCTTTTTTCCCGTGATGTGATTGCGTACACCTGCGCTGGCATGCAAGGTGAACATGTATATTTGCATTGTTCTAGTGCGTATATACACAGACGATTTCATGTTATGTTATGTTACATATGTTACATAATGCATGAAATATAAACATATGAATACAGGCTTACAGTGTGTAGGTTTATGTTCATGCACATCCATATATACTGTATATTTATATAAATATGCATTTTTTAATATCATCGATTGTCCATATATTTGACCACAACCGAATATTTAAAAACAATCAATAGATTGTTAAATATCTACTGGAAAAGAGTAAATCAGTAATAATTCATGAATGAAAATTGCGATAATATTGAATATAACCTATCTATTGATAGTTCAGTTGAGAGATTGGAATAATTACCGACAGTCATTATATGCAAGCAATAATTTGGCAATGTTAAAAGAACATATACCTACAGCTATTGAAATATTTTACAACTGAATATTTGTATATGTTTTTAAAAAATCTTTCTATTCCTTTATATTTATTTAATTAGTTTTCTTCAAACTATTAAACTTTGGCTCACTTGAGTTTATTGATTTTAAAAGTAGATTAAGAAAATTTAGAAAGTTTATTTTATTTTTAATGTGGGAATATTTTTATATTTAGTTGCAAAAAATATATTTTTACATTTTTCTCAGGCTGTTGTTCCATAGAATAAATGCAAATATTAAAGAATCTGACAATGATTAATTTCTTAAATTATTAATCTCTGAGCAATTTAAGTATTCAGTAAGTATTTCTATTGATAAGAAAATTGGGTATATATATTTTTACATTGGAAGCTATACTAATTTTAGACTATTTATTCTATGTGAAGTTTTATTGCGATATTCTGAAAAAAAAATTTAAAATAAATAATAAAATTTTTTTTTTAAGTATATAATACTTTTTTGGGATAACAGATGATTGAAAAACTATAAGCAATTTTTGATATTTTTTTAGATTTTGGGAATATTTTGATATGCTTTATGTGAAGCCCTTTCCGAGATTAGGTTCCTACTTGATTGGAATAACTCTTGGACATTATTTGTACCAAAGGAAATTCAACCCAATTAAACCCTGGAGTCAGGTAAAAAAAAACTTATCTTATTATACTATTTTTTTGCATTTTCATTTAAGTAATTGAGTCAAAAAAATCAATATTTCGCAAAGTAGAATTCTTCTTCGGTTTTATTCGTCCTCTTCCTGAAATCCTTGAGTTTTGAATTTTATACACAAATGCAATCTTGAAAATAATGTCATATTTAAAATACTTGTAACTGATGTGCAGTTCATAGATTCATTTTTTAAAAGTTTAATTCTTTTTTAATTTTGAGACTAGATAGTTAATTCGAGAAAAAAAATATCCAAAATTGACTACAGTTATATAGTAATGAGTTTCAGGAAAAAAAATTTATTGCAATGAATTATAAAGTACTGGCTAAAAAGTTGAAATTAGTTTAAATAAAATATATCAATTTTTTTTACATATTAATAAAAGTGCATCAAAAAATTGCTTTTATTAAATTTATTTATTTTATATAATACTGAAATTTATATAGATATTATTAAAATGTAATTACAATACTGTTGATTTGAATCAGAATTATATTATTCCAAAATTTACAATTTTGAGAGAATTATTATTATGTACAAAATATTTAAAATCCAATATTTAGTTAAGAAGCAGTTTTTCTGAAATGCATTTTGAAATCATGCATTTCAATCAATCTAATTTTGCTACTTCACTATATTTTCACTATTTTATTACTATAGTAATGAAAAAATGCAAATAGAAGGAAAAATATACTGAAATAAAGTGGATAGTATAGGATAGAAGAAAGGATATAATGAAATAGTATAATAAAAAATATTATAATACTTCATTATAATATCTTAATATACAATTATCTAATATATAATATCTTGTTATGTAATTATATAATTCATTATAATATCCTAATTTGAAATAATAAATAATAATATCCTAATAATAAATGGTTCAAGATCTACAAAAGTGCTATTTAACAAATATAAAACAAATTTGTTCATTATAAACATATGAAAGTCAAAATCTTCATTACTAAGAATATTTTTATTAACTTTTAACATTATCACGATGAAAATTACTAACAGAGTATTTACACTGAGTAAAATAAAAAAATGGAAGAGAGAAAACATTCATTTAACACTAAGTTTACCATGAGTTCTTATTTACCTATTTCTACCAAATGGATCGAAATGATCCTTTTCGGTATTTAATTAGAAAAATTATAAATTGACCTATCTATTACGAAGTTAAAGTAGAAAAAAAACATTTATACTTTCAATATATTTGTTGAGGTGTGATGTGAGGAAAAGGCGATTCCTCTGTGTTTATTTACAAAAAAAGTGTTTATTTTCTAATCTAGGTCTTCAAGACCATTTATTCTTTTACCATCATCTTTTACCAAAACATTGACTCACAAGTCTTGTTACTAAACACTTATAATAGCTTCTGTCTGACTGACTTTCGGCTTCGTCTTCTTGATTCCTATATACACACATTTTACTAACACATACTTATTTCTATATTTATACCAATATATACGTATTCCCCTATCAGGCCGTTGCATATTTAATTATAAATGTCTGTTTTTTCAACAACATGTATTCGAATGGTCAAAATGACACCTTCGGTAAAAGTAGGTATATACATTCCTTCAAAACCAAAAAAGAAAAAAGATAAGATTTGCGATTATATATCTTATAAATGCAAGTAAAAATGGATTAAAATATTCTCATAAAATACGGCAATAATTTTTTTAAAGAAAATGAACAAAAAATTTTCTCAGAGGGGACAAAATGACGCCTTGGTAAACCTAGTGTTAAATTTATGAATGTTTATTCGTAATATATGCGTCTGAATTTATGATTTCATTATTCATAACACATGAGTTAAAATTTGTTGGTCATATTCTATATAAAGAAAAAAGAAATGTAGACAATTTTTAATAATTACAACTACAACTGATGAATACAGCAAATTTAACAATGGAAAATCTTTAATTCTACAGGTAACACTTTCTTTGGGATGGATTATAACTGCCCTTTTCCTGTGGATTTCAATATTTGCTCTTTATGGCAGAGAAGAAAATGTTATGGAATTTGCTGTCTACAATGGGCTGAAGCATCTGTTATTTTCGTGTAGTGTGGTTTGGGTTATATTCGTATGTGCAACTGGGCAAGGAGGTTTGTATGAGGTTATTAACTGTATCAGCACTATACACGCTGTTATCAAAATAATGGAAACAACAGTGAATAAAAGTGACATTTAAGAATTGCTTCGTAAGCATAAAGCTATACTCCAAGCTACTAGTTTTTATTTTTAATATAAAAAGTATATAGCATGGTAGTATAATTTTGGATTTTTTGTCAAAAATGTAAAATGCCAGACCTCGCAGACTTTTATTAAGGCCAAATTGTAGGAGCCCAACTAGTTGGAGCATCTATGATCGAAACATTTCAACTTTCAGATACGGTGTTCTAAAGTCAAGATGGCATAAACAAAGAGCGGCAAGACAATCCCTGCAAAACAGAATGGTGGACAGAAGGAGAAGCTGAATGAAACAGAACAATGGTTATCAGTGTGGATTGTAATGCTTAAAAAAGAAAACAGCATCAGGCCAAAATGACCGCAGGGATCAATCAGTATCTAGATTTTCCGGATTGAATAATTGCATTTAGAAAGCGCCTTTATAGACAGTACCTTTAGGACAGAGCAGCAATTCCATGGTCTCCGAAAGAGTGGTGCCGATATCACAAAATCTGGTCTATTAGTAAATGGAAGAGAGTTATATGGTCAGACGAATAATCTTTCACTCTTTTCCCCACAACAGGACAGGTACACATTCGAAGGACACCTGCACAACCTTATGATCTTGATTGTCTTCTTCCAAAGTAAGGGGTTGGATCTGTCCTTGTATGGGCAGCCATGTTATGGTTTTCTGCTGGCCCAGTCATAACCTTGTAAGGAATGATCACTGGGAGAAATATAGAAACTTTATAGCTCACCAGGCCCATCCCAATGATGCAAATTTTGGTTCCTGCAGTAGATGGAATTTTCTAGGATGATAATGCTTCTATTCGCATGCTCAGTATTGGTTTGAGAAACACAAGGATCAAGTAAAACATCTACCTTGGCTCGAACAGTTTCTCGATCTCAATATTATTATTTATTTATTATCTATTTTAGAGCTGTCCATCTGGAATCGATAACCTCCACCGCAATCTCTCTCGGAACTTCCACAATGTCTCCCTGAAGAATGGTACAATATCCTTCTAAAATAGATCTCCCGGACAAATCTAAGCCGTATTACATGCGAAGAGGAGCTCTACATATTATTAATGAAATTCTACGATTCATTTATGATGTTTCCATTATTTTGATAATCGCCTGTATATACGACGAAATACTTAAATTAAACTGTTAGTACTCAATAAATTAATTAATTTTCAAAATGGTAGCTTGAATTAATGTTCATCCTATTTACGCCATTGAATTACAAAATTATCTGACAATTTTCTCAGATTCATGCTCAAAAGAAAGTTTTTTTATGCTATAAATTTAAAAAAATAAATAAATCTTGTAAAATAATAGCCGAAAAATAAATGACAATGTGGTAAAAAGATTGATGAGATTATTCCTTTTGAGTCAGAATGATCTATATGCATTGTGAATATAATTCACATTTTTTTTCCTAAGCAGAAGCAATGCTTTAGTACGGAGAGCAAAGGATGATCATAAAAGTAACCAATATCATGCAGTTGGGACAAAAGTTTTTAGGGCCATCTTGACTTAATCTGGATATTAAAATAAATTTAACTATAAGAGATTTTAAATTCGCATATAAACTATATAACAACGAAACAGTCATTAAAAACCTTTCTGAAAAGGTAAATACCTTTTTTTTCCATTTAGCTGCGATTTCTATTCCACTTTTCTTAAAGTTATAATTATTACCTGGTTTTTAGTACATTTCTTTAATTTATCTACTATTATTTTCTGATTTTGTCAACCATATCCATTGCTTTCAGATAAGGGCTTTTGTTGAAAAAAGTGATCCATTCCTGTTTCATTTGAAAGTAAATATCTGATTGCCTGAGCAGTGGAATTAGAAAAAAATTGAGTAGCTAAAATCAATCACTGTCTTGTGTCTCTTTAAAGTGCGGAGAATAAATTTGGGCTTTTATAATATTAAAAATATAATTCTTTCTGCACTCTGATAATCCAAATTTTTCTTAATAAATGGATCTCACGGAAATGAATAAAAAGAAACATTTTGTCTTTCAAATTTTTCTAAAGCATTGAGCATCAGTCAACAGTACAACCAAACATTGTATAATCATAAAATGTTCCCGTGAACTAGAATATTTGTCTCTGAAAAGAGTCATTTAGCACCCAATAACAATGCACCCAGGCATTGTATAAGCATGAAATTTTCCTGTGATCTAAAGTATTTGTCACACAGCTTGCGTGCGTGCGTGCGTGCGTGCGTGCGTGTGTGCGTGTGTGTGTGTGTGTGTGTGTGTGTGTGTGTGTGTGTGTGTGTGTGTGTGTGTGTGTGTGTGTGTGTGTGTGTGTAATCGTTTAAATTATTAAATTATGTATATAATCATTTTTTTTACTTTCCCAGAATATTCATCATGAATATTCTGGGAAAGTAAAAAATATTTCATCACTTTCACTTTCATCTTCATTGCAGGTTTCGTCAACAAATTCCTTTCTAATAAAGTGTTCATTGTTATTTCTTCTGTATCGTTTTCAACATATCTTACTCATCTCTTCATCTTAGAGAGATATTATTTGATGTTAGAAGAACTACAAGATTTTTCCGTGATGCTAATAGTTTGTATCACTTTTTTTCTCATTGCTGTTTTTCAGCTGTTTCTGTTATTATTTAGTGTGTCTAGAATTTTTCAGTTCAAAATCTTTGCTTTTGAAAAACTAATGTAATGAAGTATGAAATGGACAAGCACTCACGTTCCAGATCTTGATGAACGTGCTAAATACTACTGTTTTAATCTCCACTGCAGTTTGTCCGAAATCATTGGCTACATTCACCTGAGTATGCTTAAAGCAATTCGTTTACGAATCATGTGTTGACACTCAATTTTCTATAATGATAAATATTATTAAAATGATTGAACATGCTCAAAAATCGTTTAATTTTTTTCCCACATGAGAGTGTATTGTGACTTTATTTCTTTAGACTTTGAGTCACATTGCGCTCTAAATATTTCCGCAAAAAATAAATGATTTGAGAACGAAAATTTCAAATTTCGCCATTTTAATGTCTTTTTAATTAAATGATTCCTCTCTGAACTCGGGATAAACACTATTTCTTCCTATAATATATCGCGCAATTGTTAATATGACTGAATTAAAAGTATAGTTTACTTTATAATATATAGGTAAAATAATATATATGCATAATGATATTTTAAAATTTAATTTAAACTTAATTAATTTCCTATTTTTTAGCTTAATTTAGCCCATATTAATTTCATTCTAAAATATTCTCTTATTGTCTGATGCCATTCCACTTTTTCTATTTAATTCATTCAACAGGAGTTTTAAAATTGCTGAATAAGCTAAAAGCCGACACGTTTCCACACGCCGAGTGAAGGGATAAAATATTGCTGATATATACATATTTCACTAAAAGATCCGAGTGTTTCCCTTAGTTTTGATTGACACGTGATGGAAATCTCTATTAAAATCTCACAATATATATTCACAAGAATAAAGTTTTCAACAGCTTTTCCTCATTTCGTGTTGTGTTCGTCGCTTTTGCTTGTGCAAAAATACCTGGCTCCCGGGACGGAAATCTGAACGACAGATTTGTCACGATAGCATTAGTGGGAATTCAGATTGAGTCTTAAGGGCCATCATAGACCACGGAACTTCCGCTCTCTTAGGATACAAGACGTACATCCCGTAGGAGGTCATCTGTCAACGCCACACCATATTTGTACCCTCTCGGGCGAGCAGAAATAATCATCATATCAGAAGCTTCTCGTTCTCGAAGTGCTTCCCTGAGGGATATACATGACGTAAAAAGGGCATTACGATGTTGAGCTATTTAATTAAAAGTTTAAAAATTATGTGTATTATACTGTTGTAGCTATCTCAAATTCGATTGATAAATAAAATAAACTTGACTTGATTTTAAAGAAATACGAACTTGATTTTCTATTTTTATTATATACTTTTGATAAATTTATTTATAGTTTTAAGTATATCGTTTTTTCAGGTTAGTTTTAATTTTTTTTTTCAATTTGTTATTTTTTGATACTTTTTCGAAATGCCAGAAAACGCAAATCTAATCTTTCGAAGAGGAGTAATAAAGCCCGGGCTACGGAAGTAGGTAGCAGACCTGTTTGCCATTTTAGTGAGCACTTGCGGACTGTCAAACCCCTCCATCTGTGGGATACCTACAAGGACGCTTTATAAATAACCTCTTCAGTCCTGAGGTACACACATGTGTACCTGCAATTGTCTTCATTTTTCTTATCCGCCAAAGTAAACTTTTAATGAAAAAATGCATGCATTTGAACACTTATGAATGTAGCTTGCATTTTTCATCAATTAATTGCACTACATTACGGTAATTTTTTTTTCATATCCTTCGCTATTAATTAGTGACTTAAGAAAATGGCGTTGAAGAGAAAACGCGGCAAATATAAATACATTTTTTAACATTTATTATTAAAATGAACTCTTGTATTTAATAAAAAGAAAATCTATTTCTAAAAAATTTTGGATTTTCAGACACTTACAAATTTATCTCTGAGCCAATTAATCTAATCATCTGAGTCCATTTAAGTGTCTTTAAAAAGAAATTTATTCTATATTTGATTAAAAATTTCGCAATTAAAGTTAAATGCATAATTAGATCGGAACGTTTTAAAAGAATGAGATTCTAAGAAAATTTTTGCATCATATTAACTATGAATCTATGATATATTAAAATTCATTTCTGATTAAAAAAATCTTTTATTTTCACACATTATTCAGGACTGTGTTTGAACTAAAAATATAGAAGTTCTTTGTTTCAGACACCTCATCTCGCTCTGCAGTATCTACAGATATTTATTGTTTCCGCTGTAGTATCAACGATTTTTGAGGCTCCTATGTCAAGGATTACTGAACTATTCTTGGACAGAAGCAAACAAAAAATAAAATCTATCAAGCAAATATAATGAAATAAATGGGGATACCTATTATTATATTAATATGTTTTTCAGAAAAGATAAAATGAAATTATTAACACATTAAATTCAGTTTCTCTAAATAAATTTTATTGTTATCTAAAAGTGCTTATATTCGATAATTTATTGTCACTTTTTCTAATATTTAAGAACATTTTATATCGATAATAATATGTATCAAGAAATAAGATAATAAATTTAAATAAAATAGAATCATTCTGTGAGTAATGAATATGTTAATAGATATAATTTTTTTTTTTTTTCATTTTCAAAGCACAATATATGCTTTTCTTAAAATAGTTATACCTAAAATAATGAAAAGCCGGACTGATGAATACCAGATCGGCATTCTGGCAGCCAAAACTATCAATATCTGTATCTATAGGTTGGCCATAGTATAGCCTTTCCTGTTTGGTGGCATCTGCAGCTAAAACGAATGAACGAAATGATTCAGATACAGACTGTGGAAGGCATGGGAAGATGACTTCCAAAATTAGTACCAAAAATTTGTCTATAGGGGAAATACTGGTGCTATGGGAATAGAGCAATGAACAAATTCATGAAATTCACAGGAAATTATCTTTTATTCATCAATATTAAGGTCCCCTGGATGCTAATATTTCTCTTACCTAAAATTTTAGTATTAATTCTTTTTTTTCTGAGTAATTCATCTTCCCATGCCTTCCACAATCCGTATATGAAATGTGTCTTCTTTTCGCTCATTCGTTTTAGCAGTAGAAGCCTACAAACATATATATATATTATTACTCCATGTTGCATTACACAACTATGCAACATGGAGTAATGTTGAATACTGCTACACCGATGACAGTTCGAAATTATAAAAATGTAAACAAATATTCTTCATTTCACCGACTTATTTTATATAAGACGACATTTACAAAATTTAATGACATCCTCTAACTTACGTTTTTTTCTGTAATATATGTAGATAGTGTTTATACACTCGTGTCCAAAATTAAGGTCACAAAAATGTTTTCCAAAGTAATTATAAATGGCTGCCAGTAAAATTTAAACAAATTATATTTTATATATTGTGAAGGACCGGTAACGCGATATTAATTTTTGTTGTGGGAAAAAAATGTTGTTTAGCATTAGTTTTTGTGGAACTACTAAAATTAGACCGTTTAGGCATTTGGGATTTTTGACTGCAATTTTGTGAATGTTGCATTGAAACAAAATATTTCACCTGTTTCCAATGATGATGAGTTTTCATAATCGTTTAGACGATTCCTTGAGATGGAGAGCCGTTGGCAGGCTTGAAGCTGGGCAGTCTGAGCGGAGATGACTCGATGGTTACAAATGGCACCGAAAATGATAACCAGGTTATGGAATCAATTTAAACAAGTGTTAGTGTATCTAGGATGGCCGGCCAAAGCCCTCACTGAGAAACGACGCCTGCACAGGATTGCTATTTGGCATTAAACGCACGATGGCATAGGCTGACAACGGCTCCTCAACTTGCTCGTGACCTTGCTTCTGCGTCTGGAATAAAAATTTCCAGACAAACAGTATACAGACGTCTAGAGAGGCCCTTTATGCCCGGCGACCAGTTGAGGGCGCCTCTTCGACTGCATCCAACAGAAAATCCCGGTTGTTATGGTGCCGAACACATCAGTCTTGGAAGAATGGGGGCGTGTTCTTTTCAGTGATCAGTCGAGATTTACTACATAGAGTGACACTCGTAGAATCTTCATCTGGAAACAGCGAGGAGTTCACAATTATCCCTCCTACGTAAAATAAATCGACAGATTTGGTGGCAGAGGAACCCTTGTCTGGGGTGGCATAATGTTAGGCAGTCGTACACTACTGCACGTCTTCGATGCGGGTATTGTCAATGCATATCGCTATAGGGATGAGATCTTTGAAGCCTATGTGATGTTGTTCCGGGGTGCGTTTGGCCCAGATGATAACGCGCGTTCACACAGAGCCCATTTCGTTGAGGATTTTCTTAAGGAAGAGGATATTCGACGTATGGACTGGCCCTCGAGGTCTCCGGATCCCAATTCTATTGAACGTGTATGGGATGGTCTTGGAAGAGCCATTGCACAACGTCAACCTCTTCCTAATACCCTGCAAGAATCAAAAGCCGCGCTTTCGGGAGAATAGGCTTTGTTGCCCCAAGCATTTATTGACACCCTCATAAACAGTATGAAAGCTCGTTGTGCAGCCTGTATAGCAGAGCACGGTGGTCATACTCCATATTAGACATGCTTTCTCCGAGATAAATGCTTTATCTCTGATTCATAATGTTCATACACTTTTCATAACACTTCATAACACATTTTGATATACACTGTTTCTTAGTTCCTAATTAAAAAAATTTCCATGTTGTTATGTATCTATGTTCTTTCTTCCATTGTAGTGTACATCTGTGCCACATTTCATGGCAACACAGTGAATAGTTTTTCATTTTTCGCAGATTCTATGTTTGTGGCCTTAATTTTGGACATGATTGTAATTTTTTAATAAAAATTTCGAGGCCGCACAATTATTGTTTAAAATGAAAAGACTTTTTTTAGGTGTTTTATTTGAAAACAATTTTTTTGGTCCATAATTCTATGAATATGATGCTAGCATTAAGCATGACCATTGTATTTACACGATGTTCTACACTTTTTTAGGACTCTGTTTCTAATACCGTCGCTTCATCAAAGATTTCTTTTACCTGGCTCAAGCACGTCAAGAGCCGTTGAAAATACTATAGATATTTTTGGGAGTCATAGACATACCGAATTTCATTGATTTATGTCATTTCGTTTACGAATTATTCAGTTTATATGCATGCAAAATTAACACCAATAAACAGAAACATATAACATTATAAAACAGACCGATAGATGATTACCAATTTGACTGATATAATTCGAAATTTAATAAGAATCCGTATTTAAGTTGCTACGCCTGTGACGAAATAATTACCTAACTACTTGCATTTAACAGTTAGCGAGCTTACTTTTGCTCAGGTGGTTAGATAGGCATATTTCTTTTGAATAAATTTGGTTCAAAATTTGATGGAAAACTACAAATTTGTCGGAATTATATATACAAAATTTCAGCCTTCTATCTCAAGGAATTTTTATGTTATCGTGCAACAGACAGACAGATTTACATAATGCTAAAATTGTATTTCTCAAATGGAGAGAGGTTCTGAAATGTGGAGTTTGGTCAAAATCTGGAGTTCGAATCTTTTGAAGACTACAATACTTCCTAATTCCTTTATATATGAAAAAGTAAAGATGGAAATTTGATCAGTTACATTTGAATAAGTGTTAATATGAATATCTTCCAAAAATTTCAGAATTAGAAGAAAATTGAATTTTTCACAATATCTTTTTGCATCTAATTTAAATAATATTTTCTAAATCGATCTGCCTGCGACCTCCTCTTAGCCTATAAACCTTAAGTAGATAGATGCCTAGTCTGTCCAGTTGTGGAATCCGCTGTTTACATACAAAATATTCTAAAAGAAAACTTTGTTTTCGTCTGAAAATTTGAATACGAGAATTTGACTAATCACCATGTTTCAGTCTTCTCTGAATACTAAACACTTTTTTCTGGAATACAATAAATCAAATGGTTATATTGGCCTGTTATCATACGGTTTGATCCAGATATATGAAATTTGGTGTATCATATTTACGTCAAATATGTAGATTCAATCGTTGAACGAAATCCACCCTCTGGAACTTAGTTTGTCTGAATGCAAGTGAATGCAATAGAAAACGCATAGAGATGCATTGAGAAAATATATTGGTTATAATATCTAAGCCTTACCTTGAACTGGCTACTACGACACATTCTGAGACACACGGAAAAATCAAAATGACCGCACCGCCGCAATAGCAACGCTAGCGAGAACTGTTGTTGAATCCTAAAGGATATCAACACTTCCTTTAGAAAGTATTTACCGTCATCGATGGGAGGAGCTCCCCCCCCAAAAAAAACCCTCTTTTTTTTTTAAGTACACAACAGGATTGCGAGAACGACCCACCATGTAGGAAGAAACACCCACCTCATCCTCAATTACGAGGTGCCATCTGGGGGGATTTATAGAAGTTAAAATGTAGACCAGTAAATGTTGACTAAATTCGTCGATAGGTTGGCCACCTGCTAACCTATGCATATGGATGCAATAATTCAAAGGCATAATCATTTAAATAAGTAAAAGTCATGACTTTGCTTATGAAATTTAAGAAATATGTCAATTTTTTTTTTTCAATCCCGCAAAAAATAAATAATTCTTACTCGGTTTTCTCCACTATACTACAAAATATAATGTATTCATGTTCGCGATTCTGAAAATAAAAATTTGACAATTTTTATGACAAGAAAGGCAATAGGAAGGGATTGGAATTGGCAATACTTTTATTAGGAGTATGCGACAAAGACTGCTGATTTCAATAGTATTTCTAGGAGAAATATTTTTTTAAAAAAATGCATGGAAAATTTTAAAAAGAAATGCAGGATGTTTTGTATTTTTAGTGGTACCGGCCTGACTGAATTAATATTTTTCATATGTATTAAAAATTACTATCAAAGGTAAAATGTTGCATTTATGTATGAATAAGAGAAATAAACTGAAAGCCATTTAGATGGATTTCATTCGAAAAAATTGAATAGAGCAAGAAACTTGAAATACCAAAAATTTAAACACCTGTTTTGAAAGGAAAATTATTTCACTAATTTCAAATTCTACAGTCTAGACATTCGATATATTTATTTTCTATTGTTTCAAAGGATATCGAAATTATATAAAACTTTATTCCATTTACTTCCTAAAACCGTAATCTTTCAAAATTATCTGAAATCTCACAACCTGATAAAAAAAATAGCTTCCATGATCTACTTTTTTTTCTGTAGAATTTAATAGAAAGTTTGGTGCGTGGTTTAACACGCATTGCTAAATTTACTTTAAATTAAAGTATTAAAACATTTTTACTTAATGAAAACTGCCAGCCATGTAAATAACAAAAATAAATTTTAATTGCAAATTAAATTAACAAATATAAATCATGATACATTGGCCGTAATTCCATCGACCAGCACGAGGCAGAAGTTCTAAGCCAGCTGGCGAAGGCAGGAAGTGAGTCACTCGTATTCGTTGGAGAGCAAAGTTCATCTCCATAGGTATGATTGATGCTTATCGCCAACTGGCGAAACAAACAGTCATTTATCGCCTGTTTGGCCGCTGCACACTCCTTCCGCAGTCTCATTGGAAATGGACATAACGACGTGGGGGTCGAACTTGTTGCCCTGAGCGAGTTGTTTGCCTTGCTGGAATAGCGATGGATGTCTCAGCTGGAAGTGTTTTAGTACACTTAGTAGTGGAACTTGCTTCTTGCTTGGCTGGTGGTATACTGGAACACTCAGGAGGAATTATAAAAGCAGGTTTCAGACGGTCTATAGAAATGGTATGGGTAGTTCCCTTGATCTCGCGATCAAAAGGTTTCTGTCGTCTGAAAAGAACCTTGTATGGTCCATCATATGGTGCTTGTAGGGGTTTGTGTACACCGTCATGTCTCACAAATACATGTGAAGACACGTTGAGGTGAGGATGCACAAAGATTGTTCTTTGGCCATGACAGGACGTTGGAACTGGTCTCATCGTTGCAAAATGACGTTTTAAGTCCTCCACGAGCTGCTTGGGTGATGTGTCTCCAGGTGTTGGATCGAAAAATTCTCCTGGTAGTCGCAGAGACTTGCCATATTCCAGCTCAGCTGTCGTCGCTTGTAGATCCTCTTTGAAGACGGACCGGAATCCGAGTAACAAGGTGGGCAGTGCTGCAGACTATTGATCTGTGTTGTAGGCTCTCAAAGCTTCCTTTAATGGACGGTGGAACTCTTCGATCAGGCCATTGGCCTGAGGATGATAAGGAGAAGATCTTATCCTTTTAATTCCTAGTAGTTGAGAGAGAGCACGGAATAAGTCACTCTCAAACTGTCTGCCTTGGTCAGTAGTGATTCTTACAGGACAACCAAATCTGGCTATCCAGTGCTTAAAAAATTTTTGAGCAACTGTCTGTGCTGTCATGTCTGGAATTGGTACGGCTTCTGGCCATCTCGTGAACCTATCTATCATTGTTAAACAATAATAGTTTCCTTGAGAAGGAGGTAGAGGGCCAACAAGGTCCAGGTGCACATGTTCGAACCTCTGCGATTGGTCTACAAATTTTCCTACTGGGGTATTAGTATGGCGAATTACCTTCGATTTTTGACACGGGATGCAATGCTTAGCCCAATTGTTGCAATCTTTTCGAATGGAAGGTCAAATAAAACGCGATCGAATTAATTTTGAAGTGCTGCGAATGCTAGGATGAGATAAATTATGTAATGATGCAAAAATTTGTTGACGAAATGATTCAGGAATATAAGGTCGAGCTGTACCTGTTGATACATCACAATAAATGGGAGTTTCGCAATTTGGAAAAGCAATTCTTTTAAATTGTAATGTTGCAGAATTATCGATTAAATTTTTTAATTCAGAATCAATTTGTTGTGCTTGTGCAATTTCGTTATAATCTATGGGATTTGGCATGTTTATTGCGTTTATCCTCGAAAGTGCATCTGCTAATATATTCTCAGAGCCTTTTATGTGGTGAATATCGGTGGTAAACTGAGATATAAAATCTAATTGTCTAGCCTGTCTCGGAGAGCATTTGTCTAAGCGTTGTTGGAAAGCGTAAGATAATTGGATTTCTTAAAATAGTTATGATCAGTAAACAAAGAGAAATTTCTAGCTTCAAGCATATGCCTAAAGTGTTTGATACCAGCATAAGCTGCTAATAACTCTCTGTCGTAAGCGCTATAGTTTCTTTCTGCTGGGGAGAGTTTCCGAGAAATGAATGCGAGTGGTTGCAATTCTTCATCTACTAATTGAGACAATGTCCCTCCGATTGCAAAGTCTGAAGCGTCGACTTGTAAAATTAATGTGGCATCTGGTTTTGGATGTGCCAATAAAACAGCATTTGCAATTAATTGTTTACAATTTTGGAATTCTTCTTCCGCTTTATCTGACCAGTCCAATTTCGTATTATCATTCTTTTTGGCTCCTTTTAAATAGAAAGTTAAATGTACCTGATGTTTTGCTATGTTCGGTAAAAATCTACGGAAGAAATTTAAAAAACCTAAAAATCTTTGTAGATCTTTAACTATTTTTGGTTCTGGATATTTGAGAATCGGTTCAACTTTATGGGGTAAAGGTTTAGTCCCCAAACTAGTAATTAAATGCCCTAAGAAAGGAATTTCTGAGACGCCAAATATGCATTTTGAAACATTTATGGTTAGTCCATATGTGTTTAATCTCTACAGTACGATTCGTAAATGAGCTTCATGCTCTTCTTGACTGGAACTAAATATTAAAATATCATCCAAATAGACATAGCAAAATTTAATATCCCCCAGGATTTCATTCATAAACCGCTGAAAAGTTTGTGCTGCCCCTCATAGTCCAAAATTTAAGAATGGGAATTCAAACAGTCCAAATGGTGTACAAACTGCTGTTTTTTGTATATGATCCAGATGGACTGGTATGTGAAAATAAGCACGGACTATATCAAGTTTTGAAAAAATAGTTTTTCCGGGGAGTGCATTGGAAAAATCCTGGATATGGGGTATGGGGTAACGGTCCGGTACCGTACAGGCATTCAATCTCCTATAGTCACCCATAGGACGAATGCTGCCCGAGCTTTTGGTAACGACATGAAGGGGAGATGACCAAGGTGATTTTGATGGTCGGCATATGCCTTGGTCCATCATGAACTGAAATTCTTTTTTGACGGCGTCATACATTTCTGAATATAGCCTTCTAGGTTTACTATGGAAAGGCGGACCGGTGGTTTCGATAAAATGCACCGTATTATGTTTAACAGGTTTTAACCCAAGTGTTAATTTTGTTAATTCTGGGAATAAGTTTTAGAAACGCATAATTTGTTGATTTTGAAATTATTCCTGGTTGGGTAAATTTAGTGACATTATCAATAAGTTTGCGTCATTTGAGATCTATTAATAGGTTAAAGGGTTGTAAAAAATCCGCCCCTATTATTGGAACAGGCACATCAGCAATTAAAAATTTCCATGGAAAATTTCGCCTGAGACCTAAGTCCACATTTAATAATTTAAATCCATAAGTATAAATTTTGGAGTTGTTAGCTGCAAAAAGTTGCAGAGAATCAGGCTTTAGATTTTTCTGGTTTTTGTTGAGCGGTATGCATGAAAAATCAGAGCCAGAATCGATCAAAAATTTAAAATGTGATCTCTTATCAAAAACATGCAAACGATACGATTGCGCGGCTGCTGCCGATGTAGGTTGATCTACAGCCACTATTGCGAGTTTTCCTGGTCCGCGTTAGTTGAGTACGAACATGGCGATCGGCACTTCAGTGCCTTTTCTCCGAAACGCGAATGATAATAACAGAATTTTCTCCCACGATCACCGGTACGCCCGCGCGAAAAACTGCGCTGTCTGTTTTTCCGATGGAAAGGGCTTCTGCTTCTGTCGCGAGAAAGCCGTTGTACCTGCTTACTTAAAGCGGCGATTTCGCTTCGGAGTGCAGTAAACTCATCCAGAATGGAAGCTTTCCGCATGGCAGTACTTTCCGCGCTTCGGCTTACGGCAAAGACGCTACTATCTGTTGAGGAAATACGGACCTCGGCAATTTTGTCAGCCATGTTGGCCAAATTATCCAGGGGTTCAAAACTTATTGATAAAATTGCCTGCATTTCTGACGGCAGTCTTTGCAACCATAAAGTCTTGAGGAAATCATCTTTTATGCCTGTGCGACCACCGAGTTCGCGCATCTTTCGGAGTAACTGCGATGGTTTATCGGTGCCTAAATGTAGTTCAGAAAGCAGTCGACGGATCTGTTCATTTTCCGAAGCGGAAAATTCGGCTATAAGTCGAGTCTTTAACGCATCATATTTGTTGGTGTCAGGGGGTGCTAGTAAAATATCAGCTACCGCAGATAAAGTTTCCGGATCAATAGTTGCAATCAAATGATTGTATTTTGTAAGATCATTGGTTATTTTAGCTAGAGCAAAATTGCTTTCCACTTGGATGAACCATAATTTTATATTGTTCCTCTACAGCGGTGGTATTTTCACCAAAAGATGGGACACCTGCGACTCTGTCGGAGCGTCAGCATTGACAGTTTCGTTTTCAGAATTAAGCATTTTTGGTTACTCGATGAGGAAAACTGAT
Organism: Argiope bruennichi; assembly: GCF_947563725.1. Classification (NCBI taxonomy): domain Eukaryota; kingdom Metazoa; phylum Arthropoda; class Arachnida; order Araneae; family Araneidae; genus Argiope; species Argiope bruennichi. The sequence goes on along the minus strand of NC_079157.1, from coordinate 110,730,805 downwards.
AATTTTTACGATATTTGTGAGTATTGGAAAAAGTTATGATTAGTTAAAAATACATTTCTTTAAAAAACTTAGGAGTTAAGAATCATAATAATAAACATGGTAGCCAAAACGAAAGTAATAAGAAATTAATACTTCAAATACAAAAAATAACACGAAAAATAATACTGAATATAAATAATACGATTTCTTCGCCAAAATAATGGGGAAATGAAATATTGACCAATCACAGAGAAATGAACAGAAAATTCGAGCACATACTTGGTCCTTGATGCATTACTTCTTGGCACAAGAATCCAAAATAATCCATTACGAAAAGTAATTGAGAAGCTCAATCACCAAAATCTGATTTGAGCGTATTTTAGAAATTTTGAGGCTGGACTTCGCAAATTTTAGAAAAGTAAAAAAGAAAGTAACGGGTCGCCAGTTTGGTGCGTGGTTTAACAAGCATTGCCAAATTTACTTTAAATTAAAGTATTAAAACATTTTTACTTAATAAAAACTGCCAGCCATGTAAATAACAAAAATAAATTTTAATTACAAATTAAATTAACAAATATAAATCATGATACATTGGCCGTAATTCCATCGACCAGCACGAGGCAGAAGTTCTAAGCCAGCTGGCGAAGGCAGGAAGTGAGTCACTCGTATTCGTTGGAGAGCAAAGTTCATCTCCATAGGTATGATTGATGCTTATCGCCACCTGGCGAAACAAACAGTCATTTATCGCCTGTTTGGCCGCTGCAAAAGATTAGGGGCACATTTTCTTTTCTTTTTAAACCAAGTTCTACTAATTAATTCACCTTCAGAAAATTTGGTTTTCAAGACATAGTTTGTTAATTGATCATTACTGTTAATATTCGAATGTGTGAATCTAATTTTAAAATATTTTATATATCTTACCTAGAAAGTGTATTGAATCATTTACAGTTTTATATCTCTATTTCACAATTTTATCATATTCATTTTACACATTAAAAGATTCGTTGAGTTACGTTTATTATTATTTTTTTTTTTACTCTACGTAAATATTTCAAAGACACACATTTTTAATTTTATTCACAGTTCTTCATAAAACTTCATGTATTGGATTTTGGTATTAACAAAGCAATTAAAGTAAAATCCAAAACAGAACTAAAAATTAATCCAGGAATGTTTCAATGATAATACAACATAAAATATTAAGCGATTTAATTACTTAAAAAAATTATACTATCTTGATGCCATTTCAATATTTTTAAAATTTTAAAAACGGTAAATTTATTATTCCCTATTAAACTCAAACGCCGCCGAATGCAAGATCTATTTGAAAAATATACGCAGAAAGGTTAATCCTGTATTAATTTTTATCTATAACACAGAAAATCGAAATCACAAAAATATTCCTCCTATCGATTTAATATAGTATTTTAACAAATAAAGTAACCGTTTTAGGAGTGGGGTGACTTTTAAAAACATTTTTATAATATTTTTTCTTAGGAAATTTATTTACGTGTTAGTAAGAAAAAAAGTAATGATTAGTACTTTTGCATTGAGTTAATAGATGGCAGCACAAATTATATTATATTTTTGAATACGAATATACGATATCTTCATTTGAAAAGCAAACATTTTACGCATGATAATCCATTCCCAATTGAATTTGGAATCACAATGTCAAAAAAAAAAATAGTTTTGTTGTTTCAACTATTATTTTTTTTTTCTTTTATTTTTACTTATAGAATTATTGTTCGTTCATTTCGGCAAATTTTTGAGTTTCTATTTATTGATTTTTAAAATTTTTCTAATGCGTCACGATCATTGTTTTCTGTTTATATTAGAATTAGTGGATTTCGTTAGTGTTATTTAAAATTTTATTTAAAAATTGCATTGACATACTTTCTATTTGTAATTAAAAAATGATATTATTTAAAAAATAATATATGAGTTATAAATTATTTTATAAGAATATACACCAGCATGCAGCAACAATTCTTCTATAAATAGAACGCGACTGCAAGTGCGCGATTTGATATAGGATTAAAAACTTAGTATTCTATTTCACGTTCTACGCTTTTATTAAATCATGACTGCAAAATGAAAACTTAGAATAGCGTTTTAATACGTCAGTCCTTTTTGTTTATTTTTTCTTATTTGCATTGTAATAACTATATTAAATTGAAAAAGATAGCGTTTTATTTCCGTTTAGGTATAAATACTCTATCAACAACAAAACCCACGCTTCCAATAATTAGTCAAAAAATAATACAAAAATAATGTTTCGAAGAAATATGAAATTTTGTAATAATAGGAAATGTTTCCAAAACATAGCGTCAAGCCTATGCATTACCATAAAATCTTTAATCGTTGTTTGAAAATCTTTAAATTCCATTGAATTCTTTTTGCACATAATTAAGTCTGAAATTCCCCCATTTTACACTTGTTCCTTTTTTTCCGGATTATATATATATATATATATATATATATATATATATATATATATATATATATATATATATATATATATATATATATATATATATATATATATATATATATATATTATAAAAAATACATCCTCCTTTTAATTTTTTCTGAAAATGTGAGTTTTCATTGCGAACAGTTGATTATAATTTGGGACTGCGCGAGCCACAGGAATTATTTTATTCAATTTTATTCAAGTCTTTAAATTGCTTTTTTGTTAGTTCAATTCTGATTTGTAAAACAATATTTAATTCTCCTTTCAAAAAACCAGTAAAAAAATTATTGGATCAACAAATTCTTTATATACATATGTTCTCAGCATCTTTTTTATAATGCCATTTCTTTAAAAACTGTTTCCAATAAATTTTCTAATAAATCTACATCTCCATACACTCATTTAAATCTGACTGATTGATAGAAATGTCATGACGCATATGTTAAGTTTGACTATTCTATGCCAATCACAAGTTCATTCAAATTAATTAACTTTCCACTATCCTTTTTACAATGCCATTTCTTTAATTTTATATTTGTTTCCAATAAATTTGTCCAATAAATCTACGGTTCCATATATTCATTGAATGATTGATTGATTAATGAAACTAGTTCCATGCTGGTGAAATAGGCAATGTTAATCGGATATATAGTGACACAACAATAAAAACTTTTTCTTGGATTTCAAAGGAGTTCAAATTTTAATGACATATTTAGAAACCAATCAATAATACATTTAAATTAAAAATTTATGCTATTCATATCCATTTATGAAAAAGCCGGGATAGCCTGGTTGGCAGTGAATTTACCCCGCCGGTCGAAGACTCGGTGTATAAGGTGACTGGTGCATGTATAAATCTGTCGTGGTCACAAAGTCCTCCAAGTCGACACAATTCTACTGAGAACACTGGCTCAGAGGTGATCGTTCTCTGATTCAGGTCTAAATTACGATCTGTGGATGAGTGAATGAAATGTATGAATCCTCCCGTAGAAAGGGTTGTGACGCATGAGTAGCTAAGTCGTACTATTGACCCTAGAGGGCGCTACTGAAACAAAAGACGGCAAAACTATCGGCTTAAAATCGCTGACATTGTCAGCGATTTTAAGCTTTGTTTATGACAAGTGCCATAAGAAACAACAATGACATATAATGAATTGATTTTTCATAACATTAAATTTTAGATTTCGAATTCGCGATGGATCTGAACTATTTAATTCAGTGTGTGAAAGGCATAAAGTATTTGTATGCGTCTAAATGATGAAAGGACTAAACATTCTAAAGCATTAATCTATATACAGTAGGCAAAATGATTATTTGTACACCACTTTTTTTTAAAGTTTTAGAAACATATAAGCAGCTATTTTATTCATTGCGACGTGTGAGCGTGAGTTTGTTGTTTATTTCTAAGTAAACGAAAAAAATATTTTGAAATAATTGAAAATAAAATCTAAATCTTACAAACTTGAAAAATTTCTTGCAAAAAGTATATTTGTACACCTATATCTCTGGTAAGTATTACTATCATTTCATGTCATTTTTCACATTATAGTTAATTTTTTGGATAGTTTGTATTTTTTAAACATTGAAAGTTATCTTTTTTAACAGTAAAGGTCACTCGCAGAGAAAAGTTGAGAAATGGTCACGAAATCAAAAGAAGTCTCTTTAGACACGAGAACTCATATTGTTAACCTTAATAAAAGTGGAAATTCTTATCGCGAAATTCAAAAGATGGTTAAGTTACCCTTTACAACTATTGGTTACATCGTAAGAAAATATAAAAATACTGGACGCATTGAAAATGAACGCAGGACAGACGGCCCGAGTAAATTAACTTCAAGAAATAAACGAAGTATTGTTAAAGCAGCTATTAGAAAACCACAAATTTCCGCTCAGAAAATTGCAGATGACCTTCTCGCATCTTCTAACATTAGAATGACCGCTCAAACAATAAGAAATATGTTACATAGTGCTGGTTTAAAAGGCAGAACTCCGAGAAAAAAACCAATGATCTCTGAAGTAAATAGAAAGAAGCGTCCAGAATTTGCTATGAAATACAAAGACAACCCGATGGACTTCTGGAAAAAGGTTATTTTTTCAGATGAGAGTAAGTTTTAAATTTTTTTACCCCCTAGTATCCGAAAAATCTGGCGAAAAAATAAAACAACCCTTGATAGTAAAAATGTACTTCAGATCCTGAAACATGGTGGTGGAAATGTGATGGTTTGGGGCTGTGTAGCTCATTGCTGTGGCGGAAAATTACACTTTATTGACACAAAAATGACAGCTTTAGGTTACATTGATGTGTTGCGGCATAACTTATTTGAGAGTGCTAGAAAATTGGGTATCGGTGACACTTTCTTATTCCAACAAGATAAAGATCCAAAACTCACTGCGATAGTTACTAAAACATGATTGCTTTATAATGCGCCAAGACGCCTTGAAACTCCACCACAATCACGGGTTATAAATCTAATTGAAAATTTGTGGATGCTATTGGATGCTCAAGTCCGAAAAAAAAATATTACAAGTAAAAATAGTTTGAAAGAAGCATTCATGGAAGCTTGGGAAGAAATAGATCAAGAAACCACCAAAAAATTAATAGAATCAATGCCAAGACGTCTTGAAGCAATTGTAAAAGCCAATGGAATGCATAGAAAATATTAAATTTCTATAAAATAATTATAATCATGCTTAAAATTTGTCATTAAGTAAGTGTACAAATACTCTTTTTGTATAGTTTTTATAAAGTTTTATTCATTAATCAACTAAAGTTTATGCGATTGTTTTTTTGTTGATATTTTATTATTATTTTACCTCACTAGAATATATTTCTGCAATTTTAACTTAGTTACCTTATTTTATTTTGCTATAATATTCCAAAATTGAAGTGTACAAATAAACATTTTGTCAACTGTATATATATAAATGAATGTGTGTCTGTCTGTCTGTCTGTACTCGATAGATTCAAAAACCATACATCCAACCACCGTGTAAATTTGGTAAATTATTAGGTATATCCCTAGGAAGGTTTTTGAAACTTTTTTTTAAAAAATCAGAGTTGGGGTTCTAGGTGCTCCCGAACAAAACTCCCCCAAATATCAGAATAACATCTAATTAGTAATATTTGTTAAAAGTGTAACCATGAATAAATTGAAAAATTAAATTTTTACTCATAGAATTTACTTTATAAAACAAATTAAACTGTAAAAAATAACATACCCATAATAACAGTTGTAATAAAAATAAAAATATAAATCACAAGATAAATAAAATATTGAATCGTTCTATTTATATTTTTTCAATTATTGTTTGAAAATGCAGTCAAAAAAATTTCTCAATTATTAATACGAGAATAAATTATTAATGCGTGAATAAATAAAATTATTATTGATTTCCAGCTGAAGAAAATAATTGGGAATACGTTTTAGTTAACCCCACAATTATGCCACCAAAGCGAAGCACACTGCTCTTGCCCGAGTTTCAGAAACAAGTGAGCAGAGACAAGCTAGGCAAGAAAGAGATCGAGTTCACACTGCTCTTTCTCGATCATTAGAAACAAGTGAGCGGAGACAAGCTAGGCAAGAAAGAGATCGAGTTCACAATGCTCTTGCTCGATCATTAGAAACAAGTGAGCAGAGACAAGCTAGGCAAGAAAGAGATCGAGTTCACACTGCTCTTTCTCGATCATTAGAAACAAGTGAGCAGAGACAAGCTAGGCAAGAAAGAGATCGAGTTCACACTGCTCTTGCTCGATCATTAGAAACAAGTGAGCAGAGACAAGCTAGGCAAGAAAGAGATCGAGTTCACACTGCTCTTTCTCGATCATTAGAAACAAGTGAGCAGAGACAAGCTAGGCAAGAAAGAGATCGAGTTCACACTGCTCTTTCTCGATCATTAGAAACAAGTGAGCAGAGACAAGCTAGGCAAGAAAGAGATCGAGTTCACACTGCTCTTGCTCGATCATTAGAAACAAGTGAGCAGAGACAAGCTAGGCAAGAAAGAGATCGAGTTCACACTGCTCTTGCTCGATCATTAGAAACGAGTGAACAGAGGCAAACAAGGCAGCAAAGGTATCGAATTCGCATGACACAGACAAGACGAACGATACATACTGATTTGAATTTATGGAGTTTCAATTACAATCCCCTTTACAACTACAGTCTTCATCCAAGTGTAATTATTGGAAAAATGGATAAAAAGTGTACGTATCGTGGTGCTCAAAAATTTAAAAATGAAACACCAGGTATGTGCTGTGCAGGTGGAAAAGTAAAGTTACCAGACTTGCGTCCACCACCTGAACCATTATTAATTTTAGTATCAGGTGAAACAAGTCAATCAAAAATTTTTCTGAAAAATATGCGCAAGTACAATTTATGCTTCCAAATGACATCGTTCGTAGCAAGGAATATCGTTAGCGCAAATTATATGCCAACATTTAAAGTACAAGGACAAATTTATCACCTTGCTGGATCACTACTACCCTTGCTAAATGCTAATCACAAATATCTTCAGATATATTTTATGGGAAATACTGACGAACAAATCAACAGACGGTGTCAACTGAATATGAGTACTAAACGAGAGATTGTCGCTGAATTATAAAATTTATTTGAACAACATAATGAATTAATTAAATTATTTAAAACCGCCATTGAACAAATGCCATCTGACGATTACAAAGTAATAATAAAGGCAGATAAAACACCTATTGGTCAACATAAGACAATTCAACGCACCAATGATCGATGAAGTGGCAATTGTCATAGTTGGTGAAGAATTTAATTCTCGCGATATAATTCTTCATCGTAGAAATGGTGACTTCCAACAAGTATCAGAAACGCATCGTTCATATGATGCATTACAATATCCCATTCTATTTTAGCAAGCAGAGGATGGATGTCATTTTAATATTAATATGTGAAATCCTACAACTAATGTGGACATTAACAAAAAGGTCAGTGCTATAAATTATTATGCATATCGAACGATGATTCGTGAGAATGCTGATAATCATATATTGAAATGTAGACAATTATTTCATCAATACATTGTTGATATGTATGTAAAAATAGAAAGTGGAAGACTCCATACGACTAAATCAAGTGAAATTGCGTTCTGAAGAGTATCCATTTACTTGATGCATTTGTAAATGATGGCAATCTCAGCGAATTGGGAAAAGTGGTCATTTTACCATCCACATTTACAGGCAGCCCAAGACACATGCATGAATATGCACAAGATTCAATGACGTATGTTCGCGCATAGGGTCGTCCAGATTTTTTTCATCACATTTACATGCAACCCAACATGGGATGAAATAAAGGAGTTTTTATTAACTGGACAATCACCATCAGCTTGATCACAATCACCATGATATTTCTGCACGTGTATTTAAACAAAAGTTAAAATCTTTAATAGTTTTTACTGTCAAACACCACGTATTTGGAGAGACGCGCTGTTGGATGTATTCCATTGAATGGCAAAAAACGAGGTTTACCACATGCGCATATTTTAATATGGATGATGGAAAAGATAACACTAAACAGAATTGATGAAATCATCTCTGCAGAAATACCAGACATTGAAATTGATAAAGACTTGCAAGATATTGTCTCAAAAAATATGATTCATGGTCCATGTGGCTTACTGAATAATAATTCACCATGCATGTCAGATGGAAAGTGCACAAAGCGGTATACTAGAGACTTACTTGCTGAAACTATTACAGGCAATGATGGATATCCACTCTATCGACGACGATCTACCGAAGATGGTGGAAAATCCATTAAACTAAAAGTACTCAACAATACTATTGATGTTGATAATCGTTGGGTAGTACCCTATTCTCCATTACTACTATAAACGTATAACGCACACATAAATGTTGAGTACTGCAATTCAGTGAAAGCTATAAAATAATTTGCAAATATGTGAACAAAGGAAGAGATATGGCAGTGTATGGAGTGGAAAATACAACTGCTTCTAACGATGAAGTCATCCAATTTCAACTGGGACGCTACATAAGTAGCAATGAGGCTGTATGACGCATTTTATCATTTTCCATTCATGAGCGATATCCAACGGTTGTTCATTTGGCAGTACATGTTGAAAATGAACAGCGTGCATATTTTACATCAGAAAATGTACGTGCAAGAGCAATGTCACCACCGCCAACAACATTAACTGAATTTTTCACATTATGTAGAAATGATACCTTTGCAAGGACACACTACTGTACTCTGAAGTACCAACTTATTTTACGCGGAATACATCAACAAGAAAATTTCAGTTAATGTTGGTTGGTTTCGTCGTAAACAAGGTAGAGAAGTACAAGGATACCTAAATTTATATTTAACAGATTCATTATGTCGTCTGTACACTGTACATCCAAATAACACAGAATGCTTTTTCCTAAGATTATTATTAATCAATGCTCGTGAACCAACATCTTTCCAAGAATTAAAAACAGTCAATGGCCATGTGTGTGCTACATTTCGTGAGGCTTGCCAGAAATTAAGTCTCTTAGAAAACGATGCTCATTGGAATATTTCACTCGCTGATGCTTCTAATACTGCTCAACCACAGCAGATATGTACACTATTTTCCATCATACTAACCACATGTTTTCCGGCTAATCCAAAGGATCTTTGGGCAAAATATAAAGACTATATGAGTGAAGACATTTTACATCGCATGCGTAGAATAAATGCTAATCCCAACATTCAATTTACATCAAATATATATAATGAATCATTGATTTTAATTGAAGATGTATGTTTGACAATAGCCAACAAATCAGTGAAGGAATTGGGAATGATTGCTCCAAATAGATCTGGAATGACATTTTCGATCCTGATATACAACGAGAAACGCACTTCGATGTTAATGAATTACAAACATTTGTTCGAATTAATCTGCAGAAATCGATATTAGAACAACGAACAGCATATGACACAATTATAAATGCAATATCTAACAAGAGTTGTGGTTTATATTTCTTAGATGCACCCTGGAGGCACTGGCAAAACTTTTCTCATTTCATTTATTCTAGCAACTATAAGATCACAAAATACTATTACACTTGCTATTGCATCATCTGGTATTGTAGCAACTCTTTTGGTCGGTGGTCGAACAGCACATTCAGCATTGAAATTGCCATTAAATATACAGGTAATTGAAACTCCAACATGTAATATTAGCAAATATTCTGGAATGGGGAAAGTACTAAGATCATGTCAGCTTATAATATGGGATGAATGCACACAAGAAATCATTGGAAGCACTCAATCGCACATTAAAAGGTTTGAAAGGAAATGAGCAGCTCTTTGGTGGTGGACTCATTTTGCTATCTGGTGATTTTCGACAAACTCTACCAGTTATACCACGTTCAACACCTGCAGATGAATTGAATGCATGTCTCAAATCATCAGTGTTATGGCGGTATGTGGAGAAAATATCTTTAAAGACCAATATCCGTGTTCGATTACAACAAGATGAATCTTCTGAACGATTTGCAAAACAATTGTTAGATATTGTGAATAGTAAAATGGAAATGGACGAATCCACACACTGTATTACATTACCAGAAAACTTTTGTCACATTGTAAAATCCACTGATGAATTGATTGCCAATGCTTTTCCAAATTTATCGCAGAATTATAAAAATAATCAATGGGTTAGTGAGCGTGCTATATTGGCAGCCAAAAACATTGATGTGATTTTAATAAACTTCACAGTTCAAAATGAAATACCTGATGAAGAAACAACATATAAATCCATAGATACTGTTGTCAATCACTATGAATCAGTTAATTATCCAATAGAATTTTTAAACTCATTGGATCTACCAGGAATGCCATCGCATATTTTATCTTTGAAAATTGGTTCTCCAATCATCCTTCTACGAAATATAAATCCGCCGCGACTATGCAATGGGACTAGGCTATCAGTAAAAAAATTAATGAATAACATAATTGAGGCAACCATTTTAAATGGAAAACATCAAGGGGAACATGTACTACTACCAAGCATTCCCATGATACCAACGGATACTTCATTTGAATTCAAACGTCTACAGTTTCCTGTACAACTTGCCTTTGCAATGACCATTAACAAAGCACAGGGACAATCATTGCAAGTATGTGGATTAAATTTGATAAATACATGCTTCTCACATGGACAGCTGTACATTGGGTGTTCACGAGTTGGAAAACCATCAAATTTATTTGTTCTTGCACCAGATAGGAAAACAAAAAATGTTGTATATTTACAAGAAACTACTGAGATAAAGTTCACCATCAATCATCAAATATCATTCATTTCATGATGATATTTAATAATTACAAAATTATTGTTCAATTGAAATTCGTTTGCAATATTGTTTAATATCACAAGTGAAGAAGCATGTTTATTCTACCATCAACTATGTATATCTATGTTTTGTACATATGTTATATTCAAATGACATATATGTAGGGATAATTTTATTGTTAATTTTCATTTTGGTGTATTGTATACATTTGATCATTAATAAATTATGTTTGAGGTATCAAAACTGCCTTTTTGTTCAAACACAGGTACAGCTAGTAATATTTTTAAAAAAGCAAAATTACTGAAATTACTGAAAAAAATAAAATATTTTGATATATTGAGCAATATATGCATAGCTAAAAGGAAATGCTTTTTCAACATTGTCTATTGAAAAAATAATAATATCATAGATTAGTTATCATTAAATGCTACTGTTGCAATGTATATTGATAAGAATTTTTAGGATTTATATCTCTCATGCTATTCATTTTTCAAAATCATCAGAAAACAAACAAGTCGTTACGAAACACTAAATTGACATATTTAAGTCAAACTGCAGGTGCTGCTGTTCTCAGTTCATGCTGAACAGATCAATGTTTGCAGCCATGATGCGTCACACCGTAATTCTTATTCTGCTTTTCAAAATTTCATTTGGACTCCACCATCATTTTGTTGTGAATCCTCTAGAGACTTTAATTACAGGTGAAAAAATTTCATTTATAACATAGATTCCTCGATTATTTTTTAAATATGTCATTAAATATTTTTAATTCATTATCAAAAGTAAAAAAAAAATTATCCTTTTTAAAATCCTAATAAATTTAAACGAACAATTCTTGTATATATTTAAATTTATTCCGTGTATATCGGAAACAGCTTTAACAATTTGTATCAAATTTTATATTTGGATACGATTTTGCTTTTTAAATTTATCTATACAGACGCCTTTCCTGAAAAAAAAACATGATTTTACATACTATTTTTTTATATATATAACTTATTAGAATGAGTATATTCACCTTCCACTGCGAAGTGTGGGCCGTGCAGAATAGTGGTCCGAACACCATGAATGAAGCTTGTGTTGCGGATCTCCGTTATAGCCGCGTGTTTTACTTTAATTTTTACTTATGTATTTATATTTAATATTTTTGCTTTATAAGTTTATCGATATAGTTGTCTCTCCTGAAAAAAAAAACGCGATTTTACACACAAAAAAAATCTGTTTGTAACTATTAGAGTCTTTTTCTATCTGCTCTCACGCTTAGAATGTCATACAAAGTCATCTCGAATCCGATTTTATCATGGTAAAACTGAGTACAAGTTCAAAAATATAACTAATGATAGATAAACTGTAAAATAAATGCTGTCATATAACATTTTATTTTTTGAATTTTTTTTTTTTCGAATAACACGTTAAACTAAATCCATTCATGGTTTTTTTAATATTTAAATGGCAGTTCATAAGTAGGCAAAATTGAAAAATATTCATATGTAATCTGTATGTGATTCGTATCTAAATATTTTCTCCCAAAAAATAAAATTTAAAAAAAATTTCCCAGCGAAGCTCGATTTTATAGATATTGACTTAATTTAATATGTTCAAGTTTATTTGTCTAGAAAACAGTTTCCGAATTTTTATTCGAAACCCCCCGAATCTTTACAATAATAAAAATAACAATTATTAAATGCACATGCGTGTATAATTCGTGGACACTATTAGAGAAACGACAATGAAAACAGCTTGATTGAAAAGCCCTTACGTTCGTATGTCTATTTGATATTTATTATCACATTTCATATAGAACATTATAAATAGATAATTAAATAAACGAGAATTCGAAATATTACTATTGCTTAGTTTTCACTTTCTCAGATATGAAGTATAAAATAAAAAAAAATCGAATTCGGGATTTGGACGAACATCTACGTATCAGACTTTCCTGAGTTAGAAAAACATGTTTTTCCCAATATGTTTGTAAACACGATAACTCAATATCTCTTTGAGATACAAGGATAAAGTTTCACACATGGACTTAGGACCACATTGGTTGTCAAATTGTAAATGAAATCCATTCACAGGGAATTTAGCTGCCTGGCTATTCGAATACAAGTGAACTCGATAGTTATTAAGGAGAGGATGGAGGAGGAGCTAGATGGATCAAATTTAGTACACAGGTTTGGTATCTAAAATACAGAAAACTGCCAAGTGAAGTTCCTCTTCCAGATATTGTTATTCGGTTTGGTTTGGTTATATTAACGTCCCGTTTGAAGCAACACTAGGGCTATTTTGGAACGGACCTCGTCATTTTGAACCATGGTCAGATGACGAGGACGACACTTGAGCTGGCACCCACCTCTCCACACACACCACATCAGCCAGATATTGTTATATAAATAGCTGTTATTGAGCCACACCCGAATTAAATCAATTCACTTCACTTGCTGAATTTTTCGTATTTTAGCGTCGAAGTATTTGATATGCTCCTAATTTTTTTTGTGTGTTAATAGTTTGATTTCCCAATAATAAGGAATGAAATTTTATTGGAAATCGAAAAAAAATATATTATTTATTTCAGAAGCAAACTTACTATCTTTTCAGAAACCAACTTAATACTCTTATATAAAATCACCAAAGAACATCGCAACATGATTTAATTCCAATTTTTTCTCAATAAAAACATTTAAAAAAATCTATTGGTTTATAGAAAAGTAATAATATCAGGGGTTGCAAATAAATTCTGTGAAAATGCGTTGGATAAAATTTTTAAACTCGAAGTTTTACGTTATACAAAATACTAGGTCTGTAAATTCCACGTTCTATCAAACTAGACTTAAGAATAAGACTTTTAGAGAGTATTTTTTGGACGATTCGTACGATTTTGATGTGTCTGCCGAAAAACCGTACATTAACCTTAAGTCTAACCACGTTCTAATTCTTTACACTTGATTGGACTTTCTCCTGACTGAATGTCCTCTTCGGTGACATAAGGAACTATCTCTTGAACACATCTAATAATATTTTGCAGCTCCGGAATATTTCAATCCATATAGTTTTAAATTGTTCAATTATTGAAGTTGTCTAAAATTCGTAAAATGCTTTGTTTAAAGTTGACTGTCGCCATTCTACTATTAATAATAAGCTCTCTTTCTATACCACGTACGTTAGAATTCTTTATACATATAGATACGCGAGTGTGCAAATTGTACAGACTAAGTCTATGGCAAAGGATACCGACATGCTCTGATTGGTTTAAGCCTTGGCATCTTTTTGGCAATGTTTTGCACTCATAATAGTGTAGTTTTCACTTATTTGGCTTAAACTTTGTACCTTTCATTAGTTTTATGGCAGATACGAGTGAATATCAACACAATCTAATTTTTATTAATATACTTGTTTTCTCTAAATATTACTAGTTATACTTCTAATACTAATTACTATTAATAATAATAATAAATATTACTAATAATACTAGTAATACAAGTAACTAATGTTGCTTATGCACAGAAGTATAAAAACTATATGAAAGTAATGACTCAACATATGATGCAGCAATTAAATAATTATTATATTTCTATTATTTTCGTGCCTTTATTAGATAATTTATGCAGTCATTGAAACTTGTTGCTGAATGTTTGTTACTTTCCAAATCAACTACATATGGGGAGATGATTACTTAATCCCCAAAACGTATAAATATGTAAGCGTTAACGGAATATGTGATTTCGTAGCTAATTTTTTTAGTTATATCAAAATAATATCAAGAAGAAACACACACACAAAATATTTTTAATAAATTGTAATTTTTATATTTCCTGAATTTAGGTTTCAAGATCTGATATTTACTGCTGTATATGTGTTCCAGATTAATATTACATGTAAACCGTAAAAAATAGGGGGGGGGAGGAGGAGATAAATTCACAAATTTTATTTATTTTCATAAAAATATATTTCGGTATGGCATCTTTTTGGCAAAACATTGCCAAAAAGATGCCAAGGCTTAAACCAATCAGAGCACGTCGGTATCCTTTGCCATAGGCTTAGTCTGTACAATTCGTGAACTCGCTATAGATACTATATTTTCAAAAATATAGAAGAGCCTTTATTATGTTCAACATGTAAAACTGAGAAAAGAGCAAAGAGAGAAAATGTGATAGACTTGTTGAAATATATTCCTCTTTTTAAACAACATTAACATAACAATTAAAGACTAAATTGATAGTATGAAATTTCAAACAGGTGACAACATAACATGATTTATGCTAATCGCCTCTAACTACCAGCATGCTCGCAGGTATTACTGAATTTTCCTGCTGTTAAACGATTCATACAGAATGTATTATTTTTTAATTTCTCCTTGTCATTTGATACAAGATACTTTGATTTGAGATATAATTTCAGTTAAATCGGTCTAATATAAATTACAATGGATACGAAATAAAAAAACCAAAAATGAAAATGCCACTTCGAATTTAATATCCAAAGAAAGAAATATTTTAAATATTAATTTTAACATTAGTAAAAACGATTGAATTTTTTGATGGACATGCTCGAATTTCATCATAATATTAAAAACGAATCTGTATAAGAAAAAAATTTTAAAATACAGAAAAACATCGCATTGAAATAGATATCATAGATATAATTCCATAGACAATTTTTGAATTTTGAGCTTAAAAATATTTTTGAAATATGTGAACACAAATTTTCTTAGTCAAGTCACGGCGATTAGTCACTCAACGACACTCTACTTCCGTACCGATTAAACTCTCTGTCATGTCTATTTCTTTCTCTTGTTATCTTTTCTCTTGAATATTCTTTTTTATATTTGAATGTACTTTTGCTGATAAGGTTAGTCCTCTTCAAAGAATTATTGATAATATTTTGTAGCTCCATTAATTAGCTAAGCAAAATGTGAATTAAATGCAATTGCAAGAGCGTGCAAAGAAGAGTTGAAGAGTGTTTTTACTGGAAATAAAGACTCTGAAACGTTCGTATGACATCTGTTTTCCTTTTTATACGTTTTTGAGTTATCTTTGTCATAGGCAACATTTTCCAAAAATGTTCTTTTTAAACTCAGAGAGCTCTAAAACGTAGACATTCGTCAACATCGAATTTTTTTCCGAGTTCGAATTTTTTGGCAATTATTATACTTTATTATTTTTATAAGCTCAATTACTGAATTATCTACATATTTCATTTTTAGAGCTCAATAATGGAGATAAATGTATATATATGAGTGATGCGACAACTTTTCAAAATGTTTCCTCTGTCGCTACGTTTGTAAATACATTTGTGGATGCTGTCAATTCCTCAAAGTTGCTGACTTCACTCTTCAACATCACGAACGCCAAACCTGAACAATACAGCCAGTTCAAATACAGGTAAGAATTTTATAGAAAGGAATTTCTTGAAATATATCGGTCGCCGAAAGATCTGGGGGCACGGCAGTGCCCCCGCCAAATCGAGCAAAAACAAGCGGCACGGCCGTATCATCCTTTTCTCGAAGCAGTTCAGGCCATTTTCGACCCCTTATAACTTTGTTATGGATAAAACTAGAACTCTGAATTTTCAGTAACCAAGCAAGCATTATATAAATACCGTATATTTCGAATTTCATTAAATTTGAACCAGTAGTTTAAGAATTATAACTAGTCAAAGTTTGTGAATTTTGTCACTGACTGACTGACTGACTGACCGATCATCAAAACTCTAAGGTACTTCTAGCAGACATAGAAGCTTCAAATTTAGAATACAATTAGTGTTTAGTGTATAAATCAAGGAAAAACTAAAATATCCGTGTAATAATGGACGGAACGATAAATTTTTCGAAGTTTCGAGCATTATCCATTTTGTCGGCAAATTCGCCGCCAAGTCGCCAAATGGTCGCCAAGTTTGCCACCAAGCTCTGGGATCACTGGTTCGGCATCCGACAGCATCCAATACAGATTACTGTAAAACGGTCTTACTTATGATGACACTATTTGCTCTGGGAAGCAAAATTACAGGTTTGTAACAATATCTAATTTGAAATAATTCAATTTGAAGCTGTTGAAGCTGCAAACGCAATGGGTGATTTTCAGAGAATCAATCTGGTAGAAGAAGAGCAAACTGATCTTCAAAGTATGATCGTAAAACTTAATGCCGATCAAAAAAGAGTCTTCGATATGACCACAAATAAAATGGACACAACTGATAATAACGCTGACGTTTTACGCTGTTTTGTGAGTGGAATTGGTGGCGCTGGAAAGAGCTTTTTAATAAAAACTCCTCAGAAATGAGGATGAGAAGCTTCCGGTATAATAGTTGGTTCTCGCAGTACAGGATATATATATATATATATATATATATATATATATATATATAAATCTCATATCACGGTGTTTGTGTTCGAACATGTTTCATGAAATTTTTTATGCATATTTGGTAGGTATGAGAATAGATCGTAAAGTATATTTCACAACACTAGGTAATTAGAGTGTTCCTATCCCCGTTCACCGTACGATGAGGAGATCAACGCTTGCTTGAAACCATCGTCACTGTGACGTAATGTTGAAAAAGTCCAGCTAAAAATAAACACGCGCGTCCAAATGCTACAAGTTCCATTTGCTGACACATTCTCGTACTAATTGTTAGATAGCGGTGATTTAAAAGTTGTTGTCTATGAAAATACTGGATGCATAAAATTGCCCACTCATTTCTGCACTATCGTTGATTCGCAAAATGCTCTCATTGACCGCATATTTTCCGATGTACACACATAATACATAAATCATTCGTGGCTAGCAGAAAGAGCCATTTTTTCAGCAAAAAAACGTGGACGTCGACGATTTAAACTTCAAGATACAGCAGGCGTTGCCAGGCGACTTGATATCATATAAATTGATCGATACAGTTTGCGATGCTAACGAAGGGGTAAATTATCCAACAGAGTTTTTGAACTCACTGGATTTGCCAAGCATGTCACCACACCTTCTACGACTGAAAGTTGGATCACCGGTTAGTTTACTTCGGAATTCGAACCCACCATGGCTGTGCAATGACACGCGATTGGTCATTAAAAAATTGATGAAAAACGTTATCGAAGCTACCATTTTGAATGGTAAATTCCGAACCGAAAATGTTTTGCTGCCACGAATTCCGATGATTCTCACAGACGTGCCAATCGTATTCAAACGCGTTTAATTTCCTATTAGATTCGCATTCGCAGTGACAATCAATAAGTCGCAAGGCCAAACGATGTCTGTTTGCGGCTTAGATTTGGGCACACCATGTTTTTCACACGTGGCATGTTCTCGCGTGGGCAAACTATCGAGCTCATTTGTGTTGGCTAAAGACGGACTGATAAAAAATATCGTACACTCAATTGCTCTTCGAAATGAATATTGATTATCTTTATTTCATTTTTATACTTTAGGACAAAAAATATATTACTTTTTTCACTTTACATTTAACTTTTAGGAGATCAAACAATGTATATGTTCGTTACGTTAATGAAATACATAATGCGCCATCAGTACTACGTATCAAATGAAAGTGATACTTTTGCCCTTGTCTAAGGTCCCTCCAGCAGCGCGTGGCCGGAAATCCTATGCTATATAAGGCAAGTCATCATCTGTTCGCCCCTTTTTTCCCTTTTCTTACTTCTGTGTGTGCCGCGCTGCGTTTTCTTGTGTGTAATCATGCCTGCCACTCGGAATAGAATAAAAAGATAATTAAAAATCCCAAGTCTCTTCACTGCTTCGAACTTGCATTCTACTTAAACAAAAAATATGTTACATATTATTTAGCCGACAGGATCTCAAAACCATTACACACACACACACACACACACACACACACACACACACACACACACACACACACACACACACATATATATTCAAAAACCATCACTTTTCTAAATGTTGGTGATTACGATGTATGAGATGTGAAAAAATGCTGTTTTCCTGTCGGATTGATACCACGTGATTTAAAAAAAAATTTTTTTGTTCGCACATGATAACTTGGAATTTGTGATAGCAGATTTCAATTTTATTTTTTTTATAAACTTTGATATTTTTCAATGTAAAATTTATTTTCAGATTTATTGCTGACGTATTTCGGAGCCGTTTCGACGATGCCAATGAAATCGCAGCCACTGCTGTCCGTCCAATAGCCAAATATTTTGATGTCCTTCCTTTGCCAGCAATGATCAGAGTTTATTCCAATTTCTTGGCCGACTTCTTTTTTGCAGAAGAAATGCTCACTACCCGTAATGCAAAATCACTAGCTCAGAAGTACATTAATTCGATGGAAAAAATCGCCAAACATTACAAAATAAATAAATTTGATTCGGATTGCGATCGCAAATTTCAAGCTATTGGCGATGGAACTCGCAATTTCTTCTTTTCTTTAGTGGAACCATCACTTTCAGAAACATGGGAGTTAGCTCTCTACTACGCGCATGAATGGTTGTTGGCTGCTCTTGACTATGGAGATCTGAAAGATTTAACTTTTAAAAAAAGAGGATATTTGTAAAAAAAGTAAATGTTAAGAAATTTTTGTTTCGCATAATTTTTTCATAATAATAAATCGATAAAAATGATGCAAATGTTTCGATTAAAATAAATTTCCCAACACTTTTCTAGGTACAATTCGGTTTTAACGGTGATCAAAAAGAGCGAAGAAAAAATGTCCCCAAATTATAAAAATATACTCAAGTGCATAAACCATATGCTGAATAATTGACGATTGAAATCGCCGAATTGGCGAAAAGTTTTCTTGGCGCTTTTTGATTGACTTTACAACCGATAAGTACCCTTTTCTAATGAATGGAAGTTGTATGCATGGTTGAACTAACGGGAGTGGTCTCATGAAAATTTCTGTAATACTCTACAATAAATATATTGTATTATATTGATAAATGCATGTTATCTGTAAACAATACTTACGAATGTACTTATTAGAGTGAGGTAGCTGGCGATTTTTTTTCTGAATTAATCGGCAGGATGTTAATAAATGTGTATTTTTGACACCTATTTTACAACCAATAAATCTCAAATTTGAACCAAAATTACAATCGTGGTCACAAAATCATATTCAAAATTACATATATTAAAGTTACTACATTTTTTGAGTTATTGTATTTGCATAGGTTTGGAAATAAAGAAAACTTCCGACTCGCTCGCTTCTTCGCCTTCTCCTCGCTTCTTCTCCTCCGCTCGCTTCTTCTCCGACACTCGCTTCTTCACCTTAGATGTTAAATCTGTTTACCAAATTTTATCTATTTAATACTCTTTGTTAACAAAAGATTTTTCCACATTTGGAACATCCAGTAAACAAGGAAAAATTTTTTAAAATAAACAAAAATAACAGGAAGGAATAGTATTAGAAATAGAAAAGCATATCTCTGTTTTACGCTTAAAATGTGTAAAACAAAAACATGCATAACATAAATGCTTAAATTACACTTAAAATGATACATTTAAACAACAACAAAAAAACAATGACAATAATTAAGTTATTAAATAAAGTATAAAAACGAAAAAGAAAAAATAAATAAAGTCAGAATATCGAAGAAAATTATCATCTTGAATGAGAAAAGTTTTTTTTTTTTTTAAGTTTCCTTTTCATGTTATGACTAATGAATTGGTATTAATTTTAAGCCATAATATATACATTTTTCAGTTCATATTTTCTAATTTACTTTTTATCAATACTTTTGTCGTGGCTGGTTCGTGAGTGCTTTGAATAAATAGGCAAATAGAAAACTTAACAAATTTATTTCAGATTCGTTCGAGTTACTCTGCTCAGTAACTCCTTCTCCTCCAAGAGCAAACACTCGAATGACATCACTCTTTTAATTACACTCGCGCTAGTTGTCTAGCGCCATCTATGAACGTTTATTTCCTAACGCTTCAAAATCCAATCACTACAACTTTATTGAGGTGTTTCTTTTTCCAAGAGATTGTTACTAAAGTAACTGATATGGAACTAAGTCTTTTGATTATTTTATAATATCTTAAAATTGTATTATAGCAAGAAAATGTAACATTTTTTTGTTGTAATCTAAAAATATTTCGAGTTTAGTAAACTATACTGATGTTTCATTATCCTTGTAATATCATATTAAATATTTGTTCCTTTTTATTTTCTCGTTTGCGAAGTATAGCAATCATCAAAAATCATCACAATCATCACCTTCGATTTTGACGAATCTCCACATTTTAGGCCGCCCTGAGTTCGTCAAGCACACTTTTGGAAAGTGTCTGCCTCTATGTCCGTCTAGCTGTTACAAAGTTAATTTAAAAACGTTTTGAGCTAGATGGCAAAAATTTGGTATACACCAAATTTGTAGATTTCTATGAAATTTCGAATAAAATCAATTCAAACGAAATCTACCTGTTCGGCTGTTCGAAAATAATTTAAAGAAGAGAGCTAGAAAGAAAAAAATTCAATATACAGAATCAACATCTATAGTTTAGACAACTATCAAATTTTGAGTCAAAACCAATGAGAAATTAACCGTCGGTCAGTCTGTACTTTCAGAAGCATGTAAACGCAAAAAGACAAAAACACGATGGCTTAAATATATAAAAATTGATATTGTCTTTTATGACGTGTCCAATTTTTATTTCAATTGGTTGGGAAAAAGGCATCTAAATCACAAATTCGATTTTTGGATACTTTTAACCGCTCACAGGGATTAATCACGAAAAAAGTAGCCAAGGATCACACAATAGATTGAGTAAAAATATTTAATTCATGTCAATATTTTTTACTTCATTATATCTTGTAACTATTACACGTCATTCTTACTATAAACATGCAAGACATTCTCTGAGATAACACCTTCATTAGAGAGTATGGGCGAAAGTTTTTGGGAAACTTTTACCTGCTGGTTTGTCGGATGATAGCTCTTATATAAGTACCATAGTGGTGTCGTGATAAATTTTTCTTCAACTTCTTCAGTCCTGAGGTACACATATGTGTACCTGCAATTTTTTTCATTTTTCTTATCCAGTAAAGTTAAATTTTGACGAAATAATGCATGCATTTCAATATTTATGAATGTAGCTTCCATTTTGCATCAACAAATAACACTGCAGCTCGATATTTTTTTTTCATATCCATCGCTATTAATTAGAGACATAACGAAAATGGCGTTGAACAGAAAACATAGCAAATATAAGTATATTTTTTAATATTTATTATTAAAATAAACGCTTGTATATTTTTTTATAAAATACAAAGTGTCTGGTTAAAGTCATTACCAACTTATATCTTATTATCTATAATAGAATCGGTGAAAATACAAATTTAAATAAGGTACACACACATATGTGTACCTCACACGTTTTCATGCCCGTTTCCTGACTGTTTGGGATCCATTGTGCTGTTTATCTTTTGAGCGCTTGTTTTCAAATTGTCATTTCTTGTCCTTGGATATATTGTATATCTTTTTTATAATAAAGAATTCTTATGTTCTGTAATGTAATAAAATATAAATTTTTTTAAAAAAATTATTTTTTAACTTTAGTAAGAAATTTAGTTTTATAGCTGACTTGTAGTCAGTAATTGATATTTCAAACCGACATCATGTATAGAATATACGGAATTTTATAAGCAAATAATATTTTTTTCACGTCGGCTTTAACTCAAAAGGAGGTTATTGAACTTTTAGGAAAAAGTGATTTTAGGGGAAGCAATAGAATTTCTCAAGTATCGAAAATAATGAAACCTGGCAAATAGGATGAATGAGTCACAGACGATAGTCAAATGTGCTTTGTCAAATAGAAAGATACTAAATCCGTGACTATTATCCATATGTATAGGTAATGAGTCAATTGGAATAGGCAGAAAACAGACAAAACAATTGAAACAAAAAGCTAATATAAAATAATCTACTATTGTAAAAGCATATAATAAGGGAGGCATCGACCATTATTTTGCATATTACCGATATGCAGAAATAACAAAAAATGACAGACGCATTCACGCATTTTGTAGATTTATTAGTTGTCAATTGCTTGATATACTATAAAATGGTAGCAAAGCGACAAGCTGGGCTCTCAAGAATGAAGCCGAAAATGTTATGATCTTATTGCAATTTCAAATGCATATCATTCGGTCCCTGTTGAAATATGAAGAAATTCTCATCAACAGCAAGAAAGGACACCAAGAACAAGTAAAAAATCATCTTTCAATGAAAAGAAATTAATGGAAGAAGGGTCATCAAATGGAAATGCAACTACAAGATCATTGCAGGTTTCATTACCACCTTCTGGTGAAAATACCTCTAAAAAACAAGAAAAATTGTCCCTTCCCAATTAAAAAGAAATAATACTAGATATGTCAAGCCATCTACAACATTGCATGGACGATAAGTATGTATCAAAATGCAGGTATCCAGGATGTAACTCTAGGAGAAGAGTCAAGTGCTCAAAATACAATATCTACTTACATAATATTTTTTAAAAAATGAAATTTCATTCAAAATAAGGTTTAATAGATTATTTATATAATAAATTTTGTATTTTTTTCAATTATAAAGCCTTAGAATAAGAAAAGTATAGCTCTTAAGTAACCAGGAAAATTAAATACTTTTTTTGTCGAGGAAGCTTTAACTTGCTTAAGACCTGAGGAACACATATGTGTAACTTAAAATTATGGGACTTCAAATTGTTTGATCAGCAAATATTTTTTCACGAACTATTGAGATATAACAAAGGTAAAAGATCTTGAAATCAAATTTTTAAACCAGTTTTAAAAAAGTCAAGACTGATACATCAGTTACTAGAAAGAAAAATACGAATATTCTTATCATATACTTGAAAAATAGCAAGATAATGGAAAATTCCTCATCTTTTTGGAGGTTTTTATAAGTCAATATGATAAAGGAGATTATAGTTGGTCGTTGCAATAAATAAATAAATAATCGCGATGTATCTAGAAATATCGATTTATCATGGATGATATATCATGATGAAAAATTTCGGTCAACTGCCATTCCTAAAAGCTTTTACAAATTATTTCATTCTTACATTATAAGATATATGTATTTCATCAAAATATATCTAACAAATAAGATAATGTTACAAGACATACTCTTTACTAACGATTTGATCTATAGTTCGTAATTCTGTGTAAAACGATGAAATCCTTAATCTTTTCCAAATTATAGTTACTTTAAGGTTAAAATTTATTAGTTGGAAGCCTACAATTAATGACTGTATGTAGTGCATTTATCATTTCGACACATAATACAATCCTTTTTACAATCCCTTTTACAGTCATGTTTAACTATGGAAAATACTGAAGTTTGATCAAAAGAAAAGGGATATTCATCCTTGAATATTAAAATAACTGATGTTTCTAGAAAATATTTTAAATCTTCAGCATCTGCCTCGGTATATTTTCAACTGTTTTCTTGCTGTAGTAATCTATACAGTTCTTTTGAATCACTCTTTATGGATGGATCAAAAACGAGGAATCATTTTAGTTTTGTCGTTGTTTTTAATCATTTAGTAATTCATGAAAGGTTGCTCGACACGAAAATCATACTGTACCCTTATAGCTGTACTTAGAATAAAATCAAGATAAGGATTGGGTTTATTATGAAGGTTTAAAGTTATGTTGAAACACTTCGACACAATTAAGGACAATTATAGAATTTAATTTTATCGTTAAAAGACAACGGATTTAATATGTTATAGCTGCATTCCAGGTCATGTAGGCTTATAAATAATGGGGATTGTAAGGGCAGATAAATTAACAAATGTAGCATCTATTTTGAAACACAGTTTTGTTCCTGTAAATGAATTTATCCTAATATAAAATATAGTATCCAAAATAAAGGGAAGATAATTTGAGACATTTAGGACTATAAGGTTCATTTGTAAAAATTATGCTAAAGTGGAAATAAAGAGCCCTGTCCCACAATAAGCGTCTGCGATTACTTTTTATTTATAAATAATATAGAAAGGAAAGTTCCTATCTTCTAACCTGTAAACGTTTTGCTAATCATTATAAAGGAGACGCTCGGAAAGCTTTCGACAAAAACCTGAGTCCTAAATATTATGTAAGATCTTGTAACAATTATACAGATTTTGAAGCAAAGCGGAGCAGGCAACCATAAACCAGTTTTGATAAAATAAGCCACATATATATTTTTAGAAAAAAAATTGAAAGCATTCATTAACATTTATGACACAACAGGAAAGCATAGAATTTAAGAAAAACTCCAGGATTAGAATTATTTGAATTTCAGTAAAAGAAACAACTTTTTAGTTTTAATAATAATAAAAAAAAACATTCTTATCGCACGATTAATAAGATTTTTTCTGCTGTTTGTTGCTGCCACTTTAAAAAAAACCCTTATTTTAATACATCCTTGGTCATATACTACGTGTAAGCAGTGTGGTAGCCACTATGTAGCCTCATTTAATTTGTGGATGTTGTCGATAATATTCAATTCAATAACTGATATAAAACAATAACATTTTTATTTTTATAGTATAAAACAATAACATTTTTATTTTAAAGAAAACATCAGGGAGAAATTTTTGCTAGTTCATGGAATAAATAAAAAAATCTCGAAAAAAAAGAAGAAGGATAGAAAATACAGTTTGGCTCGTGCAACACATGATTAATCCACTTTTGACGAGCACGCAGCTTAAACTGCGACATCATCTTGATGAAAGCAGGATCACCACAGTACTCCTTCCTCTTATAGTGCAGCAGGCACTGGAATTAGAGGTAATGAGGGGCAAACCGTACTCGACTGCCAGATCTGGCCACATAAGGTTGTGGAGTAGAATTCGAAGATATCTCAGGAGTCGACGGAGAAGAATAGATACTGACCGCTTTGAAGATGGAACTGCAGCTGATGGTGGCTATATGATTGGTGCAGATGACTGATGAGAATTTTCGAATAATGTGGGCTTCCACAAATTTTATATGACAAAAACTACACCTAAGATATTACAATGCTGAGAGCCTTCATATTATCGAAAGTTGTCAGATAAAATATTACATATGAGAATTTAAAATGTTCTTTAAAATAGAAAGTTTTTCAAAAATTGCAAATCTTCCCTTGAAACTATGATATGCAATTCTTTTACAATACCATATCACCATTCTCTATTGTAAGCTCTCTTTGAATCTAATGCAAATCAAAATAAGGGGTTTCATTGTTACGCATTTGATAACATTAGAATATCGTATTTCGCGTCTAAAGTGCGTCTTTATTCCGAATGGCACGCTCATTGCGACCTTGAAGCTGACAATAAACTACATGTTCTTAAATCTCATGCGCAACTGTGGGTTACATTACAGAATCGAAAAGCAGACTCAGTGTTGACCCGTTTACGTATTGGTCATACTAGATTCACCCATCCCCACTTGTTTCTAGTTGAAAAACCACCTCTGTGTTCTCAATGTGACTGTCTAATGTCTGTCCAATATATAACATTAAAATGCCCAAATTTCAATGCTCAGCGATTGCTATTTTTTTTCAAAACGTGAACACTCCATTACCTCTATTACTTGGCAAGACACCACATGCTAAAATGTTTGCATTTTTAAAGTGTATCAAATTTTATGCACTCATATAAACTTGATGCTTTAAACTATTTTTGAACACTATCCGTTTTTAATTATTGTACATTGATATGACTTTACTCTTGGTTTGGCGCTACGTAGTCAAAACCATGATTCTTGTGCCAGAAAAATCCAAACAAAATCGTATTTCGCGTCATCGAAATTCACTGAGAAAATCCGATGAGAAACTTCTGCTTCTAATTGAAATGAATGATAAATTGTGA
This sequence comes from Argiope bruennichi, assembly GCF_947563725.1. Taxonomy (NCBI): domain Eukaryota; kingdom Metazoa; phylum Arthropoda; class Arachnida; order Araneae; family Araneidae; genus Argiope; species Argiope bruennichi. The sequence goes on along the minus strand of NC_079157.1, from coordinate 110,704,236 downwards.
AATAAATAATAAATTGAAATAAATCTGTAAGCAAAAATTAATCATCTGCTCCATTTTCTTACAAAGGCAACTTGATCAGGAATTTCTCTTTTAACTTGTAGGATGAATGGATTCTATAATCTGAATTGGAAATATAAATTTTTTTTGTTCCATTTACGGGGGAAATACTCTTCCAACCGAATTCTGTTAAAAATTTTAAAAGAAGGGAAAAAGAATTTTTACTTAAACTTTTGAGCAGATCAAAATGAATTTTCTCTGTGTCCACTGATATTCCATATAGTTTACTCGTAGTCATTCCCAAGTAAATTAAAAAGGCCGTTTATCTTTTTTATAACACTGATGATGGAAACAGTAATTTTCTTTCTTCCTTTTATTTGTAAGTTATAAATACTTGAAGATAACATTCTTTACTCGTAATTTTTTAAAAATATTCTAGTAAAACATCTGCAATACGTTTAGCTTCGATTATTATTTGTTCCATTAATTTTCAGAATTGCTACAAAATATCTTATTTTATAAGTGTCCAATATTACGAATATTTTCCCTTAATAATTAAGATGGAGTACTGGTTTGAATAGAATTAACAAAATTTACTCTTGCGTTGAAGTTTTATTCAATGAAAACTAGTTTCAGCCTATTTAAAAGACACATAATCATTAACTATTGGTTAGTTATTATTTTTTATATGCTTTCACATATATGACTATTAGGGTAGAACGAACATGGCCTTTTTTTTAAATTTTTTTTTTTAGGTTTTACTTTGGTAATAATGGAGAAAAGTTGTCTTTTAGGTTAAAAAAGAATTTTTAAAAATTTGGTTGCAATACAACAACACCTTGAGATGCCGCAAAGAGCTTAAAATTTATAAAAAATAGAAAAAAAAATGACAAATTTTAAAATGGGTCTCTAAAATTTTAAAATTGTTCAGATTTTAGTTTGGTAATAATGGGAAAAATTTGCGTTTTAGGTTCAAGAAGAATTCTAAAAAATTGGTTGCAATACTAAAACACCTTGAGGTGCCGCAAAAAAAACTTAAAGTTTGTAAAAAAATTGAAAAATTGTAAACTTTTGGGAAAATATTTTTTATGAATTTTTCGTACACAAGCACACAAATTAACAAACCATTTACGATAATCAGTTACACAATAATCGAAGCAGACATGCCAACTGAATTCAACTCTGCAGAGTTGCTCACCTGACACTAGCTCGGACGCCACCACACGCAATAATCTCCTCCTCTCAATAACATCCTGTCTAGCGATAATCCAGAGTCCTGGATACTATACTGATGCAATAGTAAGACTGTTTTTATATCTCTATTCATATTATAAGGCATATTTAAAATTTTTTTATTTCATATAAGATACGTGCAAAAATCTTTGAAAAGGTTCCAAAAAGTGTGTTTTTATGAAACTTTAACATCCTTGTAACACCTCAAGATGTATTCCAATATTTTTCATATTTTTAATTTATCTTATTTTAAAAAGATTATCATTCGATTTTGCTGTTACTGAATATGGAAAGAGATTAAAACGGAGATGTAGAAACATTTTATGTTCAGTTTAATAATAAAATGATCGCTATGGTGGAGATAAAGTTCAAAAAAGTGTGTTTTTATGAAACTTTAACATGTTTGTAAGACCTCAAAATGTATTGTATTATTTTTCATGTTTTTAATTTATCTTATCTACAACAAAAGGCAAACTTTTTGGCGCTATTAGAAATTAGAAATAAAAAATGTATTATTTCTTAACAAACTTTAAAATGTAGCGAAAATTTCAATTTTTTGAAACTTTAACGTCCTTTCGGCATTTTAAAACGTACTATAATACTTTTCATGTTTTTAATTTTTTTTTATCTACTCCAAAAGGCAATTTTTGCTCTCTATTACAAATTAAAAATCAGAAGATGTTTCTTTCGTTCCACCCTAATGAATATGCGTATTTCCCTTTCTGCAGAATTTCTCAATTATTTTGAATACGGATTTCTGAGCAGCTGCATGTATATACTGTATTATAATTTTATCAGCCGTGGCAAGAGCATTTGTCTGAGTCACGACTGAATTCAAGCTTTAATAATAAAAAAAAAGATTATCATTCGGTTTTGCCGTTTCTGAATATGGAAAGGGATTAGAAAGGAGTTGTAAAAATATTTTATTATGTTCAGTTTAATAATAAAATGATCGCTATGGTGGAGATTTTCAACCACGATGGAGCTTCATCCAATTAAATTTGATGGATACTATTGCTAGGTACACTGCATAAAATTGTTTATTTATATAATGAAAGTAGATGTTATTATTATTTAAAATGCATAAAGGTACTTTTCCGTTTCCGAGGACCGTAAAAAAATCGCCAAATTGTAGACGATTTCTTTTCTTGGCGATTTGACGAAAATAATTTAACGGTCGCCAACGGCGCTCGAAATATAATGATACTTTTCCGTTCCCAAGGTCAGTAAAAAAATCGCCAAACTGTTAGCGATTTCTTTACGATTTTTTTTTTTTTTTGTTTGTTTTGTTTTGTTGGCGAAAAGAGTTAAACTATCGTTAACGGCGCTCGGAAACGGAAAAGTGAAATGAATAAAGTATGGAACTACATAAATTATGATCCTAAATGGGCTTTTGCAATTTGGTGACCTCTTGAATTTGTGTCAAACAACGTCTTTTCATATCTCATAAAAAATGAAAAAAAAGAGTTGATTTAAAAGTTTATCCAGTTCATTCTGACATATTTCTTGGCTTGGTAGTAAATATGTTGATTGCAATAAACAATGGGAATTTGAATGGCAATTGTCTTCTGGTCGAAGTATTGAAAGGTAGATATTTTAATAAGAGGTTTTTAAACACTTCAACTGATCCCCTCCACTTGCACGTGAATTATTAGCATTGTCTTCTCGTTTATTCATAAGAGCTGGTAATTTTATAACTAGTAATATTTTGTCAACATTTGGAGTTAAGATATCGTACAAATCTATAAAAATGAATGATGTTTATTTGGGACCTTCTCTACAGAAACTCTAACGTCAAATAGCATCTAATCAATAATAATCACTTTCATGTATGAGAAGTAACATTCTATTGATCATATGATGTCAAAATGCCATGTAATTAAAAATATTTATCTTAAATTTGATATACAATAAAGAACATTATTGGAAGGATATGATGTTTCTGTGTTTCATGTTTTTTTACCACTGTTTAAATAAAAGAGTTTTCCAAGTGCATGAAAAATACGTTTTTATTACTATAAAAGATTGTTCCTATCGACAATGCGATGAAAATTATCAGAGGTAATTGAGAACACTAGTCTTTTTTTCAGGAAAAAGTAAAAATAATGAAAACTAATTCTTTCACGTAATCTAAATCTAACTTTTAAAATTATATTCAAGATTTCATGCTTAACGTATAACCTTTCGTAAACAATTTCTTGTATCCTAAAGATACAAGAAAGATATGACGCTATAATTTATCTTGCAAATAGCCGATAAATAATGACACTTTCAAAAATTTAAGTTTTTAATTATTTTGAACATGGGAACTAAAGTAAGCATATTAAAAATAACAAAGGAAAGTGCTTTTGTATTTCCTTCAATGCCCTTACATTTCATCTCTCCAAGGCTATATCGGAGTGCAATGTAGTGATCATTCCTAGTTATTTCTCGCAACTAATTATACATATATATAAAATTTTATGAGCAGTCTGCGTAATAGTGTCGTAATCATATAACAGAGAAAAATATTTTTCTATATATTATGCAGATATTTCAGTCGACTTTTTACGCAACATTATGTAATGAAAGGAAACGCAACCCATTACAATACAATGCACTATACCAATTGATCTACCGGGTGGCCTTAAAATAACTGTCCATGTTTGTCGGCTTCTACGGCTAAAACGAATGACCGAATTGAAACTACATTCCTTATGAATACTGTGGAAGGCAAAAAAAGTGCTAAAATTTGTCAATAGGAGAAATATTAGCGATGCTGTAACGTACGAACGAGAAAATTTGCATATCGAGATGGATTATGTTCGTAGTGCGTGCTTGAGAGTGATGGGCAAACGACCTGTTAGCAGTTCGTTCTTGACCATTGATGTGTTCTTGACTGTTCGTGATTGACTGTTTATGTGTGCTTATTATGGGCCCTATCTTATCTCAGCATGCTTTCCCGTTAATGCCGTGGCTATTTTTAAGAAAACCTGAATGTCTTAACAGAAGATAAGACGGGTTGTTATGAACATCAAAACTGACAGTTTACACGCAGCAGTGGAGAACGTCATATACCGTATGCAATATGTTGTAAAAGGGAATGTTGAATATTTAAATTGTTGCAAGGCGTCCAGGGGACCTTAATATCGATGAAAGAAAGATTATTTCTTGTGAGTTTCATGAATTTATTCCTCACTATATTCCCACAGCGTCAGTATTTTCCCTATAGGTAACTTTTGGTATTAATTTTGCAAGTCATTTTCTCATGCCTTCCACAATCTGTATATGAAATGTGGTTTCATTTTGCTCCTTCGCTTTAGCTGCGGATGCCGCCAAATAGGAAAAGTTATTTTACGGTCACCCTGTATTATAAAGCACTATTTTGATTTTAACTCAGTTAAAAAATACTTTGTTGATATTCGGTAAAAAAGATTATTGATCGCTTTATTTCAAATGATCTTCATTTTATTCTCTCATAGCGAAGAATTCTGTTTAAGCCAGTGATACTTTAGTAGAATTTTGATATAGTAGAATTTTGATTTTGATATCAAATTAGTTTTTGACTCAAATTTAAAATATTTTCAGTTTAATTTCATAAATTTACATATCATAAAAAAGTTTTTGATGAGTTAAATACAATAAGATAATCTGTACTCGTCATTCACATAGAGTCATTTCTTAACTGATTCCTACTTTTTCTATTACTCATTCAAAATCTTTTTTTAAATTAAAGTGATCATACGTCAAGTTTTATTTCATTTAGATATTTTATTCACAATTGATTGCAACTGTAAATTAATGGTCACCAAATATTTAATTTCTTTAAAATGTAGTAATCGGGAAAAGTTTTAAAGAAAAACAGTAATTGAACAAAAATCTATAATCTTAAAATATCTAATATATATTTTTTTTGTTTGGAAAGCAATAAACACTGCAGGCTAAAGCGGAAAATCCCATTAATATTTAAAGAAATCAATAAAGTATGAGCCAAAAAATTTGGAAACTTATATGAATAATAAATTCTAATAAAAATAAAAAATAGAGTTTTATTTAGTTTATTTGTTATAAAAATAAAATAAAAAATTTGTAAACTTTTTTATTTATTTATTTATTTTTACAAAGAGACTTGATAATTAGATATCTTATGAATGAAAAAAATTAAAAAGAACCGACTAATAGCAATAGCAATGAAACTATAAAAACAATGCAATATTTTAATTGAATTTAACGCTTTTTTTTACTGATAAATAAAGTTTCATTATTTTAATTATTATTTTCCACCCTCTCTATCCCCCCCTCCGATATAATGACATGAACAAATTCACATGCATGATTGTCAGAGTCACTGACACCTTAAAGAGAACATTTACGCAACTGATCCGAATTTAAAATTCGGTTATGTGTCGAAAATGCCTTCGGCACGACTTTAACGAAGGAGACGGTTCGGGTGAATCAGGAAGAAGAATGAAGGAAGGAATTTTGAAGAAGCGATGATTAAACTCCAGACCACTTTCAACCTCTGATAAAACCTTGAAAGAAATTATCTCATTAACATTGGAAATGAAGAACTAGATCCATGGAATAAAACAACGTACTTCTTGACGCAAATTTAAATCCGTATCTTGTACACCTGTTCTTATTCTAATATAGTGAATAATCGCTGACAAAGGAGAATTGACATATTTCTCGCCAGTTCAGGTCTTAAAGTATGAAAGTAAATACATTAAAATTGTAATCGAATGTGCAAAATTGATCGAGTTTCTAAACCCATATTGCTTTACATTTGCACGAAAACAGTTGTCGTTGGAAATTTTTTCAATTTGAAACTGACCAGGAGATTTATTTGGACGTTTAAACAGCTTTAAATTTTCAGACTGATAATCTGATGCAAAGTTGACAGGAATTTCAAAATTATATATTTATATGATATAATCCCATACCACGCCAGGCATTGTGGGAACGTATTATACAAGTGACGCAAGTGACAGCAAGGCAAAATATTTCTGCAATTTTAAACGTTAGGTAATATTTCTCTTCTTTTCTTTCTCCTTTATTTTGCTTTTCAGTTTTTATTTATTATTAGATATTCTCAGGTAAGTAAGATTTTTTTGTTTCAATTATAAATTAAAGCAAATTAACTTAGGCTTGATTATGTTTATTAAAGTCTTTTATGATTTTATATTTCAAAAGGAACAGAAAGAAGAGTGAACGAAATATTTGATATTTGAATTATAAAATCTGTATTAGAAATAAGTTTAATAAAAACAATTTTTAAAAGCACATTTTTACCAGATTAAAATAAAATTTTAAACATTGTTAACTATTTTCCTTTTTTAACTTTAAATTCAAAATTTTAAATATTATGGAGTCTTGAAAACAAGGTTTTTCAAATTTGCAAATAGATGACGCCACTGATATGGAATAAAAATTTAAGTAAAATACAAAATTAAGTACAAAAAGTACAATACAGCAATACAAAGTTACAATTTTGTACAATTAAGTTAATAGAATACAATTATACACATTTAAGTACAATTAAGTACAATTAATATTATTTATTAAGCTCTATAAATATTATAATATTATCGAGATTATTGAAATGTATAAAATTTTAAGATATGAGTATGTCATAAAGTTAGAGAAAAATCAGTGATAAAATTTCACCTTTAAAAACTTGAAACAAACCAGTTTTAATAAAATTGCACAAATAAATTAAATATTCTCTCCCAAAATTTAATTTATAAGAAGTTTTAACTTTTTGGTTGACAAAGAATTTCCGTTTGTCCAAGTAAAGAAAAGTAATATGACGGCGAAGCAGTTAAGAAAGTTAAGAAAATACCATGCAGCATTTTTTCATTTATTTTTATTCTATTTTATTTGCAATTAATTATTTTTTATTTCATATTTTTACATCACAAGGCAATTAAACTTACAATGAATAATTTATTGTGATCACTATAAATCATTTGCATGATTTTCTTTTCCTTCTTTATTAAAAGAAGAAAAAAATAAAAAATTTGTTAAACATGTCATTTTAAAATAATATGAAATATATAGATTTTAAAAAGATTTTGTAAACTTAATACATTCGTAATTTACAATATAAAGATTATAGAAGTAAGCACATAAATATTCAATTAAAGCACATTTTTTTTTTTTTTTTTTTTTGTGGAAGAGAATTAATTTATTGATGAATTAGTTTTAAAGGAAAGAAAATTTATTTCTACATAATATACCAAACTGTTTCATGAATCAAATGAATGAAGCCAATTGTGACACAAAATATGTTCTATAATTATTTTCACAGAATAATAACTTACACCCCTTTAAAATATAATATATGAATATCAGTTAACTGTGTTAGATTTTGCTTAACTAATGTTTATTATTAATTTATGTTAAATGAATTTGATCTAATCTTTTATGTCAGAATAAAAAATATCTTTAAAAAAAATCAAATTAATTTAAGCTTTGAATTGTTCAAAATCCATTAACACACACACAATTCTATTTTTTATTTTACAGTCTAATTATTCATCAAGTGTTAATATGTGAATAATTTTTTATTGTGTAGAAATATACTTAAAGTAAGTAATTATGACCATTATATCGAGATGCAGTTGGCCTGTTAAGAAATAACTATATCATATTTTTTTCAATTTACAAACATAAGCATAAACATAAAAATGTGGGGGGAAAAGGAAACATATACATAAATTTGGTAAAAAAAAACCGATAAAAGAATTAATGCATAGTTATCATCTTGACTCTGAATACAATATTTTTTGAATCGCAATAAATTCAAATCAATAATCAAGCCTATTTTTTTCTGCTAAATTAATTCAAATCAATCGCAATAAAGCAAATCGTAATAAATTCAAATCAATAATTAAGCCTATTTTTTTCTTCTAAATAGCTCTTATGCGTGATATTGGGGAAATCGTCTATTAACAGCATATTTTTTCTACTAAACAACATTGTTTTCTTAATACAATGTATCCTTAATGAACTACACGCTTTGTTTACTTCTCATATTGCGAATTCGATGGCCAAACGAAATGGAAAAATAGAAAGAAAAATTTAGTGAAAAATAGTCTGCAAGATCTTAGTTATATAAATGTTCTATTAAAAATAGAATTCTTTTTTGATCAATTTAAATTTTTTTAGACTTTAATTTAGAACTAAGCATAGCAAATAGATTGGAATCTTCCAATCTATTTCTTTTTTCAAATTTACTAAATCGTGACAACATTGGTATAGAAACGCGATTAAAATTAAACTGCAACGAAATTAATCGATTTACAATTAATCAAGCTCCATAAACATTAAACAGAATGTCGACATCGAGGATATATTAAGAAAAAAAATCAAAATTGACTAAGGAATAAAACTATCAATACAAAATTTCATGTTTAAGAAAATCAAACAAATTAATTTAAATAATAAAAGTTGAAAAAGAAAAAGTAGGAATAAATAGAACAAGCATTCTACACAAAGGATTCACAAATCGTTCTATGACTCTGACAAAATGGCGGAACAGATGACGCAATATTGAATTTATATGCGTCAAAACTAGCATAATATTATTTACAAAATCAGCAGTTTCGAATCTAGATTTTTCTCCTCTCACTTCTTAATTAGTTTTTCGGGAATTAATTATTATTTTTACCCATTTCGCTTTAATATTGTTTCTTAAGAAATATATTTGGTTTAGTTATTTATCATTCTTTTATGAACTAAAATAAAACACATTTGATAATAATAAGTTAATTAAGTGGTTTACAGAAAAATGAAGATAAAATCATTTAATTAATTAATTAATTAATGAAGATAAGTCATTAATTATTCTGATGATGATTAAGTGTGCATTAAAAATGGAGTTACTCCGTTACTAAGAAGCTCTTAATTAAAATAAAGAAAAAATAGAATTTAAATAGCTGTCAAAGGACTAGCCATTCAAATCTTTCATATGCATGTGTACTAGATACAAAAGAAATCCAAAGAAAATAAACAACCCAGAACATAAAATAAAGAAGCAGGCTTAAAAAAAAAGGTGGAGAATTCTAAATGGCTCAAGCAGAAGAGCCTAAATAATATTCCACAATAACAGTATCATTGAAACATAATTAGTTAATAATAAAATTTACCAAAGATAGACAATTTAAACTTTGAAAACAGAAAAATAGAAAAAAAAAGAATTTTAAAGAAAAAAGAAAGAGATAAATAAAAATAATAATAATAAAAAGACTTGAAATAATAAATATATACATTGGCTCAGTCTAAAATAGAGTCCATGATCAGGAGCAAAAGGCTAGGAAAAAAAAAAGAGTTCTTTTTTGTATTTTTTTAAAACTATACTCATAAGATACTACCCTCTTTTGACAGGTCTTGACTTTCTCTATGCATATTTTGAAGATCTCAGGAAGTGGTAGAGTCCAATTTAAAGTTTACAACTGCTAAAAGGGCATTAAAACTTAAAGTACTAAGAGGAATTCAAAACTGGTATACAACAAGGTATAACCAACATTTTTTTTGTTCTAAAATAACATATGGCTTGACTGAGGGTAGAGTATAAAATAAGAAAGCTTAGTCCAGATAAGAGACAATATCAATTAAATATAAAACGAGACAAAATCAATCAATGTAAAGATCAGTCGATGATCAGAACTGTATTTAATGCAAACAAATAATAGACTGCGTCCCATCACCTACATTTTGCAGTCACAGATCGCGAATTTATCTTTGCACCCATTCTCCGTCCTGAGAATTGTGGGCCTCAGTGATCTATTGCCAATGTCTTGCCATTGCCAACAAGCAACAGCAATATTTTCCGTAAGTGACGAGTAAAAATTCTTGCTCACTTCAAGGATATTCTGCACATTTAAAAGTAGCGGGTATTAATAACAGAATATGGTGATGGAAAATAATTTTTTTTTTTACTTTGATTTCACATTTTTTTTAATGCTGACGAAATTTTTAAAAACATATACTTATATTATAAGAATGGATATGATGCATTATAACATGATATCTAATTCAAGTAATCCATGATTAATGATCTTTAAAGGTCAATTAAAATGATGCTATGTTTTGAAAACTGAGAATGCGCCCTTAAATGCATCGTTTTAGGGATAATACTATGCAGTTAATGTAACGAAAAAACTACTCCGAGTTTCTCCTTCGATTTATGCTTAAATTTAAGTGCTTTGCCATTTAAATATCTTTGAACTGAAATTCTGAATTTTTTAGCATATAAAAATTATTTTTTTAATCATAAATATGTGTAAATGTATAGAATACCTTATATTTTCATAACAAAAAGAGATGAGATTAATAACAATATTAATTTTTAAGGTGTGAATAAAAGTAGAAAATTTTGTTTTAATTTTAGGACAAAATTTTATTACATCATAATTTCTAAATAAATAGACCTAGATTAATTAATTTGGTTTCCAGAAAGAACTAAAATTTTATCAGAAAAATGGCTGTTGTCATTGGAAATTTTGAAGTTTCTTTTCATGTCAACATGTAGACAAGTACTTATGAAAATTTTAGTCAACGACCTTTAGACTACGTCAATTCCTTCTGAATGATATTTTTTTAAGACTGCACAATGAACGATTCCAGAACAAAGCTGCATAGTTCTTTTTATGATTAAATTTTAACTTATCCAGTAACATGCTTGCTGAGTCAAAACACATGCGTAAAAATATAAGAGTTTACTGAATAACCATTGAACAGTGAATTTTTTTTTATGCATTACAGAGTGTATTTCATGACTTATGTATTTCATCGGAGAAATTTTCAATAAATACTCAGTTATCTTCAATGAAAAAAATCATTGTAATTCAGCACAATAACAAAATGTTAAACAAGAGTGATAATAAAAAAATTACTTAAAAATTCCCGAATTATTTTTCTTAATTTCTTGATTTTTAGCTAAAATTTGTCACGGTACTGAAAATTTCTATGAAAACTATGTTTCGAGCAGAAGTTTGTTCAATATGGAAAACTAAACTTAATAAATCTTTGCTCGATGGCCAAAAATGGAAGACAAAAAAAACCCATAATGAAATGAAATATTAGTGCTAAGAATGAAAATACTGAATAAGAATAATGATTCAAAATAACGAAATAATGATTGTTGTAAAATGTATTTAAAAATATACTAACAAGTTAATTGTAAAAGTTTAAACAAAGTATTTCACAGCAAATAAATTAGTGTCATCGACTAAAAAAAAATAATAAAAAAAAGACACTTTCGTATATTGTAAAAATGCAAAAATAATTTTTTATACAGGAATATTTTTGAAAAAAATACCAAATTCTCGGTTAATATTTAATTATTTAAATTTTAAAAAGCGAAAGGAGGGGGGAAAAAGGAAGAAACTCTCCGAGGTATACATTTCCACCCTCCAAAGTATATATATGTACCAATTTCAGTATCTAAGTCAAATAGTCTACCTTGTAGAGAGCTAACTACATATAGTCATAAATACACGCATTATTATTAGTAAAGATGACAGATGACAGCACGTAATCCACGTTATTATTTGAGAAGATATTTTGCTATGATGAATATTGTATCTAAAAAAATGTATCAATCCTTTATTTTTCCAAATTTTTAGCAATACAATTTTCGGGAAGAAGAGCGTTATTGTTTGATCAAGTAATTCATGTAATCCGAGATGTAAATATCGGGTTGTCCCGATTATCCTTTTTATTATGAATATAAGTTACATTTATGTCAGTTTTTATTTTAATAAAAGCATTTATTCCAAATATTTTATCGTTCACAAGATTGAAATTTTCTAGAAAATTTATTTATTTCTCCTCTACTCTAAAAATGCATTTTTAATCGATCCGCCTGCAGCCCCTTTCACTCGCCAACACAAGGCAATAGTTCAATCGGAAATCCGCTTTTGTAATTACTAGAAAGTTCCAATACTAGATGTGTACGATTATACCAGAAAATAAAAAGAAACAATTTCTAAATGAAATTGTAATAAACACATTCATTTTAATGCGCGAATAAAGAGATAAATAAAAAAGAAATAAGGAATTACAAGGAATGTGGGGTTTTTTTCTTTATTTTTTTTTCATTATATTAATTATAGACGTATTAGATACCAATTAGTTTGAATTCATTAGTCATAAAAAAGTATTTGCGTAACAATTCAAGTTTTAACGCGAAAAGTTTTCCTCATTTACCACTTTTCCCGCTGGAGAAATCAACTGAAGTTGTTCGTTGTTTCCTCTTTCGGTCAGTTGCTAATTGTCCAAGGCTTCGCATCCTTGACATATTAAACGCGGTAATTATTGCTTCTATTGCTGTAAAATTAGATGTTTAGTTTTTATCCTTACACAATAACATGATGACGATCACATTTGAATTAAGAGACAACTCATTGCTTGGTTTTGCGAGTCTATCGAGATAAAAATTGAAAAATTATTATTTGAAATTTTGATTAAGAGTGGATTATAAACAAAGCTGATAAATCCATATAGGCTAATTCCGAAATATGCAACCGGTAAGTATTTATTTATTTAACTTGCTTCAGAAAAATGAACATCTTATTTTTTTTGTAACTTCAATATCAAATTGGTTGTTTTTATTGGCATTTTATTATTTCACTAGATGTTGAATACGGATTTGTGCGCAACACCATGGATATTATTTGTTAAAACACGATCTTTATATTTGAAGTCTGCAATGATTTGTTGAATAATTAAACTTCTAAAAAACAATATGTATGATTACTAATTATTGTTCAGATTTTTTTTTTTTTTTTGAAATTGTAGTCTTAAATGATAGTCAAATCTTTTGCACGGTCTCTTAAACAATCCAGCACGATTTTGTGTCAGATATTGAAAAAATCCTAAAAATTATTCAACTGATTTATTCGTTATGCTATAGAATTATTTACATGCTTTCATTTAACACTAAATAGCTTTCGAAATATGTCCATTGTAGTTGTAAAAAATGTAAATCATCATTGAAATTTAGAGTGAGTATTTATTTAGAAAGTAGTGTCATTTAGAATTTTATTATTCATCGAATCTATTTCAATAAACATTTTATAACTAGATTATTTGTCAGAAGATTGCATTTATATAGGATTTTTAATATTTAATTTTTATGACTGAAAGCCTACATGATAAAAATTAGGAGGATAATTTTTATCTTTATCCATTTTGTGGCAACATTGTGCTGAAATTGAAAAAAAGTTCTTCAAAGGAGTACAATTCTTCGAAGAAAAATAAATTATTTCTTAATAATATGCTGTTTAAAAAATATGTGAAAATAAGAGTATGTTTGAACTAACTTAATAAACTATAATGAATTTATTAAATTGATATTATAATGTATTAAAGAGCTCCTTATTTAATTTTATTATGATACATTTGAAGAATTTATTCTATCATTACAATAATATACTAGAAGAATTCTTTATTTATTTCATTAAATGAAATTCTGGGGGTTTTAATCTCTTTAGCCTTGAAGCGTCTCTCTAGATTTCCAAAATGAGTGGGAACTATTACACTCCTGAAGAGTAGAATATTGTATGCAAAATATTTTTTATTTGACATTGAGATGAAAGTTTCACGGTGCTTTTATATAGTTTTAATATTTTAAAAAACGCCGAAATGCAAATTAAGTGAAACTAGAAGCAATGATGAATAATTGCCTGATACATTTTCAATCCTCAGTACGCTATCTAAAAGCATGATAAAAGTATTGCTAAAAATTCAGGATGATGATTGCTTTGATACATTGAAAAACAAAACTAACTACTTGCATTTAAACCTGTTATTCAAAATTCTTCAATATTTGAAAAAGCGACAATTTTAAACCAAGTCTGCGTATTGAACAAGCCAGAAAAGTATTTGTTGCTAGAACTGGTTCATATTGCCTAACCCAGGATTGTTTGCCTCCCTTATCATGGTAATATATTTATTTTGTTTAAATTCTGAACATTTGCATTTCCTTGAAACAAGTGCATACTTCTTTACGTCGATTGATAACGTTTCGCACTTTTATCTGTTTGAGCTATTGAAATGCTTCGAATAGTTTTGTGCAATTTAAGCATTTCTATATCATGATTTCTTTATTTAAAACTAGCCGCCTTTGGCGACCAGCCGGTTCGCCAATCTTAATGTTCGTTTAAATTTTAATAATTAAATAGGTTGAACCGGAGTTTAACCCCCTTCTTCGCCAAGTTGCGATAACGCTCCAAAGCTGGCAATCTTTATTATGCACTATAATTGAACATCTGCTCCTTTGCTTTTGAGCATTTCGCAAGGTCGTTGTTGGCGATTTTTAAAAATTGCTCCAAGCAGGAGGTTAAACTCCGGTCGTACCATTAAATATTTTACGCAATTCCAACTTTAATAGATTATTCGGCAAAATATTTTAAAACTTCAAATTTTGATAGTCATATAATTCACTCATAATATTATAAGGGCCTTCAGTCATAGCCTGATATGTATCTCTCTAATTTTCTGTTACCCCTCGTAGAAATTATGCTTGAAATTAAAGTGTAAATGATTAATCTGCAATTAATATAATAATATTTTTTACTGAAACAAAGCATTTTTTTAATACTATGATTACTGATAATAGAGTGACTGAGCATTTAATTTATGTAATATCTCAAGAATTTGTCAAGAAAAATATCTCAGATTCATCATGAACAGATCGATTCATTAACAATGTTTAATTTTAAATGCATCAAACACTAAAAAAATAAAATGAATCGTTTAAAATAATCGGTCGAAAACAGGTTTAAAAAAATACTTAAAAAACGATGTACTTAAAACTATAAGCATATACAAAAATATATAACTAACATAAATACAATTTACTTAAAAAAGCATGCAACTAACCTAAAAATAATTTAAATCATTCGTTGGTTGCCATGTCAACAGTCAGAAAACAATGCGCATGCTTGAATTTTCTTCGCCAGTTACGTTAACGTAAGTGCGTGAATTTTTCTACGCCAGTTGGGGTAACGCTATGCAGATTATACATTTTTAATTTCCTTTATTCTGTGTTATTTTAATTCAAAAGTACTTCAGAATGAATCTGAAACATGGATTAATTAACAATGTTTAATTTTACATGCATAAAACATTAAGAAAATAAACAGAATCGTTTGAAATAATCCGCCGAAAAATGTTAACCCTAGCCTCAATTCTGTTGGGAGAAAAAAATAATTGAAAGTTGGCGGTGGGGAAAATGGAAGATTTTTTTGGCGGAAAAGTTGACGGTGGGGAAAATGGAAGATTTTTTTGGCGGGAAAGTTAGTTTTTAACTAATAATTAAAATTCTAATTAAAATTTCAAAAAAAGGGACCCCAGGTGCACATTCCCGACCTCTAAGGTATACATGTACCAAATTTGATAGCTATATGTCAAATGACCTGACCTGTAGAGCGCCAACACACACACACACACACACACACACACACACACATTGAGCTTTATTATAAGTATAGATTTTATCTGTTTTTATTTATCCCATTTACAATAATTTGAGATTTAATATGATTTTTTAAAAAATCTTTTTATTATATTAGAGTAATTATTATATTTGTAGAAATCAATAATGATTACAAAAAAAATTAATTTGCTAACTTTTTCATCACAATCAATTTAAAAATGATCCTATGAGAAAAATATGGGCTTATTATTTGTGGGAGTCTTAATAATGTTTTGGAGGGCTTATTAAGTAAGGTATTTTTTTCAAATCAGCTTATTAATTAACTAATATCAATTACAGCAATGTTCATGCTTTATACAGAACATACCTAATTATCCGATAAAATGTTGGGTATTTGACTTCTGGTCTCTGTAACAAATTGATTTGAAGAGAATATATTTGAAATAATAATAAACTATAGCTTATTGTCTCAGAATTTAGTTTATCCTTTTTCTCAATATAAAAATTGGGAATAAAGTATACTGTACTGTGTTTTTTACAATTTTTTTAAAAAAATATTTTATATTTCAAGAAATATTGCAATATAAACCAAGATAGTTATTAAGTACATTCATCATGTATATAATATTGTAAAGTAATTTATAATTATATTTGTCCAGCTATGTCAGGAAATTAAAAGAATAAAATAAAAAAAGAGAAATGATAGAATGAATAAAAGAGAATATTATTATCTTTATGTAAAGATAAATAACAGAATTTTATGAGACAACCGGATAAAATTTTCAAGACTTAGAAATACATTATAAAATAAGTGAGGATTATTATTTCAATTTAACATAGAAAATGAACTTTCTTACTTCTTGTAAAGCATCCAGCCTCCTATTCAGCTATCTACAACCATGCTATCTGAAAAAATTTACTTCAGCCATAGAAAAGGGTGATATAGCTTTTATTTCACTCATGGAAATTGCAAAATTGCCATTAAACACCAAAACGAAATTTGATCTTTTTTCAAATTGGTGCACTTCCAGCGTGTCACCCTCGGTTCCGCCCTGAACTCCAACATTATCTTAGATGCACTAATAATGGGTATTCATTTTGTCATTTTCATCATAATAGATTAAAATATATATATTCTTCTGAAAAATCAACCATGTATGATTATTTCCTCCATCTCCACACCCTCCGTTTTTTATTGAAAGAAGTCAAAATCATCATCTTCAATTACCTACTACAAAATCCTTTTTTACCCCTTAAGGTCATCTTTCTTGTTTTCTTCATAACTGGGGCCAAGTAACAATGACGTATTTCTAATAATCAACTTTCATACTTGAAAGCTTATATTATGTAGACCACGTGATAGATTCTTTCAAAATTTAGTTCTTAATTTTACATAAAGCAATCAATACTATTGGTGGAATGAACTACTATCCATATTCCTACATTTAATATTACCCCTTATCAAATGCGAAATTATTAAAAATGCATGAGAAGTATAGGATTTGTTACATTAAAAATCTGTTCCTAAGTTTCCTCAGATGAAAACTGTCAGGGCAATTAAAATTATTATTCTGTGTCTCAGATGTAAATCCAAAACTGTAGACTGGATTCTGCGCTGAAATATTATCCGCGCAGAATATTCTTCCAAGAAGTGGGCAGCTTAGTAGTTTACCTTGCAAATAACCGATATATAAAGTTTTGATTCTTCTTTTTTTAAAAATTTGGTTGCAATTTAGCAAAGCAAACGTTAGAAAATAACACTGAAATAGCGAGAGAGTGTTATTTTCTTATCTTTCTCTAGCGAGCCTTAAAAAAGTTATAATCCCCATACTCAGTATATGTAGTGAATATGGGAACAGTAAACAATTACTTCTTGTTCTCAGTTACCCTTTTCTGAACCTATTTTATTTTATATATAACTTTATATTATGCTCTTTTATTTAATTTCATTTATTTTATATTTTTAACGATGGAAGTTTAAAATGGATTTTTCAATGACTTTCTTATGTGATATTTTGGGATGTTGCTTCTTCGAGTCTAATAAATAGCAGCATAGTATTTTAATATTTTCAAAATTTGATTATAAATTTCATTTGAATAACAATAGAGTGAATTTTAAAAATTATTCACTTTGAGATTCTATGTACGCAATTAAAATATCTTCTTATTAAATTTATTTAAAATAAATATAAATTCAACAATAAATTCAACAATTTAGCATAGCATAATGGAAGCACGTGGATAAATATAGAAAAATATGTTATCTTATCAGAATTTAATATCAGAACTTTTATTAAGATCTTTTTTCTGATATTTTAATAATCAAAAGAAAGATTTTAAATAAAAGGAAGAAAATAATAGCCGAGTGATACAAAAGAATACAAATTATTAACTCCAATTTTTTTCATTATTAATCAATTAACGATTACGATCAATTAACTGCAGTCTGCATATTTTCAGCTTATATTTCAAAATGGATAGTTGTCCAAGTAACTCTTCTGAAAATATTCCATGGCAAGCAACCCTTGAGGGAATACTAAGTAATTTGAAAGGTAAAAATATTTCTATATCCTTTTCTAAATAGTTAACACATTTCAATGAAACAACTATAAGATCCAATATAAAATGCATTTTTTCTCACCTGCCTATTTATAATGTGATAAAAATGCTTTTTATTTCGAACAATCATTTCAAATAATAGGATATCCCATTGTTTTCTATGGAATATGAATGTGATCTTTAAATAGGTGTGATATTTTGAAAAAAATATTCAACAAATTTGTAATTAAATTAAATATGAACGGAACAAATATCAATGATATTTTATCGACTTCTGTCTAAGTAATATCTCGTGCAAAAATTTTGTTCCAAAATTTTACAGCAAAAAAATGCAGGATCTTTCATAGCCACGTAGAAGAACAACATAAAAGAATGTAATCAATTCATTTGGCTTCATAGTTAAGTAGAAATGCAAAAGAATGCAGTCGATTTGCATGACATGATAGCCATGTCTAATCATGTAAAAGAATGTAGTTTATTCACATGATGCCTTTACCACAAAATATTTTGCTGTGACATAATATTTACATGAAAAAAAGCATATTACATAATTAAATAAACTCGGAGAATTTCACATAAATTGACCGCATTGTATTTAAACACTTTGCCTTTTTTTAAAAATTTTATTATTGTTTGTATTATTATTTAATATTATGTGTATGTCAAAAATTTCATAGCGTGTAATGTCGAAAAACAATCGAAAAAATAATTTTAAATGACTATTAAGGATTTAAATGATAATTTAAATAAAATGAACAATTTTTGAAAGTGTTGTGAGATAAATAGCATTTTCTGAAAGATTTTGACTTCTCATCCCCAGACTTACTAATTTATGATATTGCCTTCTTTCCTAGGAGAATTTCTATCTGCCATCGACACAAATGCTTTGAAGCATCAGCCAGTATCAAAAAAGTTAACGCCTGAAGCTCTCTTTATGTTGTAAGTACTTTACAGAAGGAATGAAAAGTCTGTCTCTAAATTTAAAGTAAATTTTGCAACTTAACTAGGATAAACAAATAAAAAGTGTACCCACTCTATGGGTTCTATTTAGTGAGTTAAAGGAAATAAAAGAATACACAAGCTAACAAAATAAAGAAATTATATCGCTTTAGATGCAAGTTATTTCATTCCAAACTTTAAAGTGATTCAAAAGTTTATTGTTGTTAGTATATAGGAAACTTGCCAATATATCAATCTTGCTAATAACGACAAGTAAGACGATTATGTATGCAATAGTTTCTGCTATTGTTAATTTACATTATAAAAAATATGTGCTATACACTATTCCTGTTAAATTTTACTACACTATTTTATTTAATTTACTGGTAAAGAATTCTCCGTAGAGATAATCTCTTGAATTTATTTTGATACAAAAATATGTTTCTGTCTGATATCTATCTTTAAAATTCAGGAATTTTGAATTTCCCAGTTGATGTAAACATTTAAATTAAATTTTGTATATATGCAATAAAAATATACTTAGCAAAAATATCGAGTGTTCACTGTTTACTTAAAAATTCGTAAAATCTAGTACAGAAACAAAAAAAAAATGATACAGTAATTTTTAGGTGTTTTTACAATTCCTAATAGTTTATTTATTTTTTATATACCAAAATGTTGTTTACTATGCTATGGTACGAACGGTTTACTAACCTAAGCTGCATACGGTTAACTAATATTTTTTTTTCGTATTCTGTTTTAATATGAGGAATAATTATTATATTACTCTAATGCTCAAAATATTTAATAATATATTTCAAATTAATGGATGATTATTAGAAGACTTTAAAGAGTTTTTTAACTTAATTTAAAAAAACATAATATTTCACTATTTTGCTCAGATAAGGAATGATAATATTCAATATCAGTTCAAAATATCTGTAAAAGGATCAAACGTTAAAGCGTTAGATTCATACTACACTGGTGGACAAAATTAAGAGATGAAAAACACTTTTCCAAATATCTCAAAAAATACTGAATATAAATAAATGAAATTTGGTATGGATATAGCTTATACCATGATAATAAAGTATGCAAAACAAAAATGAAAGTGCCATTCACTGGCAAGACCTATTGCCAATAAATCCAATGTAGTCTGAACTTAAGTATAAAAGATGACAATAAAAGTGAGGCTTGTACAGTGTGTGTTGCCTCTAGTATGGTGTATGGTCACCCCTGACAGACAGACAGCATGCACAACGAGTATGCATGCTGTTAATAAGGGAGTTAAGGAGGGGTTGTGGAAGACCCTCCCATTCTTCCACCAGAGCAATTTTTAACTCTAGAATGGTTCTGGGGGGAGGTTGGCGCATCGCAATAGCTCTCCCAAGAGCATCCCAAGCATGTTCAATAGGATTCAGGTCAGGGGATTTGACTGGCCAATCCATTCGTTGAATGTCCTCGCTTTCCAGATACTCAGCAACCATGAGAGCCCTATGTGGTCGCGCATTGTCGTCCATAAAAATGAACTCAGGGCCAACAGCGCCCCTGAAAAGATGCACATAGGGCTCTAGGACCTCTTGCCTGTACCTCTGAGCATTCACTGAACCATTGTCAAACACACGGAGCAGTGTGCGGGTATCTTGCATGATCCCTGCCCAAACGCCCACAAGAATACGTAAACTTATCTCAGGGCCAATAGCGCTACAGTGACCATATATGGCAACCAACTGTCCAGGATTTGTGCGGTATTTTTAGAGAAATGTGCGAAAATGCTTTCCATCTCTTAATTTTGTCCACCAGTGTATATTGCAAGTATCCTTTTAATAAAGATAATTCATTTATTTTATTTACTTCTAATTGTAGTGTTTATTGCGAGTCAATAAAAAATAAAATAAATAAGGTTTTTCCCCGAATTTTTTTTCTGCTCAACTTTTCGACTGCCAAGATGGAATTAAAATGGTCATAGATCGAATATTTTACTTTTTTGCATTTAAAACATATTTATTAAAATTATTTTCTCAGAATTCGTTTAAAGTGCCTTCTTTATAATTTTGCCAATTTCGCACACCTCATTTTTTTATTGAAGAGCTTTGTATCAAAACTCTATTCTAAATCAACACATCATAAATATTCTAGAAAAAAAGAAAAAGCAGTACTGTAACTTCTTCGCATACCACTATGTTTACATGCTTGCGATAAATAGAATAATGAGAACTTATATAATTACTTTATAAGAAACTAAAAATCATTAAGCCATAACAAATATGAGAAATTTAAAAACTAAATTATATCAATTAATAAAAAACAATGCTTTTATATCAAATTTTGACAAAACTTTGATATAAATTCTAAATTCTTCTTCTAAAAAAAAGTAAATAGATTAGAGTATTATTTACATTGGGTGATCATTGTATTTTGATTCGACCATTTCCTTCAATACAAAATTCATAAAAAAGAAGAAGGAAATAATCTTTCATCATGAAAGAAGGTATAAATGATTAATATATTAATTCTTAATTTATTTCGTAATCTCTTGAAGGAAGAAAAAAGTATTGAATAAAATGTCTGACAGATTAAAATGATGATACACACATACACAAATATATTTATGTATCTATATATAGAGCAAACTTTTGTTTCAAAAACTTAAGAGCCTTTCAGAAATTTTATGTTTAATTGTCAAAAGAATTGGGTGAATTAAAAATATAAATATAGTTTTGATTTTTATACAAATCTTTTTTATTTTATTTTCAGATATATCATCCTCATCTTTGTAATTCTTACCATTATTGGAAGCTCAATCAGTGCTATTGAGCTTTTTTGTAAAAATTTTGAAAAAGAAATCAGATCTCTGATGATTGATGGAAACGTGAAATCCTCAAATACAGCTGCATACACTGACATCAAAAAGAAATCCTTTGAGCCTTCAGTCTGTACAGGTACTAAATCAAGATACATGAATATTTATAATGCCCAGCAAGTAATGCGAGGCGGATTTCATTTGGCTTTCGATCTGATACTACTAAATGGTGAGCCACGGTAATATTAAGCATATTTTAGGATAATGTACAAGATGATTTTAAGATAACTTAAGATGTTTGAAATTTAATTGTAAAAAATACGTTCTGTCAATATGCAGTTAAAATGAATCCTCATACTTTTTTAAATATAGGATTTTAATGTGTACAAAAATTTATGTTCTTCTCTTAACTTGGAATATAGCATTATACACACAGATGGATTATATATTTAACCGAAAGAATATCTAAAATCTGTATTTCCAATATAAATCTTATTTTGGGTTTCTTAATGATGTTGCACAATGAGTACACAGTGCTTACATTCAATATAATTAAACTTGCATGACAACTGCAGTTTGTGCAATATTATTTCATATTCATAAGTTAACATCATAATGGAAATTTCTGAATTTGATTGGAAACTTGCATGACAACTGCAGTTTGTGCAATATTATTTCATATTCATAAGTTAACATCATAACGGAAATTTCTGAATTTGATTGGAAACTTGCATGACAACTGCAGTTTGTGCAATATTATTTCATATTCATAAGTTAACATCATAATGGAAATTTCTGAATTTGATTGGAAACTTGCATGACAACTGCAGTTTGTGCAATATTATTTCATATTCATAAGTTAACATCATAACGGAAATTTCTGAATTTGATTGGAAACTTGCATGACAACTGCAGTTTGTGCAATATTATTTCATATTCATAAGTTAACATCATAATGGAAATTTCTGAATTTGATTGGAAACTTGCATGACAACTGCAGTTCGTACAATATTATTTCATATTCATAAGTTAACATCATAACGGAAATTTCTGAATTTGATTGGAAACTTGCATGACAACTGCAGTTTGTGCAATATTATTTCATATTCATAAGTTAACATCATAACGGAAATTTCTGAATTTGATTGGAAACTTGCATGACAACTGCAGTTTGTGCAATATTATTTCATATTCATAAGTTAACATCATAACGGAAATTTCTGAATTTGATTGGAAACTTGCATGACAACTGCAGTTTGTGCAATATTATTTCATATTCATAAGTTAACATCATAATGGAAATTTCTGAATTTGATTGGAAACTTGCATGACAACTGCAGTTCGTACAATATTATTTCATATTCATAAGTTAACATCATAACGGAAATTTCTGAATTTGATTGGAAACTTGCATGACAACTGCAGTTTGTGCAATATTATTTCATATTCATAAGTTAACATCATAACGGAAATTTGTGCAAACTAATGCCACTGCACAGATATATTGAATAATGCCTCTAAGTATTGTGATTCTTCCTCTTCCCTGGTTGTCTGCATATCTTTGAATTCGAACAAGACAGAGCATTTTCTAATCTTGAATTATCTCTTCAGTAATTACATGGCAACAATTTGGAGATGCGCAGATAATTAGATTGCGTTTCTTCGCAGATACCCATCATGTTGCCCGGATTTTATTTCCTATGATGTTTTATTTGTGGGATCATCTGAAAGTTTGGTTTACATATAGCGAGAGTTTATAAGACCCCATAGCGCTGCTTTTCTGGTATTGAACTGTGGATTTCAGATACAGGCTGAAATTATCAACAGGACCAAAATACAGTTTGTAATAGAAATTGTAATTATTTCGATTAATTAACTTCGCCAAATAGTTGTACATGGGTATCACCATGCTGCAGTTAGTGCAGAAAATAGGAACAACTGTTCCTTTTTGCCATAAATCCAAATCTCATAGTGAAATAGAATATTGGCCAAATTTGATTACATTTGGTTAAAAGGAAACCATCATAATTGAGATATGAACATTTAACGTTATTTTATGGCCAAATTGTACTATTTGTAGTATAACATGTATTTTATGTACAAAAGGCAATTTTTGTGGATATTTTCACCGTATAACTTTATTTGGAATTAAACCGAAAATTAATTCAAAGTTTAGTCGAAGAAAACTGCAATGAAGATACCAAGGAAAAAAATGCAAATATCAGTTTAAAAAATTTTTAAGTCACTTATAAAAAGCCGATAAACTCGTTTTGAAACATTTTAAATAGTTGAAAATAACTAATTTATGAGATTGTAGTAGAAGATGCATGCTAATCAAACGAAGACCTATCCAAAATATTAAATGCTAATGAATTTATATCAAATTGACTAAAACAAAGTAAGGTATTTGAATAGTTTGTTAACCAGGGATTTAGTGAGTTCAAGCATGATTTTGTTGTAGAAATTGAATCGGAAGAAGATCGAACTCAGTTTTCTGGCTGCGCTCTTGTTCATCATTAACTAAACTTATACATCTCAGCCATTATTTTTCGAAAAGCATTATTCAAATGCTAGTAGAGCTTTAACAATGAATTCATCTTTGCTTTAATTAAATTCATCGTTCAAAGTGATAAGTTTATTAATAGAAAAACCTCATAATGAGCATTGCATAGAACTTCAAATTACCTTGAATGAAGGAGATACATGCCTGGAGTTACTTTTATCTGTACCTCATCTTACCTTATCTTAACCAATATTCTTCGCCAAGATTGGTGTATAGATGGATCAATATAAAACTTTCCTTCGCAACATTATATATTACCTATATCGCGCACTATCATCTTTGCTGTATTGTGAACGAGAATTTTGAACTCAGTGGCTAACGAAGAAACAATGAATTATTTAGAAAAATAAAATGTGAATATATTTTGGTTTAAAAGGGCGATAAATATAAAATCTATAAAAAAATCCAAACAATTTTTAATGAAACAACATCTTGAAATCAGGAAAAGTTTTTAATCTCAACATATTTATTAAATTTGTGAGGACAAAATAAGTAGAAAAAGTCAGATAAGAAGAAATGTCAGAGGTTGTTAACTTATGATATTCTGTTCTGATGTTCCAGCAGGATATCAATACCTGATTAAAACGAAGTAACAGAAAATTTTCAGGATAGAGCGACATATGTTCACGACTTCTTTTTAAGATGCAACCAACCCGTTCAAAATATTTCGTAGGCCTTTTTAAATCATATCTATGATAAGTCTAAAATACCTACTTTTAGAAGAAATTGAATAATATATAATTATTTGCTCCTACTTTTTATACTAAATGTATTTTTGTATAAAAATATTATTTTTTAAGTTTTTGGTATCTATTTTCTATGCCATATCTCGAACTCCCTGAGGGGGGCGCCTCGAAATGAGGATGAGAGGCTTCCGGTATGATGATTGGATCTCACCACCCTGGTGGGTACATAAATAGGTGGGGTATCTGGCTCCTCCCATCGATGACGGGACGTACTTCCTTCGGGAAGGATTGTACCTTGGCCGGTGATGGCCCTTAGGACTCAATCACAGTTCCCACCAGTGTTGCTGTTGCGGCGGTCCGGTCATTCAGTGTTGGTTATCCGTGTGTTTTGGACGAGTTGGAGAGTCAGTGATATGACTATGCCATGTCTCCCTTTTTTTTTTTATTTAGCTACTTTTAGATTCATTTTCAAGAAGTAGCAAGTATTTCAATTAATCTTTTCATTTCAGAGTAAAGGCAGTCTTTAAGAAATATGCAACTCTGTTGAATGTTTAATTGAAAATAGTTCTAAAATCAAAATTCTGCTACGGCCAATAAAGACATATTACTTTTTTTAAAGATATTCTGAACATGTGGCTGACAAAAGAGTGACTAAATGGCAAAAATAGATGATGCTTTCATCCATATGTATCTGAAAAATCAATGAAATTAATTTCTTTTAAATCATATTATTTGTCTTAAATCTGTAACAATATATTAAAAAATGTAAGTGATGCTTTTTCATTAACCAAAATTGAACCTGACGTAACCCAAAATTAAAAATTTTGAATTTAGCTTAGTTCTGAAGTAAACAAGAAATGTAGAGTTGATATGAACTTTTGCCACAAATTTGGATTATCAGCTGATAGTGATTTAATTTTTTTTCATGAAATATCTGCTGCTGAAAGCAATGCTTCAAACATATAAGCTTAGTAAATTTTAATCAAAGATAACTGAAACGAAATTTTAAAGAATTCATGCATGCATTATTTTATTTCCTTACCTGTCGATGGCCTCACAACGATATGGTCTCTAATATTTTCTAATTACATTAATTAAAATTTCTCTATAATTAATATTTCTAGTTCCTATGTGCCAAAATTCCTTTAATTCGACGAATAAATGAATCAAAATTAAATCGGGGCGGGGGGGATACACAAACAGTAGGAATTCCAGTATGACTGTTTTTGAACTGCAAATGAATCAATAATATGATTTCAATGGCTTTGAAAGTGGTGCGCATAAGGCAAAAAATTTTTAACATTCTGAGCAGATAATCTATTTCCGTAATGAAAATTTATATAATAAATCATTGACCTAAAGTAATTCTTTTTCTAATCTTTCTAGATGTTTGGAAAAACTGTAAAAAATATTTCGAATGCTTCAGCATTCAGAACAATTGCAGAAAACTGCTAAGCACGGTTTCTGGAGAAGAACATCTGAACTTTCTTCATGGAATTAAAACATTTGCTCTTTATTGGGTTATGCTTAGTCATATCAACATGTTTTATGCCACTATTTTAAGTAAGTATAGCACATTATGAATAACAATTGTACCGGCTGTGGCAGATAAATCAGTTGCTTTTGAAATTACATATTCCTTAGACTTTGAGAGAGAAAGGGGTGCACTTTCGAAGACATTCTGTTTCCTGTCTCTTAACATTCTTTTCAGTCCATGTCGTGCAACCACGGTTATTATAGAAAAGCGATTTTGTTTGCAATTGTTGAAACAGCAGCATAGTTTTTTCACATTCATATGTATGCATAGTTATAATTTTAATTTAATTTTTTTCTTTGTAACTATTAATTTCTTTATATTTATTTTTTAAATGTTTTTTCATCTACTATGTTACGATAACAAGTGCAATAAGCATAGGCCTTATAAGGTTTTTTTTAAAATTCATAATATAGTTCTGCTTATTATTACACTAGATAATTTTTCTATCCTATTACAACGTAGAATATCATAATAAGCTGTTTCATATCATTTTCATTTTTTTATTTGCTTATAAACTCTTTACATATTTAATTCTGCTTTATCTTCTGTAAATATCTGTAAATATTCAGGTGTTTAATGAAATTCCCTTAAAATGCCTATTAAACCATTCAGTAACCAGAATAGTTACGGGTACGGGTGGGGGTGAGACGGTGTTCTGTTCAATGTCTTTATGATTTTTACAGTTCTTCGGTTTAATTGAAATAACTAATATCTTTTTAGGAAATGTGACTGCAGAATTTCAGCATTTTTTGGAAATGCCACACACTCAATTTATTGTAAATGGGATTTTTTCAAACGATGTATTTTTTGTTCTGAGGTAAGCAATGGTTATTGGTTCTGGTTTTAGGATTTTTTTAACTTTTTTCAAAAAATCGTCAGTTTTCAAATGTGCCGTTTATTTAAATTTCGGGCATCACGAATTCTTAACTCCTTACAATAAGATTTAATATTGTAAAATTGTTGTTAATTATGGCACTCGTCGTTGACAAGCCCGCTTGACGAAGTCAGCGATTTAAGCCGAGTTTCTTGTTTTTTCAATAGTGCCATCTAGGGCAAAGAGTACGACGTAGCTACTCATGCGTCACATTCGCTTGCAAAACCCCCTTTTTTACAGGGGGGCACATTCACACACCTCACAGATAGAACACATATGAAGAACAACCATGCTCGAACCGAGACGCCCAGATCACGGGAAAGACGCACATACATGGACGTAACGGCTTGAAAAATCGTGCATGAAATAACCATTTAATTTTTATTTAAGAAAGCTTAGTTTATTTTATAATTCTTACACATTGCTAATTAAAATTATATTATTGATATGGGTATAATTGTATTTCGTATAATTGTACTTCTTCAAAAATCTGTAATGACCTCGGATTAGCTCGGACGTAAATGTGTGCTTATTTCTTTTGATTTTTTTAATCCCTCCAATCACTTTGATCTTCTTAGTGAGCACTACTCTTATTCGTTACAGTATTTATTTCACAGCGGGTGTAAGACAGATATTCATGACAAATATTTATAAGAATGATATCCTCAAGCAAACAACAATTTAACCGTAACTTTTATCAAGACAATCTAAGGTAAACAATGTGTAATAATGATCTATGATATCAACATAAGTAATAAAAGTGCTGTACTACACATTTTAAACGGAATTTACTATCCTATTCAACAGTAACTTTAGTCGCACGATGAATGTAGCTCGTAGTGCAAGTTGAGGTTCGAACTCGCAACGTTTCGGTTCATAGCCGAGTAACAAAGCCACTAGACAAAAGTGTACACTCTTCTCCGGAAGTTGTTAACTGGCTTATAATGTTACCACCACAACAGTCCCCCACCAGTGAGTCGGTAGAGTTTATCGCGCCAGTTATGGCGAGCGACGAACGTGATTATCGCGCCAGGCGTTATGGCGAGCGACGAACGTTGTAATCGCGCCAAGTGTTATGGCGTGCGACGAACGTTGTAATCGCGCCAAGTGTTATGGCGGGCGACGGCCAGCGTGTGTGAGTGGTTGCTGCCGGTAGATGGAGTTACGACAGCTGAATGAAGGATGCGGTTGTTCAGAACCAGGGTCACCAATGTGCAAGTTGAGGTTCGAACTCGCAACGTTTGGGTTCATAGCTGAGTAACAAAGCCACTAGACAAAAGTGTACACTCGTCTCCGGAAGTTGTTAACTGGCTTATAATGTTACCACCACATCGCCATTGGTTTTTCATGCCATATAGCACAAGGATGAGCTATACTCGTCATTTTACTGGATGGGGTTAAACGCTACTCTATGTTTCTGCACCTAGAATTTAAAAAAAAAAATCCTATAATATTTATCGTGGGCATTCCGAATACGTGCCATTTAATTTTTATTTCCCAAATTAATATTTCTTTGTAAAAAAATAATTAATACTTATTTGCAATCAATTATGTAATTATAATTAATTAATAACATAATCAATTGATTATTAACTTTGTATTCATAGTATATTTTATAAGCAATGCAGCCGGCGTCATGGCATAGGGGTAGCGCATCTTCCCCGTGATCTGGGCGTTCCTGGTTCGAGTCCCGGTTTCGGTATGGTTGTTGTTCATGTTCTATCTGTGAGATGTGTGAATGTGCTCTCCTGTAAAAAGGGGTTGTGCAAGCGAATGAGTGGTGCGTGAGTAGTGAAGTCGTACTCTTGGCCCAAGTTGGCTCTACGATAAAAACAAGAGGAGCTGCCACTTCGGCTTAAGTCGGCTGTCTTTGAACAGCCGGCTTGTCCATGGCAAGTGCCATAAGAAACAACAATAAGCCATTCATTTGCACTCAGATCTTGTTATCATCTAGGAAAATGTAAGTGGATTAGCAATATGGATACATGAATTAGCAATAATATCTTTTAATTCTTTAAAAAAAAATAGCGTCTTTGATATCAAATGATATAATTGGGCCGAAAAAGGATTAAGAAGTTAAGGATCTAAAATATTTGGCCTGACTGATTTTTATAAACCGCACATAAAGGCAATGTTCAGTTACAATATTACAAAATAAATGCAAATTGTATTAAATAAGAAATAGATTATGCAACCTCCCCTCCAAATGTCAAATACTTATAGTATATTCAAACCATCGGGAGTGGTCTCCCGAAAACTTTCTCACATACTCTCTAATAAAAGTGTGATACCAGAAGAGGCCTTGCATGGCAGTGGCGTACAATAGTTACGAAATATTAACATTTGGCTGTAATTAAACATTTTTACTGAATCTATCGCATCATCCTTGGCGAGAATTTTGGCAATTAAACCCTGGCATGTGGTTAATAGTATCCGAAAACCTGCTGCCTTTTAGATGCTTTTTTTTAAGGTTTACGTACACACTGGAAGATATTTTTTTTAAATTTTAACTTTAAAAATCCAGTTTTTTCACAGTAGGTCATTAATATATGTTTAAACTCATTTCAGTGAGAAAAAAAACATACTACACTAATTATTAATTAATGAAATAATATTTAATGAGCTAATTAGCTTATTTTTTGAAACACGATATCTTAAATTCTAATTTATAAAGACACACAATTCTAGTTGGAAATGATGCCTAATATTAGTCTTCATGTTGTTTGCCTCAATCAAGTTATAAATATACATATTTTTTTATAAAAAAAATTTTCATCAACGATGTATAGAAAAGGCGAGATTTTTTCTGTAATTTTAACTTTTAAATAGCTATTAAAAATTTATTTCTATAAACATTAGTTTGATTGAGGCACAAAATATCCGCTATTTCATACAGATTATTTTGATATATAAATAATTGTATTTGGTTCATTTCTTGTTGAGTTATGATTGTTTGAATGAAGCAACATAGTAGAAAAATATCATTCTTCATAAAAT
The DNA here is from genome assembly GCF_947563725.1 of Argiope bruennichi. Classification (NCBI taxonomy): domain Eukaryota; kingdom Metazoa; phylum Arthropoda; class Arachnida; order Araneae; family Araneidae; genus Argiope; species Argiope bruennichi. The sequence goes on along the minus strand of NC_079157.1, from coordinate 110,673,623 downwards.
GAGTTTTAAAAAAATCGCAACTAGAGTTTTTAATGAAAGCACCTCAAGAAAAATAATTATAACTCGAGAAATATTTCGAATATTGACAACATCTTGGTATTGTTTGAAAGCTAAAGGATCAGAGAACATTATTAAGCAATAAAAAATATTCGATACCTTGAACGATTTTCGAAATTTCAAGTGTGTACACACATCTTAATCTATTGAAATAAAACTTTGTTAAAAGCCTACACTTTAGACACAAAATCCCATACCAAATTTAATATATTTAATTTACTGTTTTTGAGCAAATGTGTTGATATGTTTCTGAAAGTACAGATCACAGACGAACCACCAAATCCAACATCTCATTGGATTTAGCTCAAAATTCCATAAGTGTCTACTCTATCGATGTTAAATATTTACCGGATTTTATGAATCTTACTCTCTTAGTTTTGTAGTTATCGCGGCGTCAACTTCTATTCGATTATCCGGACAGACAGATTTTCTCTGAAAGGAATTTTCTCAAATTTTGATAGAAATCTAGAAATTCGATGTAAAGATCATATATCAAATTTCATCCATCTAGCTCAAAGCGTTTTTTAGTTATCTTTGTCACAGACAGACAGACGGATATTTTCCAAAAATGTTTTTTTCGAACTCATGTTAGTCTAAAGCGTGAGGTTCATCAACATCTGGAGTTCAAATTTTTTGACGATAACTATTCTTTCTCTATACTACGTATACGAGAAAGTAAAAATATGCATGAAGGATGCATGAAATAAAATAAACAAACACTCAATACCACCTGAGTTAAAGATTTATTTAAGAATTTTAGATATAAGATATAAAAACACTATAAAGGATTTCCCCTCTCCCGCTCTGCAAGACAGAGTAAAGTGTCCATGCATAATAGTTCCATTATGAGCAATATGTAAATCCCTCGAACAGAAGTACGATCCATCATGAGATATTAATTTATGCTTCCATTAATTTACTCATCAACAAGAGACGAAGACGAGAGCTTGCTTACTTATATAGCAACTTTACATTCCTATAATTTAGGAATCCTCTCGATAGGAGACGATAAAAGAATGCAGCAACCACATTAACAGAATAATCTAGATTTCGGTTTTAATCGGGCGACCGAAACGGATATTCACTTTTGTGTATAAAGTACGAATAGCAAAACGTTTATGTGCGGGATCTGATCACTTATTGTTCAGGATCCACAATATTTATGGTGGGGAGAGATGATAGCTTTATTAGACAATATTCAGGAAAATTACGGCACGGCTACTCCCGCTGATTCAATTCAACCATCTTTTTCTTAGAATTTGATTTAACTTTATAAACGCCCTGTTCTGAAAGCAACACTGGAGCTATTTTGGGACGGACCTTGTCATTTTGAACGGCAGCCCGATGATGAGGACGACACCTGACCCGGTACCTCACCGTCCAAACTTCCAAACCACAGCAGCGGGAAGACGTTTGACCTCGACGGATTTCACGTGCACCATATTCGCTTTCGTGACGGTTCTTCGGTGAAATTGGGGATCGAACCTAAAACCCTCCTGTTTCGAAGCTCAGACCTTACCACTGGGCCACCACTGCTCTCCCTTTCTTAGCGATTGCCACAGACACATCTTCGTTACCACTGTATTAATTCGCCTTGTTTTCACAAACCTTTCAGACAGTTTTAATCTCCAATCCCATTATAAAGCTTTGAATGCATTAGCTGCATGTATTGCTAATGAAAGAGGGGGAGACTCTTATCACATTGGATAAGCAAAAAGAATAAAATATCACTACTATTAATATCTTGCAGATCAAGAAACACATGAGGATAAAGTTTCGATTCTTTTGTAACAGTTGGAGCCACAGGTGATATACAGCATTTTCCGACCCATAAACAATCGCATACCACATAAGACAATTTGAGAGCAAATGCAACTAATGTATGTGTTTTGTAGAGATAAAATGCTTTTGAAAATTTAATATTCTTATATAACAATGACGTTATATTTCTATCTTCTGACAAATTGAAAATATTTAATATTTTATTAAAGACAATGTATGTTTTAAAACAATTTAATTTGAGTTCGGAGTTTTTAAAAGGTCTATACACTGTTTCACCCTAACTTGGCAGTATTGTAAAAGGTAGAAAATGTGACGCTCCGCGTTGGGAAAGAGTTCCCCATCAATTCCGACTTTAAAATAGTTAAAATGCGCAGAAATTTATCAAATAATATCATAAACTACAGAAGTCCTTTTTTTATCAATATGTATTTAAAATTATTCTCAAATTAGAAGTACTTATCTGTTAAGTATTTTGTAAATAAAGCGAACGAATAAAACTAAAAGATTGACATAATGAATTCCACTTTGGCTAGAATCGGTCTTCAAGCTCAAATATTTGGCGAGCTTTTCTTTTACGTCTCCGCCAAACATTTAGGTCTTGTAAAATATGATGATTTTACATTATCCTGTATTTGACGAAAACTCCATACATATTTTCGTAGAAATGAGATCCCAACATTATATAAAGTTTTAAAAGATGTGAACGATGATAAAGATATCTTTTCGAAAAACATTAGCCGAACTACGCTTTACCGAATATTGAAAGATTTAGAGTTTTCTTTTGAGAAACGATGAAACGAAATGAAATAACATTAATGATTTATTAAAATAATGTATCAATAATATTGAAAAAAAATAATGAAAATAAGGAAACAATTAATTCTCCGATAAAGTGATAATATAATAAAGTAAATAAATATTTACTATTTGGCGAAAAATCTGCGAGGTAAAGTTTCGCCAGCGATTTGCATTTCTAGTAACTTTATACTTTAAAGTAACCCAGTTCCCCTGATAACGACTGCGATTCGGCATGCCTAGAATATACACTACTGCCAAGTTAGGGTGAAACAGAGTATAGTAAATTCCTGATAATGACTGCGATTCGGCATGCCTAGAATATACACTACTGCCAAATTAGGGTGAAACAGAGTATAGTAAATTCCTGATAATGACTGCGATTCGGCATGCCTAGAATATACACTACTGCCAAGTTAGGGTGAAACAGAGTATAGTAAATTCCTGATAATGACTGCGATTCGGCATGCCTAGAATATACACTACTGCCAAGTTAGGGTGAAACAGAGTATAGTAAATTCCTGATAATGACTGCGATTCGGCATGCCTAGAATATACACTACTGCCAAGTTAGGGTGAAACAGAGTATAGTAAATTCCTGATAATGACTGCGATTCGGCATGCCTAGAATATACACTACTGCCAAGTTAGGGTGAAACAGAGTATAGTAAATTCCTGATAATGACTGCGATTCGGCATGCCTAGAATATACACTACTGCCAAGTTAGGGTGAAACAGAGTATAGTAAATTCCTGATAATGACTGCGATTCGGCATGCCTAGAATATACACTACTGCCAAGTTAGGGTGAAACAGAGTATAGTAAATTAGAAGTATTTCTGATTATTTCATAAAAGTGATTATTTCAAACGATTCTTACACAAAAGTGTTTTTGTTTATCATTGGTCATTATAAAAGAAGAAAAAAATAAATGATTTTTCCATCGGATACATCTTCCTGCATTCTAATGACTGCATCGTATTTTCAGTGGATTTTTGAACGGATATATGTTCTTTGATTACTATAAGAAAAGAAACGGCAAGATACCATGGCTTTCATTTTATGTCAGTAGATTTTTGAGGTATGTATCATCGTTGCCCAGTGTTCCTCTAATTTGATATCGTATTTTACTTTATGAGAATGTTTTATATTTTATTTTTGTGTTCCTTAATAATGAATGTGGAGAATTAAATGTACGTTTAAAGCACGATCAAATCAATAAACCTATATCACGAGATCTTCATTTGATTTCAATAGAATCAATTAATTATTTCATGTAAATTAAAACATATCTTTAAAGCAACAAGTAATGAAAAATAAAGAATTTTGAGATAAATTCTAATTTAGGGAATAAAATCAATACTTCTTCAAGTAATTACATGTGAATTTTTATGTAATTTTCCGATTTTTTTATTTCAAGTAATTACATGAGAAAATTTTATAAATCCAGGCTGATTACTTAATCACTTTCTAAAATCATAGTTTTCAAATTACAAATTTATGATAGTAATATAATTATATGTTTGTAAATAAACTGAAATTTATTTAATTAAAAAGAATTAAAGCATTTTAAACTATTTCTGCTCCTAAAGAGTGTAGTAATACCTTAAATGAGTTCTTTTAACTTTTACGCAGGTTTACACCTTTGTATCTTATTTTACTGGGGTTTTACGCAACCCTGTTTCCTTACATTGGTTCTGGTCCCATATGGCCAACATATCAGACGAACCCATTATGTAAGGAAAACTGGATTTGGAATGTTCTTTATTTAAACAACTTTCAAACGCACAAGACACAGGTAAGAAAGGTTCCAAATTTTATTTAATATTGTATAATGAAGTATTTGCATAGATCTTCTATTCAAAAAAATTGTATTTATCGCATTCTTGAAACTATTTTGGTCAGATGTAATAAAAATAAATCATAAGTAAAAGGAAAGCATAATGTATCATAATAAATATCTTTATATTCTTTTACCTTAAATATATATAAAGAAATATTTTACCCTACTTGAGAATCGATAGTAAGATTTTGAGTTTTTAAAAAATGTCCTTCCTAAAAAACCTTCCTAATTTTAGAAATAAAATTTTTTTGAAATTTTGTTTGTGGGTCAAGAGTGAAAAAAGGAAAAATTATATTTTTTAATTTCATTAAAACAGGCAAAATTTTTACTCATTTGGTTTTATGCTATAATTTACTTTTTATTTTCTCATAATAGAGTTTTATTCTATAGTTGAATGTAAAAGTAAGTTAAAATACAATACAATACCTCCGGAGTTAAAATACAATATTTGTAAAAAATAAAGGAATTAACATAGAAGCGAACAAATACTATTTTCTGTTATAAAATGTTGTTTAATTTAGGAAAATCAACCTCAGTTTCAAAAATGTTGTAAAACCTGCATTTGGTAACGGTATGCTGACAAAATAACCATTATATTTTTTTTTAATGTAAAGAGAACGAATGCCTTTTTTGCCATTCATATTAAAAGTAAATGTTTTTGCTGTCACGCCTGCATAAAATTCATGATTCATATTTACAATGTAAAAAAAAAATTAAGGAAAACGGGATAAAATTATAGTAGAAAATTAGTAAACATTTGGTAGATAATTAAGATTTCTTAAGAAAAAGATTGCGTTTCATTAAAGTATAGCTTATTTCTGTTTTCTGTTTTGCAGTGTATGCTTACAACTTGGTTCATCGCATGTGATTTGCAACTTTATATAATTAGTCCCCTATTTTTACTTCTCTTAATCAGGTAAGTAATTTCTATGCTTCCTGATTATAATTTAAATTTCAAAATTTTGTAGGATAAATTTTTACAAAAGTTATGTAGTTAAAACCATATTGATTTATTTACAGTAATATGAAAAATCTGTCATTTCAAACACTTGCTAATATACTGCCCTAACTGACTATTTTATTATTAAATTATTAAAAGCATTTTCTAAAAGATCATAATGTTTATAAACTGAACGCGATGTCTAAATAGCATGATGTGAAATGCATATTTTAATTCGAATGTCTTTAATTAAGTAGGGCGGAGTAGCCTTGTGTGTGCTTATTCTAATCCAAATAATAAATTTCAATTTGATCCATCAAGTGATTTATAATGGTAATAAAATATCATCAACAGAATTTTCTAAAAAAAATTCTGTTTATAAGTTTAGTATAATTTTTGTGATTCATTTCTTTCTGCAGTTGTAAAAGATTATTTATAGAATATATCTTTTTTTTTTTTACATTTTTTAATCACAAGTTGTGGAAAAATATCTGTAAAACAAACCTTACGCTCAGCAGGTTTTTTTTTTTTTTTTTTTTTTTTTTTTTTTTGTAAAATTATGTTTTTTTTAGAGAAAATATCTAGATATGAACCACATACTGATTACATCTGAATACTGTTCAGTCTTACCTACATATTGTTACAAAATTTTTCTTCTACAAATACCGCTAATCAATCGCAACACATTTAATCGCTAGTTCAGCAGCTTGCTGTCTAATCCTCTCCAAATCTATTTGTCGGCGACTCCGACTCTCTGACACACGACTTCTTCTGACGATACACACTACTTCTCTGCAGCTTCAGAGTGCCCGTCTTTTATAGTTCCGGGAGGCGGGGCTAGAATCTTCAGACTGCACCTGGGGGGGGGGGTCAGGGCGCACCTGGGTGTATCTCGGTTTTTAGTGGATGGATCGTGAAAGTTCTCTAACTTTCCGGTATTATCCATTTAGTCGCCAAATTCATCACCAAATCGCCAAATAGTCGCCAAGCTCAGCACGCACAGGATAGATCTTACAAAGTTTTTAACGGTTTTTCCAGGATGACACTATTCGTGCCGGGTAGCAAAATTACAGATTTGTAACAATATAAACTAAACATTTAAATAAAGAAAAATCATGAATGTACTTACATTTAACATGTATTCGAAACAAACATGCATTGGGTGTGCAAAATTCCGTTTTGTCAGAAAATCGTTAGAGCCGTTTCCGAGATATACGAAATAAATTTATACAAGAACTACTCGTTTAAAATCAAAATGTATGTTAAGAAAATTAATCTTATAAAGAAAATTCTTTTCGATAGTAGTAATACTGTGTATTAGCTAATGAAACGAATTTAACAGCTTTCACTTAAATGCACTTTTATATTTGTTTTGTAATTTTGTTAATTGTTTTGTTTAATTCTAGGAGACCTAAGATGGGATTTGCACTTATCATTGCGTGTATCTGCGGGTCGTGCCTCATCTCATTCATGCTGACAAAACACTACAATCTGATCGACGGTGCTTCAAAACTTTCTTTTCATACTCACGATATGAAAACCTATTATGGTCGGTGAGGTACACCTTTGAGATATGAATTAGCGTTACTTTTCATTTCCCATATTCTCGAAATTTTAAAAAGAATATCTTTAACTTCAGTGAAAAAGAGATTTCTGATAATAGACAGCAAAAAAAAAAAAAAAAAAAAACTGAGTACAATACGATAAATTATTATATTTTTATAAATTGATTAAATATATAAAATACTAAATATTGTTTTCACTATCGCTTATTACATTAAAAATAATTCTTTATATATAATTGTTATAACTTAACATTTAAATACAATTTAAAAAATTGCAATTGTCTGAAACGTTTCAAGTTATTGAACGAGTAAAAAAATTAGAGAAAAAAAAATAAATCCTTAAAATAAAATTTAATTTTTATTATTTTTTTAAAAATTAAATATTATTGATTTATTTGTTAATTTTTTTATTAGTCTCTTTAAAAGGTGAGAATATTTCGATAAATGAGAAATTATGGTGGAGAATATGTTTCTTTCATTTTATTATTTTTCGCGAAACAGCGTTTTCAAAAGAAATTAAATTTATGCGCATTTTGGTCATTTAACCCTTTCTAGGAGCATTGGAAGTATGATTTCTAGCAAATTTATCAATCTTTGTATGAAATTATGTAGGTTGACATAAGTTCCGACAAATGTTTTTAGTAAGTCAGAAACTTAGATGCTTCAGTTTTTTTATCTCAGACAAAATAATGTGTCTTGATTTGTTACTTAATTATTAATTAACCAAATTAATTAATGAATCAAATTAAATTTATCTAATAAGCTAAATAAATCCCTTTTCTTATTTTAATTTCAAGCCTAAAAATATTTTAACATAATATGACTAGAAAAAAATGGCCCTTTAAAGGGTTAAATAATGATTTGCTCATCAGTTAAATTTCTTTGATCCAGATTTTGATTGGCGTTCTCATAAGAGTGAACTATTTTTTCAGCTTAAAATGCTAGCATGTCAATGTTTTTAATTAAATATAACTAATATGACCAGACGATAATGTAAAAATTTTAATTTTATAATTGTATTCTATTGTACATTTATTATTTATTTTAACCATATAAAAGTATTTTTTTTTAATTTTATTTAAAGCATGATTCTCATCGGAATTCACAGTTGTCACAAAATGCAACTCAATATTTAGAGGCATCTATAGTTAAAACTAATGAATAAAACGAAACGAAATTTCATATACAGATCATGAAAGGCATTAGACAACAAATTCCGAGAACGAAAAAGAAGAAAAGAATTAGCTTCAAAGGTCTTCACTTAATAATATTTGTCTCTGAGAGACCAATAATTATTAAAAACCTATCAAAAATAGCTAATATAAAATATAAATAATATTCAAACAATAAAAAATTAATAAGAGATGAATCCACTATAATGTGAAATTTACAGAAAAAAAATTTATTAATCAATATTAGGGGCATCTGGATCATAGCCAACATTTTCAATGTGCTGAATTCTAAATGCAGATGGTTTTATTGCATCCAGTATATGATATTCTCTATTACTGCTGTGCATATTGGAAAGGTACAATTTCTGTTGAACCTTTAAGTACAAGGTATTTCGGTGATACTGTTCGATATTCCAATTCAATATTCAATGTGCTGAATTCTAAATGCAGATGGTTTTATTGCATCCAGTATATGATATTCTCTATTACTGCTGTGCATATTGGAAAGGTACAATTTCTGTTGAACCTTTAAGTACAAGGTATTTCGGTGATACTGTTCGATATTCCAATTCAATATTCAATGTGCTGAATTCTAAATGCAGATGGTTTTATTGCATCCAGTATATGATATTCTCTATTACTGCTGTGCATATTGGAAAGGTACAATTTCTGTTGAACCTTTAAGTACAAGGTATTTCGGTGATACTGTTCGATATTTCAATTCAATATTCAATGTGCTGAATTCTAAATGCAGATGGTTTTATTGCATCCAGTATATGATATTCTCTATTACTGCTGTGCATATTGGAAAGGTACAATTTCTGTTGAACCTTTAAGTACAAGGTATTTCGGTGATACTGTTCGATATTCCAATTCAATATTCAATGTGCTGAATTCTAAATGCAGATGGTTTTATTGCATCCAGTATATGATATTCTCTATTACTGCTGTGCATATTGGAAAGGTACAATTTCTGTTGAACCTTTAAGTACAAGGTATTTCGGTGATACTGTTCGATATTCCAATTCAATATTCAATGTGCTGAATTCTAAATGCAGATGGTTTTATTGCATCCAGTATATGATATTCTCTATTACTGCTGTGCATATTGGAAAGGTACAATTTCTGTTGAACCTTTAAGTACAAGGTATTTCGGTGATACTGTTCGATATTCCAATTCAATATTCAATGTGCTGAATTCTAAATGCAGATGGTTTTATTGCATCCAGTATATGATATTCTCTATTACTGCTGTGCATATTGGAAAGGTACAATTTCTGTTGAACCTTTAAGTACAAGGTATTTCGGTGATACTGTTCGATATTCCAATTCAATATTCAATGTGCTGAATTCTAAATGCAGATGGTTTTATTGCATCCAGTATATGATATTCTCTATTACTGCTGTGCATATTGGAAAGGTACAATTTCTGTTGAACCTTTAAGTACAAGGTATTTCGGTGATACTGTTCGATATTCCAATTCAATATTCAATGTGCTGAATTCTAAATGCAGATGGTTTTATTGCATCCAGTATATGATATTCTCTATTACTGCTGTGCATATTGGAAAGGTACAATTTCTGTTGAACCTTTAAGTACAAGGTATTTCGGTGATACTGTTCGATATTCCAATTCAATATTCAATGTGCTGAATTCTAAATGCAGATGGTTTTATTGCATCCAGTATATGATATTCTCTATTACTGCTGTGCATATTGGAAAGGTACAATTTCTGTTGAACCTTTAAGTACAAGGTATTTCGGTGATACTGTTCGATATTCCAATTCAATATTCAATGTGCTGAATTCTAAATGCAGATGGTTTTATTGCATCCAGTATATGATATTCTCTATTACTGCTGTGCATATTGGAAAGGTACAATTTCTGTTGAACCTTTAAGTACAAGGTATTTCGGTGATACTGTTCGATATTCCAATTCAATATTCAATGTGCTGAATTCTAAATGCAGATGGTTTTATTGCATCCAGTATATGATATTCTCTATTACTGCTGTGCATATTGGAAAGGTACAATTTCTGTTGAACCTTTAAGTACAAGGTATTTCGGTGATACTGTTCGATATTCCAATTCGATATTCAATGTGCTGAATTCTAAATGCAGATGGTTTTATTGCATCCAGTATATGATATTCTCTATTACTGCTGTGCATATTGAAAAGGTACAATTTCTGTTGAACCTTTAAGTACAAGGTATTTCGATGATACTGTTCGATATTCCAATTCGATATTCAATGTGCTGAATTCTAAATGCAGATGGTTTTATTGCATCCAGTATATGGTATTCTCTATTACTGCTGTGCATATTGAAAAGGTACAATTTCTGTTGAACCTTTAAGTACAAGGTATTTCGATGATACTGTTCGATATTCCAATTCGATATTCAATGTGCTGAATTCTAAATGCAGATGGTTTTATTGCATCCAGTATATGATATTCTCTATTACTGCTGTGCATATTGGAAAGGTACAATTTCTGTTGAACCTTTAAGTACAAGGTATTTCGGTGATACTGTTCGATATTCCAATTCAATATTCAATGTGCTGAATTCTAAATGCAGATGGTTTTATTGCATCCAGTATATGATATTCTCTATTACTGCTGTGCATATTGGAAAGGTACAATTTCTGTTGAACCTTTAAGTACAAGGTATTTCGGTGATACTGTTCGATATTCCAATTCAATATTCAATGTGCTGAATTCTAAATGCAGATGGTTTTATTGCATCCAGTATATGATATTCTCTATTACTGCTGTGCATATTGGAAAGGTACAATTTCTGTTGAACCTTTAAGTACAAGGTATTTCGGTGATACTGTTCGATATTTCAATTCAATATTCAATGTGCTGAATTCTAAATGCAGATGGTTTTATTGCATCCAGTATATGATATTCTCTATTACTGCTGTGCATATTGGAAAGGTACAATTTCTGTTGAACCTTTAAGTACAAGGTATTTCGGTGATACTGTTCGATATTCCAATTCAATATTCAATGTGCTGAATTCTAAATGCAGATGGTTTTATTGCATCCAGTATATGATATTCTCTATTACTGCTGTGCATATTGGAAAGGTACAATTTCTGTTGAACCTTTAAGTACAAGGTATTTCGGTGATACTGTTCGATATTCCAATTCAATATTCAATGTGCTGAATTCTAAATGCAGATGGTTTTATTGCATCCAGTATATGATATTCTCTATTACTGCTGTGCATATTGGAAAGGTACAATTTCTGTTGAACCTTTAAGTACAAGGTATTTCGGTGATACTGTTCGATATTCCAATTCAATATTCAATGTGCTGAATTCTAAATGCAGATGGTTTTATCTCATCCAGTATATGATATTCTCTATTACTGCTGTGCATATTGGAAAGGTACAATTTCTGTTGAACCTTTAAGTACAAGGTATTTCGGTGATACTGTTCGATATTCCAATTCAATATTCAATGTGCTGAATTCTAAATGCAGATGGTTTTATTGCATCCAGTATATGATATTCTCTATTACTGCTGTGCATATTGGAAAGGTACAATTTCTGTTGAACCTTTAAGTACAAGGTATTTCGGTGATACTGTTCGATATTCCAATTCAATATTCAATGTGCTGAATTCTAAATGCAGATGGTTTTATTGCATCCAGTATATGATATTCTCTATTACTGCTGTGCATATTGGAAAGGTACAATTTCTGTTGAACCTTTAAGTACAAGGTATTTCGGTGATACTGTTCGATATTCCAATTCAATATTCAATGTGCTGAATTCTAAATGCAGATGGTTTTATTGCATCCAGTATATGATATTCTCTATTACTGCTGTGCATATTGGAAAGGTACAATTTCTGTTGAACCTTTAAGTACAAGGTATTTCGGTGATACTGTTCGATATTCCAATTCAATATTCAATGTGCTGAATTCTAAATGCAGATGGTTTTATTGCATCCAGTATATGATATTCTCTATTACTGCTGTGCATATTGGAAAGGTACAATTTCTGTTGAACCTTTAAGTACAAGGTATTTCGGTGATACTGTTCGATATTCCAATTCAATATTCAATGTGCTGAATTCTAAATGCAGATGGTTTTATTGCATCCAGTATATGATATTCTCTATTACTGCTGTGCATATTGGAAAGGTACAATTTCTGTTGAACCTTTAAGTACAAGGTATTTCGGTGATACTGTTCGATATTCCAATTCGATATTCAATGTGCTGAATTCTAAATGCAGATGGTTTTATTGCATCCAGTATATGATATTCTCTATTACTGCTGTGCATATTGAAAAGGTACAATTTCTGTTGAACCTTTAAGTACAAGGTATTTCGATGATACTGTTCGATATTCCAATTCGATATTCAATGTGCTGAATTCTAAATGCAGATGGTTTTATTGCATCCAGTATATGGTATTCTCTATTACTGCTGTGCATATTGAAAAGGTACAATTTCTGTTGAACCTTTAAGTACAAGGTATTTCGATGATACTGTTCGATATTCCAATTCGATATTCAATGTGCTGAATTCTAAATGCAGATGGTTTTATTGCATCCAGTATATGATATTCTCTATTACTGCTGTGCATATTGGAAAGGTACAATTTCTGTTGAACCTTTAAGTACAAGGTATTTCGGTGATACTGTTCGATATTCCAATTCAATATTCAATGTGCTGAATTCTAAATGCAGATGGTTTTATTGCATCCAGTATATGATATTCTCTATTACTGCTGTGCATATTGGAAAGGTACAATTTCTGTTGAACCTTTAAGTACAAGGTATTTCGGTGATACTGTTCGATATTCCAATTCAATATTCAATGTGCTGAATTCTAAATGCAGATGGTTTTATTGCATCCAGTATATGATATTCTCTATTACTGCTGTGCATATTGGAAAGGTACAATTTCTGTTGAACCTTTAAGTACAAGGTATTTCGGTGATACTGTTCGATATTCCAATTCAATATTCAATGTGCTGAATTCTAAATGCAGATGGTTTTATTGCATCCAGTATATGATATTCTCTATTACTGCTGTGCATATTGGAAAGGTACAATTTCTGTTGAACCTTTAAGTACAAGGTATTTCGGTGATACTGTTCGATATTCCAATTCGATATTCAATGTGCTGAATTCTAAATGCAGATGGTTTTATTGCATCCAGTATATGATATTCTCTATTACTGCTGTGCATATTGAAAAGGTACAATTTCTGTTGAACCTTTAAGTACAAGGTATTTCGATGATACTGTTCGATATTCCAATTCGATATTCAATGTGCTGAATTCTAAATGCAGATGGTTTTATTGCATCCAGTATATGATATTCTCTATTACTGCTGTGCATATTGAAAAGGTACAATTTCTGTTGAACCTTTAAGTACAAGGTATTTCGATGATACTGTTCGATATTCCAATTCGATATTCAATGTGCTGAATTCTAAATGCAGATGGTTTTATTGCATCCAGTATATGATATTCTCTATTACTGCTGTGCATATTGAAAAGGTACAATTTCTGTTGAACCTTTAAGTACAAGGTATTTCGGTGATACTGTTCGATATTCCAATTCGATATTCAATGTGCTGAATTCTAATTGCAGATGGTTTTATTGCATCCAGTATATGATATTCTCTATTACTGCTGTGCATATTGGAAAGGTGCAATTTCTGTTGAACCTTTAAGTACAAGGTATTTCGGTGATACTGTTCGATATTCCAAATGCCTTACAAGGATGTGAAGATGTCGTAAAAACATTCTTTGGCACTTCATGCGAGTAGAGATAAGTCATAGCCTTGTACTATGGCCATTGCCTGCTCTGATTTTTAGCGATCAGGTTTCCTTGAATTTTTAAATCATAATTTTCAGTACCATAGCAAACATTTTTTGGCACTTCATGCGAGTAGAGATAAGTCATAGCCTTGTACTATGGCCATTGCCTGCTCTGATTTTTAGTGATCAGGTTTCCTTGAATTTTTAAATCATAATTTTCAATACCATAGCAGTCATTTGGCCTTTATTTAAGTTATATGTTATAGCATAAAAAGCCTTATGAAATTAGCATGTTCAAATAAAGTAGGATTCATATTTTTTTTTAAAAAAATGAGCTGTCCATCAAACAACTGTTGATTGAATTTTAACTCCTTTTTCGAAAGCAATAAATGAATGGCGATGTTGTCAAGTATATAAGAAACATATTTGTATGAGTAACAATGCAAATTTCTAGCATATGAGTGACATGAGCGTCGAAATCTATACGAATTTTTACGAATGTTGGTTCTAATTCTTTTAATGAAATTTATTATCCCATGGCCTTTATAGTTTGCATTTACAAGTTGGTTTTATATTGGTAGTTATTTTAGCTGCATATAAAGTTATTTTATGGACATGACTTGTATACGTCTATTTTGACTTATATTTAGAGAGAGGTTTAATAATTAGCTGTTGTGACAACTCCTATGAACACATAAACCTCACCAACATTTATTTTATCTTCATATATATCCAGCATGCAAATGTTGAGCTTTCTTCGCAGAGTTATCGTACAAAATCTTATACAAATAGGGATATTATAGTGAATTCCCATACAACGCATTCAATAAAAAGTTATAGTAAAATTATACAACTTTTGTATCGACAGAGAATATTCTTACAAAGTATTTCAAAATAAATAGGACTATTTAAAGGGAGTAAACAATTATAGTTTCTTTATAAATCATTAACTTTTAAATTCACTGAATATTGTAAAAATCATCTTCTAAGAAATTTAAACAAGCATTGAAAAATAATTGTTTTCACTGAAAAGAAGTTATTGGTAAGGTATATTACTAAACAAAAAAAAAATCAATAATAAAATATTGTTGGTTCTTCGGATCATAATAGCAATAATAATAAAGTAGTTTCAAATTTAGAACTAAATAAACTTCTTTTTGATATAAATGATTGTAAGATAAAAAGAAAAGATGAAGATCGGAATTTTATATAATTCAACTGATGTTTATAATTTTATAACTTCATATATATATATAACAAGTTAAATTATTAGTAATTTTTTTCTTCTAGATTTTGGTTATATTTTGATATGGTATATGTTAAACCCTATACGAGAATAGGTACCTACCTTATTGGAATCGCACTTGGATATTTTGTATTGCAAAGGAAATATAGTGGAGTCAAGAAAAGCAGTTTGGTAAGGAATGCTTTTTTTAAAAAACTAATTTTACTTTTAGTCTTTCTTGGAATCGATAATAAGCAAACAGATGAAGTGATATAATCTAAATATTTCTTACTATTTTTTTTTTTTTTTTTTGAATTTCGATGAAAAATTTAGTCATTTTGTATCCAGTAGTACCACGATTGCAATTTTTTTGCATTTATAATTGCTATTTTGCATAAAATTGTTTTTATATAAACAACTCTCAATTCTTAGTAAAATGAATAACTTATCTTACACAATATTTCACATTTGAATTATTAGTATTTCTGCCTTACGTAAAACAATGAATAAGGCATCACAGGATAAGCTTTAAAATTTGAGTTAAAAGAAAAATTAAAATGCCATAGGCAATGTGGTGAAACGGCTATTTCTGCCTTACATAAAACAATGAATAAGGCATCACAGGATAAGCCTTAAAATTTGAGTTAAAAGAATAGTTAATATATCTTAGGCAATGTGGTGAATCGGCTATCTAACGTTAAATGAATCTAAGAACAAAAATTGTCAATTTCTTAATGCTATTTAGTCATTCATTTTCAAACTAACTAAAGCTTCCGACTGTATGATGTAAATGTGACAATTATGCAAATAATGCTATCCGTTTATAATATTTTGAAAATAATTTTTAATAATAGAATTTATTGTTTTTCATTAAAAAGTTTCCCATTTCTTAAATAAGGTGCATCATTATAAATACGCAGCTCTCACATAAGTTTTTTTTTCTTTCTACAAAACTAACATGCATAAATCGCATACCATAAACATTTCCAAAATCATTGAATTTAACCTATTTTTTTCACCTATTACAAAAATGACAAAACTGCCGGTATAGTGGTTGGTTCTCGTCACCCGGATGGATACACAAATGGTGTAGTTTTAACTGCCTCCTACAGATGACGGGACGTATTTCCCATGGGAAAGGTTGTACCGTGGCCGGTGATGTCCCTCAGAATTCGATCTTAGTTTCCGCCAATGCTGCTACGTCGGTCCGATCAAGGACAGACAGAATGCCAAAAATGTATTGTTCGAACTCAAACAGGTCTGAAATGGGGAGATTCGTTAAAATTTAGAGTTCGAATTATTTGATGATTTTTTTTACTTTCCTAATATTTTGTATACAAGAAACTAAAAATTAAAGATGATTGCAATCCGTCATTAAATATTTTACATAAATGAATAATCTGTCAATACGTTTACTTAAGTAAACTGTATTCACTGTTTATATGTACATTTCCCAGACTAATTATTTTAATAACTTAACAAAAAAAACTAAATCTTTTGATCGAAGGGAAGAAGCGAGAGATTCGAATGCACCAAAGTTTTATATAGGTTTTAATAATTTATGATTGATAAATGGAATCATTTTTACTTTTTGTCAGAAACGAAAATGTTTTAATAATTTGAATAATCGATTTTTATTAAAGAATTTATTTATTTATTAAAATAGCATCACAAGTGAAATTCAAAATAAGATTTTTAATTATTTCATCTGCATTCTACATTTCATTTCCAATTAAATATGCAACTTAAAAAAAAAAACTTATTTTATAGGAGTGATTTTCAAATCTGTACGGAATTGAAATAAGAAACTGTGTTATTCCCTTAAAGGCATGTAATATCAGAAAAAATCCTCTACGATATATATTATTAATTATATATTTTCCTCTG
This sequence comes from Argiope bruennichi, assembly GCF_947563725.1. Lineage (NCBI taxonomy): Eukaryota > Metazoa > Arthropoda > Arachnida > Araneae > Araneidae > Argiope > Argiope bruennichi. The sequence continues at coordinate 110,656,570 of NC_079157.1, read as the reverse complement.
ACGAATTACTTTTCGCCCACTTTAAACAGAATTAAGGCAACCCAGAAACGTGAAGTAAATTCGATTTTCAAAATCTTTTTACAGCTCTTTTCAAATCCGAATTTCCGAAGAAGTGAAGTAAAAACACATTGAATGTCTGGTCAGAAACATTGAACTTTGATAGGTTTCTAAGCTCGATTTGTCTATCTTGTTTACTCATATAATTTTTAGTCTACTACACTGTTCTTTCGCTTATTTGTATAATTTGATGGCTAACCAACTGTAGAAATATACACTTCTAATTAAAAGTGTTTGGAGCTTTAAGAGATATAGATACAGCTGAATACAAAAGAAGAATAAAGAGCCCGATATACATTTCTGTTAATACATATTTATTAAAAGACATTTTTCCCTGCAAGAGAAAACGATTGTTATTTTTTAATTATTCAGTGCTAAAAAAAGTGATAATTTTTTAGTATTATTTAATAAGTATTTAGATAGCTTTTATAAGAATTTATTTTTAATTATTAAACAAGTTTTCAAACTCAAAATTACAGATCACACTGTGTGTCGGATGGACGCTAGCTTTTATATGTTCATTCATTGCATTCTTCGCCATTTACAACAGAGACGAATCAGACTTGGAAAGAGCTCTCTACAATGGCCTGAAACATCTTCTGATGTCTTGTAGTATATCGTGGATTATTTTTGTTTGCTTTACCGGACAAGGAGGTTAGTATTTTGTTATTATTTTTGCATAACATTTAAAAAAATGTCAGCTGGTTAAAATTAAAGTACTTAACACTTAACAACACACCATACCTCAGTTTCTAGAGCTTGTGTAGTCCCTTTCGATTTTGATATAGATTTGGGTGGACTTTATTAAGAAAACTGATTTAAAGTACTCACTTCTTTTCAAAAATAACGCTCGAATGAATTTGGGAACATGGACATATGTCAGATGAACCCTCTTCATTTCAATAACCAAGATAATACAGAATATCGGTGGTATCACAAATAATATAATTTAAGAAATCTTCACCAGATCTTGGTTACAGGCCAAGTAGTGAAATTTAAAAAATTAACTTCTAGATTACTTAGTCTTAAGAAATTTTCTTCTAATTTCAAGATTACCGTTTTCATTTCAATAACCAAGCTAATACCGAATATCGGTGGTATCACAAATAATATAATTTAAGAAATCTTCACCAGATCTTGGTTACAGGCCAAGTAGTGAAATTTAAAAAATTAACTTCTAGATTACTTAGTCTTAAGAAATTTTCTTCTAATTTCAAGATTACCGTTTTCATTTCAATAACCAAGCTAATACCGAATATCGGTGGTATCACAAATAATATAATTTAAGAAATCTTCACCAGATCTTGGTTACAGGCCAAGTAGTGAAATTTAAAAAATTAACTTCTAGATTACTTAGTCTTAAGAAATTTTCTTCTAATTTCAAGATTACCGTTTTCATTTCAATAACCAAGCTAATACCGAATATCGGTGGTATCACAAATAATATAATTTAAGAAATCTTCACCAGATCTTGGTTACAGGCCAAGTAGTGAAATTTAAAAAATTAACTTCTAGATTACTTAGTCTTAAGAAATTTTCTTCTAATTTCAAGATTACCGTTTTCATTTCAATAACCAAGCTAATACCGAATATCGGTGGTATCACAAATAATATAATTTAAGAAATCTTCACCAGATCTTGGTTACAGGCCAAGTAGTGAAATTTAAAAAATTAACTTCTAGATTACTTAGTCTTAAGAAATTTTCTTCTAATTTCAAGATTACCGTTTTCATTTCAATAACCAAGCTAATACCGAATATCGGTGGTATCACAAATAATATAATTTAAGAAATCTTCACCAGATCTTGGTTACAGGCCAAGTAGTGAAATTTAAAAAATTAACTTCTAGATTACTTAGTCTTAAGAAATTTTCTTCTAATTTCAAGATTACCGTTTTCATTTCAATAACCAAGCTAATACCGAATATCGGTGGTATCACAAATAATATAATTTAAGAAATCTTCACCAGATCTTGGTTACAGGCCAAGCAGTGAAATTTAAAAAATTAACTTCTAGATTACTTAGTCTTAAGAAATTTTCTTCTAATTTCAAGATTACCGTTTTCATTTCAATAACCAAGCTAATACCGAATATCGGTGGTATCACAAATAATATAATTTAAGAAATCTTCACCAGATCTTGGTTACAGGCCAAGTAGTGAAATTTAAAAAATTAACTTCTAGATTACTTAGTCTTAAGAAATTTTCTTCTAATTTCAAGATTACCGTTTTCATTTCAATAACCAAGCTAATACCGAATATCGGTGGTATCACAAATAATATAATTTAAGAAATCTTCACCAGATCTTGGTTACAGGCCAAGTAGTGAAATTTAAAAAATTAACTTCTAGGTTACTTAGTCTTAAGAAATTTTCTTCTAATTTCAAGATTACCGTTTTCATTTCAATAACCAAGCTAATACCGAATATCGGTGGTATCACAAATAATATAATTTAAGAAATCTTCACCAGATCTTGGTTACAGGCCAAGTAGTGAAATTTAAAAAATTAACATCTAGATTACTTAGTCTTAAGAAATTTTCTTCTAATTTCAAGATTACCGTTTTCATTTCAATAACCAAGCTAATACCGAATATCGGTGGTATCACAAATAATATAATTTAAGAAATCTTCACCAGATCTTGGTTACAGGCCAAGTAGTGAAATTTAAAAAATTAACTTCTAGATTACTTAGTCTTAAGAAATTTTCTTCTAATTTCAAGATTACCGTTTTCATTTCAATAACCAAGCTAATACCGAATATCGGTGGTATCACAAATAATATAATTTAAGAAATCTTCACCAGATCTTGGTTACAGGCCAAGTAGTGAAATTTAAAAAATTAACTTCTAGATTACTTAGTCTTAAGAAATTTTCTTCTAATTTCAAGATTACCGTTTTCATTTCAATAACCAAGCTAATACCGAATATCGGTGGTATCACAAATAATATAATTTAAGAAATCTTCACCAGATCTTGGTTACAGGCCAAGTAGTGAAATTTAAAAAATTAACTTCTAGATTACTTAGTCTTAAGAAATTTTCTTCTAATTTCAAGATTACCGTTTTCATTTCAATAACCAAGCTAATACCGAATATCGGTGGTATCACAAATAATATAATTTAAGAAATCTTCACCAGATCTTGGTTACAGGCCAAGTAGTGAAATTTAAAAAATTAACTTCTAGATTACTTAGTCTTAAGAAATTTTCTTCTAATTTCAAGATTACCGTTTTCATTTCAATAACCAAGCTAATACCGAATATCGGTGGTATCACAAATAATATAATTTAAGAAATCTTCACCAGATCTTGGTTACAGGCCAAGTAGTGAAATTTAAAAAATTAACTTCTAGATTACTTAGTCTTAAGAAATTTTCTTCTAATTTCAAGATTACCGTTTTCATTTCAATAACCAAGCTAATACCGAATATCGGTGGTATCACAAATAATATAATTTAAGAAATCTTCACCAGATCTTGGTTACAGGCCAAGTAGTGAAATTTAAAAAATTAACTTCTAGATTACTTAGTCTTAAGAAATTTTCTTCTAATTTCAAGATTACCGTTTTCATTTCAATAACCAAGCTAATACCGAATATCGGTGGTATCACAAATAATATAATTTAAGAAATCTTCACCAGATCTTGGTTACAGGCCAAGTAGTGAAATTTAAAAAATTAACTTCTAGATTACTTAGTCTTAAGAAATTTTCTTCTAATTTCAAGATTACCGTTTTCATTTCAATAACCAAGCTAATACCGAATATCGGTGGTATCACAAATAATATAATTTAAGAAATCTTCACCAGATCTTGGTTACAGGCCAAGTAGTGAAATTTAAAAAATTAACTTCTAGATTACTTAGTCTTAAGAAATTTTCTTCTAATTTCAAGATTACCGTTTTCATTTCAATAACCAAGCTAATACCGAATATCAGTGGTATCACAAATAATATAATTTAAGAAATCTTCACCAGATCTTGGTTACAGGCCAAGCAGTGAAATTTAAAAAATTAACTTCTAGATTACTTAGTCTTAAGAAATTTTCTTCTAATTTCAAGATTACCGTTTTCATTTCAATAACCAAGCTAATACCGAATATCGGTGGTATCACAAATAATATAATTTAAGAAATCTTCACCAGATCTTGGTTACAGGCCAAGTAGTGAAATTTAAAAAATTAACTTCTAGATTACTTAGTCTTAAGAAATTTTCTTCTAATTTCAAGATTACCGTTTTCATTTCAATAACCAAGCTAATACCGAATATCGGTGGTATCACAAATAATATAATTTAAGAAATCTTCACCAGATCTTGGTTACAGGCCAAGTAGTGAAATTTAAAAAATTAACTTCTAGATTACTTAGTCTTAAGAAATTTTCTTCTAATTTCAAGATTACCGTTTTCATTTCAATAACCAAGCTAATACCGAATATCGGTGGTATCACAAATAATATAATTTAAGAAATCTTCACCAGATCTTGGTTACAGGCCAAGTAGTGAAATTTAAAAAATTAACTTCTAGATTACTTAGTCTTAAGAAATTTTCTTCTAATTTCAAGATTACCGTTTTCATTTCAATAACCAAGCTAATACCGAATATCGGTGGTATCACAAATAATATAATTTAAGAAATCTTCACCAGATCTTGGTTACAGGCCAAGTAGTGAAATTTAAAAAATTAACTTCTAGATTACTTAGTCTTAAGAAATTTTCTTCTAATTTCAAGATTACCGTTTTCATTTCAATAACCAAGCTAATACCGAATATCGGTGGTATCACAAATAATATAATTTAAGAAATCTTCACCAGATCTTGGTTACAGGCCAAGTAGTGAAATTTAAAAAATTAACTTCTAGATTACTTAGTCTTAAGAAATTTTCTTTTAATTTCAAGATTACCGTTTCTAACAGGACACTAAATTTCGGTGATATGCCTGATGGATATAATTATAAGAAATTTTCTTTTAATTTCAAGATTACCGTTTCTAACAGGACACTAAATTTCGATGATATGCCTGATGGATATAATTTAAGAAATTCTCTTTATTTCAAAACATATGTATTTTATGTATTTATTTTTAGTAAGTATTTTTCATGTATGTATTCATGTATTGACACCTAAATCTGACACGAAGCTACAGTTGTAGCCACAAGATCACATACCGAAGTTTATTGAATTATTGCATGATTTTATAGGAACTTTTGCTTTGTTTGTAGCATAACTTTAATCCAGCGAATAAAATTTTAATTAAGGACTTATGTGTGCTTAATTATTGCACTGTAAATGATGTAACAATGCAGCAGATTCAGCGAAATTTTTTATCCAACACTCAATAATTCTATGTAAGAAAAAGTACGATGAAGAATCCCCCCCCCCGCCGCTCTAAGAAGAAAAATATTCACCTTCACGAGATGTTTGCTTCCTACTTATTTTTTCAAATTTATTTATTTATTTTTGAATTCAGCATTTCCTTATTCTCCAATAGGCTTATTACAGAAATGTGATATTTTTTACTACTTTACTTTTTTTATATATTATTCTGTACGCAAGAATATTTAAGACTATTTACTCATTTTTTTTTTTTTTTTTGCACAATTTGTTCCATATTTTAAATAAAATTAAGTAGTCATATAAATAATAAATAAATACATTAGTATAAGCATAAAATTAGCATTCAGGTATTCATTTGTGATGAGGACATTAAGACTGAGTAGTTATTGCTTTTAACAATAATTCTTTAACAAGTAAAAATATATTTTCCTTAAAAAATCAGTGAGGTCTTTTTTTTTTATGTTCTTAATGCGAATGCACATAATACGGATATACATAAACTTTCTGTCTTAAATATCCTGTATTACATTGGATACTTAAAGTGTTATACTTATATTTTTAATATTAAATCTAGATAGTAATCTTCGTCCTTAAAATCTGATTTTCTACATTTTCATTCTATGCAAAAATTTGGGTTTGGAAATTCTTATCTTTTATTCTTATTTAATTTTGATAGGAGATGATTTTTAAATCTTAAAATATTCCGTTAATCCTATAAATTTTTAAATAACTGTTTTCTCTATTGTCTTTAGAAACTCAATTCGCTATTGCTTCATAAAATGATCTGCTGCAATTAGAATTGATCGAAATGTTCAGAGCACCGTAGAGTTGGTTTATAACCAGCTTTTCTATTTCAAATACAGATTGATACTGATACCTTGCTGTTCCTGAGACTTTTACTTGATACAACAATAGCATATCCCTTTCCTTTATATTAAACATTATCTATTAATAAATTTATCTTTAAAGAATATAATCTCTGCCCAAGCTGATTGCCACTCAGATTTTCGGCAGCTAATTTCAAATTTGTACTTTGCTTTTATTGAATTATAAGGTGTTTTATTAAACTTAAAAACTGATAGCATGAGATTAACTTTTATTTTGTTTTTTTAATATCGGAACTTTTATTTATATTTAAATTTAAATATATAAATATTTCTTTTTTAATTAAATTTTTAAATCTTTGTGTTCTAAAAATTCTATTCATGTTTAACTGTAACTTTTTTGCTTTTGCTTAGTTTATAATAATAATACCGTTTTGTAAATTATTTTTTTACTTAGACAAAAATAAATTCATTTATTTATTCAGAGAAAATCCCATCTGTCTTGTCCATTTAATAAATATTCTAAAAATAAGTGAAAAAATATTTTCAAAATATTTTAAATCTAAGTAATATATAGGATACTAAAAAATAAAGCACGCGAACATATCTTTTCATCCTGACACTTTGTACCAGATTGATAAAATATCACACGACCGAAAACGAGTGATGGTCAAGAGATTACCTATAATCATCAATTAAGACAGAATTTATTTCAAGTACCTGATACTTTTAGTCTAAATTCTACCCAATTCTAATGAAAATGACAATAATGAATTATATTCTAACGATTATTAACGAAGAAAAAAGGACAAAATATTATAACAGTTGCAATAATATTTTTTCTAAATGATTAATTTTCCTTCTATATTAGTCGTCAATCATTTCAAAACTGGTTTTACTAAACAGGAATCAGGCAAAGGTCAAAAAAGAAAAAGTGCTGTCTGGGTCATTCGGAGATACCGCTCATAATGACCTATATATTAATGGGCTGACCAGAAAGGCATACATTGCGATTTTTAGTTACTTTTTTCAATTCGTATATTTTTATCCTGTGTAATAATAAGTATTTGAAGGATGATTTCTAAAATTTCACTAACATTCTGATTGTCGGTTGTGTTTCTACTGTGAAGTAGTACTGTTGTTTTCTCTATTGTTTCTCTAATTTGAAATTTTAATTCATATTCATCAGCAATTCAAATTTTGTGTAACCATAGTAATAAAATATTGTCTATACTTCTGATTTTGTAAGCCAATTCTAAATTAAAATTCAGGACTGAAATAAGCAGCTTTTTTTTCTGATTTTTTTTAAATTACGCCCTTGCCTTATATTCATTATCCAGAAAAAGATACATTGCGTTTTTTAGTTACTTTTTATCTTATATCCAATGTGCATATTTTAATTTTCATGGCAACATATTCTACCAAAAGCAAGAAACATTTATCACTTTTAAAAAACGCTTTGAATGTGTTAGACATGATTTATATATATTACTTAATTCGAAGATTTTTTTGGCAATTAATATACAGAAAAAAGTGCGTATTTTTGGCACATTAAAATTACCTATTTGCTAAAATTTTCTTTAAAACTTACTTAATTATTATCATTTTATTTTTTACTTTATTTTTATTGTATATTATTTGTTGAAACTTTTTAACTTTTACACTTATTTAATTTATATTTATTTCCATTTTTGTTTCTTACTACGCTTTTAAAATATTTTCTTTTAATGAATTCATTTAAAGAAATTTTTTATTTACTCAGATTTCTGGATAAATTGAATCTATTATGTTCTATCGACTTCGAATTAACTAACCAAGCTTATAAAAACATGAATGGAAGGAAAAACTTTTATTCTTCTCCTAAAGTACATCAGGTTACATCCAAAATTCTGAAATAATATTATGTTTCGAGTGTGACTTATTAAAATATTGCTTCATTTAACTATTCCGCTCAGATTTAGATATGCCTTTACTGTCCTTAGAAAGCTTATACCTCAATTATAGCTCTATAATAAGAACTTATGTTGTTGTTTCTTATGGCACTTGCCATAGACTAGCTGTTACGAAGACAGCGATTTTAAGCCGGTGGGGCAGCGTATTGTGTTTGTTTAGTATTGCCAACTAGGGACAAGAGTACGACTTTGCTACTCACACATCACTCATTCGCTTGCACAACTCCTTTTTACAGGAGGGCACATTCAGACATCTCACAGATAGAACAACCATGCCCAAACAGGGACTCGAACCCAGGACACCCAGATCAAGGAGAAGACGCGCTACCCCAATGCCAGGACGCCGGCATAAGAACGTATAATCAAAGCATTAAATAAAATTACGGAAATTGCTTTTAATTGAGATTTGCCCTAATTGTTAATGCTATCTATTTGAGCTATTTAACCCATTCAACAATAACGTGTCAGCTCTATAAAGGCTGTATAAGGTGTCAGTTAGGTATAAACTTCGTTTTCTTTAATCTTAATATCCCATGTATGTCCATGAAATGTATGTATTTGCATCGGAGAAGGCACACACTCATATAAGATAAATAGAAAATGGAAATGGTGGCCATTGTTACAAATATATATAGAGAGAGATAGATAGATTTCTTTGACACGTGTTGATTTAGGAAAGGAAAATTTAGGTATCTTTAAAATAATATGTTAAGTATTAAGGATTTTTATCCCTTTTCTCAGAGAGCGAGAACCTGCTGAGGAATACTCGATTTTCGTCATCAAATTACAAAGTTGAATACCAAAAGTTTCATATTTATCTGTAATTCCTCATTGTCCTAAAAGTAGGAAAGCATACATCAGAATACCTTTATATACTGTTGAGTAGTTTAATTCAAATTAAAAATAATATATTATTCAAGATAAGTTTGGTTATATATTTATTTTCATCGTATATTTAAATTAATGTGCTGAATATTTTAGTGATTTTTAAAACTGGTGAATTTTGCAGACATTTTTCAATTTTCTTAAAATTTTCTGCGAGGAAAGACTTTCAAATTTTGAGCTACAACCAAAACATTTGTTTAAATTCCTTTAGGTGACATTCCATACATTCATACAGAGAAAAAATAATATTTTCAAGAAAATAATTCATAAAGTCAAAATTCCTTGCATTTTTTATTGTCACAATTCACACTACTTACCCCTTCTCCCTTTAGTAATGTAGATGATCTTATTTTTGTCTGTCATACTTCGAATGTTGCCATTTTACAAAGCAGCATCTTTACTAGAAACTATGCCGGAAAGATTCGTAGAGATCCCGTACGTTAAATAACATCTGTTTCCTCGTTCCTACGAAAAAATTTACTGTCTTCTAAACATAATATTTTTTTAAATTTTATTTTGTATTCAATGTTGATTTTGCGTGTATTTTTTCAGGTCTTATCAACTGGTTCCTTTCACTTCCAATCTTTGTACCTCTTTCTCGTCTTTCATACTGCATCTACTTTATTCACATAATGGCTATAGAAAAGTACGTCCTTTCAATTGATGATTTGAAAGATTTTTCGTTTGTATCATCAGTAAGTAAACAATTCTTCCTCCACAGTCTTTCAGTTGAAGTAGAACGAAAATAAAAATTTAATTATTACTATATTGAAAACTTAGAAGATTAAATTTTGCCGTTGAAAATAAGAATAAAAAAGTATAAAATTTCAAAATCCTGTAATATAAGAAAGTAAACAATAAATTCATTACAAAATTCCATCAGAAAAATTTTAAAATAAATAAATAAATCGTTTTTACAAATACGATAAAAAGGCTTGCATGTTTTTGCTTAAAAATGCTCGATGCAAATTATTAAGAATAAATGAATTTATTAAAAATAATTGAATAAATAAACATTTTTCCCAACCAAGAAATTAGAAAAAGAATATTGCCCTTTAGATTTCTTAAATAATGCTTTTGCCTAAGAATATTTAAGCCCCATTGGCACTTAATATTAAGTAGGGCAAAAAACAGACCACTGAATGATAAATTTGAATGTCCTTTTTCAGTTTAAGCAATGTTACAGTTCTTGAAAACATTTAACTTCTATAGTGTCACGTAGATGCTATAGTATAGAACTGAATGCCACACACAAGAGGTAGAGCTAAACGCATTTATTAACTGAACTGAGAATACAGTAACTGACAAATCTGCTTTTATACAAGCAGAGAAAGTTCCAGATTACTCTTTTGGAGACAATAAGAAAAGTCCAGAACACTTGTCTGGCAAACTAAAGAAATGTCCAGTATCTTCTGGAACATGAAATAAAGGAATTAAGTATTTACATATACTATTAATCGCATTGTCTCTAGCGGGATTCGAACCCAAGTCTCTTGATCATGAGACCAGTGCCATGGCCATTCTGCCATGGAGATTCGACTGTCCTTCTTCAATGTGGCAATAGAATAAATAAAATTATGAAATAAAATATATAATAGCAAATAAAAGGTGTAAATATAATAGTGATACACGAAATAGACTATCCTACTTAAAAGCAATATATAAATTTACATAATATGTTTTGATAAAATAAGCGAAAAAAAATATTTATTTTTAAAAATAAATCCAAAAACTGATATATTGGGTTTTTTTTTTTTTTTTTGTATTTTAGGTATGGATTAATTGGCAACTCACACTTGAGACAGTGTGCGCCTCATTCATAGTCTCCCTTATTTTTGAGAGACCTCTGTTAAATTTACTAGGTTTGTTCTTGAGAGAATCTAAATCAGAAAAGAAAACTCAATGAAAAAATATTTGTACATCATTCCATGTTACTCCGTATTCCTTTCACAGAGAAGAAACTGATCTTCTTCAAGTATCAGCTTTATCATCATTAAAGCTGATATTTTATATTCTTCAAGTATCAGCTTTATCATCATTGAATAAATTGTATTTTTTATTTATTCGAATAATTTGACCATTTGCTGTGTGATACATTTTTATGCTAGGCCTATTATTATTAGATGTGAGATATTTCTACGATTTTTCCAATATATTGAGTCAAAACTAAAAGTCTGGTAGCAATATTGTAATACATTTTATGATAATAAGATGCGTTTTCAAGATTTTCAAATTGTGCTGAAGAATGTACTAAACAGGATTTGCTATGTATGTATAAAGTAAGATTGTTGTTTTTCTTTATCATTTCATTTTTCTATTCGATAGATAGATTCGAAGTTAGATATTTAATTTTAATGCTCTTGTTTTTATAGTTGAAATTTTCTTCTCTTTCACTTGACACTTACTCTTGTAAATTAGATAATAAGTAATTTAAATCCTTGAAATAAAATGTTTCAATTTGTTCAAATGTTTCTTGCCATTCATTTGTTTTTGCTTCTCTTTATATCACTCTTATCTCATTAAATATCAGTAGACTGATGTAAGATAAACTTCGGAACTAAACATGTAAGATGACCATAATCGAAGTATAGATGTTAGGAGCTCAATTACATTGCATGATGTTGAGCAAAATACAAGCATTTTATATGCATATTTTTCATATTATTGGGAATCGAATTACATTAAAAAAACTTTTATGGTATTGAAAACAAAGCAGAGCTAAAGATTATTTTTCGCAACATATGTGTAAACTGTAATAGCAAATTGATATCGAGTAGAAAAATGGTTTTAAAAATCAAAAAATGAATTTTTTGTGTGTGTTTGGTTAAAATTTAATGAATATTTTAGAATTAAAGCTTTAGGAACATCTGAAAAAATGCCTACAAATACTTTTCTATCAATTTAAATTCATGGACCAAAAATTATTTTATTCGTAAATTTTAATTTTTTTTTATTTCAAATGATATTATAATGAACAATTTTCAGAAAAAGAATTAGCTTTAGAAAACATTTAATCGTTACTATAACTTTTATATTTCCAAATATTGCTGTTAAATGTTTTTCGAAAATTATTTATCAGCGGCATTTTTTAAAAATTGGCAATCATGGTACCTTTTGAAACCGAAGAACGATATTTTTAGAATAGATTATTTCTGTATCCAGAAATTCTGCTTTATAGAAAAACACTTATAGGCACTTTCGACAACTTTGATTTTTTTTAACAAGATCGATTTTTTCTAAACATAAGGCAGATCTGAAATTTTTAACAATACGTATTTAAGTTGATACAATAAGAAGTCCTTTTATACAATACTGTGATGAATTTGAGGTTCTTTCGATTTGTTAGTCGATGAAGAAACAGGTCATTAATAACGAACGACGACTTTTATTAAACACGAAGAAACGAATACACAGTAAAGAAATATACAGCAGAGACGAACACACGTGATACACATCAGCACACTACAACAAACAGGAGCTCACAAGTAGTAAGCGGTAAAAGCTGTCAGACAGAATTCAGCAGGAGGAGGGAATCTACTTAACTACTCTCTACGATCTCCCCAAGCGTCTGAAAATCTCCACTGTCTCCTTGCTTTAGTTATATCCAACTTCCGACACATTACGACATGATTGGCTACTTCACACACGACTCGATGCTGCTTCTATAATAAACACCAGGACTCAACACACAGCTTAATTCAGCAATCGCTTGAGCTCCACTCAATACCTGCCCTTCGCTGGATTGATCCAACTAATTCGTAGTTGACTCTCTATGAGATTCAAAACCTGTCGACAACTCTTTTCACGACTCAATACACGATTCAATTCAGCTTAGAATGCCGACCTTTTATAGTTCCCGGAGCTAGGTCGAGAAGGTTCTGGAACAATCAGACATATATCGGTTCCTATTGGCTCTATCATCAAAATTCTGGAATATTCCAATACTATCTATTTTGTCACCAACGTCGCCAAATCGCAAAATGATCGAAAAGTACTGGGATCACTGACTCGGCACCCAATCAGCATTTAACAGAGCTGATTATAAAACGATCTTTCCAGTGATTGAACTAATTGTGCTTCGTGCAAAAATTACAGATTTGTAACAATACGTATTTAAGTTGAATTATAAAATTCTTAGTAAAATCATTAACAAAGTTTACATTTTTTTTAAAAAAATTTCTCCTAAAATAATGATAACTTTCGAAAGCTAAGTTCAGAAGCATTACCTCAAGTATTTAATAGTTTAGTAGTAATAACACTGTCATAAGTTCGGACCGCATCTTCAGATTTCAGATATGAATTCTTCTAAATTTGTAGCTTTAATATTCTTTTCAGTTTGCATTGTCCAATGACAATAAAAAATATGATATATTTCCTTTCGATTAAGCCGTGGTAGAAAAAAAATCAATATTTAGAATACATTTTCCTGGAAACTTCGTGAAAGACATACGCAATAGAAACATGATTCAAATTACACAATGCTTTTAGATAGCCATTCGTTTGAAACACGAGGATATGTGCTGAATTGCTAAACGGCAATTTAAAGTGTTATTGTAAATCGTATCTCTTGCAGTCAGATGACTTACGTTTTGAGTAAAGATAGCTCAACAGAGATTTCAGCTCCTGATTATGAATCATTTAAATTTTTGATTGTTGTTTATTCTTTTCAGTTACAATAATATAACAGCAATAAAAATTTGATTTTTCATGTTTAAATCAAAATAAGATAAATAAAAAACACAATTCCAAATAAATAAGTATATCTTCTTTGAAACTTAATGGAAGGTATAAGCATTTGAAATTCCTCTAAAATTACACAAAATATTTAGATAGCCATTTGATTTAAGACAAAATTACTAAAGTAATTGAAAATAATGGATCTGATCATATGCCATATGCTCTAATATATTTCTAATTTCTTGAAAAAAAATTGAAGCAAGAAATGGCTCTCAATTTAATATATTTTATTCAGACTCCTTCTAATATTTTAAATGTCTAATCTATTTATTTTTCTAAGAATTTTTTTTTTCAAAAACTTTTATGAAAATATCATTTAATAAAAAATGGCATATTTTGAATTACTGTATAAAATGTAGAATTTTTAAAAATTGTTTTAGGCATTACTGCATTTTTTTAGAATTTAGTATCAAAATTATTGAGTTCTTGACATCGTTTTTTATCGCAATGAAAAAAGTCCGGTCAAATATTAAAAACATTCTTAAACTATTTTTTTAAAACTCTTTAAAGCTTTCAAAAATCACTTTCTTCTTTTCATTCCTTAATTTGTGATTTTTTTTTTCAATTGCGGAATTTTGAAATAAATTTTTACTAATTCACAACCAAGTGGTGCATTGTAATAGTGTACTTAAGAGAATACGCCTTATATGGAATAAACATTTAATTAAATAATTCGATTAAATGATAAAATATTAAAATAGTTCATTGTGTTCGAGAATAAATAATCAGTTCGAGAATAAATACTTCAAAAAATTGAATCCCTGCTCCCCTGAAAGTGAGAGAAAAATAAATGACAAAGGATTCCAAAAATCTTATGTTTTTCATGGATAAAATGCAGTCTCAAAAAGAATCGTACGATCATCAAGTACGAGCTAAAATCAAGCTGTGAGTTGTGATGTTGTGTATATCTACTGAGCTGAAAATGTCAATAAAATCTAGGGCGGGGGGGGGAGAATGTTGGTAAATAAGCCAAAAAATTTCAAGAACACCGGCAAAATAAGTTTACGCCAATGAATCATTTCAAAGAAGCAAACAATTGTTTTTGTTTCTTTTCTGGAAACTGATGGTGATCTTTTAAAAATCACCTTAAAATTAAAAGTTTTATCATTTTAATGATATTAATTAATTTCTGCATATTGTTTCTTTCATCGGTTATTAATTTTTAAAAAATTAAACGCATGAAAATTAATGTTAACTTTAAATTATACTTTAATTTAATTTTAATTTAATTTTTTTAAATTTATGTTTTATTTTAATAGATATCGTTTTATCAAGTTTTATTTGTTCGGAAGTGGTGATTTAATTATACTGAAAAATTTATACTGGCTTAAAATTAAAAATTTTATTCCTTCCAACGATACCAATTTTATTTTGTTATAAGCTTTTCTTTTTTCAATTGTTGTTATTTCTTTAGGAAATTTAACATAGATAATTCGAAGTATGGAAATTTAAAGGTACTCCTATGCTAGGCAACGTTGATTTTAATTAACTCTGAAAGTATTTTTTTCTAATTTCCCTTTTCTTTTAATACATGTTTTAAAGTGTTATAATATTTCATACAAAAATTCTTCCTACGTTAAAAATTTTATACTTGGGCGGATTCTAATTCCAAAGAAAGTTAAGTATATGATCTAAATATAATTCAGGAGGTAGAAATTTATATTTTGTGCAGCCATCTATGATTATAATTATTTACTAAAACGCGTATAGTCTACTAACTCTTCAAAAGACAAGATATTTTTTTAAAGCGTCAATAAAATAGTTATAGACCCAAAAATTTCAAAACTAATAGAACAATAAACTTATACCACTTAATTCTTTTAAAGTACTTAGACAATTTATTTTTTTCAAGGAAAACTGACAGTGATAGTAATAAATCAATCAGATAGTGTAGTGCTGCCATCTACTGCTTTATTTGTATACTAAAACTCATCTCTCTACTGAATTACTAAAGATTACACTGTCTTATTTTTTAAAAAAAGACATAAATTTTAAACACATCATTAAGAATATTAATACTAGTAACAATATTTATGCTTCTCTCAGGATATAGAACACTTATACATTGAGGGAGAATAATTTTCTCAGAGACGCGAACAATTTAATTTTCATCAGCAATCTATTTTAATTACATACAAAAAAAACACGCTTTTCCTGATAAATTATTCTAAACAACAGCTTTTCTTAGGAAAAATAGAATAAGCAAAAAAATACTAATAACAAATTTTGTATTTGGCATAAGGCGATTAAAATTGTAACGATGGCTGCCATCACAACAATTGACTCCATCGCCTTACCGCGATACAGAGTTTTACACTATTTACTAATACGATATTATATATTTATTATATTGAAAAATCTCTATACATTGAACAAGCAAAGAATATAAGAAAAAATTGCAGAAAAATTAGCAAATGGTATTTTTATTTGCATCTATCTCTTCCAGTGTGAGTATATTAGATTTTTTTAGAATGCTCAGAATCTTTAAAATATTCTTAAAAAGCATATTTTTTTTTATTTGTATCAATTTTGTGTCATCAGATATATATTTGAATGCTGTGTCGCATAGTAAAAATCCTATTTAGCATTCATAATTATTAATTCTAATAAATACTTTAACAAAATCTCAGTATTAAAGTTTTTAATGCAGTAACTGCTTGAATGTAAGTTGTAGTTGTTGTAAGTAAGGTGTAGAATTTTAGAGCTAACAAAAAGTTTATCAAAGTCGAACAAAAGTTAATTTTTTTGTTTTTTTTTTTTTTAAATAAGCACTCAATTTTTTTCTCTAAAGTTTTGCATTTATTACCATCTGCATTATGTCTTATAGTTCTGTTGAAGCCAAATTTATTATTTGTTTCAACACAATTGGCATAATTAAATAAATGCTTACAGTAATCCTGGTTTTGTCTCTCTTATCTACTTTTTGTACAGGTATCACATTGAAACTTTTGATATTTATATGTCCGAATCTGTTACATTTTTAACATTAAGTAGGTCTTAAAAATTCTCTGAGATATAGTCGAGACCATTCTAAATAATTTCTCTTCTTTTACTTTAAAAATTTGCACATTGAAGATTCTGTTTGAATAACTCGTTGTTGTTTTTCTTTTTAATTCGAAAATCGCCAAAATGTCTTCTTTCCTAATTTCCTTTTGCTAGCTCAATTTTTCCAAAAACAATAAGTAAATAGGTAACAATAAGCTTTCGCAAGCAAAAACACTTTGTATCGTTATTTTTTGATATGTGTAAAGCTTATGATAGAACCTGCCGTTTTGGCATTTTAAAAGATTTATTTGCTATTGGATTAAGAGACATATCAATTTAACCGAACTTTTAAAAATAATTTTTAAAAACGAAACTTCTCCAAACTTGCGTTGAAAATGTTTTGTTGGATATTTTTACTCAGTATAAAGAGTATAGTTTGGACATTTGCAAATACCTTACTGTAGTATTCTGAATGCTTTATTATTCATCAAAGAAAATCAATAACATTGTTCCAAACTTCCATCCTTCATTATGTTCAGATTTCCTTTTTTAAGAATGGCATGCAGATTCAATGCGCTAGTGAATACACAGCATTTATTAAAAAACAACTTCAAACAGTTCTTGACGGCCTGACAAAAACTGGAAAAAATGGTTTTGTTTCTCATCTTAGAAAACCGTATGTGTGCATTTTTAAATAAATGTACAAATTATTTCTGCTGCTGAGACAAAAGTTTTAGAAGCGATATTTTGTAACAAATGAATAATTTGATCTCACATTATAAAAGGACAATAATATGTGTTCAAGCTTTGAATATTTTTTGAAGATTTCCGAATAAGGTATTATTAAAATAACACTAACGAAACGCTCATGTTAAAAACTCTATTAAATGACACTAATACACGATTCATCAACAAGACCAGTTTGAAAACGTTGCATGCAATTTATAATCAGGGAACCGTGTTTCCACAGGCGCATTTAGAACATCATTAGTTACTTTTAAACGCTGAATCTACCTTATCATGCAAACATCAGATATTTTCCCTTTCCTACTTTTATGCAACAAAGTGTATTCTCATTCTCTAAGTAGTAGGATTATAGATGCAATTTATCGATCATTATTTTCCATGAAAATTTCTCTACAAAAGCTATTGGACTTCGAATAGGACAAATGCTAAATACATTTAAAATAGACGATTTTCTTATTAATAATCAATATCGAAAGGATTCCCCGCCCTCCAAACCTTCCATAGCAGGAGAAAAAAATTGAATTTAATTGACGATTTTATATATTTTCCTAAACAATCTTTGTTGCTTCTATGGTACTTGCCACTAACAAGCCTGCTGTTACCAAGACAGTGATTTTAGCCGGAGGGGGAGAGTCTCTTGTTTTTACAGTAACGCCAACTAGGGCCAAGAGTACGACTTTGCTTCTCACTTGCTTGCACAACCCCTTTTTACAGGCGAGCACATTCACACACCTCACAGATAGAACACAGGAAAATAACAACCATGCCTGAACCGGGACTCGAACCCTGGACGCCCAGATCACGGGGAAAACGCGCTACCTCTATGACAGGACACCGGCTCCTAAACAATCTACATCTGATATAATAATTCAAAAAAATTTCCTTGAGTATATAGAAAATAATTATAGCTTTATCCTTATGAATAATGAAAGCTCAGATTTTGGAGATCATGTCGATTCAGAAGTTACTTTCCTAGATATTACAATTATAGAAAACTTCAAATTTTCTGTTCTTCTTCATCACGGCTACTACAGAGGTCTTGTAAAAATTTTATATTGAATTTCTAAAAATATATTATTTATGCAGATTCCTAGAAAAGTACTAAAGCTTTAAAAAGTTTTATTCGCATAATCATTTCTTAATTCAGAAATATTTATATCTCCTAAATATACTCAAAAATTATTCCATAACTACGTATTGTTAGATCTCGAAACATACTGGATTCCCAGAAATTGGCAATGGCGACGTTGTGATCATAATTTAAAAAAAAGTATCAAAGATAATTTTGTTTCCCCTTAGTAGATGCATTACAAATTTTTAAAACATCTTAGAATCGAATACGGCAAACAATATAGGAAATGAATTTTATAGAAGCCTTACGATATTCAGTACATTTCAAACCTAGATCTCTCTAATTTTCTGTTGGCTCCTGTGAGATTTAAATTTGAATTTTTAAAAAAAGAAAGAGATAAAATTTCAATAAATAAAAAAAGAACTTTTTTTGCTGAAACTAAATATATTTTTTAAAAATATGATTACAGAAAATAAAGTCCTTCAACATTGTAATCTTATGTACATCATAGAACTTTTTTTATATAATTATGGAATATTTCCAAGAATTATTCAATAAAAGTTTTCTGATTCAGCATAAAATTCAGTTTTATCTTTAAAAAGATTCAAATGTTTTAAATAATATTTTATTGTATTTCAATCAATAAATGTACTTCTGAAAACAATTATGAATGAATTTTATTTTCCTTCGATCCTATAAATCATATTCAGTAAAATTATCTTGCAGTTAACTTTTCCATCTTCTGATATCAAGCTTGCCTGAGTTATAAAGCTGTGAATATCATTATTTTAAGACAATCAATCGTTTCATTATTTTAGACATTCAGTCTTCGGGAAAATCCAAGCACTGATTGGCGTATTTTCTTCAATACGATAGATAAAGAGGATTAAATTGCTCGTTTTTATAGAATAGAGCTATTAAATTTTTCATAACTTAATCAGTTTTAATTGCAAAAGAATTGAACTTTTTTTTCTTTTAAAATATTAGTGTCTCAAAAATATTTTATTAAATATCATTGTATATATATACCACATAAATTATAATTATCTTTTTCTTTTGGACCATTCTTTATTAGATATATATGTCAATTAATAAAGTTTTGTGAATTAGCTGTTGGGCCCTGATTAAAGTGGATATCCTAAAATTATGTATGCCTTGAATAAAATTGAACTATTGAATTAGTAATATAGCTATTTTAAAATATCACAGAAAACTTTTTCTCGCATTCAATTTTTAAAAAATCATATTTCATTCGATTTCATACAAGCATGTGCTGAACACTGCATTTTCTTAGATATAGTTCATAATAAGGGTTAACTTAATCTTTCAATTTGAGTTTTTGTGAACATGATGGCAAAAGCATTGATAGTAGTTAATTTTTGCCACGCACTCATAACTTGCTTGTGTAGGCTAAATCTTGTTTTCTTTTTTTTTGATAAATAAGTAATTGGAAATTGTAATTGAAATAGTTTTAAAAATTTATTTAAAATATAAACAATTTATGGGTAAAAATACTGGTATGATTGAAAAGATTATTTTTTCAACTTTAAGGAGACAGTAGACTTTGAAATAAGCAAAAACGGACGAAAATGTGCAATTTTGTTTTTATCGCTTCATCACCAAAATATATGTTTATATTCAACTAAAATAGTGTTATAAAATGTATTGCTCAGTAAAATAAATATTTTAAAGCTTAAGAGGGAAAAAAAGTACACTTAATCATTACATTACATTAAAAGTGCACATTTAAATCTACCAGTATATATATATATGCCAAGTTTGTTAGATCTAGGTAATATGGCCTGGCGTATAGAGAGCCAAAACATACACATTCACGCAAACACATGCATCTAATTATCAGCCTTGGTGATACTCCGGGTATTGATTGGCGAATTTTCTTGAAAATCGTGGAAGGAAAAGTCTAAAACCATGAGTTTTTATAGAGCAGTGGTGAACAAATTTTCATAAATCAGTCAAATTTAGTGATTGATTTAGTTCATAGAAGCGCAACTCTTTATATTTAAAATATGAGTTTCTCAAAAATATTTAATTCAATATGATTCAAAGGGCATAGGATCTATGTAAAATTTTAAATTAGCAATTCATCAGAACATTTATTGACTCAAGTTACAAAAAAATATTATTATTTACATCATTTAGATTATTTTGTTAACAGATGCATGCCTATTATTAAAGCTTTACAAAATAGCATATTGGTCCTAATTAGAGTGAATATCCTGTAAATGCTAAACTATATTTGCATTGAATAAAACTGATTTATTGAACTAATAAGCTAGCTAAATATGTAAAAAATAACAGAAAAATTATTCTTGCATTTATTTTTTTAGGAAACATTATATTTCAAATTTATTTCATTTCATACAGACCAGAGGCGGCGTTAGCAGGGGGGGGGGGGTAAGGAGGGCAATTGCCCCCATTTCGGCAATCGCTTGACTCTTAGTCAGCGAGAAATTGAGAGTTTCATCGGCAAAAATCTTCATCATCTCAGTATTGTTGTAAAGAGCTGCCTGCACATTATCGAATATAATAATTTAAAAACAACCTTTCAAACTTAATATGTTGCGAACAGTCGAAATATTCAAGTAAAGTTTAAAGCAGTTACGTTATTTTTGGCAAAATAATTGTTAAGGTGGCAAGTCATTAAGATGCCTCATTTTGTGGGCAATTTTTGATCGGCTGACTATAAATGCAATTCAGTGGATGTCGAAGAAGTTAAATTCGCAGATTTTAAGGCTTTTGATTGAAAAATCGTTCAGCAAGCTTATAATCTGCATTACTTTTGGCAGTATATCCGACAAGGTGAAAAAAATATCGCATTCTACCGACAATTTCTGGACGGCCAACTATGAACTAAATCCGATGGAAGTCCTCGGATTTTCAGACATCTGATTCAAATATCGTTCATTAAGCTTATAATTTTTACTATGCTTTGCATTATAACCGATAAGGTTACAGGTGATGAGATACCTCAATTTGCCAAAAAAAATTTATCGGTCGACTGAGAACTCAATGGACTGAATGCCGACGATGTTAAATCCACAGATTTTTAGGCATCTGATTTAAATGTCGTTCATTCAGCTTATAATGTGCGCTATATTTAGCAGAATAATTAATAAGCTGACAAATGAATAAGATGTCGCATTTTTGCTGACAGTCTTTCGGCTAAATTGTTATCATTGGTTAAGAGAAAAAATGTTTTCTTCGAATATTTCGATTACCTGCAAGTGGAATTAGGGAAATATACACTTTTATATTAATACAACTACTTAAGTATAAGGAAGGTTGTCTTTGTTTAAGCTATTGACTTAGTTTTAAGTATTATTAAATCACTACCTTAAGCCCAATGAAAATATTTTTTAAAAAAAGACATTTTAAAATAAAAGAGGTATTTTAAAAAGTTCTGCTAGAATAGTACAAAGGGCGAAAAATGCCAAAGTTTTTGTTAATTTCTAATTAATTGAACAGTTAATTAATTTTAACCTTTTGAAAATTTGGGAGAATTTGGACTAGTTGCTTAGAAGTGAATGCGGAACATGTGTGAATTTGTATATGCATACATAGTCACAACAATTTTTATTTGAGTTAAGATGAATGGAAAGGAAGACAGCCGAAACAGTGAAGAGTATAGGTATCTGACTTTTTATAAGCACTTAACTATTTTCGGGGAAACGGGTGACGTTACATCTGGCAGGAATGAGAATTGCCATGTGAGAAAAAGAGGAAACGTTACAGTATATCAAGAACAATATCGATTACACTTTTCAAAACATAAGTTTGTTATAATTTAAATTCAACACTACTTACCATCAGTTTCAGCAACAAAAATATTTTGCACATTATTCTTATTTTCGAAAATAGCTTCAGAATTGGCTATAAAAATTATTATTAGATTTTTATAAGCTTTAAGTTAATTTTCATAGATATATTTTGTTCGGGTAATTATTAATTTATAAAGACATTAAATTTAAATATAGAGTCAATTTTCTCAAATACATGCTATTCTATTCCTTCATAAATGATTTGACTTATTTTTGATAAATCCATTGATTGAATGCAGCAAAATAAAGCTCAGATTAAAGAGGTAACTATCTATTTATATAACACAGGTGAATACTCTTCAAATTATATCTGTTTATTACTGAATTCATAAGAATTCGGTACCATAAGAAAAAAATATGATATAATCTGCATAGCGTTACCCCAACTGGCGTAGAAAAACTCACGCATTTGCGTTCCGTAACTGGCGATGGAAATTCACGCATGCGCATTGTGCTCTGATTGTTGACATGACAACCATTATCAATGGATGATTTAAATTATTTTTAGGTTAGTTGCATGTTTTTTGTAATTAAATTGTATTTATGTTAGTTATATATTTTTTGTATACGCTTATAGTTTTAAGTACATCGTTTTTTTTAGTTTTTTTTTAACCTGTTTTCAACCAATTATTTTAAACGATTCGTTTTATTTTCTTAGTGTTTGATGCATTTAAAATTAAACATTGTTAATTAATCGTTCTGTTCATGATGAATCTGAGAATATTTTGTTGACAAATTCTTGAAATATTACATAAATTAGGAAAGATATTCTTTAGTGGCTATAAAGTTTAAACGCTCAGTGACTGTTTTCAGTAATCATATGACAAAAAAATACTTTGTTGCAGTAAAAAAAATATTATTATATTAATTGCAGATTAATCCTTTCCACTTTAATTTATAGTATAAATTCTACGGGAACTAACAGAAAATTAGAGAGATACATATTACGTTATGACTGAAAGCGTTTATAATATTATGAGTGAATTATATATCAAAATTTGAAGTTTTAAAATATTTTGATGAAGAAGCTATTAAAGTAGGAATTGCATAAAATATTTAATTATTAAAATTTTAACGAACATTAAGATTGGCGAACCGGCTGGTCGCCAAAGGCCGCTTGTTAAATTAAATATTTTTATAGTGAATATGATCTCATCATACTTATTTAAACGTTTTTGTTATCAATTTTCTAAAACCTAATATATTAAATATTTCAATATAAAATTGAATAGTATTATTTTTAATCGAAATTTTAAAATTACTATTTTCTATTAATTTAAAAACTATGAATATCATTAAAACGCTTCGATATACTTTTTTAGTTTATCGGCAATGTAAAATTTTCTCTACAGCCATCCTTCAGACAAGAATTAAAAACTATGTTATTGTTATGATTCAACAGTGCATACTTATGTTTAAACAGTAATTGTTAAAATTCAATATTTGTTGTTAACAATACTTGAAAGTATTATTGATGATATATCAATGAATTATAATCTAACAATATAATATTATTTGCTTGTTCGCATTCAAGTGTGGTGAGCTTGAATTTGTTTGCGATTTCATCAAGTGAATTTAAATTATTGAAACTGCAGAGATTGCTGTTGGTCCTTGTGCTTTTATCCATTTTGTGCCAAGTCTGCTTTAAATATTCTGCCTAGAATTTTTCAACTGCCTTCACTCAATACGCAATTTACCTCGTCGTCATGGGCAACTCGAACATAAAAAACAGAAAAAAGACTGATGTTTCTGTGCAGACAGATTATCAACAAAATCAAGCAATCAAACATGCTTCAACCTTGACTGATATTTATGGCTCTGGCGAAACTGGAGTATATATGTTTGATGTTGATTCTGCACAGTCGGATTACGAAGATATAAAGACTAAATGCATTCTACCTGATAATAATCCTTTCTTGGACAATTTTGTTGCGTCCCCAATTAAATTAAAAGCAACTAATCCATTCTTGGACAATTTTGACGATTTTGCAGACGTGAAAAAAGAAACAAATCCTTTCAAGATTAATATTTATTCGAATGAGAAAACATTGCTTTTATACCAGGAAGTGAATGAACCTCCAGAAATAGATCCATCCTGGTTTGAAATGGACGAACCTGAATTGATAGAAATATTTGAAAACTCCAAAAATATCTTCAGTGTTCTTGACAATCCTTCGGAAAACGATTTTGCTACTAATCCATTTTTGGTAAGAAATCCTTTCGAACTAACAAATAAAAACCCGTTCAAAGACGCAATCATCGCAAATAACAATCCCTTTTCTCTTATTTCAAATGAACAAAAAATGCCTGAACTGAACACTTGCTCATGTCCAAAGCAAGATAATCTTACATTAGTGGCATCACGTCCCAACCCTTATTTGAAACGAAAGGTGAACAAAGTTGCGTCTTGGTTGAAGTCAAGAAATATGGTTACCAATTCACCATGTTATTTGAAACTAAAGTAGTGATATTATTGTCGGACAATAGTGAACATTTACTTTAACAGGTGTTTTTATACATATTTACAATCTGACAATAATAACGTTGAAATAATTATGGCAATTTTAAACAGTTTAAAAAAATGGCGAAATGTTATTGAATTACTTATGAGCTAACTTTTCAAGAACTGGGAGAAACATTTTACATCATCACTAGTCCTTCAATAGCTGAGATGGAACACTTAAATGATTCTCTGCGCTGTTCTACCAATATTCTAAAAAAGCCATATAAATCATTTTCGAACAAATTTTTCGAGAAATATACGAACACTTATATTCTTCAAAGATTTCTGAATTTATATACTATCTGACAAAGCTGAAATGAATGGACTTATGGATTTAAAAGCACAAGTTCAACAACCTGCTAAGAATCTCCTTGTCCTAATGGGCACGAGTAATCATTGTATATATTGTACATATTGTATATATTATTTTTTGTGTGTGTTTGATTTTATATTTCACCTGCAGACTCTTATTTATTATTAAAACTGTGACTTTTATATAATGGATATGTGCTATGTGTATTTAATATGCATGGCATGATAACAGCAAATTACAACTGTTATTACTGTTACTTGATTTGAAAACTTTCCCTACTATGACTAATACCTCACTGAGGTTAACACTGATTACGACTTCGGACATCAGCAAATTTCTGAGAAGACGGCGAATCGAAACTACCATCACATTAGTGTCATCTTTATGGCTACAGACACTCTTTCACTTTATTTCCTAGCGATTGCTGCAAACTTACCATTTTGCTTATGTCTTCTCGATGACTCATGATTTCTGTCTTGTTTCCTCGTCTCAGCGGCTCTAGACTTAACAACTCATTCTGCTATTTCGATGGTTCCACAGTTTCCATCTCGCATAGTTTGAAAACATACTATCTCGTTCTGTCAATTGGTGGTTCCAGACTTAGAATCTCGTTTTCTCATCTCGGTCTTGCAAGATTTTCCTAAACGCTCTGTCACCTCTGTGGTTCCTGATTCATCATCTTATTCTTTCATCTCGATGGCTCCAGGCTTGCTCTGTCATCATGGCTCTTCTATTACCATCCGGGCTACTCCAAAAAGAACTTGTTTCCTCATAATTTTATAAAATAAAGACTTTTCTATGCAATAGTCGAAATTTCCAATAGCCCTGTCATGATCCTTCACACAAATAAAATTTTCGGCTTCAATTTTTTGTCTCATTATTTATTGAAATGTTCATTGAATTCACTGTGTAATTTTTTTATGTATTTTATAAAATATAACTAAGTAAATTTCCAGTTATTATATAATTAAAATATCTTGTAACTTGTAACCACCTGTAACTTGTACTCTATAAGTGTAATTTGTACTGTATATCTTGTACTGTAAAAGTATATAAATATGAAAATTTAATTCTCTTTCTCAGACTATTAAGTAATCAACATTTTAAAAAGTTTCTTAGGAAATTGCATATGAAGTTAAATTCATACATTTGAAAGAAGCAACTATGTTGCTTTATTAAGAATCAGAGGTTTAAAACAAAAATGTAAGAATTTTGATTGCTAATAGAAATGCTCTTAGCAAGTCGGAAATATAATGACAATCATGAAGCAGAGCTTTAATAAATTTTTATTGACACCCTATTTAATGATATTCATTTCGGCTTTATTTCCTTACCAGCCGCCTTTTCCGACCAGCCGGTTCGCCAGTATTAATGTTGTCTAAAATTTCCAATTTTAAATATTTTATGTAATTTGTTCTCTTTATAATTTTTTCTGCAAAATATTTATAAGTTTCAGATTTTGATACTTATATAATTCAGTTATACTATAATGTAGACCTTAAACAGTTCTGTTAATTCTACTACTATATATAATTTTCTGTCAGCGCCCTAAAATTGCTACTTGAAATTAAAGTGGAAAGGTTAAATTAATACAGCAATTAATAAAAAAAATTACTAAAATCAACTACACCTTTCTTTAATATGAAAATTGAAAGCAGAAGCGTTTGGCATTGAAATTTTATATGCACTGCAGAATAATTTTCATATTTTATATATCTCAAAGAATTATTCAACAAAAATATCTCTTATTCATCGTAAAGTTCAGTTTTTAGTTTTACTTTCAAAATATTTAAATGATGTAAATAAAAATATTTTATTTTATTTCAATCAATAAATGTACTTATGAAAAAATTATTAGTTTATTAGAAAAAGTTTAAATTTTACACAGTCTTTTAAACAATCATAGTCATAGAAATACTTTTGACACTTCAACTTTTAAATAAATAAATAAACGTCTCGACCTTCTATGATCAAATCTCACCCATTTATGAAATTTTTTATTGATCAGTTTTAGAACAATCAACATTTTCATAATCATAGGCCAATCGCTGTCGAGAAACCTTGCAGAAAATTGGCGCATCTTCTTTGAGACGGTCGCTGAAGTGATTTAAAAACGCCAATTTTTATAGAAGAGTGATTTTCAAAATTATTCAGTTTTAGTGATTGATTTAGTCGATTGGAGTTCAACAATTTTTATTTAAAATATTGGTGTCTCAAGAATATTTGGTTAAATGTGATTCAAAAGGCAGACTACCACTGTGAAAATTTAAAACTCGTAATTCATCAGATTATCTATTGACTCAAGTTACATAAAATATAATTATTTAGTTCATTTAGACCATTTTGTTAGCTGATATATGCCCAAAATCAGCTGATGGGCGCTGATTAGAGTGATTATTCTATATATATATTAAACTAGTTTTTCTTAAATTAAACTATTTTACTCAATTAAAATACAGATATTGTCAGAAGTCATAGAAAGCTTTTCCTTGCACTCACATTTTAGAAAATATCATATTTCATTTTTTTTTTTTTTATTTAATGAAGACACGTGCTGAAAATCATATTTTTATATATTTAAAAATGTGATTTTCAGCATTTTTTAATTTGTGCTTCTGTTAAAGTGACGGCAACCCTTGATAAAAGCTAATTTTTTTCCCATGCTCACGAAGCGTGCTCGTGCAAATTAAATTTTATTTTATGGTAAATAAATTGTTGAAAAAATATGGTTAAAATATTTATTTAAAAATTTATTAAAAATGGAAATTAAAACTTGTAAATAAAACATTGGTATCATAAAAAAAATAACTTTTTGGATTTCAATTTGATGTAAAAATTATTTTTGTGCTATAATATTTTTGGAACTTATAGCTGAAAAAAGGCTGAAATTTCGCTTAATTTTTAATTAATTAAAATTCTAATCAAAAATTCAAAAAAATCGCTCCGATGTGAACATTTGCGGCCTCCAAGGTATACACATGACAAATTTCGTAGCTGTAGGTCGAACGGTCTGGCCTGTAGAGCACCAACACACACACACACTGAGCTTTATTATAACTATGGATTATGCATAAATAAGACGATTGAGTTATTTTCCCTAGTTAAAAATTCAATTAATAATAGTTTCTAAAATTAATCGTAATTTTTTTCTACTAATTGTTACATTCTAAATAACGAAATGGTAAATTATTTTTATTTACTTCACTGTGAGATTTCTCCGACTAAAATCTATTTAATGGTTAGATTAAATTTAATAAAATACTCTTTTCTCTGGATACTCTTCTGCAATATGCATGCTAAGAAGAGTTATTTTGCTGTAACAATTTGCTTTGCAAATTATGTTAATTCATTATAAATCACTGGACTAAGTAAATTCTATGACTATGAATTAAGTTTATTTAAAATTAAAATATCTGTTTTTGCAATCTAATTTACAGACTGCAGTTATTACACTAAAGAAATGTTATAGACTTCAATTGACGACAAAAAATAAATAGATCTGGTTTGGTAGCTTTTCAATTATACTAAAAGAGCTTATCGATGTACGCACTAAATTTATTAAATAATTTGCTACCTAAATTCTTCAGATTCTGCATTCAAGAATGCAACTGTTTAATCGGGAAACGCATTAAAAAAAAATTTCGTACTCATTTCTTTCTTTCAAAAATTCTTCGCAACAAAATCTATATAATTTCAGGTGCTTCTAAATTTTTAATAGATTTTGTATTAATATGTCTTGATAAAATGATGATTAAAATAGTTATTCATATATAGCACATGAACCCTTTTACTTAACTTCCTGATTAGATGGCACATCTTATTTGAGACAATTATTATTATTTTAATCTTAGAATAATATAAAAGCATTTGAGGTAATGATGCGTTTTCAACTGATTTTCACATTTTAAATTATTTAATATTTTCCCTTCATTTCAAATTAAAAATTTAGCAATTCAATGCTCAATCCAGACTCGTCATTTTATACGAAAGGGTTAAGAAAAACGAATGCACGCAACTGAGAAGATAAAATTCATTTTTTGGGAGGAATGCTTGCAATAGAATCGAGGGGAAAAAAGTATTTAACCATATGTGCCTAAAAATGAAGAAAGTGGAGTTCATATTTGAGATCTAATTGTTTTTTAATAAAATGCATTGATTTTTACTTTCTCGTATATGTAATACAGAGAAAGTATGGTAAAGGTAAAAAAAAATTCAGACTCGAGATTTTGACGAATCTCCACCTTTTAGATCTCCCTGAGTTCAAAAAACATATTTTTGGATGACAAAGATAACTCAAAAATAATTTCAGCTAGACGGTTGAAATTTGGTTTACGGTCTCTGCATCAAATGTGCAGATTTCTATCAAATTGTGAGCAAAATCTGCTCGGGAGAAGTACGTCTATCCGGCTGCTCAAATTTAAGGTAACACGATAATTACAAAACGAAGGGAGGAAGATAGATTAAAATTCGGTACACAAATTCAACATCTATAGTATAAATTTCTATCGAATTTTAATCAAAATCCAACCATGGATGGATTATCCATCAATCTGTACTTTCAGAAATATACAAACTCCATAATTCAAAAATACAATGACTAAAATATTGTAATAAATTAATTTATCAAATTTCCTATGTGATTTTGTGACTAAATGTGCCTTTTGTTTCAATCGATTGAGAAAAACATGTCTAAAACACAAATTCGATTTTTGGTTACTATTAACGCATGCCAGGGATAAATCACCAAATAACTCGCCAAGAATACCACCATAGATTCATTAAAAATGATAAATTCACACCAAAAATTAATATTTCGTAACTATTCTACACGAAGGCCATTTAAGGCATGACAAGTTTATTAGACAGAGTGCGAGAAAGTTTTAGAGAAACCACTCCCACTGGTTTTAATCCCAAATATACATTGAAAAATAAATACATAGGAAATCTAATATTTAAGTAGTCCAATTTTCACAAGTACATTTTTCATATCTCACATAAAGTATTAACTTTCCACATATATTTACAAAATATTTTCTACAACCTTCTTAAGAAAATAGTACCTTTGTATGTATTCCGCATCTTATATTGTTCGTGTCCAAACTATAGTAAATTATTTCCTGTGCGCAAGCGCTTATTCGCCTCAGATTCGAAATACATCCGAATTCCTGCTCGTTGTTGCAATTCTTATAAAAATTATTTTAGGTAGGAAAAGCTAAAAAAACAATTTTTGGCGAGAACATCGAAGATTTTTTAATTTATTATTTTGGATTTCTAAAATCTTTCTTTTATAAAACTTTTTGAATTAAGTTTCTAAATTCATTTTATATAGTTTACATGGTAAGAGTTATACATTTATTCATTTAACATGTTACGGCATTCTGGTGCAATCTGTGTTTCTATCTATATAATACAATCTGCAATGAAATGTAACTATATTTTATCCAAAATTAGATCTCAGAGCGAGTAAATATCAAGAGCCTCATAAAAATAGATTTAAATATTGACAATCTTTTGAAGGTCAGGAAAAGAAACTGTGAACAATTTTATACAAATAACTTTCTAAATTTTAATAATCAAAGAAAGAGTTAGTATCTGTATTAAAAAAAAGGTTAAATAACACTTGATTTAATTTCATTAAATGTAAAAATTAGTTATTATGAGTTACTTCGAAACCAAATTAGCGAAATTGTGCTTGCCCCCTGTCGGATTTGTCTTGCCCCCCTCGTCGGCAAACCTCCGCCGCCGCTCCTGATACAGACATGTACAAAAATAACACTTTTCTAGGTTTAATTTGCAATAATAGTTAACATATTTTTTTTATTTGAACTTTAACTAATATGAGGGCAGCGTATTGGTCCAAATTAATTAATTTATTAAAAGCTAATTTACGTCACTATTAATTTTCTGTATTTGAGTAAATGGTGTTGCATTAACAATAAGTAGATACATGATTCACCTATCCTCTCCTTTCATAATCAATGTGCTGTTACTTTCAAAATCATTCATTTTCTGAGAAGCGTCCTGAATTTGAAGCATTCCAAGCACCCGAAAATGAATTTACTTTTAAATAAAAATCGTGAGTCTTATATACCTCTGCTTGCAAGTGATGAAACATGAATTTTATTACTACTTACATCGCTTTTAATGAATCCTGAGGCTCTTTGTTAGGCTTAAGACTGCCAGTCTTAAGAATTAAATTTCCAGAAATAAAATCTTTAAAGATAAGAAAAGTTCTAACACTCTATCAATTATAATATTAGAAAGTTTATTTTTTAATTGTATACCAGATTATAGACATTCAAAGTCATCAATTAATTTAGCTCTTAAAATCTGTTCAGTTTTGAAAATGAAAGTAATATCATGAAAACTGCTGATTGTATCACCACATAACTTTCTTTTACTTTTTTATGCATAGTATTGTAATCATCAAACAATTCGAACTTGAGATTTTGACGAATCTTCTCGTTTTAGGCCTCTCTGAGTTCAAAAAATACACTTTGGGGAAATGTTTGTCTTTGACAAAAATAACTCAAAAACGAATTGAGCTAGGCAAATGAAATTTGATATACGAGATTTACACCAAATTTTTAGATTTCTATAAATTTTAATCAGAATACTGTTACGAAATTTCCGGGGTTCGTTTGGATAGTGGGAGTTATATGGTGTGGTGAACGCACAATCAGCAGGCGGCAGTAGAAAATAAAACAACGACGTTTATTTATACGAAGACACACAGAACAGCACAAAAGACAATTATCTTCAGCCGAGACGTGCAGCATACAACAGCAGCATATAACCAGACTCTACTGCAGACAGTAGCGCACAGCTTAGTTCAGCACTATCTTCACTCTGTCGCTGCTCCGCTTATCTCTGGAAGGCCAGTTCTTTACCGTCGATTCCGACTACTCTTCTCTGTCGCTTCCTACTACTCTCGACTACGACTGGTTCATGACTACTCAGCAGCTGCAGGCTGCTCCTTTTATAGGTCTCAGGAGGCGGGGCTAGAAGCCTCTCAACCAATCAGGAACGTTCGAGGCGTAACTCGGTTCCTACTGGACGGATCGGGAAAATTCTCGATGTTTCGGGTATAATCTATTTTGGCGCCAAAGTCGCCAAATTCGTCGCCAAGTCGCCAAATGGTAGCCAAATTTGTCGCCAAGCTCTGGAATTTCCGACGCGACACCGGACTTCGTCCAATACAGATGACTGTAAAACATTCTTTCCGATGGTGGAACCAACTATGCTGGGAAGCAGCATTACAGATTCGTAACAATATATTTAGAGGGAGTCTGTCTGTCTGGTTGTCCGAATTTTAATGTTAACTTGATAACTGCAAAACTGTGACAGCTAGACACATAAAATTCGGTACACAGATTTAACATCATCAGTGTAGACACTTAAAAAGCTTTGAGTTAAATATATCAGAGCATGGACTGTCTTATTGGTCTGTACTTTTAGAAACCTGTAAACTCGATACTTTAAAAACGAAATAATTTAAATATAACAAATTTGGTAAGGAATTTTATGACTGCCGGTGTATTTTTGTATCAAAAACACATCTAAAGCACAAATCCGATTTTCGGTTACTAGTATGACAGGGGTTAATGCCAAAATATCGCCAAGGATCACACTATAGATTCAGTAAAATGCTAAATACAAATTCGCCAAAAGTTAATATTTCGCAACTATTGTATATCAATGCCCTGTAAGGCGTTCTTTGGGATAATACTGTTACGAATCTGTAATGCTGCTTCCCAGCATAGTTGGTTCCACCATCGGAAAGAATGTTTTACAGTCATCTGTATTGGACGGAGCCCGGTCTCGCGTCAGAGGGTCCAGAGCTTGGGGACAAACTTAAAGACCATTTGGCGACTTGGCGACGAATTTGGAGACTTTGGCGCCAAAATAGATTATACCCGAAACATCGAGAATTTTCCCGATCCGTCCAGTAGGAACCGAGATACGCCTCGAACGTTCCTGATTGGTTGAAAGGCTTCTAGCCCCGCCTCCTGAGACCTATAGAAGGAGGCGGCTGCAGCTGCTAGGACAGAGTAGTCGGAATCGACGGTAAAGAACTGGCCTTCCAGAGATAAGCGTAGCAGCGACGGAGTGAAGCTAGTGCTGAACTAAGCTGTGCGCTACTGTCTGCAGTAGAGTCTGGCTGTATGCTGCACGTCTCGGTTGCAGATAATCGTCTTCTGTGCTGTATATAGTTGTCGTCTTTGTGCTATCCTGTGTGTCTTCGTGTAAATAAACCTCTTTGTTTTATTTTCTACTGCCGCCTGGTGATTGAGCGTTCTTCACACCATATAACTTCCACTATCCAAACGAACCCCGGAAATTTCGTAACAATACCTTTATTAGAGAATATGCGAGAAAATTAGAGTTGAAAGTTTTAGGGTGACTACTCCTCCTGGTTTATTCTCAAAAATATCACTGTGTGTTCCACAAACGTGATCCTCGAAATCTTGTTTCTTAAACAATAACTATTACTTAAATGTGGTTAAATAAAAGAAAATAGAAAGGCATTCAATGAGTTAAGTAAATATTAATAGAAATGACTTATGAAAAGTGAAATGCCTTTTATTTTACTGTCCAGCGTTAGAGCAAACAATTTTACTGCAAAACAAAATTATTAGCAAATATTTTATATGATTCATTCAGGTATAAATACGCTTAGAAAGCCTGAAAAATCACGGTTGCCTCAACTTAAATCAGTACTAGATGGCAATCAAGTTCAGCTTTGCGATTTTGAGCTTTTTAAGTGTGTTTCTTATCAGTCAGGGTTTGAAATTTAACCCAGAGGACTTGCACAATTATTATAAGTGCTGGATCAATGCCGTGTGCTTTACAGGTAACAGTTTCGGTATTTTGAAGAAATCGTCTAATAAAGAAACGAAAAATTATTCTTCTTAAATACTCTTAAAAATAAAAGCAATTTCTACTTAAATGACTTATAATTAATACTGAGCTATGGAGGCAAATTAGCTAAGGTTTTACTATTTAATCAACATTTTAAATGAAGATTTGTATTTGTTATTTTGCTGTTAAAACCGATATCAGGTCAAAAACCCATCTGCAATTGATTGGTTAGTTTCGTTTTTTATATCTGTAACAATCATGAAAATAATAATTAATCCTTTACCGTTTTACTAACAATTTTAATGAAAATTTATTTAATATTCTTACTATCAAAACCCCTATCAAATCGGAAACCCATTTGTAAAATATTGTTTAATTTCTTTTTTTATATTTCTAACGTTAATGAAAATTGTGATTATTAATCTGTCTTTCTCAGTCCATAAAACAAAATAAATATAGAAATGTTACTCATTTCATTAACATGAAATTATAACTTTTTTATGAAATGTCGAATAAAATTGATATATTCCTCTTTCTTTTATCCGTTATTTCTATTAAATAGTTATAAATATAAATATTCCAAAATTCATTAATTTGGAATTTGTATAATTACATTCAAGAGTTATTTTATTTTCTCTAGCAATTCAAAATTTTCTCACTAAATTTATAATTTTATGTATTAAATTTAAATTGTGACCTGATTGGCTACTATAAAATTCACAAGAGTTTAGAATTTTCAATGTTTTATTTTAATACTGTATAAAAAAATTTAGGGAAAGATAAAAAATAAGAACTATCTCGTAACTAATAATCTTTTTATGACAAGATATCTGAGGATTATATGGCTGTACTAGTAATAAAACTGTTTGGCTATTTTAAGGTTAATTCAAATTTTTTCTTTAGAAAAAAGGGGATCTTCAATATCTTGAAAAGAAAACTAAGAAGGTGTTAGTTTGGATCGAAATTCGCGACAATTCTAAGAAAGGAAGAGGCCCATTAAGATATTACCCATAAGGTAGGTTTTTAATCGAAGATAACCCATAACAGCAGTTTTTTGAGTCAGCGAAACATCGAAACTCATCGAACCATCATTAGAACCTATATGCACTGTCGTCCCTGGGGTTAATAATATTATACGTATAATACGTATAGTCATATTATACGTACGGCCAACACGTGAGGTTTTCGCTGTCTACGAGAAACAAGAAACAGAGCGATGACAGATTTTCATGGAGAGCTCCCTGGCTTGAGGTGGACGGAAGGAAGAAGGAAAGTAAAACGCAGCAGATGAATCTGGAAGTCAAACCAGTTCACTAGGACACCTCGAGGTCGCGAAATCCGTGATATCTGTGGTAAGATCACGCGATTTCGAACAGATTACAATGATAGTGCCAGAACTGATATATCCTCT
Source organism: Argiope bruennichi (assembly GCF_947563725.1). Lineage (NCBI taxonomy): Eukaryota > Metazoa > Arthropoda > Arachnida > Araneae > Araneidae > Argiope > Argiope bruennichi. Next base: position 110,621,053 of record NC_079157.1, on the reverse strand, counting down.
TTGAGTTTTCGCACCACATCAGTGGGAATATATATGGTTGCAAAAGATTTAGTGTACATCAGACCTGCTTACATGGCGATTCTTTGATGAAATCGGATTTCGAAAAGAGACTTTGAGAACCTGGAGCTAAGGCATTGGAGACACGATTTGCAATTCTCATGAACGAAAATGGATTCAATATCTAATATGCAAAGTTTAGGTATTAGATGTGTAGTTATCATTGACTTTTATGCTGATTGGTTGAATAAATTTACCTTTATTTTATTGTAAAAAATTTCAGTAAAAATAATTCTGTACTGTTCAAAAAGAAATAATATACAATTTTTTTTATTCGAAAAAATATTTCAGGTAACAAAAACATCAAAATTGTTGAATGTTTTTACGCATATAATGAATGATTAATCAAGCCAAAAAATAAAAAAGAAGTTATAATCAAAAAATCAAAAATGCACTTAAAAATATAAACATTTTTCAAAGATCAGCCCAGTCTTTCCTACTTCTAAACCTCCAGAATTGAATACTTTGAGCTTAATTTCTTATTCCGTCCTATCACGCTGCCTTTCTTATTTATTATTCCAAACATTCATTGCCAGGTAATCTACGTGTGAGGGAAACCAGCGTAAGAGTAGAAAAAACATTTACATGCAAGACTATCGTGTAATTCAAAAATAATAAAAGTTAATAGTGACTGAAACCATGGGATGGCGGCACGGATTCTAAGACATTTAGTGAATATACAACTATCGGGGATAAATGATACAACTGTCGGGAAGATTATTAGAAATTTGTGATAGAACATAAAGGATAGCAAAGATTTCTGTAGTAAGTTTTTTCAGGCATATTATATTCTATTACATTTCTTTCTGATGCAATAGAAATAATTTTCTAGTAAGTATCAGATTCCTGAGATGGTGTTTTGCTGCATTTTCTCGAAGGAAGGGTCGCCAATAAGTAAGATTCAAAGTCAGCAGAATAAATTGAGGCCGGAAGGTTTGTAATCATATCTCTTACATTAGGCATCTTGGAATTATCTCTACCATAATACTTCTCCTCTACAATAGCGAATTTAAGCTGAATGAATTGCCAATTACTTTAGCTAAGTCTTATGATAGCAGTCCCGGTCCAAATGGATTCAAGTATAGCATGCTACTTGGATGTTGCTTCACTCTCCAACCTATTGCATTTATTTAACAAAATATGGATTGAGCAAAAATTCTCTTCCTAGTGGTAAGAATCTTTTGTGATTTCAATCATAAAACCTGTTAAGGATGCAACTAACCTCTAAGTTATCTATTCAATTCACGAGCTGCTTATGTAAGACACCCGAACATAGTCAATGAACTTTTTGTCTATAAATTGGAAAAATAAGGATGCATAACGATATTACAGAAAGGTTTCCGTAAAGAAAGATAAACTCTAGACGCGTTATTCTTTTAGAAACAGAAATTCGTAATGCATTTGTTTGTCATAACCACTTTTTCTCCATATTTTTTATTTGGTGAAAGCTTATGATCGCGTTTGACACTATGGTATTCTCCAAACACTTTTTAATCTCGATTTTATAGGTCATTTACCTATATTTTTAAAGAATTTTTCTTTCGAATTTTTCATCATCTGTTGGGAGATTGCTAATTTGAAAGTTTTATCCTAGCTGAGGGTTTTTCCCCACGGAAGTGTCTTCATTGTAACTCTATTAATCCCATAAATTAGTCAATTAAAGCATTATTTACCACCCTTCATCCGAGGAACTTTATATGTTGACAATCTACAAATATCTTGCCAGTGTTCAAATATGAATTTTATTGAGAGATAATTATAAACCGCAGTGAACAAGTTAATGGCTAAGTTACTTCGCATTTTACACTCGTATAGAACGCGAAGAATACCAAATCCCCATGCACGGTCGTAAGCCTTCTCAATGCCAAAACACACTGTTACTGTATGCTATCTGCGAATAAATGCATTTATGATTTCCGGTTCTAATACACGATTATCAGTTGTCGAGCATCACTGCCTGAACTGCTTTGAAAGAGACTAAAAATCTTATTTGTTTAAAAAGACTGGACTAAAGAAAGGGACTAAAAATCTCATTTGTTTTTAGTGCCTGATGCCAAGATGGTAAGAAAGAATATTCACTCCAAATTTCTATTCTAGAAAAATGTAGATTATGTAAGAAAGTATTGAACAGTTTCTGTATCATAAGATAATTGATATTGTCGGAACCTGGAGATAATTTATGGATTTCTGAAAGCACCTTTTTAGTTCGGAGAAAGTAAAATCTTTGTTGTAGGAAGCATATGGAAAAAAATAAAATGCAAGTTTTTTCTTTTTTGCTGTAATTTTATGGTGTGAAAATGGAAGCGAATAATTATTACTGCTTGAAATTTGAGCTAATTTAGAGGCAATACAGTTAACAATGTCTTTTCATGAAGTAACATAACATTATAATGTAGATTTCTCATATTGTTAATTTGAAAATGCTACAAGTTTTTTTCACTTCTATCCCTAATTTTTTTCTAGATATTGTAGAATTAATGCTATTGACGTACCGTTCCTAAGATTCTCATTTCCCACATGTTTTCGTCATTAATTAGCTTTGGCTTTTTTATATTCAACTAAGTTTGCGTAGTTGGATATAGCATTGATTCTTTCTTCCTTTGTTTATTGTGCATCTTACAACAAACTGCATTCCACTAAACTTTCCTTTGTTTTTCAAAAGTGTTTCAGCTTTTACGTATTGAATAGTCAGCTGTGGTGATCAAGACTTCAGTGTCACTATTATCAGTGGTATTAATATAATTGTTGAGGCCATTTTCTTAGTTATGATAGCTATAGAATTAAATAAATATTTTGATGTTTGATTAATAGAAGAATTTTGTCGTTTGATATAATATAAAAAGAAATTATTCGCTATTATACAAATAATTAACAACATTTTCAGTAAAATAAGGTACGGAACACATGTTTCAAGATAAATGGAAGAAAAGTTAGTTCATGAAATATGTACATTCATCATTGTTAAGAAAACAAAGATTATAATCATTTAAGAATTATTCTGTCTGTGGACCAACAGTCCGTTATCCCAGAAGGGACTGTTGACATTCATATCACCAAGGATTATGAAAGGTTCAAGAAGCTGAAATATGAGATTAATAATATTAGTTTAATCAACGGGTTCTTTTAGCACTAAACATAGACAACAAACTGTGAGCATGAATCTGAACAGCTATTGACAGCAAGGAAACATTTAAAATTAATGGGGATGATGGGTACGAGTACGAAATAAACAAAGCTCCCCATCCCCAGTCTATTAAAATCCATTGCTCTCTCGGCTTTAGATAAATTTCTTGAAAGATAATAGTGAGAATTGTTGATGTCTTTCAAATCTGATATTTTATTTTTAACACAGCGGCAGTTCAAAGAAACAAAGCATTCCATGTTTAAAAAAGAAGAAAGGGGAAAGAAAAGCTCAAAAACATTTTGTAGAAGATGGAAGAATATCTGTTTTCCAAGTTGAAGACTGAATATCATCATTTAATATTCAACCACCAACTAATTTATTTACAGGGGCAATTTAAAGTTTTGGATGTTTCGCATGATTTTCTTTTTTCCTTGTATCTCGCTTTCTCCTAAAATTTGTCCAGTGATTTTAGAAAACACCAGTTAGGCAAAAATTGCGGTGGCACGTTTAACGATTTTAAGTTTTACAAGAAAGTCTAAAGCTTTAAATTATTGAAATCTATAAAACGAAAATTTAACATTAAATCCAATAATCCTACATTTTAAGTTTTGTTAATTTTTACTATTTCCAAAACATATAGTTCTTCATAGAATTTTGATTAAATAATTAAATTAATAAAAAAAGAGTTATTTTACATGTGTATCGCAATTTTTTAAAAAAAATGTAAATTTTTTACGAACGAAAGAAAAATAATCATAGAAATTAGATGGTGTAAAATCATTATAACAAGTAAGAAAATTAGTTAAAAATCAACACTTCTTTGCTGTTTCAGATGGGCCGGATGCTGGGAAACTGTTAAACTGCTTCAACAAATTAACACCAGAGGTAAAAACTGAAGTTTTATTTCATATCTCAAAAATGATTTTTTTTCTTCTTTTTTTTTTAACAGTCGTATAGCAGAAACCTTATAAATAAAGGAAATAATATAATATTTTAGCAATTTTATAAAGTTTTCTTTCAGTATTTTTCATCATAATTATTAAAACTTACTATGACATAAAATCGCTTTTATTAAGAGTCGTTTTAAAAGAAGGTTATTACGCCTCAAAAATTTTGTTTGCTTTATTGCAAATATAATTTTCCATAATAAATAATTTTTTTCAGTCTAGGATTAAAATTATTTCAAGTCCTTCAATTATTTCAAATTTTATATTTAACTACACATACCAAATAAAGAAAAATGCTCATTTTCTTATTTAATAATTCAGACTAATGCTGATCGTATCTATTTTCCTCATACCCTTATTCTAAAACTTTTGTGAAAATCTAGTTTTTCCAACGGAAAAACTCTGTATAAATAAGAATTTCTGCGATTTAAATAGCCTATAGCAAAATTATGTTAAAACAAGCGAAAATCATTGGAAAAAAGTTTAATGCAAGTTTCAAGAGTAAAATAATAATCTAATAAAATAAAGAATTCGAGTCATAATGTAGCGAATCTTTTATGAACTTTAAAAGCAGTTTTTCTAGATTTAATTGATTTTAGTGACTTTTAAAATTCTTATCTTACTAAAAGCAACGGAAAGCAAATATTCGTATTAATTTCACAGCTTGATTAGTCATCATACATATTTAAGTGCTGTAAGAATATTTTCTTTCTATACCGCTCAACATTAATTTTAATTTTTCAAAGGAGCTTTTTCTTTACTTTCAGCATAGAATTTTTTCTCAGTATTAAATTTTCAGCTTTTTAAATTGTAAATTGAATAGTCCGTTTGTCATACTGAAGTTTGCAGCTTCTAAATATCTGAGACAAGTTAACGAATCTAAGGCAGAAAACTTTCAAGGAATAAATATTTTTTTATTTGTTATGACTCGGGATTTCTTCACTTTCATGTTTAAATTTGGTATTAAGTAACTCCCTCTTTGTGAAAATAATCTCTTTAAAAATATAAAATCCTTATCGCAATTTTTAGTGACATTTCTTCATTTAGTAGATTTTTCCTGTTTGATGCATATGCTTAATATTCATTGTTTAGAAATTATGTGTCGGAACCCCATTAGATATTATATCCTGTATATATATATATATACAGGATATAATATCTAATATATATATATATATATATATATATATATATATATATATATATATATATATATATAATTTGCTACCTATAAAAGTTACGGTATTAATTAGTTGTTAATATAGTTATTATAAAAGCCACAGAAAAAGTTTCTTGCATATAATTTTCTAGAAAGTACCATATTTTATATTTATTTTATTGCGTACAGATACATACTAAAAATTACTCTTAATTTAATAGTTTAATTTGACCTTTTGTCAATATGATGACAACACATTGATAAAAGCTAGTTTTTTCACATGTATGCGTAACATGCTCGTGCAGGTTAAATTTCATTTTTATTTCGTATGAAATAAATTGTAGGAAAATAAGTTTAAAATATTTTTTCAAAATTAATTAAAAATAGAAACTTAATGCATATGTTAAAAAGTGGTAGCATTGAAAAAATAATTTTTTGAATTTTCAGATGATGTAATTATAACATTTTAAAGAGAAATGATAAAGTAATATTTTCGCATGTTATTACGGAAAAACTCCAAAGTTTGGCTTAATTTTTAATTTTTTAAATTTCTAATTAAAAATCTGAAAAAATCTGCTCCGAGGTGCAATTCTTACTTTCCAAAACATGTTAATCAAAACATATTAAGTGATTCATTTATATTTAATTAATCACTTCAGATGGTTAATATTGATATTTACTTATTTATCACATTAATTGTAATATGCATATGGGTTTTGGTCATTGTGATTAATGAGTTATTTTCAGTAGTAACCATGGCTATCGATAATAATAACCGGTCAATGAAATAAATCTATTGATCATTTTTCCCATTCCGATTATTCAAATGAATCGCAGCATATACGTTTAAAACGAGTACATTATTACTAACCGGCTGTACAGGTTCTATACCAGATATTTTTCACTTTTGCTTTCGAGGGAATTGAAATCGAAGAGAATATTTTCAACGCAATTAAAAGAAGAAAGTTTCTTGGAGTCTTTCACTTTGAGATGCCTTATTTATGCAAATATTTTGGAGCTGAAATTCCTGACGATAAAAGATAAACACGTCCACTTTATTGAATTTAAAAGTAAGCTGCAGTGGGAGGTATGAAAGAGATGTTTATAATAGACCTAGAAGGAAAGCTTTGGTCAGACCTGTTACTGACCAGGCGGAACAACCCATTAAAGCAACACTGAAATATAAATCGATTCTCTGGAACGAAGGTAGATTTTTTTTTAAGTGATACAAAATTTATGTATTAAAGATTTTAAAAAATTCCGGTTTAATAGATTTCTTAAAAAGCAGGTTACAAAGTGTTCAGACAGTGATGTGTGATGTAGTGGATTCTTAGCCAATGTATTAGCAAAACGATAGGATACAAACAATACAAATTTAACGGTATATGCTTGCCGATCGATCACCTTCACAGTTGCATGAGTAATAAAATGCGAAAATAATATTGTTTCAGGCTCCCTATGAGTATTTCTTTTATGTACTTTAAATTTTACGTTGATGCTATGCCTGATTCGTATTGTATCGTCGGTGCAGGATGCCATACAGAATATTGTTTTCAGACATTTCTGTGACTGTACTGCTGTAAATTTTTAATGGCTTATACCTCTGTATCGCATACTTATCAAAGGAATAATTCTATAAAGTTCATTGGAAAACGATTCTTAACTGTCGCCATAAAAGGATCTTGTTTGCAACCGCACGATTTATAGCAAAAATAACAGTTTCTGTTTGCCTGAAATATACTCACAGTTTATCTGAACTATTTAATTTTTCCTGTGAACATAGAGAAATTGACAAATTTTTCGATTTTTAAAGGAAACAAGGGATGAAAATTGTTATTAATTGAAATTTATATTTTAAACCTTTCCATTTGAATAATTTATATTCTGCTCTAATATTATTTTTATGGTTCATGACATTAAATATTCACTTTACTACAACTTATTTGCCTTTCTTCTTAGTTCGACATATAAAAATTATGCTCTAATCTATTGTAATGTATTAGAGGATTTTATTCTACTATTTTGTTTTATATTTCCATGAAGCATGTCTAAATTTTTCGCAAAATAAATTGAAGAAAAATAGGTGGCATAAAGGCGAAAACGGAAAAGATCAATCGATCTTGTATTCTAATAACCTATAGAACAGAAAAAAACGCTTTTTTTTTTTTTTTTTCGTTATTTCGTTGAAAATTTCCTGTTTACATTTTTGTGTATGGAGAGGAGATAATATTGTAATCGTTAAGAAAAATGATCTCGTGATTTGAGTGAATAACCAAATCCATGTTTTATTACTTTGTTTGTGAATTTGTTATTTGAAAATCTCGGTTAGATAGAGAAAATTAATGTGTCTTTTCACTGCACCGAAATTTTTTATTTCTGTCAGATTTTCTGCCTAATCAGGCGTCGAGTCAAACGTCTATCTGTTTTTTTTTATAATCTCTATTATGAGAATATGCCAATATATAAATTGCAAGGAACACTGATTGAATCTATCTAGTGTATGGTTTTGTGAGGAAGAAAGTATACTTGCATGAAATTTTGAACAGAGTCAGCCAAAAACAAAACTTCCAAAACCGAGAGCAGAGTGCTCGGTTTTCTCTCAAGTATATACAAAGTAATCAAAATTAAAATGCCTCTACTCTAAGCTCTCTTTACAGCACACTTCTCAGTGTAAAGGCTCCAAAATTGTTGAACATGTTATTCAAGAAGTGGGGAAATGGATTACCAGAAAAAAAAATTCCAGAAACACCGATAGATACAATAGAAAATATACTAAAAAAAACAGAAATAATCACAAAAAATCCACATAATGTGGTATGTAATTTTTCCTTTCTAATTTCTATTGCTGATATGAAAAAGATTACAAAAAAAAAAGATAAAAAAGTGAAGAAACTGAAACTTTCATTGTAACTGCAATTTCGCACTGTAAGCACAAAAATTTGTTTAAACCCTTGGTTTGCTGCTACTGTTCTAGGCATAAAAGGAATAAAGCTGGGAAAATGTCATTCTTATCATCGATGTTTTTACACTTTGCTTGTGATGTTTTTTTATGAAAACAAAGGAAATACTGCAATTGCACTTCGTGAGTTTCAATGACTTGAAAATTTATACAAAAGACCAGGAGGTACCAAAACATGCTCGAAAATTTTGTTATACCCCTAATGTCATAGCGCCAATATTTTGATTCAATTACTTTTATGCAAGATGAAGAGCCTGCATATTGGACTCTATGTACAATAGTTTCTTCGCCAACGTTTTACTAATGATAGAGTAATTAGTCTACTTTTCCTGCAATCTAACCATCTCGTTCTACACATCTTAATCCCTGTGATTTTTGGCTTTGGGGATACTTAAAAAATCTTGTTTATCGAGGACGTCTGGAAGATTTGATAGACAGTGTCACTCTGCATGTGAGAAGCATCTCAATCGACCAATTACGATCCACAGTTGAACAAGCTGTCCACAGAACGCAGATTTTACATCTGGAAGAAGAGAACCATATTCAGCATTTTCTCTTGCATCTATAAGGTCCTTGTGATGGAATGTTTGATGCTTTCGAATAAAATGTGCTACAAATGAGCATTTTGAGTCTTTTCAGCATATTTTTTGTTGTACAGCGCCATCTACAGGTTTTTCTACCCTTTTCCCCATGTCTTGAATAGTATGTTCAAAAATTTTGGAGCCTTTACGCTAAATAGTTTAATATATAGAGAGCTCAGAGTAAGGGTGTTTTAATTTTTACCACCTTGTATGTGCTCGGGTTTTCATCATTTTATTATAAAACGCAAACGTGTCAAATTATGCCATTGTTCAAATTGTGGCCGGAGTCGAAAAAAAACATTCCTTTTGCTCATATCGGATTCCGCAGGTCTCTCGAATCCCTCCTGCGCGCCAATGACTTGCATATTTGAAGTACCTTCTGCTGTATGTAAAATAGATTCTAACTTTTACAAATTAGAATTCAACAGAAAGAACAATACTTTATTAATATGCAAAAAGTGTCATGGAAAGAACACCTTTGCTGGCTAAAATGTTGATTTGAGATGATATTCATCAATAACTTAAGAAAACAAAGTATTTTTCTTTTCTTTTTTTTTTCCAGGAATTACAATCATGCTTCCAGTTGATAAAGAATAATTACTTCAATTACAAAAGTGATGATATTTTCGGTGCAATAAAAGAATTATGCCATTTTGATGATGCCAAAAGGGTTAGTTTTTCTTTTATCAATATTAAAGAATATATATCGTAAAAATGTATCTAAGCTAAGCACGGTATAAGCTTTGATATAATAACTTGATATATTAATATTATAAGATTTTGCTGTCTTATTAAATATTTTTTTCTTTAAATATGTTTCTTAGTAAGGATATAGGCTCAGTACTATATTAAGGTGAATCAGTATCGGCTCTAACAAATATATATATATATATATATATATATATATATATATATATATATATATATATATATATATATATATATATATATATATATATATATATATATTTAAAATATATTCAAACAATAAAATATAATAAGAAGTAATAAGAGTAATTGTTTATTTTAATATATTGTAAATAAAATGGCTTGATTATTTACTAAACTGCAAATCGAAAAAGTTAAACTTACAGTATTGATCGCATTTGCTTTATTTCTATGTATTAACATAATCAAAAATGTAATAAATTCGACAACAAAAACAAGGTAATGTCTAATTTTAGGGGACTGAGATTGCCTTAATCTAAATTTAACATAGGTCTTCAGTGCTACTGAATTTTAATCGCGGTTACAATTTGAAATTTAACTATTTTTGAAATGTGACAAGGTAAATTATATCACTGCAGCTTCAATGCATCAAATTATTTACCATGCGTCAAACATTCATTCTTTGTTTGAAATCGCAAAATGAATATATATTTTTCATTAATTAAGATGCTGAGGAAAAAACTGCAGTATTAAAAAAAATACCTTCAAGGTTTTCTTTTATGAATATTAATGTATTTGAATTGTTGAAATTAAAAAATTAAAAATGGATGAATGTTTATCTGTCCATGCGGAAGAAAAAAATGGCATAGAATTTATTGAGCTACATAAATGACATTTTGTGCATTTGCTATCAATGAAATTTTGAATATATAACAATTTATTTATTGAATCCATTCACGAGATCTTTGTACAATATTTACTTGATTTTCTTCCTTGTGATTTTTGTTGATTAACTTATTCAATATTTTTAATTCATTTGAATTTCAGAAAATCAAGCATATTCTTATAAATTTATTTACAAACGTATTAAAACTATGCCGAATTTGAAAGTTATTTTTTTATAAAACATTCTAAATCAATGCTTAGATTTTTTTTAAAAAATTCAAATTCTTTGAATAATATCTCCAGAAATAGACGCCCAAAGAACATCAATCATCAAAACTTTTATCAGCCATCAGTGGTGAAAGTAACTTTACAATATTTTAAAGAGAAATTAAACCAATCAACAAACAAATTTACTTTAAGTTATCATTGATATATTTTACAGAAATACTGAAGAAACCTGACTTATTAAGGGTTGTAGCAGTTGCATTACTCTTATCTTCTCTTTTGGATACTAGATGGCGATACCTGATGAGGCCATCCCATAGTGCATTGCGATTGTAATTAGAATGAGATGTGACGCTGAACTGTGAATCCGCAAGCGTGAATTTCTTGTCTTTGTGTTTGTTTAGTGTGTGAATGTGATTATTAAAAAAAATGCTCCTAAAAACCTATTGCTTCCTGCATGGATCATAATAATCTACATACCACCACAGGGTTTTATTTGTAGTTTCTTTATCGTTGGATTAATACCAGATTTCATTCTTGTAATTGTCAACAAAAGATTTTGCTCCAATTTTTTATGATTTTCTTACAGACAAATAATGCTAAAACAGGGAACGAGGATAATTCTTTCATTTTCGAAGGCTAGTCAAAAGAATAAGAGATGTTAAAATTATATCTGTCGATAGTTATGAACTGCAAAAGTATTTTTAATATGAGAAGCTATTTCTTTAGTCATACTATTTCATAAGTGAGAAATTCGCAACGTTCTACTTAGAAATAATGAAGTGTCACTAAATATCACATTATTATTTACTTAAGTCTTTGAAATACTAATAAGCAACTGTCTGAAAAAGTAACTGAAATGGAAGGTAGCTTTTAGTAATGATATGCAAAAATTTACTGTAGTGAATTTAATTTTTCTCAGATACTAATGACTCATTTTGGATCTATATTGTCAAAAGAGCAGTTTTTGACTTTTTTTATTATTATTTTTTTTATTTACAGCAATATGCCTATAACAAAACAGTAGATGGTATAATTGAGACTAGTAAGGTAAGAAACCGTAAAATATATGCTTTTCTTTTCTAATTAATGATTCTGCTAAAAATTAACATATGAGAAGTCACACAAGTTTAATTGAAATCGATTATCAAGCGTTACCTAGTGTCAATGCCTAATGCTAATTAATCCAAATTATGATCTACATCTAAATTATGATCTAAATTTAACTCTCATCAGATTTTATCTTTATTATTTTAATGTTTAAGTTTTGCTGATCTTTAGATATTTTTAGACATAAAAATGCTGCCTTTTTTAAAATTAATTGAATTAAAAGATTCGTATCTAGTTTATTGTATTGCTCTAACTATGCTTTATCACACAAATGAAATCACTTATTAGAATTTTGGATATTTAAAGGAAAAGATTTTTTAACATTTTTTTCCCCCAAAAAGTATTTGGAATATCTCACGAAAGAAATAAGAAATTTCTTTTAAGTCAAGTGGTATTGAATAGTTAATTTTAGTAAGAATTATAATCTTTTTACATTTTAGAATCATTTGTACATATACATTACATTTTAAAAAGATTGGTAAAATATTTTATTCAACAGAACATTAACATTCCATTGTTAAAAAAAAAAAAAAAAAAAAAAAAAAAAAAAACAGGAGAAAATTTTAATGCACTTTGACATATCCCTCAAAACAATTTAACCCTATTGTTGCTCGTTTTCATCACTAATACTTTACAAGGGGGGTGGGGTTAAATTATCTTTGATTATTGTTATTTTGAGCTAAAAAATGTCTACTTATTGAATTTTAAATCAGCACACAGAAGAATTCCTTAAGCAATAATATTTTTGTTGCAAGTGAAATTTAATTCATTATCCAATATAAAATTTTCATTTTGTTTACACTTATTTATATCAATATACAAAATTGCTATTGAGAAACAAATAAACAAATAATATTTTTAAAAAAATTTAAGTCGATTCCTACTTTCGCAAGAATTGAACTCGCATTCCTCATCTTCACGTGAAAAATACCGAAATCCTTGCATTTTACCGATTGAGCTACTGCCTGTTGACTTCAATCTTCATTACAAACTGCTAAAACTCTATTTGAAGTATTAAAAATTAATTAAATTTAATAATTAATGAATTAATATTTGAAAAAAAAACTGTATTAACATCAAGTGTCATCCACTACAAGTTTAAAAAAAATGTATTTGAACTTGAGTGGATGAATAAAAAGTATTTTATTAACGATTGAAAATTTGAACAAGATATATAAATATATATAGGTAGAATGTGAACTAATAGTAGGAATTTTAAAAAATCAAAGTGTATGGTTAAATTTTTAAAACGACTGAAAAATTTTAAGAAATTAATATTTGAAATTAAATATTACTTTCTAAAAATTAATGTTAAATATGTATCAGGAATGATCAAAATGATCAGGATAGAAAGAAAAATTATGAATTTTCTTATCGGTTATTATTTAAATTGTAAAAATTAGGTGATCATCGATTCAATCATTCTAATTTTTGATTAGGTAGTTTCATTCGAATGTTTTTATAAATCTATTAACAATGATTAATATGTTTATAGTTATCAGATATTCTTTTTATGTGTGTTTGTGAATATTGAGAATTCTATTTTAAAAAATAGTTTAAACAAAGTTTTTATTAAAAATCCAATGAAGGATTCCACACTCATAAAAGGTTGAGACACACAAAAAAAAGAAAAAAGCGTTTTAACATTTATAATAGTTCCTTTAAACACACTTCTTTATAATCTGAGGGATTTAAACTTCAAATAATTTCGCTTATGAATAAAAAAATAGTGTTTTGTTATGTATTGTAACTTTGTTTTATGTTCATATATAAAATATAAAAATATACAAAATATTAATAGTAAACAGAAATAACGCTAAAATTTTCACATCTTAACATTTAAAAGTAAATTGGAGTTATCCGATTATCAACATGATTTTATATTTTACAGAAGGTCTGTGGCGATTCAGACAAGACAGACGATTGTTCAAGAGATGACGACTTCCTTGTAAGATATTTATTTTTTTTTTAATTTAAAGATTTAGTAAAAATTAAGTTAATAACTTAGTTATTAATTAATGAATTCATTATTTTTATAAGTTTAATCAATTATTGCTATTTTTTAAGCAATTATTGCTATTGCTATTTACATATGTGTGACAAAAGTAAATTTATCTAATCAATACATTTTTAAACTATCATTAATAGATGCTAGATGCCACTAATAGATACCTTCGACGAAAATTTTATATTTATCACTCTCGATTATTTATATTATCTTTGAATTTCGTCTGCTGTAAATAAAAGTTACATATTGAAATTGAAGACTTTTTTAAGGTGATTAGGGTTTTAATCAAGCTAAAATCAAGCAAGGTTTTAATCAAGCTTTACGAAGCCTTCATAATTTGAAAACATTGTCTTAAAGACAAATGATTATTAAGCATAATTTCTTGATAATTTCAGCTTGAAATTATTTCAACACATCGATTATTTATAATTACTTAGTCCCTAAGACCTTTTCGAGCCTATATTTTCATAGGAATTAAGTATTAAATAAAGTCTGAGCAACAGCTGTAGCCGGCTTCCTGGCCTAGGGATAGCACGCCTTTCCCGTGATCTGGATGTGGCGGGTTCGAGTCCTGCTTTGGGCATCGTTGTTCTCTACGTTGTGTTCTATCTGTGAGGTGTGTGAAAGACCTGAAAAAAGGGGTTGTGCAAGCAAGTGTGTGAGTGTCATCTTCGTATGAGCTAAAATCATACTTCTGCCCTCGGATGATCAGGGGTCCTTACCCTCCGAAGCTAATGTACCCTTCTTTCCCCGATCTCTTACTTGGCTTGAATTGGAGTTCAATCCAAGGGGGGTAAGCAACAACAGCTGTGTTCCTCTTGAAGTCCCTTTAAAGTTTATCTTTCTTATTAAAATGCAAAATGGCTCTTTAAGTTATTAAAAAAAGATGAAAGAATAGAATCATAAGGAAAATGAATATTAATGTGAATAATGAATATTATTTCACATTAAGAAAATGAATATTTTTCTTAATTGTGCGCATTAAATTATTACTAGCATTATTCCCGTCAAAGAGCTATTTTGTTGGGAGTTTCTAATCAAGCTAAATTTTTATTCCGTATTCTTTAGTTATCTTGTTTGTGCCTTCTCCGTTTATCAATAATAAGGAAAGATAAGAATATATAACGCCCATAAATGAAAAAGTTTATTTTCCGAAATCATGAAGTGGACAAATGGTAATTTCTATCTTTTCAACGAAAGTTTCGTTTAAAGATGATATTTGAGATTCTGTCGAACCCATAATTAAAAAAAAGAGAGAGTGAAAATATAATTAAAAGTTATTAAATACATCAAAAATGTTCATAATAAATTGTTGTGATTTTAAAGTTTACAAATTTCGCTGCGTTTCATCTTTGTTTATTCAGGAACGGAGAGATGAAAATAATTGTTAGCCTTTAAGACTCGATAAATGCTTACAGAACATTTTTAACAGCAGAAAAAAGCGCAGAAAAATCAGTTTTCGGATATAATCATTGAAATAAATAAGCTGTTAATTATTAATGTTCTTTGGAAAATGATTACACAGCTATAAAGGAAGTCAATTTCATATTACTCTTACTTCCAAGCACATATCAGCAGTGAAATTTCAAAAGAAAATCATAAGAAAAATAAGCAATTAATTTCCTCTCCCTCGAGTTAGAATTGAAATTGATTAAAACATGTAAAAAAAAAATAAAAAAAAATTAAATCGACAGAGTTCTGCCAACAACACAATTTTAAACGATAAAACTAATGAAAATAACCTTAAAAGATATGTAAAAAGATTAATGTTAATTAATCACAATACCTTAATGATGATGAGATTGTTTAATTTAAATGCAAAAAATATAGAGAAAACTGCAGGAAATTTCGTTGTAATTCCTTATTACTCAAATTTCATTTATTTCATTATATTATAAAATATCAATCTATAACTAAACTGCCGGCTTGTAATCCTGCAAAATATATCCTGTATGACATGTACACATTTTGCATGATTACAAAGAGTACATATATTTATACGCATGTTATAAAATATTTTTAAAAATTTGAATATATGAAGAAAAGATGTGTTTTTTTTTTATTTGGAACTAATGAATACATTATAGGAATTCATTTATGTATTTCATTATTTATAGATGTATGATTTTGCTTTATTTTATAAATGTAATAAATCTTAAACGATTCGTTTTTTATTCTTACAGACCTGCCTTTATGATAATATGAATCAACTGAAGCAAATGGGAAAATGTAACTGAAGTATATCTATCAAAAAGTAATATTCAATGCATGAGGAAAGAAAACTTGTTTCTATGTATTAAACTAATTAACTTTGAATGACTTGCCTTTTCAGAAAAAAATTGAGGGTATATGTAAGTATTGAAATATTGAAATAAAATATTAAAAAAAAGGCAAATTCACTCGTTTTCTTAAATTTTATATTGACTAAAATAAAAACAATTAGAAATTTTTTGTAGAATTTGTGGTATTAGATTTCGAAAGCCATCTCAAAAAAACTGAAAGTGATACGTTAGAATATTACATATTATTTTATAGTATCAGAAATATACTATGTAAGTAACAGTCAAAAAAATTCTGACTTTAAAATTTGAACATTTCTTCTAAATTCAGGCTTTCTTGAATCTGAAAAATTATCACTCAAAATTATGTGAATTAAAAAATGGAACAAGCTGTATAAATAAAATTTTATATTTGGTACTTGTTAAGGGTTTATGATTTGAAACTACACAGATTAGGTTTGTTGGCACAACAGCTAAACATGGCCATATTGTGCCAATTTTTTTTTTATTACGATGCACAACAGAAGAAAAGTTAATAACATTTGATATAAGTAGCAAAATTGAATATGTCAACTGATTTAACAATTTAAAAAATTTAATAAATTAGTACTTTTGGAGTCTTTGTAAATTATATATTTTGAATAATTCGAAGTAGCAACTTTTACAAGATTTCTATAGATTGCATAAAGCATTGTTGAACTGAACAGAAAGTTATAAAGTTTCTGCAATTTCAGTTTCGGGGAAAATGGTTGCTGAACTGAGGTGATCTCCTAATTTTGAACCATCAGTAAACAGAAATAAAGGTATGATGCTCATGAAAACATTTATGAAAAAAATACTAAAGATGTAGAAGAGCTAGGAAAATGTAATCACGCAAAATACATACTGTACGACATGAATGTATACATATTTCATGATTACAAAGAGTTTATATATTTATACCCATGAAATAGACAGAGCCCTTCTAGGTTTACAATTACTGGTGAATCACCAATTTTGAATACATTTAGAATTCCTCATATTCCAAATGCAAAAGTTGATATAAAGTATCTTTTCATTGAAAATAATAATCGATTATTTGGATTAATATACATAATACTTAGAGAATGAGTGTCTGTGCTTTTTGTTTTATGGAAGTAAGAAAGAAAAGTACACATTTTGCATGATTACAAAGAGTACATATATTTATACGCATGTTATAAAATATTTTTAAAAATTTGAATATATGAAGAAAAGATGTGTTTTTTTTTTATTTGGAACTAATGAATACATTATAGGAATTCATTTATGTATTTCATTATTTATAGATGTATGATTTTGCTTTATTTTATAAATGTAATAAATCTTAAACGATTCGTTTTTTATTCTTACAGACCTGCCTTTATGATAATATGAATCAACTGAAGCAAATGGGAAAATGTAACTGAAGTATATCTATCAAAAAGTAATATTCAATGCATGAGGAAAGAAAACTTGTTTCTATGTATTAAACTAATTAACTTTGAATGACTTGCCTTTTCAGAAAAAAATTGAGGGTATATGTAAGTATTGAAATATTGAAATAAAATATTAAAAAAAAGGCAAATTCACTCGTTTTCTTAAATTTTATATTGACTAAAATAAAAACAATTAGAAATTTTTTGTAGAATTTGTGGTATTAGATTTCGAAAGCCATCTCAAAAAAACTGAAAGTGATACGTTAGAATATTACATATTATTTTATAGTATCAGAAATATACTATGTAAGTAACAGTCAAAAAAATTCTGACTTTAAAATTTGAACATTTCTTCTAAATTCAGGCTTTCTTGAATCTGAAAAATTATCACTCAAAATTATGTGAATTAAAAAATGGAACAAGCTGTATAAATAAAATTTTATATTTGGTACTTGTTAAGGGTTTATGATTTGAAACTACACAGATTAGGTTTGTTGGCACAACAGCTAAACATGGCCATATTGTGCCAATTTTTTTTTTATTACGATGCACAACAGAAGAAAAGTTAATAACATTTGATATAAGTAGCAAAATTGAATATGTCAACTGATTTAACAATTTAAAAAATTTAATAAATTAATACTTTTGGAGTCTTTGTAAATTATATATTTTGAATAATTCGAAGTAGCAACTTTTACAAGATTTCTATAGATTGCATAAAGCATTGTTGAACTGAACAGAAAGTTATAAAGTTTCTGCAATTTCAGTTTCGGGGAAAATGGTTGCTGAACTGAGGTGATCTCCTAATTTTGAACCATCAGTAAACAGAAATAAAGGTATGATGCTCATGAAAACATTTATGAAAAAAATACTAAAGATGTAGAAGAGCTAGGAAAATGTAATCACGCAAAATACATACTGTACGACATGAATGTATACATATTTCATGATTACAAAGAGTTTATATATTTATACCCATGAAATAGACAGAGCCCTTCTAGGTTTACAATTACTGGTGAATCACCAATTTTGAATACATTTAGAATTCCTCATATTCCAAATGCAAAAGTTGATATAAAGTATCTTTTCATTGAAAATAATAATCGATTATTTGGATTAATATACATAATACTTAGAGAATGAGTGTCTGTGCTTTTTGTTTTATGGAAGTAAGAAAGAAAAGTACACATTTTGCATGATTACAAAGAGTACATATATTTATACGCATGTTATAAAATATTTTTAAAAATTTGAATATATGAAGAAAAGATGTGTTTTTTTTTTATTTGGAACTAATGAATACATTATAGGAATTCATTTATGTATTTCATTATTTATAGATGTATGATTTTGCTTTATTTTATAAATGTAATAAATCTTAAACGATTCGTTTTTTATTCTTACAGACCTGCCTTTATGATAATATGAATCAACTGAAGCAAATGGGAAAATGTAACTGAAGTATATCTATCAAAAAGTAATATTCAATGCATGAGGAAAGAAAACTTGTTTCTATGTATTAAACTAATTAACTTTGAATGACTTGCCTTTTCAGAAAAAAATTGAGGGTATATGTAAGTATTGAAATATTGAAATAAAATATTAAAAAAAAGGCAAATTCACTCGTTTTCTTAAATTTTATATTGACTAAAATAAAAACAATTAGAAATTTTTTGTAGAATTTGTGGTATTAGATTTCGAAAGCCATCTCAAAAAAACTGAAAGTGATACGTTAGAATATTACATATTATTTTATAGTATCAGAAATATACTATGTAAGTAACAGTCAAAAAAATTCTGACTTTAAAATTTGAACATTTCTTCTAAATTCAGGCTTTCTTGAATCTGAAAAATTATCACTCAAAATTATGTGAATTAAAAAATGGAACAAGCTGTATAAATAAAATTTTATATTTGGTACTTGTTAAGGGTTTATGATTTGAAACTACACAGATTAGGTTTGTTGGCACAACAGCTAAACATGGCCATATTGTGCCAATTTTTTTTTTATTACGATGCACAACAGAAGAAAAGTTAATAACATTTGATATAAGTAGCAAAATTGAATATGTCAACTGATTTAACAATTTAAAAAATTTAATAAATTAATACTTTTGGAGTCTTTGTAAATTATATATTTTGAATAATTCGAAGTAGCAACTTTTACAAGATTTCTATAGATTGCATAAAGCATTGTTGAACTGAACAGAAAGTTATAAAGTTTCTGCAATTTCAGTTTCGGGGAAAATGGTTGCTGAACTGAGGTGATCTCCTAATTTTGAACCATCAGTAAACAGAAATAAAGGTATGATGCTCATGAAAACATTTATGAAAAAAATACTAAAGATGTAGAAGAGCTAGGAAAATGTAATCACGCAAAATACATACTGTACGACATGAATGTATACATATTTCATGATTACAAAGAGTTTATATATTTATACCCATGAAATAGACAGAGCCCTTCTAGGTTTACAATTACTGGTGAATCACCAATTTTGAATACATTTAGAATTCCTCATATTCCAAATGCAAAAGTTGATATAAAGTATCTTTTCATTGAAAATAATAATCGATTATTTGGATTAATATACATAATACTTAGAGAATGAGTGTCTGTGCTTTTTGTTTTATGGAAGTAAGAAAGAAAAAAACTTTTGACGTCTGAGGGTTAAGGAAAGTTCATCACTTAAAAATAACTTTTGAGGATCTTATTGCTCGTGTGGAAACACATTTTCCTGATTATGAACTTCATCCAACACTTTCAAGGGGACCGCTGTGGCCAAATGGTAAGGTATCGGCTTCGGAACCGAAGGGTTTCAGGTTCGTGACCCGATTCCACCGAAGAACCGTCGTATAAGGGGGTCAGTTGCACATTAAATCCGTCATGACCAAACGTCCTCCCGCTGATGTGGTGTGGAGTGGAGTGTGGGGTGTATGCTCAGGTGCCGTCCTCGTCATCTGGCCGCGGTTCAAAATTACGAGGACCGTCCCAAAATAGCCCTATAGTTGCTTTAAACGGGATGTTAATATAACTAAAATAGACCAACACTTTCAAGTTAGCTAGCTTTGCAGTTGAAAAGGCTAACTAATCCCCCTCCCACATCAATTTATTGTTGCCCTATAAATTCGGGGGGGGGGGGGTATTGGTGCCCCCCATCGCGGTTTCCGAGGGTGAATTTCGTTCAAAATTTGATATAAATCTACAAATTTAGTTCAGAGTCCATATACTAAATTAGTTCCCTATTGCTTAAAACGTTTTTAAGACACCGTATTCACAGACAAATAAACAAAGCAAGAGACTAAAGGATAGACATAATTCAAAAATACATATTTCTTATTCAGAGAGATCTAAAAGTAAAAATTCGTTAAAATATTTATTTCTTATTTTTTGACGATGTGATTTTTTCTTTGTATTCCTCGTGTAAGAGAAAGTAAAACACTGTAAACCTAACAATATGAAAATAATGATGGCCGGTTTGGAAAAAAGGTATCGATTTCTTCATCTAAAGGAAAAGTTGTCGAACCTATTCATTTTGGCTCATTAACACCCTCTTTGCTTTCTTTTCTAGATATTGAAGTTCTCTCTCGTTTTAAAGAAAACGTTTATATTAATGCTAAAGCAGTCAGGCAGGAGATATCCTGTAATTACAGAAGATTATTCCTCATGTGATTATGTTTATATGAAAAAAAAATTAGATGAAGGGTAAAAATAATCTTAAAATAAATCAGAAAAAAAAATGTAAACTCTTATGAATTTTATAATAACCAATCAGATCATAATGTAAATTTGAAATATAGTTTTAGAAATTTTGTGAGACAATTTTGCATTGCTACACGAGAAAAAAATAACTTTTGAAAGCATTTATTGCACTAATTCCATATTAACGAAATTTAGAGTACTTATATTTATAACTATTTAAAACAAATAATGAATAAAATAAACAAGAATATAGCAGCTTGAATTGGCATTTAATAAAAAAATAATTTCTTGATAAGAAATGCAATATTCAACAAAATAAGCAACATTTATAAATATTATAATGTCAGTCAATCACACATATGCTGATTGACTGACCACAAGGACGTTAGAGAAATAACTTCATATTTTTTTAAGGAATTCTTTCTCTTTCTTATAAATTTTGTGCACTATTAAAGTATGGTATCTTTCAGAATCATTCATAAAATAATAAAAATAATACTTATATATATATATATAGCAGACTTGAAAAGAGAGTTTTTACAATCATCTCATAACTGATGTAAGGAAACTTGGTCATAAAATCAAAACCCATATATTGCATATTTTACACAATTTTCCAAATATTTACAATATGTAGTTAAAAGTCACACTAATCATGGTGTCTACTTCTTTTATAAGATCTATGCCTATCTGAATACTTGTCTCTAGAATAATTTCTATCATTGTAAGAATTTATGTCTGAATCTTCTCTACGTTCACCATAAGATTGTTTGAGTATCACAAGAGGTCTTTTAAAAGGACGTTCTTTACAACCAAATCTCAACTGCCCTGATTCTTTTCTTCCATTGAATCCTCCTCCTGTTAAATTATAAAAAAGTGATTATTATTACCAGAATACATAGAATTTGAAAAATAAAAAATATATAATCTATATATTTTAAATATTTTTCAAATATTTAAGTTAAAATTAAGTTACAAATAATTAAAATATTTAAAGAGAAGAGAATAATAATAACATTTCCATAAAGAGAATTGCTGTAATAGTAAAAACAAAAAAAAATGTATAAAATTTACTGCAAGTTTACAACTAAAAAATGGAATGAAACACTCTTGCATAAATCTAAGTAAAAAAACATCTAAAACACTAATTCTTGAACTTTCTGTGGCCATTTTCAGATGAGTTCAAAATAAATAACAGCCTCTTCAAAATTTGAAATAAATATGAAAATAAAGCATTAATTAATAATAACAAAAATAAACTTAATTTAAAGTTTCAATTTTAAAAAAACATATAACAGGTTTCAGTATGTATTTTGAATGAAGAAGCTTTTTGATTTTTGATTCTAAGTATTAAAAATGCATAAACAAGTGATATAAAATTTCCCATGACTGATATTTTTCTAACCATCTTTTTTTAGTGCTGAAATTTACAATTCAAGAAATCTTGGCATTTACAAGGAATTATATAGTTTTATAACAAAGCAAGTATTTGAAATATGTAATCCTAAATGAGCCAAATGAATTTTTTTATTTTGATATTCTTTAATAAATAAACAAATACAACACGTATATGATTATGAAATTACTGAAAAGAAAAATAATAAGGAAAATCAGTTTGTAGTGTAACATTACATTGCAATAAATAACCAGATTTCATCTTATAAATTAAAAATCTACATATAGTGATCTGCATCTTACAGTCCATTAAAAAAAATACAAATTACATTTTTCAGCACATGCAACACAACAGAGATAAAAATAACAATAAGCATTTATAGCATTTTATTTTACCTAATCTTCTGGGTATCCATCCTTTAAGTACTCTTTCACATTCAAAATCTACAATAACTTCTTTGTCATCAATTATTGTATGGTCAACATCTCTTTTTGCCTTCACAGCATCATATTCATCATAAAATTCAATAAATGCATATCCTTTAGAAAAGCCAGTCACTATATCTCGGATCAGACGTAATCTTTTGATTTCACCATAATGAGAAAATACCTGAAAAGAAATAAAACCAATAAGAACTTTCAACAGAAACTAAAAAGTTACAAAAAAATTCCTTTCAAATATTTGAAATTGAAAATATGCTATCAGCTTGTCATAATTAATTCGATGATAAAATATCAGGAATTTGTCTAATTTTAAAATTAATATTTTCACTTTCTACTTAATTATCAAGTGAAATATGTCACATATCAGTAGGTTTATAAAACTTTCATTATAATTTTAAAATAAAATTAACTAATAAACTTAAAATTTTAAAATATTATTCTTGGTATTATTTTGCATGGAAATCCATTCATGCTATTTTGTACATTGTTGCAAATTACTTCTTTTTCTAACTTATAAATATTTCCTAATTAACATTTTTTTTTAATGTGAAAGGCAATAATCATATTATTTAGTTGTTCTTTTAGATACACTTATTTAAAAATTTAAAGATCTGTAACTAATCAAATGATTTGATTTCACACAATTATTATATTTTGATCATAAGAATTTAAATACAATGATCATATTATCATATTTCCTTTTATCATGAACATATGAGCCAAGATAATAAAACAAAAGTAGAACTGTTTGCTATACATAGAACAATGGATTTAATGGTTTTAATTACATAAATATAATAAACATTACGCATACAAATTACTGAAAAAACACTGATATAATGCACCAATTAAATAATGAGTCTTTATAATTTATTTTAGCATCACAACAGAAATTGGTAGATGCAATTAAGATTTCACTCTTCAAATATTCTTGTTTCGATTAATTTAACTTTTTTTTTAACGTAAATTTATAACTTTCATAGGAATTATTTGATTAACTACAAAAGTAGAAACTTCTTAAAATTTTCTGATACAATGTAAACACATATTTTTAAGTGATACAATTTTTATAATTCCTCCAAATCAACGTAAATGTAAAAATATACCATTTAATAGCTAAAACCATTAAAATTCAAAGTATGTATTTCCTGTATTTCAAAGTATAATATACTGATGACTTCTAAAATAAACACTTTTATGAGAACTAACCAATTGTTCCATCAGAGAACTTCCATATATTATAACATAAAAAATTTCATAAAATAAATCAAATTTTAAATTTCACCTTTCTCAAAGTACTTTCATCTGTAGATGGATTTAAACGACCAATAAACACAGTAGCTTTAGGATCTCCAATAACTAATTTGTTAGGTTTATATTCAGCCTGAAAAACAATAAAATTGCAATTAATAATTTTTCTTTTGCTACATAATGAATCAATTTTTATCAAGTATTTAATATATTAACATAAATTATATTATACTTGGAAACAGCTTACAAGAAAATAGAACAACATGAACAATAAAAGAATGCAATTCACATTTTTATTTTTTATTATTGCCCAAATTGAAAAAATAATAACATTAAGAACCATTAAAAATTATAAATTTTATTAAATATTCTTTTTTCTCAAATAACAGAAAAAACAATTCTAATTTTATCTTTTATTACAAACCCAAAGCTAACAATATGGAACAGTCCACTCTGCAGGTGGTAGACACTCAATATTACTACATCGTAAGCTGTCCCAATGGAAAAGACTTTTTTTACTAGATTTATTAATATGAAAATAATAGATTGAGGTGTTCTTTTTTTATGTGCTTAATTTACTTTAAATATTATCGCTCTACTTATTCTTTTCTTTAATCTTTCATCTATACTGTCTCAAAATATGTAATTAAAATATTAAAAATTACCTTTTCATTTACTTACAAACATTTCTGTAACAAAAATTTAAAAAAATTTTTATATACAGACAGTTTTTAACAACAGATTTTCCTATGACAATTTTTACAGAGCGTTTTTAATGATATGCTGTTTGTCCAGCATATCATTAACATTAATTTGGCAACGGCAAATAACATTATGAATTACATCATATGACGGTATTATTTTAAATTATATTTGTACAAAAAAAGATATAACATTCTGATTTGTTAGTTATGAATATAAAGGGCACATTTAAATTACAAGTCATTAATACTTAAAATTAGCTATCTTTGGTGGCCAACTGGTTTGCTGAGGATACTGATTGAATTTAATTCCAATTAGATCTCTTGTGCATAACTTTCATGTACATGATTACAATAATAAACTATTTTTATGCATCATACTATTTTACATATGTTCTGTCAGTATGTACATGAACCTTTTTAATGGAAATCAATCCATTAAAAAGGTTCATAGTACTATTAATAATGTAATTGTCTAGTTCATCTATTAACTTTCGGAACATTATAACGACTTTTTTTATTCATCATTTAAATTACACAGATAATAAACAGAATTTCTCATCTTTAGCTTTCAACAATGGAAACAATTAAATGATTAAATATTTTATGAAACTGTTTAAATGTTTTGAATCTCTCAGTAACAATGTAAAATTAATCTTCAAGAATACAGACAGGGTACTGCATATACCACCCAGTGAAATGATAATGGTGAATTCTAAAATACTCACATGACTAACATCTGCATCATATTAACCAGTTTTCCAAAATCCATTCAGTTCCTAATTTGTGTTTAAATTTGAAAACAGCATTTTAACCTATTACATTTTGTCACTGTTTCATAAAATCTCATCTGGTGCACAGAATATTCCACCCATATTCTTATATAAATTAGTTCTGTAATCTGTCCTATTTTGTTTCTTCAATAGTACTGAAGTTCAATTAATGATTTATTGTACTGTTTATTAAAATGTAAAAAATTTAAAACTAAAATTATATTTAAAAAATTATTTTATGGCTAACATTTTAGCTTTTTCTCCGTAAGACATTATCATTATCATTCAATGGCCAATATAAAAATATGATTATATTCATTTCAATTTCAATAAAAATATTATTTTATCTAAATTAAATAGCAATTTTTTTTTGAAATTTCAATTAGAATATTAATTAATTGAAAGTTAATCAATATGTTGGTATTTTCTTGCAATAATTTTTGGAAATATTACAGATAAAAAATTATTATAGTTTCTTAAAATTGAAAAAAAAAATCCTATTTTTTCAATGATGTTAAACTTTTTCCATATAATTTTTATTTTTATTTTTCATTAAATTTAGAAAAAAATATTTTAAGCTTATTTTAGTATATATTTCATTGATGAAGCTAAATTCAAAGTTACTACTAATATTAGTTGCAACTTTGAACTGTTGATACTAAAATTTCATCCTGTTTCCCCAACACAACCACCCACTGTGATCAAGATATGAAGATTGGCTTATTTTCCTATTTGAGTAAATTTCAGTATAATGCATTTAATAATATTTTTTTAATATTCTGCTATATTTAAAATTAAAATTTAAGCTCAGAATCAAGCAACAGTGACATATTTTAAAGTTTGACTATTTTTAAACATTGCTATTCTTTCCTGTGATATAATTGTCTGTATAAAGATGTAGACAATTAGGGAAATGCAAAAAAAAAAAAAAAAAAGAACAAAATGATATAAGACTTCAAAATTTGTTTAAAAATATTTTGTTAAGGAAACAATTGAAAATTTTAACAACCATAAATTCCAAATAGTTGACAAAGCAGCTAGTTAAAAGTACATTTAGAAAAGAAAAAAAATCTAAAATTTATAAATAAATCTTGCAAATAGAATTATTTTAAAATATATCCTTGTTTAATAAATATAAATAATTTTATTCATGAATAGGTTTTATAGATCATATAGATCATTCCAATATTTTAGCCTTCACTTATTTTTATATAAATACACTTCATTCATATTCATTTTAGTAACATAACATCAAAGTTATACATAAATGATATTTAATTGTCAAAATTTATCCCTTTTAATACAAAAAAAGTCATACATAGTTTCCTAATACAATATAAAACTGAAAAACTATTATTAAAATCGTAAGGCCCTACTTGCATCGCTCGAACAATTCCATGATCATGAGGTATAGTATCTGTACCATCGATACTACCAGCTTTAAGAGGATCATAGGTGCGAGGAATAGCTTCCCATGAATGAGTAGACATGTTAATATTCCTAAAATTCATATAAAATAAATCATCAAAAACACCCAGATAATCACAAAGCTAAAATTTATGATTATTGTTCTTTGTGAACAAAATTACACATAATACATTCATAGAATGATTCCTTAACCTCTTTACATATAATAACATGTCTGACATGTACAACAAATTTTTTGCTTTTTAAATTTGCAATTACAATTGCAGATTTAAAAACAGAAATCTGCAATTGAAACTATAAAATAATTTAAACTACAAAAATCAATTAGAAATGCTTCAATATCTCAAATTCCCTTTATATTATTATAGGAATTAAAATAATACATGTCCCAAATAGGATAATTAGAATAGACCCAATAGGATATCCAGACCATATAATTAGAATAAATGCATAGGTTAAGAGGTTAACATTCTTTTCTTTGATGCAATACTGATTTTTTAAAACTTTTGGACTCTTTATTACATATCAGCTTCAAAAACTTTGCAATCCCATTTA
Source organism: Argiope bruennichi (assembly GCF_947563725.1). Lineage (NCBI taxonomy): Eukaryota > Metazoa > Arthropoda > Arachnida > Araneae > Araneidae > Argiope > Argiope bruennichi. The sequence continues at coordinate 110,593,364 of NC_079157.1, read as the reverse complement.
TGATAAAATTTTCTTTTCTTGCAATCCCAAGCAAATATATGACAAGGATAAAGAAATATAAGAAATTAATTAATTAATTAATGACAAAATCAAATGAACCTTTGAAAAAATTTTATGAAATATTGTAATTAACATGGTTTTTTTCTAAGTTAATATTGTTTTCTAATACTCTAATACTGAAAATTCTAAAATGGGCACAAAAGAATGTTTTTTTTTAATTTTTATTAGATTTATAACATTTTTTTTAAGATCAAAAATTCATGCATTTTTTTAAATCAAAATTTACTTGAAGCTCTCATGTCTATTTATAGCAAATTGTGCTATTAATAGACATCATATAGCCTGAAGTTATTCTATGAAAGAATAATTAATCCTCCAACTGCATTTTCAGCGATTTCCACAAGTTAGATGTCGGCCTATTTTTCCCTCATCCAGCTATTTTCGTGGGCTAATGTATTTATTTTTAATTATCACAGATTTGAGCTATATGATGCTGATATTAAATAGCATTAATAACAATTCTCTTCATTTTAGATGCACCAGAACTTGATAGCAAACACTGCACCTAAATAATGATTTTAAATTAATTGGTTGTCAGAGTTAATAAATGCATAACTAAATTACTAAGTTTACAATGCTTATAAAATTTCATTTACAATAATTTTTATAGAAGAATATAGTTTGACCTTTTAGTTTTAAACAGAACTGGGTTAAATTCTGTAAAGACACTAAGGCAATATTATTTTTAGTAGTCCCCTTTCAAAATCAGATTTTATTTCAACAGTTTTTACATAAATATCATAATTAATTAAAACAATACAGCATTTTTTTTTTAAACATTCCAAAAACTATAGCAAAAAATTTGGCCTCTTTTTAAAAAAAATGTTAGGCTACACTGATCTGTAAGCTCGAAAAAAATAATAATGTTCTTAAATTTAATTGATAACAGACTGTCATTTGAATAAATTCTATTTCATGCCTTCGGTAAATTAGAATTAAATATTCTAAAAATGCTGCTAAAAATAATTTCATTTGTTCCCAAAGAAGTAGTTGAGTCACCATGCACTAATATATTTTGGCCGTTTGATAATATAACTGCATATTTACTTTAATAATAAAATGCTCTCTCTTCAAATTTCTTGGATAAGATGAAATAAACATATTATGTCCAATTTTATTCTTTACAGAAGAGAAATCAGCATGCTTTTTGAAACTGAACTTCATTCTTTTGATTGACTATTTTCCAAAATCTGATCTGCAGTTTTGAATATAAATTTCATCCAGTAATCTTTTCCTTTTCAAGTTATCATATTCATACACATCCTGGCAGATAGATAGGAATAAGTCTAAAAATTGCTCTTTCAGATTCAAGATGAAGATTAAAACAAGGATTCAGATTCAAACATGGAGATTAGGATAATCAAACAATTTTTATTGATTTATTTACTTTGAAATTTAGTTTAGTTCATTAAGAAAAAGTTGCAATTCTGTATTAACAGTTTCTGGAATCTTTTTTTTTTTTTTTTTCCCATCTTTCTTATTTTCAGTTTCTTATTTTAATCAAAAAAATGATGTGTCACTGCTGATTTAAAATTGGGGGAGATTAAGTAACAAGCAATATATTTAATTTTTTTCAAATAAATTCTTATATAAATTAATAACAGATAAACACACACACATAATAGGCGTGCATTAACAGACAATGTGTGCTGAAAATGAAAATTTACATGATAACTTTGTTGCTATTAAGAGATTTATATCACATACCTAATAATAGTTGTAAGTAACTGTAATAAAACAATAGCTAGCTTTACACATGGATTTCTGAATTATCAAATTCAGATTTGTTTTTCAAAAATGCATAATTCTGCTTTACATTGGACTTTTATTTCAAACCAACATAATTCAGAACTCCCCAGAAGAAGGTAAAGACAATCAAAACTTAGTAAAACAAGAATATAAACTCACAATTCAATATGACAGAAACAAATTAAATCACACCCCAGTAAAATTTGTACTGCAATATTAAGAATTATCCAGTAGCTATGTTTGTAATAATTGAGCCCCTTCAAAAGATTTTAATTATTAAAATAATGGCAAATGAATAATCCACCAGCTAATACTTGTAGAAAGTTAACACAAATATGTCATTGCATTGAAATTGAATATATGTTATTTTAAATTCATTTTTCAACGAAATAAAAAATAGATCAAAATACAATCAATAATGACGCATTTAGTATGCAGTAAAATAATTTTAGCAATAAATGGTACATAATTTAGAAAAGTAAAATTGAACCACTTTCATAAATATATTTAAAACGAAGACAATTTCTAGATCAGAATTTCGGATTTATATATATATATATATATATATATATATATATATATATATATATATATATATATATATATATATATATATATATATATATATATATATATATATATATATATTTAAAAAATTTAATAAATACTTTATTTATCAATATAACAAATGCGTAAGACGCGCTTCTATTTTCATTTGATTTTTTTATTTTGAAAACTTTAAGATTTGAATTCACTTTAATAACTTTATATCAACTTTGTACTGCTATATTGCCAAATGATTTGGAAAGTACTTTTACATTGGATATTTAAATAAAAGAAAGAAAAAGCATACGTAGAAGAATATAGCTAAAACATCCAAGATTTTAAAATTTGGTGAAACAGGAATCTTTGTTGAAACTAATCTAATTATCAGCAGGTTTTGCTTCTAATGATATTTAAAAAATAAATAAATAAATATATTGTTCCCTCAGGGTTTCCAAAATAATATTGAGTTAAAATTATTTTCAGCACGTTATAAATGTATAGAAATATCTCCCCAATAAAACCATTAAAATATTATTTTCTTTTAATGTTTTATGTATTTCCTAAAATAAAGGGGAAACTACAATCTTAACTACAATTTCGTTTCAAGATATTTATTTCCAATTTGGCAACAATAGTACCTTATTTGTTTACATTTTTGCGATACCGTGCAATAATAAAATGAGTGGTATTTTTTCTCACCTTTTATTTCCAGTTAAACAATTAACGCCATTAAATGAATTCAGATCTTTCAGTTGTTCAGCTACTTTAAATCACATCATGAAACTAACAAGACTACGAGTAGTTGATAATAGTAACCTTGGAAAGCAAGCTATGCTGGACGGAAAACCACCTCGTTGCATACATGTTTATAAAAAGACCGGTGTCGGTACTATAGGAGATAAAGTATTGGTAGCTATTAAAGGACTGAAAAAGAAAGCATTGATTGTTGGTGTGAAAGGGAAAAAACAAGAAGCCTTTATCCCACGATTTGACTCTAACAATATTGTGTTGCTTGATGATCATGGTAACCCAGCTGGTACTAGAGTTTTAGTACCTATTCCTTCTGCATTAAGAGGTCGAGGTGAATTTTCAAAAGTTATAGCCATCAGTTCAAAATTTGTATAAAAAGATTATAATATACTCATTGGTTTTAAAATATTTGATGTTTTCTCGCTGTTACAACATTGAAAAAAAATGTCTTTTAAATAAAATGTTGTATAAATAGTTATAGTATTTATGCTTAATTTTTTCCATTATTGTTTAATAAATTTGTTGTCTTTTGTTACTATATTTAGAAAACAGTTTATACGCATCACACACTTTATATTGAATTTCTAAATCATATTGAATTTTTTTTATTGTATAAATGCTTGAGACTTATGTTGGAAGAAGAATTTGTTTTAAAACTACTCCTATAAACAAATGTGATTAAATTGAAGTTGTAATAATAATGTTTGAAATTTGATTGGGAATATTTCTGATACCATGGATAGACAACAAGTAGTAGCTCACCGATATTGATTATCCTCTTGTTTCTTTAAGAGTGCTATGATCTATGAAGCGATTCTTGTGCATCTGCTGCAACAAATGGTTCTTAATCTTTATTTGCTAGATTTAATGCAGTTTTGTGTTTCTGCTTTAATATAAAATTCCATATTAAGTAGGATTATTAATAAAATTGAATGACGAAAGTTTTAAGTAATATGCAACAAAAAAATTACTGAAAATTTTAAATTTTATGTACTTTGCAGTTCCAAGTAATTTTATTCCTTATATAATTATAAAATAATTTTTATAAAAATAATTTACTCTCATAGTAACAATTACTTTTATAAAGTATTTTATTGTTTTTAATAACATTAATAATTTTAACTATATTTTATACACTCAATATTGTTTACTCTAGTTCCATACCATTCCTGAAATAGTGTTGAATCAATTTTTCCTGCATAGTTTGCTAAACTTATTTTTTATTACAATTAATATTTTTTTTATTAACTTCAAATTCAAATTTTAATATAAATCAACCATCAGTGTAAAAGAAAAGAAAATTTAAAATGATGTGTATAAAAACTTATAATTTAAAATTATGAGTCATTTGAAATCAAAAGAGATGTTAAAAGAGAAAGAAAAGAAAACTGATTTCAGTGTTAAAGACAAGATTGAACTTCACAACAAGTACAAAAGTTTACGTAAAATGAATCAACACAATGAATGGTATGGTGCAGTTAAAATTTTCAAAGCCTTTTCATATTAAAATTTTGAAACATCATGAGCTTTTTTTTCTGGGCGAGACCAAACATTGTGATTCCGACAAGGTCAAATGTATTGAAGAAAGCTCTCTAATGAAGCCAAAATAAGGCAAGCACTTGATATTCTGAAACTTAGTGCACAGCATTATTCAACAAGTTTTAAAAGGCAATACAAGTGTGAATTATTAAAGAATAATTAATAATAAAAAATTAATGTTTTTTTTTTTTTTTTTTTTTTTGTCATTTTTGAAATAAGTTATCCATAGCCATGAGATGTTACTTTTCCCTTTCATTTGATCTATTAAAAATGTTAATGTTTACCTAATTCAGTTATTGTTATCAGCCGATTAAAATTATCAAATTACTTAAGTCTTGAATTAACCACATTAAATGGCAGATACCTGCAACAATATATGATAAATATCAAATAAAGTTGATTAATAGAAATCCATTTAAAAAAATCGAAGATTTTCAAAAGTTAATTTTGTAACACTTTTTATCGACCTTGTAACCTTTATTTAATTAAATAAATACATTTTCAATAAATAATCTTAAGCATTTGATATTCAGTTTCATACTTCGTGAATGAAAGTGGTAAGCAAATTGAATAAGATTTATATTAAAAATTTAATTAGTTTTTTTGTAAAAAAAAAATTTGCATTATATCAACTAAATGAAAAAAAAATTTTATTCTTCTTTTCTATGACATTAAAAAACAATGTTTAAAAAGTTATGGATTGTTTTGTTAAAAAAAATGGAAAAATAGGTAGAAAATATATTTTAAAGCAGTAACAATGATTTTTTTAAATTGTAGGCAACTAAATCTTAAGAAAAAAAAGTAATATAAGTCGATAGATTTTTAAGACTTGAATCATAGAGCATAAAATATTAATAATGGTTTCATCAAGATTATAGTAGGATATATTTATGAATTTACATTGAAGTAAATATTTCATCCTCCTGAGAAAAATGGTAGAATGCTCATCGAAGAAATGTTTTTTTTTTAATTAGATTATGGTGAACGCTCCCACTGGTATAGGGTGGAAGTTTGAAGAAGAATTCCAGTTCATTTGGCACCTTCTTAACTTAAATACAGTTGAAAATTACATAGTGTATCTCAAATCAACTCTTTGTATTACTTCAAAATGGGATATTCATCTAACAAACGTGGTAAAAAGAAATATATTGGATACAGATTATGTTTCCCTTTATTATCGGATTGCATGACACCTATTGTCAAATTAATCCAAATCAGAATCGATAGAATTTCCTCTTTGACTTGCTTCATCTTCTTGAATTGTTTGGGATTCCATCTTTTAGCATCAGTTTATGACATCTACAAAATGTTTGATTTTAAACGATTATTTCCAGTCTACTCAATTTATCAATTAGAATTTTAAATCCCATTTAAAAATGGATCTTTCTATAATAACTCATGTAAAAATAGAATTTCTTCACTCAAAAGGGAATGAAATTCTATCTGCTGTACGTGTATGGGTATTATGGCCAAAAAGATTAAAATTCTGAACATCTGTTTCTCATTGGTCGCAACAGTGAAGATAAAAGAGATTAATTTATGGAGTAAAATCTAATCATTTTTTTTATATTATTGTTATTATTATTTTGCTTAGGAATTACATAATTGGGTAAATTTTGTATCAATATTTTTTCGAAATAGAATCTACTTTTAGGTTTTTTTTAAATTATTTATATAATAAGTAACTTTTTGAAGAGTTATGAAATTTAAAAGTTATTTAGCAATACTTATATTCTCATTTTAAGTAAAAATTAAATTTCTGAACATAAGATAATAATGTGTATTACAATATTTTATAAAAACTAAAAGAGTAAAAAACAGTTTTAAAAAAGAAAACTGACTGAATGCATTAATTTTTTAAAATTAAAGTTAAAAGAATAGCAATAATTTTTAAAGAAAGAGTTTATTAAATGTATACGCATATTAAAATTTTTACTTTTTACTCTAAGCATTCAAAGTTAAAATAAAAATCGCATTAAGAAACACATTAACATTAACAGAAATTAATTAATGTTAAGTGTAATCAAAACTGAAATAATTCAACATGTATATAAAGAAGAAAATGGAACTGATACAAATATTGTTTTAGTTAATTTTGAAAACTGATTAAAAATCTGAGAAAAATATTATGACAATAAAATTAGTGTCACTATAAAGATTTTTTTTTTTTTTTAAATTTTAAGATGGTGTGTGTGTGTGTTTTTGCGCAATTATTTGTTTAGATGTTATGGCAAGAAAACGTAAAAAACCAATTCCACCCCCTTTAGAGGATTATAGAAACTTTTAACATTGCAGTTAATCCTTCTAATGCTAAGGAAAGTTTCGATCGAATTCGTTTAAATTCCTTTCAAGGATTCAAACCTATATTCATGAAATTCTAGAAATGCATGTCTATACTATTTTGAAAGCTTATGTACTATTTTCCAAGTTTCTGAACTAATGTTCGATTAACTAAATAGTATATTCAATTCTTATATATATAAACACACGCACACAGATGGAGAATGCACTATAGGAATTAGAGCAATTTGTATAAAGGAAAGAAAATTGATTGATAGTTCCATATAGTGGCGTAACTTCGGTTGGGGCAAGTAAAGTACGTGCCTGGGCACCATTACCATAGGTGCAAAATTGATGTATTGCATTTAGAATAAAAGTTTTGAAGATTTTTTATAACGTTTAAAGCTATAGACATTTTTCAAGGCATTTCAAAAAGAAGTTGTCAATTCTTATTTTAATATTACCTGTAGCTATTTTTTTTATTATTCGGAAATGCGATGTAATTTTTAATTAATTGTGATAACCAATTGAATAATCTATCAATTGGTTATTACAATTATGTATTATCTATTTTTAAACAAATTTATATATTTTTTCGGCAAAAAATGTAACTTTTTACGACATTTTTCAGTTTATGAATTTTTTTCTTTGTTATGAAGAGCATATCATTGATATTTTAAAATCATATTTAATATGTGATGTGTTATTTTTATATAAATAAACGATTTAGATGGTCGCTGTCGTTTTTTTTTTTTATTTTCTATTTATATTATATATTTCTGTATTTCATTGGATAATTATTTTCTTAGTGTAAGGGTGAAAGCATCTGTGGTAATTAATCTGTTATTCAGTTATTAACTATACAGTGTAAAATTATTGCAGTTTCATTAACTATACAGTGCTACATTAACTATACAGTGTAAAATTATTGCAGTTTCATATTTCTTCCAAATGAAAAATAATCTTAATTAAGACTCATTTTTATGACATCATTCTATTAAATTTTTTGGTAGTTAAACATAAGAGCCTAAATTATTCACAATTAGCTACAGATTAATTATTGCAAGTATTTCTACTGTACATTATCATTCATTTTCCCAATATTGAAATATCAAACAAATGAAAATGAACAAATAAAATAACAACAAATTAGTAACATTGAATCTTATTATCCTTACGTTATTAATCGATCAATATTATGTAAATAAATGCTTCTTAATGATTTCTAGACTCGCGTTCTATCGATATGAAATCAATAGTCACAATTAAATAATTTCATTTCTGAATAAATATGCCCTACTTATCAAAGAGTACGCAATTTTCAAACTTTAATCTAAATTCTTTAAGAATATATATTATTCAAAATTTTGAGAAAATCATATTTTGTGTAAAAATGTAGATGCGTGCGTGCGTTATGGCGCTCTAAAGTCCAGACATTTTTTTTATGTACAGCTACTAAATTTGGTACTTGTATACCTCGGAGATCGATAATGTGTACCTAGGGACGATTTTTTAAAATGTTAATTAATTAAAAATTAAGCTGAATTTCAACGTTTTCTCGCAGTAACTTCCGAAAATATTATCTCAACAAAAAGTAAATTTTCCACCATTTCAAAATTTAAAAATTACCGTTTTCGTAATACCAATTTAATAATCGTGCGAATTTTTGTTAAATTTTGGAAAATTTTTAAAAGATTTTTTTTCTGCCTGATTTTTAACAAAAGACCTATATTGCAGGCTGAAAGTCAAACCGTTTTCATTTTTCGCAATTATTTGATTGATTGCTTTTTTTTTTTTTTTGCATTGTTTAAATTTAAAGAATAAAGTTTCTATTTAATAGTTGTGTAGTTTATGAGACATATAAAAAATAAATTTACAGTGTCGTGAAATTTAGAAAATAGATTAACTGAATATACACGTTTCTAATAGTTATGGAACTGATGGAAATAAATGTTATGGAACTATCTTCATTAGATAAGGTTCATGTATACAGTAGACAGAGCATATGTAAGAAACAAAATAACTCAACTTTAATGTCTGATAATTTGGCGGAATCATGAACATGAAGTTATATCGACTTGATTTAAACTAAATTAAACATAACCTATATTTCCTGGGACCCAACTGGTCCCCAAAGGCAAATAGTTTTATATAAAAAATAAGATACAATCTACTTCGTTTAAAATTGAATGAGTTATGAAAATTTGAATGTTATTATTTAATAAAAATGCGCGATTTTAAACCACTCCATCAACTGTCTCAAAGAAGATACGTCAGTCTACGCATGCAGTTTCTCTAATTCTCGTTGGCCTAAGATTATGATGGGGAGGAGGGATTATTCTAAAATCGTAATATTCAAAACTTTATAATTCGGTCAGATTTGATAGAAGAAGATAGAAAAATTTTTTTTATTATTTATTTAAAAGTTGAAGTGTCAGGAATATTTCATAGAATATGATTCCCAAGGACCAAAGGAGTATAAAATTTATTATTTTTATACTCCTTAATAAAATAATAAGGAGTATAAAAATTATTTTTTGATATAAATTTATAGACCGAAATAAAACAAAATATTGTTATTCACGTCATTTAAATTCTTTTGAAAATAAAACTAAAAACTGAATTTTATGATGAATCTGAGAAATTTTTATTGAATAATTCTTTGAGATATTACATAAATTATGAAAATTGTTCTGCATTGCACATAAAGCTTTAATACTGAACGATTCTGCTTTAGGCACTCATATATCTTTTTTAAAACGTTTTTGTACTTTTAAAAAAATACGTTTTTATATTATTTGAAATTTAATCACTTCAATTTTTATTTAAAGTTCAAATTTTGTGAGCATTGACAGAAAATTAGAGAGATAGTACAATGAATGGAATAGCTTAAGGCTTCTATAAGATTATGAGTTACATTATGAGTTTTAAAATTTGAAGCTTAAAAATGTTTTGCTGAAGAAGTTACTAATAGACCAACTAACATAAATGTATTCATAAAACATTGTATGAAGATCATTAAAGTAGCATTCAGAAGAAGAGAACTTTAATTTTCAATTAATGCAACTTATGTACTAATATATCTATATATATATATATATATATATTAGTGCATGTGTACATTTTGATTACAGTGATGATTAATAGCACACATTTGTCATGATTTTCTTTTTCATTTCAAAATTTTTCTTGTTTTCTTTCTAGTATTGATTTACTTTAAATAAAATGAAAATTTCGAGATTTTTGAGTTATTTTTTTAAAAAAAGACTAAAGAAAGTGTATTTTTATATTTATAGAGATTTTTAAAATGTAGAAAATACATTTTTAAATTTTACAAAATCTTAAAAAAGTATTTCTTTTAATTTGAAATAATAGGTATTAAAATAACTTCAGCAAATTTTTTTACACAATGAAAGGTTTATATATAAAGGTCTAATTATATAAAAAATTATGCTGAAACTACTGCTTCTGCTAATCTCCTCCACCCTTTGAATATCTGCAAAATTTGCTTGATTTTAGAAAATTTTCGTAAAATAATAAAATTTATTTTCATTATATTTAAATTGGAGTAAAAGAAAATTCCACATCCTAATAAGATTCAAGTTTAAAATATAAAGGATAATTCTGATTTTTCCTATATTATTTAACAAGTATTATGTCTTTATATTGCTTTCATTTCACTTTTTTTAAAAATAAAATGCTTCTCTATAACAGAACTGAATTTTCAACCATATGCATGAAATTCTGCAATTTTTTTCATTTTTACATGGAAATATTTTATTGTAATAGTATTCCAACATGAAACATTGCTATTTCATAAAAAGAATGAATACATTTCTCATAAAAAAAAGTTTAGTATGTTGAAAAGAGACATCGAATGTGTATTATTACAATTCAATTTCCTAAAAATATTGTCATTCAAATTTCATATTCATTCCCCAATAGGGAAATAGAAATAATAAATCAATGCCCGCAATTTGCCTTTTCAAATCTTAAATAATCTATTTTTATTCCACGGAAATTTTTATTACAAAGTTTTCAATAAGATATTTAATACATGTAGAATTAACTGAAAAAAAACGGTAGATACATAGAATGTTTAGATATTTATGTATCTTAGTGCACTTAGAAAAAGGTAAAAGTTTCTGAAAAAAACTTTTTAAAATAACTGGATTTAAAATAGTAGGAAATAAAACAAACCTGATAATATGCTGCATTACTTTAATTTCATTTTTCATCTATTCTTTATTTTTTGCAAACAATTATTATGAAAATAAGTCAGTGTTAACTAACGTCAACAGTATAAGTAAAGCTCCATGATACATCATTATAGGAATATCACCAATAGTATTTCAAATTTGTTAATGCATACAAACATTTTCTTCTTCCAAATGCCAGTAATAAGTATCTTATTTAATAAAATTGTGTATTTAAAATTAATATGTTTTTCAGATTTTTTTTATTGCAAGATATGTTGAAACATTCATTACATCTCTCACAATGATGCAGTCACTCACAAATTTTTATGTACAGCGACTTGACATTAAAGTTAATTCAACCAAGAACTATATTAAAATATCTAAATTGAAATTTATATTATTCTACAATTTCACTGAATGATATTTTGCTTCACTATAATACTTCTTATCTGATAGTAAGGATAGAACAAATGCTACTACTGAAGGAAAATGATTTTGAATCTAAAAAAAAAGCTATTTCATGAAGCACCATTTTTTTTATCAACCTTTATATCAATATTATCAAAACTATTAAAAAATTTGATGAAGAAAAGTAATTTTTGCTATCCATATCAAGAATGAAATAATAAGAATAAAAAGATTATACTCATAATATAATAAATATATTTTTAATATTTCTGTTACAAAGGATAGATTTAAGAAATTTGATTTTTCTGAATTCTAAAAAACTTATTCAAATCCATGATATTCAGCGTTATAGTCCTGAACTAGCCACTGCTAAAAAATACCTTCATTAAGAGCATTTCTAACTTCATGAAATAAGGTATTCGTTTCCTAAATCTCAAATCAAAAGATAATCTAAAATTATATCAAACTAAAATCAATCAATCTTTCCTTTTCTTTATCATTTATATGAAAATGAATATTGATGCAAATTCACAATTCTTATAATTGAAAAATATGCTGTGCAACACAATGAATCATTTATTTTGTTTAATTAGATTTTTAAATTTTCATTCATTATATTAATAAAGAAGTATTATAAAACACTTTCCTTATATTAATATGAGTGCATAGCTTTCTTTTCTACAGATCTATACTTTACATACAGATACTTTTATGTCTTCTATACTTATGCACAGAGTTAAAAAATTTATTAATATCAGTAATATCCTATATTGTTTTCTTTAAAATAACTATTTTTTTATAAACATTTACCTTTAAAAGTGAAGCAAATCTAGGACTTTATTTTATTAAATTTGCATCAGAAAAAGTGATTTGTAATTAATTTCTTACTTCAGATGGATGTTCCAAAATAATTAAGTCAACAACAGATGAATTCATGTTCTGCTGAACATTTAATTGTTAAAGTACGAAAACAATTTACATGATAAAACATTTCACATTTACAACACTGATATAAAATCTTTCACAGACCAAACAGCTTTGTATAACTACGGAACACTAACTAAATATATAGATGACAAAGATCACAGTGAAAAAAATATACATTAAGCAGATTTACAATTGAATATGACATTTAAATACCCTGCATTAGATTATCCAACATAATATTTATAGATCAATTTAGAAATTAGCTGCAATTTTAATTGAAGCAAACAAAACTCCTATTTCTTTACAACTTGTAAAAAAATTTAACTTTTTTTGTACTTGACAAAGCATGCTTGCAAGTTTTATTTATTAAAATTACAATATTTCCAATAAAAAATTAATGGAGAAATGCACATTTTTTTTTTTTACCAGGAATAACAAACAATAAAAAAAATTAGGTTCCACCCCCCTGAACAAATCAATATGATCTGCAGTCACAAAACAATTATAATCTGATTACATTAGTTAAACAATTAACAACAATTTGAAACAAGATGGTTTGCAGTGCATTACATAGGGCATAGAAGAGGGGGGGGGGATTATATATAGTAAGATCATTCTCCACATTCACAAAACTTCCTACCACTAGATAGCTACGAAATCAAAAATTGCTGATCAATTACAAACAGCCACAGAAAGAAAATATGCCTGAAACCAAAAGAAATTATTCTTGTTGCTTGTGTTCCCACTGTTTTGCATTATCAATAATGTTTCAATCAAAGAAGTCAATTCAAAAACAGGTGCAAAATACAGCAAAAATACGTTTATAAACTTTATTATGAAAGCTAAAAACATATATGGTTATAAAACAATAACCATTAAAATATTGGCTACTTTTCTTTTTTGCAACATCCAGTATCAGCTAAAGGGTTTCTAAAAATGTTATGATGATAATTTTAAAAACATCCATGATTATCAATAAAAAAAATGATAAAATGTCTCTGTCATGCACATAAAAATACATAAAATTATTTTTTAATAGCTATTAATCTTTTTTTTATAATTTCTGTCAATATCAATGAGGCACATAAGAGCCATATGAGAAAAAAAAGATTATAAATTTAATTAAGAAACAAACTAAAAAAATATTAGATAGATCAAGTTAAAATTTCAGTGTATTTCATTATGTTTTTAATAAGCAAATGATCATTTTGTAAATTAAGTTCAAAAATGAAAAAAAAAAAATTGTTTTATGCATTTTTTTTAACCTACTGAAACTCACACAGAATATCAGCGAGAAATCAAGCTAAATGTAGTGCAAAAAGTAAACACCTATTTCTACATTTATACATTAAAACAATTAGACAATGAACATGCATTAAATAATTTCTAATTCAAACTGATTTTTAAAATAATAATCCTACAAATTTCAAATTTTTAACAGTTCTCATGCAATTAATAATTTAAATTAGCAACAGTACAATAGTTTTATCTTAATGCAAGTTTAATAATTGTTATCTTTGATTTCAGAGATGGACAAAATTACTTTTATATTTTTAACAGATGGTTAAGCTCTGAAAACCATTTTATTTTCCAAGTCTCTCATAACTGAACACAAACATCTACATAATATTTATCACAACACAATACACAAATAAACAACATTTATGATATTTCATTCATAGAGTACATCAAAGATCATAGACATAGCACCAACATCGATTTTGATATATCAGAAAAAAAGACAATTAACTCTGACACATCAAATCACGATCTATAACATTATTATGAATACTTGTTTAAATATTACATTGAGTATCTTTTTAAATGAAACTTCCAGAATAAATAAAAGGGGAAAAAATAAGTGACTAAATCCTGTAATATAAAATTGTGCTTGAAATTAATAAAAAACCAATCTAGAGCAAATAATTTCATAAGATAAATGGTTATTTCTTTTTTTTTTTTTAATCATTCCAACTGTAAAACATTAAAAATGTGACAGGCATTCAAACAAATCGGTGGTAAAAGTGATCTATTTTAAAACTAAACAGTAATAAATATTCTTCAAAATATAGAAAAATGAAATTTATTAACAAAATATAACATTTTAAATTAGTATTTACAAATATATTAAGACAACTTTAACATTTCTTCCTTCAACTTAAAAAAAAATGAATCAAAATGTGTTCTTTGGTAAATGTATGATAAAATGTTCCCATTCTTTAGGATCTGAAAGCGCGAACCACTCGCACTATTATTTGACGACAAATAGGACAATCATGCAACAATTTCCCACACTGATGACAGGTAACCATATGTCCACAGTCTAGGAAAAGGGAATCAATGGTGGCTTCCATACAGATTTTACACAGGTTTTCATCTGGTATGGTATCTAATAGAAAAATGATAGGCAGGTAATTAATGTAAATATAGCTTTTTTTATTTTCAGATATGAAGTTATTTAGATATATCAAAAAATTATACAAATGAAACATTTATTCATGTATAGGAAATAAATTTTTAAAATTCAAAAATAACCTTTATAAATTTTTTATACATTTAAAATATGAAACTGTTTTTAAAATAATAAATAATGGAACTTTATTCAAATCGATCAGTTCTTCAATTTGAAAGCATCTGGTAAAAAGTCTCATTTCTTATAAATTCAGAACTGAAATATAACAAAGAAGTTTAAAATTTTCTTTTATCTTTTGTCTGAAATTTAACAATAGCTCTGCATATGAACAAAAATTTCAAAAAGTAAAAATCTAACTCCAATGCAAAAAAATTAAATACTCAAGAAATAAAAGAAAAAAAAAATCTGAAGAAAATATTTATTTTAAACATCTAAATAATAATAATTAAAAAAAAATCATCATTTAATAACACATAATTTTAAACATACAGAAAAGAGAAATACAATATTACTTTTGTTTTTAGCTGCTTCCTTTAAATCCCACAGCCAACACACTTTCTCTTGCAATTCTGATTTCTCACAACAGCCACGAAAAGATATAAAATTTCTTGTCAGCAGTACTTTCAACTGCATAGTAGTAAGTGAAAAGATATGATTTCTGTCATTAACCGAGTCTAAATTGATAATTTGATGCTTCTGAAATGAATTTAAAAATAAAATTAAAATCTTTATTAAATAAATACTTCAAAACAGATTTTAAATTTTACAAAAATTAGTACCTTAAATTGTACCCTATTTTCATACTTTTGTGATGCTGAATAATTTTAAAGTAACTATGAAAATAATTTGTGATTCAGTAAATTTTATATAAGAAAGAAGATAGTGAATTTAATATATTTCTCATAAACAATGCATAGCTATAAAAGAACAAGTATTGATTTATATTTATTAATATCAGCCAATGTCAATAGGAATCCATTAGTAATGATACAAATTTTTTTAGAATTCTTTATGTTAAATGAATTTTTACAGTTAGATCCCTCTCGCATTATGCATATCGTTGGGGCAGTGGTCAATCTATATAAAAAAATTAACAAATACAGCCATATAAATATCAAAAAATAAAATAAAATAATGTGACGAAGTTCAAAATAAATTTTAAAAAGCTGTTGCTGAAAGAAAGTACATCTGCCTTTTGATACTTCATTCTTATTCTAAATACGCACACACACACAAAATAAATAAAAAAATGTACACAATTTTTTTTTTCTGTTAAGAACATTCTGGTAGCCATTTAAAATGTCAGTTATTCTAAAATCCATTTTCAATTATCATTATCCTAATATAACTAATTGAGAACAAGTATCTAAATTTAAAAAAAAGAATAATTACCAAAGTTGAAAAATGTCATTTATCTCATGGATTAATATGTAATATTTTGGTGACTTTCTCTTCCTGCTAACTATCAATTCAAACTATCATTTACAAAAAAAAAAAAATAATAATAATAATAATAAAGGACTATAAGAAATTTATTATGAAATCATGAATATATATTAAATGATATGGAAGTTCATAATTTCTTTATTAACTTTTTAGATAATAAAGAAATAATAAGTCATTGTATATAAGATTGCCACAGTAGATATGAGATTCACATAAATGCGGCACATAGGCTAACCATTGCAACAGCATGATAATATTATCTTAAAATTATTTTTAAGACAAAAGAAGTAAATACAATTATATTTGCAGAGATTGATATTGGTTTCCTTATCAACACTTTTTTTTTTAAATCAGGAAAGGAAATTTTAATAATGACAAAGTCATTTCATCTAAACTTAAAAATGCTTTCAAACATGAAGAAAACTTACAGTTCCATTCTTGATACTGGGTTTATCTTCTTTTTTATCATGGCTTGTACTTTCATTTTGTTCCTGAATACCCTCAGCGGATGGAATTGTCTACAAAAATAAAAATTAAACTTTACAAAACATTTACTACTTAAAATAACTAAATATAATTCCACATTTATAATAAAAATTAGATAAATAAATCATTTACACTTCACAAAGCAAATGTTAAAGAAATTTAAATCATATGACGATTTACTGAAGTTGAGAGAGATAAAACCTAAATGACCCTTTCTATTTTAACATTTGCGCAGTTATCCTAATAAAAAAAAAAAAAAAAAAAAAATTATCAAATGATTCTGATTATTTTTAATTGTATACTTTAAGTAGAATGTTTTCTCAATTGAAATACACGAACTGAATTATTTTGATTTTATTTCCATCTCGTAACTTTTTAAAATGAGATCTCTATATGTCACAGTTGCTTTTAAGATCCAATCATTATTAATTTACAAGGAAAACAAAATTATGTTTCTATAGAAGCAAGAATACCGAGAAAAAATAAGAAGAGGAGGAAAGAGAATTTTCCTCAAAATTTCCTATAGAAAACTTGCATCTAATTTCCAATATAAATATACTCAATTTGATTATTTTCATAATTTTGCAGTACCTTCCAAAACTCAAACAAGCAAGGAAATTAAAGTGAACTGAATTTAAACTAAACAGTTTTATGTTGAGAAAAGATTTACAAGTAATTTTATGAAAAGAAAATTTTCCAATCTCTAGTGATTAAAAAAAAAATTCTTAAAAAACATAGGAAATAGCTTATGAAAACCTTTATACATCCTGATCAATTTCAATTAACAAAGCTATAGAAATTAGCAGAAAAGTAATAGGATTACACAACACATTTTATACATAACATTTTTACACTTCACAATCATGATAAAATGCAATGAATTATGTAATTTAAAATTTCTTGACAATTTTATAAAACAAAACATTACAGTTGTGAAAGAAGAGAGAGTGGATATTACCATATACTTGCAAATACAGATGTTAGTATGTTTATAGTAATGAAAAAGAATTCAAAATCCTAGCCCAGTTTAGTAAAAAAGAAGCTGTTCAAAACTAATATTACTTTCTTTCTGTAGAAAAATAGTGCCTTATAAATTGTTTTAAATTGAAGGCATTTTAAATTTATTATTAAAGAAGCCTTAATCACTTTTAATAGTACACTTTTGCAAGTATTAAGGAAGTGATAAAATAAAAGTTATACTTTTCCAGTCATTTAAAAAATCACATTCATTTCAAATGGATAGTAGTGTATATATTAAAGGGGGAAAAATTAAAAAAAAAAAAAATTCTTCAGTGAAGTTGTAATATTTTGAACATTAAGAAAGGCTGATTTATATGCTATATAACTAAAAATGAATCAATTTTTGACTAAGAAAACTGATTGTCTATTTTTAAAATATTATAAAACTTTACCTACAAATAAAATCTGTCTAAATTAACTCTATACATGTTATGAGCCTGATACTATGCAACATTTTATTGTGCAATATTAAAATAAAAATATTTAATTCAGTTTGTGAATAACTATTTCATAAGCTGCATTAAATATTTTAATAATTCCCTAGGAAAAATATCAAAATATCTATATCATGAAAACAGAAACAATTGGATATAAATAAAAACTAAAACTAAAAACTAATCATAGTTGCTTACTTTTCCTTTAATTCCTAATATAAAAAACTAAAATAAAAAATGATACCTTCTGAAGAAAAATTCAAGCATTATAACCACAAAAAAATTACTTATTACTTAATAAAAATTAGTATCTGTGTATGTGTTGGATCTTTACAGACCAAACTGTTTTACTTACAGCTTGGCAAATATGTAATTTGAATGGTAGAAACATGCAATTCATAGGAATATTTTTTGAAAATTAATATATTTAAGTATTTTGATTATAATATTTAAATATATTAATTTTTAAAATTAATAATATAATAAATAATTTTGATATTTAGTAATTAATCAATATTTTGCTGTTTTCCCAAGATAACTTCTGAAAATATTGTTGAACAAAAATTAAGTTCTCACCATTTCAAAGATTATACTTTTAATGACACAAATTTAATAGCTGCAAATTTTTTTCTTCTTCTGAATTTTGGAAATATATTTGCCACATTTCTAAAAATAGATTATATTATTGTTCTGAAATTCAAACTGATTTCACTATTTTGTCAAACATTTGCTGAAAACTAAAGAAGGATTCTGTTTAATATATGAATAGCTTACAAGACAAATAAAAAGTGAAGATACAATATCATGACATTAGAAAATAAATGAACATGATATTTATGTTTTCAATAGTAAGAGTTAAAATGTTATAAGACTTTCTCTATTAGAAAGGCTCATGAACATAATAAATAAACTTAAAAAAATAACATCAATGTCAGACATTTTAGTGGAATCAGTTATGATTATATCCAAATAATTTAACTGAAATCAAATTTAACAATGTTTTTGGTAAATCAGCTAATCACTTGACACAAATAGTAAATAATAAATTCGTTAGCAATTTAAATAAAAATTCCGTAATAAAAAAATTTAATAAGAGTAAGAAGAAAATCACATTTTATAAAGGTTTAAAAATATATATATATATGATACTACAATTTATGATTATTACAGCAAGGGAAATATTTTTAAAAAGTATTATAGTTATTCTTAGATCTAAAAACTGAATTATGTAGAAATATAGTATAGTTCTTTCTCAACAATTAATAAAGACTGTCAATTCATGTGAGTCAAAATTACAAAGAATTTAAAGCTTAACCTACATCAATAATTGCCAATATGTTACAAAATTTATATATTTATTTTAAAATGAAATTTATTAATAATTAATGAATTTTCATAATTAATAGTTCATAATTATTATATGTTAACATAAGATGTTCAAAAATTTGAAAGAATGTCCTGGCTAATTGCAATATTTCATTACGTTCCCTAGATATGGCTGAGGTGTTTTTAAGGGAACAAGTGTTCTGAGATATTGTACATAAATAAAACAAAAATTGTTATCAAAATAAACTGTGAATATAAATAATTCAATTTTAAATTTCTTTCCAGACATGCTTCTAATTTCGCTTTTGAAAAAAATCTGTATTTTGCTTTTCTAATACAAGAGATACCTGGTGTGCTTCTTGTAGAAACATTATTTCACTAAAATATTTTTTTAAAGTTTATAAAATGGACATCCATACTTACAAAATTTATGCAACAAAAGAATAAACTTTCACATTTTTTAGTAATAGTTTTTTTTTTTTTTTTCATAGGCTTTAACAAAAAACATTTGCATTCGATATAAAATTTGATATTTTAAGGAAATTAATAAAATAAAGTAGATATTTCATATAACACCAGTAATATTAAATAAAGCTAAAATATAATAAAATTCTTTTAATTAGGTTTTTCAATTTTTATATTAAATAATCATTATTTATAACTTTCTTTTACTTCAGATAAAAAATAAAATAAGCATGCATTAATGTATATTTAAACCTCTAAATAGCCAAAACTGCTAAAAAACCAGTTTTTTTCCCTTTACAATTTCAACTTAAAGAAATCGCTCTTATTTATATGTTTTATGCAGAATTCACAGGCCAATATTATTATTAATATTTATTTATTTTGGTTTCAAAGTTATATTAGTAGTGTTTGTCCACTTCTATGAAAAATTTATTGGAGGGTTGAATAAGTAAATAATTCAAAATTTATAAATAAACAAAATCTAAACTAACAGGAGTTGATGATGCTTGACTTCCAAATAGACCTCCAATATTTCTGTCTCCTGGGTGCAGAGTTGGATATATAGGTTGATAATTTGAAGGAACAGACTGTTGAGCATTACTCTGACGTGAGAAATAATTCATAATCCAGTCTACCAAAACTGCTTGTTCTCTACGATCATTTGAGGGCACATCTATTCCTTTAAGATCTACAAACCACTGTAAGTCTCTTAGCTTCAGATTTGCAACATCATAAGAATTTAAAGGCACATGTGTAAAAATTTTACATCTATAGCACTGATACAGCCTGCCCTTAGTCGTAGTGCATTCAGAGCAATAAATGTATCCACAATCTTCACACTTTTTCTGAAAAAAAGAAAAAAGAAAAAAAGAAACAAATAAAAAAAAGCACAATTAAAAATAGAGATGTAATTATATAAAAAAACAAACTACAATTATTAATTTAGTTAATTTCTAATTAAAATATCAAGATTTGAGCCTAAGTGTGACATCAAGAAAATTTCTTCAATCCTCTAGTGTATAAAATTCATATATACCTGAAAAAACTATATTTGCAAAATATAAGATAAAAAGGCAATTTCATATTAATAAAACAGTAATAAGAATGTTTATTATATCTGACACAATTTCAGTCAAACTCATTATCCCCCCCCTCCCCAAAAAATGGCAATTTCTTTTACATTTAATTTACTTCTCATACTATATATACTATTATTCTGATACTATATATAGATATTTTCATTTAAGCTAGCTACTAAATCAAAATTTCTCTTCATGAAAATTGTAATTAAAAGACAGCAGATATTTAAGGACGTCTTATACATTCTTTTAACAGTAAATAATGTCATATAAAGAGAAAAATCTGTACAATTTCAAAATTTCATATGCATATTTTTTAAAGAGTCAAAACTCCTATAATCAAAAAACAAAATAATAAAAATGAAACAATGAAGGAAACAATCAGAAAAAATATATAGAAGAAAGAATTAGTTTACCATTGTATATAGAATTAACAAGACTCTAAACTTAAGCAGTTCTTATAAAATTATATTAATGTTAAATCATACATTGGTAACTAAAGATACCAAAATAAACTTGTGAAAAAATTAAAAGAAAAATAAGAATGTCAAATCAAGCTTTATTACTTTGAAATATGTATAAGAAAATAAGTTTATATTTTTAAAAAAATCAATGTAACTTAT
This sequence comes from Argiope bruennichi, assembly GCF_947563725.1. NCBI lineage: Eukaryota > Metazoa > Arthropoda > Arachnida > Araneae > Araneidae > Argiope > Argiope bruennichi. The sequence goes on along the minus strand of NC_079157.1, from coordinate 110,571,614 downwards.
ATGTACAATAAACTGGTTCATTGATTTTACAAAGAAATAAAGATAAAAAATTTGTTTATGTAAAAGAAAATTATAAGAAACAAACATACTAGAGCAAGCTTTGTTAACAATTATAAAATTCAAGTTCTTATGCTAACAGCTAACATATGGTAACAGTAAAATTTCAAGTCCTTTTCTAACATGTGTTATGAAAATTTGTAAACAAATGGCAACTTTGTAACAAACAAGAAATTGAAGAATATTTTCCATCACTAACCACATTTTTTTCCTAAGAACATTATGTTTATAACTAAGCCAAGACGTATGTTAAACTAAAATATCTGAAGTTTTTTTTTTTTTTTTTGCCTTTTTATTATTGTAAATAAACAAATTATTTGGAGGCCAGCATCTTTTATTGAAAGTATGAGCAAGTTTTAAAATTGAAACGAAAATATCTAATACTTTACAACATAAAATCTAAAGAAAACAATTCTGTTTTCAGTAAGAAAACATCCCATTTAGGAGATGAAGGGGGTTGGGACTAAGGAAATAATGGATAAAAACTATAATAAGAAAATGAAGGCTATTTATATTGATTTAAAAATTCTTTATCCGGGAAAAATTATTAAACTCTTAACTAAGCAAGAAAGTGCTTAGTTAAGAAGTACGATCTGTACTTTAAACAATTGCTTAGATTTATTAAGAGAGATGACAATTAAGAATTGCTAGAATAATTTGTAAAAAAAGTTCAGTCAACTTTCATATAAGTTACGAATAAAAATAGTACATACCTTCCTTTTCAGTATAGTAAAACGTAAACTACAGCCGTCACACGACATTTTAAACATTCATGCAAATTACAAGAACTTTGAATCTGTAAAATACAAAAATAAAAATATATAATAAACAATTAAACTTCAATATTCTAAATATGTAGAGTTGACAATGAGTTTTATAATGGTCTGAAATCAGTATGGAAAAGTAGTTAAACATAAGCGACTTACTTGAAATGGACGAAATAAACACGTATTTATTTCATATAGGATGTCGCAGTTAAAACTCCATATAATGTCCAACCTGATATGCTTCTTTTCCCTGTTAATACAGTATATTCCAGAAAAGTCTGTCAAACCTTAAACACTATCCATTGAATAAAATCTTATAATGCTTCGTCTCAGTGCAGTGATGTAAGCAAAGAGAAGGGAGGGAAAGCGATACAAGTAATGGAACCAAAACAAACAGAAAAACTTTGACAAATACAGTTAATATATCATGCAGAAGAAATTTCGTAATAAAATCTTTGATAATGATTACATGAGCTCCAAAAAAATAATTTTAAAAATTATAAATTCCAAACAGATGGCCACAAGATAAATTTAGTGGTAATATTTTTTTGTGTTCATAAAAAGTAAACTGTAGATTATTAAACAAAACAAACATTTATTTATACTAATAACTGACTGCTATGAGCCAACATGAATTTTGTGAGGCGCTTAGAAGTTTATTACTATTGGATAGTTTGAAAGTTGCGTGGATTTGTATTGACACAGGATTGTCTCTTCAGATTTAAATCAGGAATAGCTTGTACAAAGTTAACGAGGCACTTGACACCTTTTTTTTTTATGCTTAAGTATAATCTCCAGTTTATTTAATGTTGCTCGTAATATTTAAGTTTATCTCACAATTTAATCCTTTTTTTCCTTTTAGAGCATTCCATCGTCATGATAAATTCAAGGAAAAATTTGCACACAATATCGTACAATTCCTTCATGACGTTGTTCAATGTTTCGAATGTCGTACAAAATTGTGAAAATATTGTAGAGATATTACTGAAGATTTTGTGTTATTGGGGCGAGTGTCACGCGTTTGATCTCTTTATATAGCGAATTAAGAGCAATCTATATCTCTTTCCTTTAAGCCAAGTGGTGTACTAAGCTTCTGAATCCTTCCATTCATATACACTTAAAGATGAATACGTCAGACACCCGATTAATTTAGTACATACTCAATTCGGGTGATAAAACCTAATGCCAAATTTCATCCTTCTAGTTCACTCAATTTTTCAATTATTTTCACATGCAAATGGAAATGCGGGAGATTTTTCTTAGCCAAAACCTTCATAAATATCTACAATTTTAGCTAAAGATCACGTCAAAATTTATTTTTCTCAATTTTTTTCACGTAGTTTTCCACGTTTTTGAATTATCGTATTTCCAGTCATATTTGTAAGAATTTAGACCAGAAGGAGATCTGTAAAGGGGAGATTCATTAAAATACTGAGTTCAAATATTTTGGTGATTAGAATATTTTCTCTATTTACATTTAGCGTACGAGATAGTAAAAATTAAAAAGTTAAATATATTGAAAATGATATAGAAATGAAATATGTAGAGAGTTAGATCCAAAATTCGAAAAGGCTGGAATCTATTAATTTATTATATGATTGGGTTAATGTTGCAGTAGAGTGCTACTTGAAAAAAAAAGTACAGTTTGAAATTGTTATTAATGCACAAATACAATTCATTTCAACCCCTATGTTAAATTTTGACCCAAGATACTGCTAAATTATTAATATTAAAACCATTTTTTTAAATAAACATTTTTTTAAATAAACATTGTAACAATAGAACCTTTTGAGATTGCTGGAAAACTAAGAAAACGTGATGTATCCCACAGTAATTTTAACCTCAAAATATCTTTATATGGATTTAGAGAAAAGGATAGTAATTATTGAAAAAAATCTTCAACACAAACTTTCTTTTTTTACTTCTTTGTATCTTTTAATGTGTAAAATAACATGTGAAATGTTTGGCTTTCTATTTCGTTCACCCAAAGTTCTATCCCAATACGCTCAAACTGAAAATATAGATTTTATTTTTAATAAAATGTCCTCTACATATTTTTATAATACTTTTGAACATAGAAAAATTCGATCTACTATTAGAAGCAGGGTCAGTTACTTTTGTCACTAAATATTCGAAATTCAGTTATAATTTTTCGCAAGATTTCTACGGTATACAATTATATGTAATGGAGTTAATTCACGTGATTTCAAATCATATGAACATATGCGAATGTGCACACTTTCTAACATCTAGCTGCATGTTTCTTATGTTTTACCGTTGCGATTAAATGATCAATGAGTTTTAAAAATAAATTAGTACTGCACAATTGCAGAGTAATGTATGAATATGAATTTTTATCATAATTTCTATATGCTATCTAGTTTCAGATAAAAGAAATTCCGTCCTTTTAAGCTAGTCAGCATTAATTTTGTCAAAATAAGCGTGAGATGAAAGATGGAGGAGGAAATGTTAAGGCGTCTGACAAAGAATTTTGTAGATGTGCTCTTCTTACTGGTTTTGTATTAGCCCTATGTAGAGTAAAATCATCTAAAATTGATAATCACGGCTTCCTGAAGTGAACATTCTATGCCAGTTATTGATCTTATTTTGTATAAAATCATACAAAAGAGCTAATTTAATTAATTAAATTAAATCAAGAAATTTTTAAAATTTATAAACTTTACTTTTATTTAATTTGCCTTCTTTAACATAAAATCATAAATCGCCATCTACTCTTTATTCACTAATTTGGAAATGAATTTTTATGTAAGAAATGAATATAAGGCATTTTTATTTTATTATTCTTAAATTAGCTTTACAAGTCTTAAATAAACTTGTGATAAGCCTTCTCTATTGATCTCTTGTAGCTATTCAAACATGTCATTTGGCTTAATGAAGTTAGAATAAAGTTCCGTTTCAAAGCTTCATGGACTGGCCTTGTAATTTAAAGTAGCGATTAGATAACAGGGAGGGTATCTAAACTGGTATTCCTGTTTCTACTCTTTCATTAACTGTAGTTGCTTGCAGTAATTAAATTTTAGTGAAATCTATTCCCGAAGCAGTGACAGGTGCGAATTCAAGATTATGCCATTACAACAGCACGGTCCAGTGAAAATTGAAAACCTTGGATTTTAATTTAATTAGTAAGAAAAACAGTACAATTCATTATCCCACCGTTGTCAATTAATCGCTCTATAAATGTAGATTTAAATATTGAGTGTAATTATAGTATCATATCATCTTACTTCAGAAGTTTTGGTCCAGCTTATCCAAATCTAGCTCTTGCTCCAATAAAATGCAATAAATTAATTATCCATATTTCAGATTCCAAGCATGTCTTAAATTTGAAGGAATGTAGAACAGTATCTGTCCAAACTTAATCGAGTTAAAACTTCTATTATGATTCATTGAGATTTATCAGTCACTTTATACTAAATATGGTTCATACAATTTAATATTAATAAATTTACTCAAAGTTTGCCGGATCTGGTTGTGTTTCACATCTCATTAATACGCAATTAAAAACGCACTAATAATGAGAAGGGAAAAAATGATCGAGTTCAACATATTCATATAACAAATTTAATTCTTACCTATCATTTCTCTGATTCGTACTTTCTATTACTTCATCTTCATAATTTTCTCCCTCTTAGAAAAAACAATACTCTGATTAAGGTCAAAGAACCATCAGTTATTCAGAAATCCATTTCAGCAACTGAAATACTTTTAGATTTTTCGAGTTATAGTTACATAAACTGAAATAAGCTCAAAACATTATTCTTGTGTATTTAATTATTCTTGTGTTCAGACTAAGTACTCAATTTCGCCTCATTTCTACTTTGCAGGCCAAATTCTGCCCCTAATTAAAATAATATAAATGCAAAATTAATGTTACTTTGTTGCCTACTGAGATCAATACCTTTATAACTAATTTTCATTTCTCGCTACGCTATTGTTAAATAATAATGATATCATAATTTATCATATATAATGATAACATAATTTATCATATATAATGATATCATAATCTATACTTATAATAAAGCTCAGTGTGTGTGTGTGTGTGTGTTTGTTGGCGCTCTACAGGCCAAACCGTTCGACCAACAGCTACGAAATTTGGCACGTGTATACCTTGGAGGCCGGGAATGTGCACCTCGGGGTTATTTTTTCGAATTTTTAATTAGAATTTTATTTATTTAAAAAATAAACGAAATTTTGGCGTGTTTCTGCTATAACTTCCGAAAATATTACCGCACAAAAAAGATTTTTACATCAAGTTAAAGATAAAAAATTTCTCTTTTAAATGATACCAATGTTTTAACCTTAAAATTAAATTTCTATTTTTAATTAATTTTTTAACTATATTTTTCAACAATTTTTTTCGTACAAAATAAAAATAAAATTTAAACTGCACGAGCACGTTTCGCATTCATGGAGGAAAATTAGCTTTTTTTCAAAGTGTTGCTATCACATTGATTAAAGCTCCAATTGAAAATAAATTAAATCTTTTTGGAAATGAAATCTGAAAAAATATAATTTTCAGCACGTGTCTGTAGGAAATGAAACAAATATGAAATATTATTTTTTCTAAAAAATAAATTCAAGAAAATTAATTTCATGATCTTTTACACTATCTATATTATTAATCCAATAAATCAGTTTTATTTTAAGGCAAGTTTTGTTTAATACGAACAGGATATCCATTCAAATCAGGGTCACACAGCTAATTTGCAAACCTTTAGTAATAGACACAGATCTTCTAAAATGGTCTAAATGGAAAATGATTATATTTTATGTAACTTGAATAAATAAATTTTCTAATAAATAACGAATTTTTGATTTTACATAAAGCTTCTGCTGTGGAAATCACGTTTAACAAAATGTTCTTGAAACACTAATATTTTAAATAAAAAGAGTTAATTTCCAATCAACTAAATCAATCACTTAAACTGACTGATTTGTGAAAATTTGAATATCACTATTCAATAAAAAAGGATAATTTTAGATTTTCCATCGATCGTTTCAAAGAAAATACGCCAATCAGCGCGCAGTTTTCTCAAGATTAATTGGCTTAAGATTATGAAAACATTGAGTTTTTCTAAATTTTTAACATTCAAAACTTCATAAATAAGTCTTAGTTGATCGTGGAAAATTGAAACATTCATTCATTTAATTAAAATTTGGTGTGACCAGAATATTTCTCAGAATATGATACCTTACTGCATTAAATTTAGACTTCATAATTTTTGAAATATATTTATAGGCCAGAACAAAATATTATTATTGATTTCATTTCAATCTTTTTGAAAGCAAAACTAAAAACTGAATTTTATGCTGAATCTGAGAAATTTTTGTTGAATTATTCTTTGAGATATTACATAAATTATGAAAAATATTTTGTAATTCACATAAGACTTAAATACCGAGCGAATCTGTCTGCAGTACTCATATTCAATAATAATAATAATAAATAAATAACAATAAAAATGATAAATAAAATAAAACGCTTGGTTTCATTAAAAAATATCTTTATATTAATTGCAATCTCAGCATTTCCACTTTAAATTAAAGTTGAAGTTTTACCGGAAATTATAACAAATTAGGAAAATATATATAGTAAACGATCTAAACAACAGTATAAGTTTGGTATGACTATCAAAATTTGAAGATTAAAAATGTTTGGTTTGAGAAGCTATTAAGAGACAAGTTACTGAAAATATTTAATTGAAAATTGTAGCGAGCGGTAATACTGGTGAACCGGCTGGTCGCCAAAGGCGGCTAGTATTATATATAATTTATATTTATTTTTTGGTTAAATAATAATGATATACCATAATTTATCAATTTTTTCTTTTTGAAAAATATGAAATATATACATATGGAATTAAATAAACATAAATTACGTTATTAATAAAAATGCAATAAAAGTATAAGAAATACGAATTAATTATTTCATTGAAGATTAATTTAGAAAACCACAAAAAATTCCATTAACTTTATTAATGCAGATACAATAAATACAAATCAATACCTTATATGAAATCATAGAGTACTGATGGGTGAAATAAATGCTATTTTGAAGTTCCTGCTGTTTAACAAAAACAGAATAAATTGATCAGAAAAAATTATTATCTAACTTAAAATCAGTTGAAGAATTATTTGCCGAGGAAGATGATTTGAATATACTCTTCACTATTTGTTCACCTTCTCCCATTATTGAACACAAAACGGATAAGATAATAACAATGATGACGGCCACCCAAATTGTCACATACATTCGTGCTATGAAATATCCGTGCCTCCAGAGGAATCTTCGAATAAAGCCTCGTATACCTCGTCTTTGAGCAACATAACCAGGCAATCCAAAATAATCAGCTGATGAATCTGAAACGAAGACATTGTTACAAAATAGAGATTCGAACGTTAAGTTTGGTAATTTTTTTTAAAACTACAACATTGGCAATTATTGCTGAAAAGAAGCTGACTTACCCAAAAATGACGGCTCGTCACCTTAAAAATTAGCAATGCCGCAAAAGAATATTTATTAAGTGATTTCATTTCTTTAAAAAAAAAAAACAGCTCTACTTTATTCCTAAATAGAATAAAATTTTTAATTTCGGAGCCACATATGAAGTTTGTTGCATTACAAGTATATTAAATTGTTAATATATGATATAAATTCCTTGTAGTTTTGTCAATAAAAATTATATGAATTTATATGAATGTTGAAACAGTAATACAGCAGATGAAAGCAGATTTCTCTCCACACACTTTTCCATTTTCGTAGGGCAGTTCAAAAATCTTCATTCAAAAAATGTGTATTTTCATACGTAAGTGATCTCAATAAGTAATCTTTATTGCACATCCTCCTTCATCGTTTTTTTTATATTCAATAACAAGTCATAATTGAACCCTCATAAAAATTTTCATCTAAATATTGACCGAAGAGTGAACTTCAATAAAAGTAAATGAACATTTAATAAGCCATAAGTGTTTCTGTCGAAGAAACAAGAATCGAAACGGAAAGTAATAAATAGACAATGAAAAAAAAAAATCCCAAATGTTGTGGTCTCTCAAAAGCTATTTAGCAGGCTCTCTAATAAAGGTCTTACCTCCTTTCCCCTCGCATAAAATTGTGAATTGATATCTGAGTTAGAGCATTTGCGTTCATGTGAAAATACAGACCGACAAATTATCCCTTAATAGATTTGGTTCCGAATTTGATAGATATTTACACTTAAGATATTCCAAATTTTATCCAACTAGCTCTCTTCGTTTTTCAGCAATCGTGCTACTTTACATTCTGACAGCCGGACAGACAGATTTGCTCTATATGCAGCCAAATTTCGTCAATCTACTTAAAGCGAATTATCTTCGAATTATCTTTGTTTCAGATAGAGAGGCAGGCATAATGTCGAAATTGTGTTTTTGAATGCGAGGGAAAAAATTGTAGATTAACATAAACATAACATAACATTAAAATTTCTTGTTCGAATTTTCGATGATTACAATACTTTTTATATACTTTGTAAATGAGCAAGTACAATGTGGGAATCAAGGTGAATTTTGAGAGTGAAAAAAAAAAAGAAAAAAAGCTCAGATGACTGCTTGTTTAGTAGAGTCCGATTTTTTTTGAAACTCTGGTGCCAATAAATTCAAAAAGAGAAAGATTTGCGTTTAGTATTCAGATAAATCCATAAGCTGTGGATGATATGGATTTCTTCATGAAGTGCTCAAGAGATTATCCGAATTGCGTTTCTCTTTATTTATTCATTTCTCTTTATTTTATTCATTTTTTTCTTGTTTTTGCTGGGTTTTTTCTCAATTTGTTGGTGATTGAACTCTCAGAGTAAAAAGGTAAGAAAAAAGGATCGGATTCTCAGATTAGAATAGTAAAAAAAAAAATCATTAATAATAGTAAAAATCATAATAAATAGTAAAAAATCATAATAAATAGTAAAAAAAAACAAAAAAAAACGAAAATATAGTTTTTAAAAACAACCGCGGGAGATAATAAAGATTTACAATTCTAATGAACGAGCCGTCACTGGTCCCCACAGATTAATTTCTAAACTGACCAAAGATTAATGGATGCCCGTATCTATGTGTCTGACTGGAGGTTAATTTCCAATCCTTTATGAAAAAACTACCCACACTGATAAATACTTCCAAACTTGGAAAAATATTTTGTATGTTAATCTACAAATTTTTTTCAAAACCAATTGCCATTATCTATAAAGTTCAGGAATCAATATTAACTTCACAGAATCTTGCCTTCATATATCTAAACACCGTTGAATCCCGGTTACGCGATAGTATGAATATGGTTAAGTATATATTGCATATCTAAGAAGAAAATCGAGGGAAGGAAAAGTTTCTCTAAATAGTTATGTATAGTAAGGAATTTTAATGGAATTAGAAATATGATATTAAATAGTCAAATAAAAAAATTACTTCGAAACATTCTTTAAAAAAAATTGTTGCATGCTATTTTGTGCGCTATAACCCAGGGTATGCACAGTGAGCCTCAATTTGATCCCCTTCATTTTCACAACTTAATTCATAAATAATTTTGATAAATATTTTTGCTTACTTGAATGTACATTTCTAGAGAAAGGTTCACTTGCAGTTCCTGTTTCAGATGCTATCTGAATTATTACAGATGCTCCTTCTGCACATCCGGAATCAGTAGCAAGTTCACATAATTCGATTGATGCATGTTCATCATGTCGATCAACCATACTAGCTTGAATAATAAAAATACCTCACACATATTTAAAGTGTAAAATTGCTCAAATGTATTAAAAATTACTAATATAAAAATTTATTAAAAGAAAACTCTAACTATGCGAAGAACGGTAGTACACGTATTATGCGGCAAAAACAATTGAAATAAGAAAAAGCAACTTTAAAATTAAAATAATTTAAAAACAATAAAAATAAAATTATTTCTTAATTTCCGACTGATTTTGAATTGCCGATAACCTGACCGATTTCTTAATTTCAAACCGCGGTCGCATGAAGAGGAAGTTACTTGAAATATTTGCATTTTGGCAGCATAACCTAAATCTATAGAATTATGCTTAATAGCGGCACATTTCTGAAAGCTTCTTTCTTTACACGTAATTTAAGGGAATTAATGGTAGGAACTGAGTATGAATAAAAACTGATATTTCAAGAATTTGTTTCAAAAATATTTTTACAGATAAATTTTTACATTTTAATTCTAATTTATCGTTATTGAAGGTTTAAAGTTGTTAGTTAGAAAACATTTATCTTACGGAAAAAGATCGAGAATCAAGAACCTTTGAGTCAGCGACTTCAAGATTAACTTCTGAACGTTATCGTTTATGAAGAATTTAACCTTGAATTGTTACTTTTTGAGATAAACATAAAACGCGCCTGTTCTAATTGCAGCGATATATTAAAAACCAAAGTTTAAAAAAAGTGAAATACAGTATTAAGACACAATTCCATGATTATTTTTTTTAGCTTGCATTTTGTACCAGTTCTACGTAGAGCATAAGATCCTAGAATTTTGGCCTGCTATTTAAAGCCTTTGAATTTTTTCCAATATTCTCTTCTTGTATTGATGCTTTTTTTTTTTTTTACTTTTTTGTGTACTAGCCGCCTTTGGCGACCAGGTGGTTCATCAGTATTAATGTTCGCTAAAATGTTCAATTAATATTTTATATAACCTGGTATCATAATAGATTTTTCAGAAAAATATTTTTAAGCTTCAAATTTTGATAGTCATATAATTCACTTATATTTTCATGTAGGCCTTAAGCCATTCTGTTTATGTACTATGCAACTCTCTAATTTTTTATCAGAGCCCATAAAATTCAATTTTAAATTAAAGTGGAAATGATGAAACTGCAATTAATATAAAGACATTTTTTTACTAAAAGCAAGCATGTGAATTTAAAAAAAAAGTATGAGAACTGAAAGCACAGTCGTTTGGCATTGAAGTCTTATGTGCATTACAGAATAATTTAAATAATTTATAATATCTCAAAGAATTATTCAACAAAAATTTCACTGGTTCGTTGTAAAATTCAGTTTTTAGTTTTAATTATAAAAGGACTTAAATGATGTCAATAATAATTTTTTTTTATTTAGAAATATACTTAAAAAATTATGAAGTTTAAATTTTAGACAGTCATATTTGCTCCTAAGGAATCATATCATATTCTGCAAAATTTTCTTGACACTTCAACTTTTAAACAAATAAATAAACGTTTCTATGTTCTGCGATCAAATCTGACCGATTTATTAAGTTTTGAATATTACAATTTTAGACAGTCAACATTTTTATAATCTTGAGAAACCCTGGGAGGTGACCGACATCTTTGAGACTGTCGATGAAGTAATCTAAAGTCTACCGTTTTTATAGAATCGTGATATTCAGATTTCCATAAATTGGTTAGCTTTAGTGATTGATTTTGTTGATTGGAGTGCAATTCTTTTTATTTAAGATATTAGGGCCTCAAGAATATTTTGTTAAATATGATTCACAGGTCAAAGGATATATGCAAGAATTTAAAATTCGTAATTCATTAGCATTTATTGACTCAATTTGCATAAAATATAATTATTTCATTCAGACCATTTTGTTAGCAAATGTATGTCTAATATTACAGGTTTACAAATTAGCCTTTAGGCTCCGATTAGAGTAGATATCCTTGTATAGGTATTGCAAAAGATCATAGAAAATGTTTCCTTGCATTTATTTTTTAGAAAATATCATATTTCATATTTATTTCATTTCATGCAGACACGTGCTGAAAATTACATTTTATATGTTTAATTTCCAATGATAGTTAACTTTTTTTAAATTTAAGCTTTTGTCAATGTGATGGCAACACGTTGCTAAAAGTTATTTTTTTCCCATGCACGCGTAACGTGCTCGTATAGCTTGAATTTTACTTTTATTTTGTGCAAAATAAATTGTTGAAAAATATAATTAAATTATTTTTTTAAAAAATTCATTAAAAATAGAAATTTAATTTATAGATCAAAACATTAGTATCATTGAAAGGATTATTTTTATGAACATCAATGTAATGTAAAAATCAATTTTGTGCTGTAATATTTTCGGAAGTTATAGCAGACAAACACCGAAATTTAATTTAACTTCTAATTAACTAAAATTCTAGTTACAAATTCAAAATAATTGCTCTGAGGGACACATTCCCGACCTCCAAAGTATGCATGCGCCAAATTTGGTAACTGTAGGTCAAACAGTCTGGCCTGTAGAGTGCCAACACACACATACACATTCTGCTTTATTATAAGTATCGATGAAATATGCCGTTAACTTTAAAAAAAAAAAAAAAAGTGCAACCTTGATGTTTTGATGAAATTTCCAAGATCTCCTTGAAACCAAAAAACACATTTTTGGAATAATATCTCTCTGTTTAATTTTGGATAACTCAGAAATACAACGAGTTATAGGCACGTTTAATAATGGTCTTTTCATCACATTTTATGATTTTTTAATCAAATTTCGATCAAATTACATCAATGGGAATATATATATATATATATATATATATATATATATATATGTGTGTGTGTGTGTGTGTGTGTGTGTGTGTGCGCGCAAAGATTTCTCGCATCCTGTCGGCTAAATTATATGATACATTATTTTGGTTGAAGCAGTGGGCAGGTTTGACAAGCAGTGAAGAGACTTTGTAGTTTTAATTTCGTTTTATTCTATTCCGAGTGGTAGGCCTGATTTTTTCCAAGACACAGGCGGCACAAAAGCAGAAGTAAAGAAGTCAAAAAAGGGCCGAACAGATCACTAGTCTTATATAATATGGGATTTCTGGCAACGCGCCAATTCAATACACGTGGTGACCTTTGACACCTTTTCAAGGGTACCGAAGATATCACTTTCATTTAATACGTAGAAGTGATTGCGCATTATTTTTGCAAAGGGATTAATTAAACCGGAAGTGGAATTAGATCACGAAATAAGAGAATATTTTAGAATGAAGTTACGATGGGCTAAATTAAGATAAAAGCTTGGAAATTAATTTGGATTAAATTAAGAGTTTAAAATATCATTACATATATATATGCTGAATAGCATAGTATACCAACTGAAGTTTGAATTACAATGCATGTATCGTAAATATGCAGTAAATTGACACAGTACCATACAATAAAATAAGACAGCATTAAATTAAATATTGTTACTTTTCAGATGAATGATAAAAATTACTTTTGACAGTTCTTGAACCTCCTTTGATGATACTATAAGAATTTTATATTGATGAATTGAATGTAGATTACTGAGTTTCATTATTATTGATTAAAATTGAAATTGAAGATAGCATGAAAAAATATTGTTGACAACAAGAATTAAATAAATGATCACAATTTAATTAAATAACTATTATAATTCAAGTTTAAAAAATGTATTACGAAATCAAAACAATATTACAACGTAATACCTTCCTAAATTTCAGTTTTTAAAAATTAAAATTAGCCCTCTGCTCATGATTATTTTAAAATCAAATGTTTTAGAAATGCAAACTAGATGGTTTCAGTATCTTAAATTTCAGTTTGTAATTTATTTAGTGGAATATGAATACAACAAATTATGAAATCACCAAATTTCCATTAAAACTGTATATTTAAATATATATCTTCAATTATAACCTATTGAACATCAAATTTAGAAGCTGAGGAGATAAGGAATGAAATGAATAGAAAAAAAAATTACCTTTATAAATGTCCGGATTTCCAAATTACTTAAGGAACTGTGAATGCATTACCAACTATTCATTTTATGAAGTGATGCCACACAGAAAGTTGCAATGTTTAACAGCCAATACAAATATCCAAAATCAGAGTTAAACAATAAAAAATAAATGGAGATAGCATTAAGAACAAAGTCACAAATCATTTTAAACGAATTTATTTCTTCTTAAAAAAAACTGGAACAATATTAAAAAAAAAAAAAAAAAAAAAAAGGGAAACCAGGATTCAAATAAGAAATCTTTAAGAACGGAAAGGAATTAAGTTAGATATACTATCCATAATGAATATTTTTAATTAAAAATGATACTAGATAAGCTGTATACTAGATAAGCTGTTTTTTATAAAGAATGTTTAAGCGGTTTTTTGCAGAATTTTGTTATTTTTAAAAACTTATCTAACTCCAAATTTTTAAATATAGCTTTGTTCTTGTAATTGTTTTGTAATCGCCTTATTTTCTGGTAAAGCATGTTTATATGATCAAACTTTATGAAATATACTTTTTTGTAAATAAAAAATGTGATTTTTCTAACAAAGACATTCTGAATCTTAAAACTTAAAAGAAAAAGTGAATAAGGTATAAAAAATATTATCATAAAAATGTATTTGATGAATTTATATTTACTTATATAGACGATTATTCTAATACTTGGTTTTCATTCCTTGATCTCCCAAATAATTATTTACCTTTAATAATATTTCATTATCCAACATTCCGTTTTAATGAATATAAATTCCAAATTAATGAATTATAATATTCATGGAGGAGAAATTCTGTTAGTTGAAAAGGAGCAACGAATATGATAATAACAATGAGTCTCAAAATTTGTAATTTCTGAAAAAATAATGATTTCAGTGAAAATATTTCCGAAAGAGAATTAAACTATTTAAATCTTTCAAATTTCACCTTTTTTCTTAATTTAGACAAAAAATGTTTTGTATCTCTCAAAAGAATATTCAAAGAATATAATCTACAACATCCATTTATTCCAGGACGTTCTATGGACATTTGACTATATTCCTATGCTAATAGAGATTCATTGCATAAACTTTCCTTTCTTACTATCCAACATCATCATCCCCTGTTCATGTCTCAGAATATGAAATTGAGAAATGTTCGCGCACTTTAACTTCATATGACTAGTAAATCCATTGACTAGCATTTTATTGTGTTAACTTCTTATTTCTGTTAATAATGGAAAGGAATGTGTGTATGAGTGCATCTGTCTGTTGGGGCTCTAAGATCAAATCGTTCGATCTAGAGTTATCAAATTTGAAATATTAAATTCTCTCCAATAAAATTTGGAGGGTAGGAATGTGGGAATGCAAGTGACCAAAATTCTAATTTATTAAAAATCATGAAAAATTTTGATGCTTTTAAAGATTTTTTTAAAAAATTTTTTACTACATTTGAAAATTTTAAAAGAAATTATGTTTAAACTTATATTTATCGCACGTTTCCTCCTGAATTTCAACAATTTTTAAAAAATATTCTTTACATAATTTTAAACAATTCATTTCTTTATTGCTAAGAAATTAAAACTATTTTCATTGTCCCTTCAAATGTTTAATCACGTGGTTTTCTTCTATTGGTAAAAGCTAAAGAGTAAGATTTTGTAAATTATCTGCGCAGTTTATATGAGCAATCAGAAAGTGATATTACATTGCCGCGAAAATCGATGTGGAATTAGAATATGAATTATCCGAAGTATTACTCATCTCTATTAGAAATGCTCAGGTACTTTAAAAAAACAACAGAAAAGATGCAAGACTACTAAAATAACATGATCTTAATGTCTATCACAGTTTAATGCTCAAAAATATATTGTTGAGAAAATCGTGAACATTATTATAGAGATTTCACAGTTAAGCGTAATAAGTATTCCTGACAAACCAGCCGTCACCAAAAACAGCTAAAATTTGATAATACAGAAAATCTAAAAGAAAAAAAAATCGCAGCTTTTAAAGAGCATTAGTGTGATACGTATTAATGCTTTTTAAAACTAAGCTTACATTATTTCTTAATGATGTATCCTAATCAAGGCCTACAAGGCCTATCTTTGAAGATATTCTTGTGGGAAGAATATCTTTGAATAATAAATTGGAATCTATCCATATTAGTACAAGTTATATTCTTATTTGTTCTTCTATCATAATTCAGATATTTTAAATAGATCATAATTATTAGACAATTTCAATGAAATTGTAACAAGAGCCATTAAATGCATAGCCTAAGCAGTTTAAGCAATTCACTCAAAGAAACTGTTGTTTAAAAAATCTCGTAAATGTGAAAGTCAAATGAATTAAAAAAAGCCAGAATGGAGAATAACAGGTCATATTCAGTCATTCAAACTATGTATTCTCATTCGGACTTAAAAAATATTTTTTTTTTTCAGAGAACAGCTCATTTCCGTTTTCAGAAACCGTTGAAAAGGCCACTACTATTATTTTTCTGTTGTGTAATGCGAGTTCAACGGTTCTCTCAAGGACAGATTAAATTCAACAGAACAAGCACTCATGAGCTGTTTCTTTCTAACAATAATAAAATTCAAAATAAATATAAAAATTAGTTTACTTTAGTTGGAAACCATTAAAATGACAAAAAAAAAGTGCAATTTGAAAAAGTACTGCGTTTATAATACGAAATGTTACATTACTTTAGCTCTAGACGAAGAATTCTTCCTTTTGTAAACTTCCTTTTGAAGCTCACAGTACAAATGGTTAAATTTCACCTTTGCTTTTAAAAACCATCGTATAGTAAATCTCTATGGAAAATGGAAATAAAACGGTTACATATTATTAATAAAAATTGTTGAGAAAGGTAAAGAATCGACAAATAAAAAGATAAATTTTCAATTTCACATTAATTCATTAAAAGACATTCTGTTAGAAAATTGCAGTTAGCTAATATAGTTTTGCATATTTAATAAAGTTACTATTACGATCAATATTCATAAGCTGGCTTCCCATCTGCCCACTTGAGATAGTCTTCAAATGAGGTGAAATGTTTAACTACTTTCGTTTTATGTATTTCGACGGCGCATTCTTTTATTTGGACCTCGAGCGATTATTCAGCCAGCCATTCAGAATCTCAAATTATGTAATTTCATAGGGTGCATTGCAGGAATTTTAAAATTGTTCAATATATTTATCATAGAAGTTTTTGCAGCTGACAAACAGGCGATAAATGACTGTTTGTTTCGCCAACTGGCGATAAGCATCAATCATAAGTATGGAGATGAACTTTGCTCTCCAACGAATACGAGTGACTCACTTCCTGCCTTCGCCAGCTGGCTTAGAACTTCTGCCTCGTGCTGGTCAATGGAATTACGGCCAATGTATCATGATTTATATTTGTTAATTTAATTTGTAATTAAAATTTATTTTTGTTATTTACATGGCTGGCAGTTTTCATTAAGTAAAAATGTTTTAATACTTTAATTTAAAGTAAATTTGGCAATGCGTGTTAAACCACGCACCAAATTTTCATGAAATTATTTGTCAATTTCGATGCTAACTGATACATGTAAAGAAAATGTAATGAAAGTGCATCATTATTAATTTGAATCTCTTTTATCATAAAAATAACAAACTTAAAAAAATGCCCACATTCTAAAGACATATTAGTCTGAATATCATAAGATGCAGAATACAAGATTGACAAACATCGTATAACTTCAAAAATAGCAGAGTTTTTTCTTCCCTCTGCTTTCTTGTATACTCATAAAAAATCACGTTGTTGTTTCTTTTGGCACTTGCCATGGACAAGCCCGCTGTTACGAAGACAGCGATTTTAAGCCGATGGGGGAGCGTCTTTGTTTTTATAGTAGCGCCATCTAGGGCCAAGAGAACGACTTAGCTACACACACGTCACAATCTTTTTTACGGGGCGGACTTCATTCACTCATCCACAGATCGTAATTTAGACCTGAATCAGAGAGCAACCGCCCCTGATTCAGTACCCCCAGTGGTATTACTCTAGACATGGAGGACTTTGTGACCACGACAGATTTATACGCGCGTCGGCCACCAGACATGGTCCCTTCCCCCCTCCCCAAAATCATTCATATAACGTGTGGTTAAAAAAATCCTAACACGTGTTTAGGTAAAGGGTTGAGAATTCTGATACAAAATAAAAAATAAAAATATTTTTTGTTGTTGCAAGGGACCACCTGCTAAATTTCATCCGATTAGTCTTTACAATTTTAAGTTATTGTGTAGAAACACACATGGACAAATAAATATAAGCATAGATTTATTTCAATTTTAACCGCTTGGCTAATTTAAGCATTGAATTTTTTCATTCCTTTCAAGAGACATAATTTCATTTTTTTTGTCTAAAATGTCTATTTTTATCAAATTTTTCAAATGAAATTTCTTTTTTTGGTGATGACAATACAGAAATAATAAAAAAGCAAATAATTACAAAAAAATTGAAAACTATATTTAATCGAGATATTAATTAGAATACAGGTCTATTTAACCATTGCATATAATAAAATCAAAAGTTATTGATACAGATAGAAATATTTGGAAAAAGGGGGGGAAATTTCATTTACATATTGCCATATCAGTATTGTCATTTCCACATTCATAATACTCATGATCGCTTCCAGCACATACGAAACGGTATTTTGGTTCCACTGCCTTCCGACCATAGTTTTCAACTGTCTTTGCAGGACATAAGGCCGCATGCAAGCCGTCAAAATCTTCTTGATAAGTTGTAACTAAAAACCTCACATCACTTTTCAGTGGTTCGCATCTGTCTTCTGTTATATTTTTTGAGACAGGCTGAAAATACATATAATCTACATATTAATATGAATGGTCGAATTCTGACAAATGTCGATACATTACGGTGAATGTCGTGTCATGAAAAACGCGTCGATGAAAGACTGAATATTCGGTTATATATTTGTCACTTATACCGACAAGTGTCGAGATTCAACATACAATAACTATGAACGTAATGTAAAGTAAAAATCTTTTTAATACGTGAAGGCAAAAATGGAACTTTGTAAAGTATAAATTATTAATAAAATACATTTCGATACAAGTCAAAATAGAAAAAAGTTGAGTAACAACACTGTTGAATGTATAAACGAACAATTTATGTTCAGTTATATTGACATCTGATTTAAAAGCAACACTAGGGCTATTTTGAGATTATAATCGAGAAATTCAGGAGGTAATATAGAATAAGAAAGAAGGTCGATTTGTAATCTAACTTTTCACTCTGATTGCGAAAGAATTGTGACCTTTGCAAAGACAAATGTAATGTCCAAAAAGACCCAGTCTTTTCGCAGTAAAAGGGAAGAATACCATATAATAGACTCTTCAGATCATGCTCAAATATGCACAACGCATGCCTGTAGTTAGTAATACGCATTCAAAATTTACATAGATGCTGCTTCATTATAGATCCAAACTCATAGAACTCTAGTCTCAACTAATAAGTTGATACTAGATCCAACTCTAGTATCAACTTATCAAAGTTTCACATTCCGAGACTTCCATAAACAGCTTTTTCCCTGATTTAGCTCCAAGTACGTTTTTTATGTGTATGTTGATAAGGCAACGATTCTTAAGGTCCGAAGAAACGCAACGAAGGCATTAAGATAGGTAGGGTAAGGTAGATGAGGTAGAAAAACGAAATTTGCATTCCGCAATTGCATCATTTACAGTTACAGTGGATAATTAGTTACTTTAAAGGAAATACAAAATAAACAGGTTCTTTCTGTAGTCATTCTTTTATTATAAAACACATTTTGAACCTTTTGAACGTAGTTATAAGGAGAAATTTTATTTAATTTCTCATTTAATTTCATTTTGTTATGTAGATTAACCAACTATGAGCGCAGATTCAAATTATTCATGTAATCCAAGATTTTAATTTTCGCCTTTCAGAAAGACATTAAACATTCATGTCTTTTTTTAAATTTTAACCTTCAACGCTCAATTGCTAACACTCCTTAGCATGTCTGTTGTAACAGGAAGCTTTGGTAACAAAAAGGATATTGACAACAGGAATGTTTTATAGGCTAACTCAAGCCCCTTTTGAGAATAAAGAATCTATGCTGTAATAAGATTCAAATTTTACCTGTATAGGTAAATCCTTCCATCTAGGATATGAAGCTTTAGAAGTCGTTTCCGCTTCCATCCTACAAGTAGGTGGGCGAAAAACGTCTTTGGGCCGTCTCACTGGCATTCTCTCGTTCACATTGAGGTCTTTGTAATCTAACATATTGCTCGACTGATCAGTCATTGGTCCATCCCCCACTTTAAGAGTCGATTTTCTTCCTTCGCCTTTACCTTTCTCCAGTTTCTTGCAGCCTTCTGGAGGCCAAACGAAATCCTTTTTGTGAGTCGTGTCTGAGGAAAATGGAAGAGAAGATTGTCCAATGTCACTTTTCCTCAGTTTAATTTCAGAAATTGGACTGAAATAGAAAATACAGAAAGCCTGAAGAATGTATATAGATTTCGAATAAATGGTATATGAAGAAATAATGTTTTATAAGTTTCATAACTTTTACATTAAGTAAAACAAATTTTGATTTATCAGAATTCCAAAGTCGGTGAGCATGTCATTTGGCATATAGTAAATTTTTCTCTCTATTGCTGCATTCAAATCGCTGCTTGTAATTGGACTAGATTTGTAAATATTATATTTTAGAAAAGAAACCATAAAAAAGAAAATTACTATGAGTGAGTCGAATGGAAAAGAGTCATAACACTTTCTCTTTAATTTAACCATGTTTTCGCAAAATTTCCATGAAAATGGACCAAAAGCCAACTTACAAATTATATTATTTAATAAATTAAACTTGATAGTAATTACTGAAGCATTTAATTAATTGTTTAAGAATAAATAAATGAATAGAAAGAACAAGTAGTATATGTAATTGGAACATTCTATACTTCCAAGAACAATTTCAATTTCTTTTTTAAAAAATCTGACAATTAATCAGCTTCTGAAGTGAAATTTATATTGTTATGAGCGAGTATTTGCATGCTTTTATCTTTATTACTAAATATTTTGCTTAATTTAATTGTTATAACAATTATCTACTCGTATATTGAAATAACAAGAGGCTGACTCTTAATCAATATCACTTAAACAAGTCTGAAGTTTGCACAAAACACAAAATAAGATATCTTGTGACAAATTTAATTTAATGTGTCTGAGACTATGCAATAAATATTAAGAAATATCGGCTGTGAAATGTGCGAATCTATGACACTATACCAAATTACAAAAAAATTGTGTTTATAACTGATTTCACTTTATTCACGAACAAGAAGACATCTGAGTATAAAATTGCAGTCCGAAAATTCGTATCACAATCAATTTCAGTCTTTTGGCACATTTACGAAGCAAATTTTGTGTGAACAATTCAAAGCTAAGTGTAATGGAAAAATAGGCCTAAAAATAAATGCTATAATTTTTAAAGTAATAAATTATATGTAATAAATTATAATTATCGTAAATAGATAATGTGAAATATTTATTACCGTTACAGTGCTAAACTTAGGTATGCGATAGATTAGATAATAGTCTATAGATTAACTAGATACTCAGCCTTATATCTATTAAACAGTCATCGAGATTTTCAATAGACTTTTATTAAGACTTTTACTCGAACTACAGTGTCATTTTTGAGAGCTTGAAATAATATTTTAACAAACAAATCAACAATACTAAGTCTTTGTAATTTGCAAATTAACTAGGTATTGTGCACATTCATGGCTCCTGAATTCTAATGGTAACAAATACATTTACAACATAGCTTAATGGGAGTTTACAGAAACGTTTGAAATTTCATTAAAAACTTTTAAAGATGAATCCGAAGAAAGACCAATGTTGTTCGCACATGCGGAGACTAAAAGATTATCGAAAGTGGAATGTGCATCATGAAAGTGGTATTGTTCAACCTACCTAGCTTGAATTTCATAAGGCGAGTAGTCCAACATGTAATTTGTATGCTTAGCGAAAGGTTGATGGTTTGCGTGTAGAACTCCAGATTCTTTTTGCTCCGGCGGACCAAGATTAAACTTATCTTTGTATGGAATTAAACAGTTTGTAGTTGGCCGTTGTTTACTAGTGCCCGCGCAATGTGGAGGGCAGTAATAGTTCTTCAAACAATGGAGAGCTAAAATAAAGAAAATTTTGCAAATGAAATTTGATAAATTTTGATATTTAAACCCATTTGGGACGGAAAATAATTACAGAATTACATCTGAGTGCCTGTTTACCTTTCAGCGTGTATATAAGTACCGAATATCAAGGTCGTCAAAAAATTCGAATTCGATATTTTGTTTCTCGAGATTCTACACGTTTGAAATCTCTCTGAGTTCGAAAATGCCGCTTTGGTATTATGTGTATCTATCGGTCAGTGAGTTTGTCTGTTTGCGAACAAGGTAATTCTAAAATGCTTTGATCTAGACAGATGAAATGTAGTACATGGACTTACGATCTTATTTGTAGTTTTCTATCCCTGAGTTCGAAAAGACATTTTTGTTATTATGTCTGTCTCTCCGTCAGTCAATCTGTCTGCACGTGAACTCGTTAACTCAGAAACGCTGGCAAAATTTGCAGATATCTATAGAATTTTGAACGAAATCTGTTCAGAAGAAGTTCTGTTCAAGTGCAAGAGAACTCGGTGATTACAAAACACGAAGAGCAAGGTAGATAAAATTTGGTGCACAGACCTAGCATCTAAAATGTAGATTGTTACCAAATTTTGAATCAAGTTTGTGAAAGAGTTGACCATCTATCAATCAGTATTTTCGCATGCAGGAAAACGCAATAACTTAAATTAATAAAATTCGGTATATCATCTTGTTACTACAACTGTAATTCCAAGTCAAATATTGGTGATAATCATGTGTATCTGTGCATCAGTGTACAAAAAGGCATCCGAAATGTATATTCTCACAAAAGATTCAGTAAAAATGTTAGATTCAAGCCAAAGATTTATATTTCGTAATTATCGTTTCATCAATGATTATCGTTCATCGTCCATCGTTATTCTAATTATCTTTTCATCATTTCCACCTTACCTAAGGTCCACAATTTTGTGCGACGGAGAGAGATAAAAAACTGATTGAAAACTATACGAGAAAATTTCGAGGAGACTATTCCTGGTAATCCAGTTTTTGGAAAAATCCTTTTTCAAGTAGCGGAAAGTTCATTATTTTAACCGCAAATATTTATGTCAGTTTTATAGATAATTCGATGAAGTTTTTATTCTGTTTTTAATTTGGTACAACGTATATTTTTGGATCCTTTATTTTTTTTAGCTTTTTTTCGTAACTTCATTATTTAGCCACGGAGGTTCTGTAACCTATCTCGATACATTCAGCATAGTCGTTACATGCTACTTTCCTGGCTATAACAGACACTATTTTGAATTTAAATTAATTTATTTTCAATTAAAGACTTTACCGATAACCTTGTAATATAGTATAAATTCTTCAGACAAAAGGTAATTTTAAAATATCGTCTGCCAACAACGAAGTAATTCGTAGTACATCTTATTCAGGAGACCTATTGCGAATTATATGGTAGAAACTTAGATAGATATTTTCTTTGGCATTATAGCCATGATCACTGCTATATACACTGCTCACTCTTAAAATTGCAATACCAGGAAAGAAAGATCTGACGAACGTCAAAATCACATGAAAAGAAGAAGAGGTTGGGATGTGCAAATAATTAGTATTTCAGCGCTTTTAGACGACGCAGAAAGAAGAAACGACATCTGAAGCACTGCATAAAAGAAAAACTGTGTAGTGGGTTTCTCATTCGCATAGCGGTTTGTAAAGTTGGAGTTTCTTCAGAATATCATGTTATGCTTTGAATAATAAGAAGAAATGCTTACCAGCATCGGAATTCGAGTGTGGATTATTGTTCCGTAATATAGCTCATCGCACTGATTGAAATCCAACCAGTGCGAATATGGAATCTATGGATTGCTAAGGGTTATGCTGAACGGCATGCAGGAGGATCTCAACGCCCTCCCATGAATAACGTCCGAGAGAACAGACACATTGTGAGGTCGGCCCTTCAAAACTGTACAACCACATCACGGACCATTAGTCAGGAAATGGTCCGCCTAGTATCCGCTCGTACGATGCGATGACGCTTGTAGCAGCATGGACCGTCAGCAAGGCGATCATTACTTCGGCTTGACTTGGCAATGCAGCATAGAGAGAAACGGCGACTCTGGTGCGTCAAGCGACAAAGGTAGATAAAGGAGTGGCGCAGTGTCGTCTTTTCAGACGACTTCTGGTTCTGCGTGCCGGAATAGTATTATGATGGCCGTATATGTGTCTGGGAGTTCCGAGGAGACCGCACGTCGTCTGCTAGCATTCGATATCGGCATAGCGGTCCTGCACCTAGTGTAATTGTTTGGGAAGCCATTGGGTACATGACACGTGCATCTCTAGTTCGGATCGACGGTAAATTGAAAGCAGGTCGGTACATTTTTGACATCTTATGTCCAGTGGTTTTGCCCTATCTTCGAGGCCTGCCAAACACCCTCTTCCAACAAGATAATGCAAGACCAGATGTTGCACTCCGTGTTTGGACCTTCCTCGGTACACATGGTATTTGATTTTTGCCTTGGCCTGCATGATCTCCAGATCTGTCACCCATTGAAAATATCTGGTCATGGGTTGCTGAAAGACTGGCCCACCACCCCTCTCCAACTACTACGGTTGATGAAGTGTGGAATAGACATGAAGCAGCATGGAATGAGTTACCTGTTTCTGTCATGCAAGCCCAGATTCACACCACGCCTTACCAGGTAAAGGTTGTTTTAGCTGCCAGAGGTGGTAGCTGTTTTTAATAATTTCGCTCCCCTGTAAACCTCCAAACTGCTTACAAATTTGACCGTTTTGTCTTCATGCTATACTGTTTACGTACAATGAATATCTTTTTTGTACTTGCTTTCTTTCATGGTGTTGCAATTTTAAGGGCCAGCAGTGTATATTTAAGGTTAAGAATAATATAATGTGAATGAGTCAAATTGACTGCTAGATAAAGGAACCTGCGATATACTTTGGTAAGCAATATATTCTGAATAATTTTTATTGATGGTAGTCGATGCAGCCTTCTCCCGGGAGAGTTAATACCATAAATTGTAGTCAATTTTGAAAGCAACATCCTTATGTGAAAGGATATGAGAAATTTGCGTGGGTGGCATTTCTTCTGATTTTTGATACGAAGCTTTATTTGAATCATTAATTTTCACTAAAGCTCTATTCATGTTGTACTAGTCGTCTTTGGTGACTAGCTGGTTCTCGCGGATATTGATTACATTTAACTTCATTTAAGTCTTTTAGATATAACTTCATGATACCATGACATCACTCACATTCCCTCTCATCAAAGTATATATGTGCGAAATTTCGTAGCTGTATGTCGAACGATTTGACATGTAAAGCTCTAATACACACACACACACACACACACACACAAGAGAACGTAGCGATGGTGCTACGATTTATTTTTTCATTTATTTAGAGTGATTAATTACTGGAAATATAAACATTAGTCGTCATGAAAACACTTTTTTTATTTGTTTTTTAATTATTTTTTAGTTTATTTTGTTTTTCTTCTTTTCATAGTACGATTATCAAGATCCCAAATTTCCACATCGTTATAATACATTGTAATACAGAGTTACATTCGAAAGTATTGAAGACAAAGAAACAGCAATGAAACTTTGCAGAACTTGCTTTATCTCCTCCCCCCCCCGTTATTCCAGTTTTAAATCACGCATGCAATCTTTTAAATCTGAAATAAGTAAATCTATAATTCGCTTTTAATATAAAAAGCTATTTCTCTGTCATTTAAGTTTCCATTTTTAATAATAGATATCTGTACTATTTCACAACACAATAAGTTACAACAGTGATTAAATTAGAGTACTTCACCTTATTTTCTGGTATATTCTTTAAGAATAAAAATTATATTACATTGTTTACTCTACTTTAGAGAAACAATGTATTTTTAAATAATGAGAGTCTGTTTAATTACATCATTGTTAAGGTGGTCATTTTCAAACTTGAATCAGTTCGAGTTGTTGAGTGTGATTTTGAGCGCTTTTGAAAGTATTCTTACTAGAAAATAACATTTTTCAAAACTGAAAATGGTTGTGCTGGAATTTGCGTCTGTGTGTACATTTATGTGGATTTATATTCGAGTTTTTATAATGAATGATTGGATTTCTTGTGTTTACTTTTTTCCTTTTATTTTAATACTGAAAAACTTTCTGATGAATGAATTAAACAAAAGACACACTGGTTGTCAAGCTTCAATGGACTATGGCCAAGGCAATTCAAAAGTTAACGCAACTACATCAGTTGATGAAACTCTGATGCAGCTTTACGGGGAAGCTTCTGATACATATTCTGCCATTGACGAAGCTACAACTCTTCCTCAACCAGAATCAACTGCCACAAAAGTCTCTATAAACCCATTTACTAATCCCTTTTAAGAGTATTTGTCTTTTGATGACCCTCTGGCACATCTGGAAATGACTGTACAAGATGAATTTTCTATCTGTGCAGATTGGATTTTGAAACACCAAGAATTTTTCACTTTCAACTAAATTCAGTTATAAAAACATCAACGAACCATCTACAATAACAATCACTGAAAATTATTTGCTCATCATTTGAAATCCTCGAAATATCCTGATTCAAAAGTAATAGCCATTCTTTTAACTTGACAAATTGCAACTAGAAAAAATTTAATCGAACTATCTATAGTAATGAACTGTGAAAAATACATAATTATTATAAGAAATCTTCTGCTTGTTCAAAACAAAACTTTTGTATTCAAACTTTCCAGTTTCAAAATAGAGGCAAACGATTTTCAATCTTCAAAACAGTCTTTTGTACCAATACTCCAAGCTTGCTGATGGAAAAAGGGAGAAACAATTCCTCAAAAAAGAAAAGAAATCCAGTCATGGACATTTGTACATAGTGTATATAGTTTTTTTGTGTGTGTATTTTTTTGTTATTTGTATATTTTTATATTTACACTGCGGACCATTTTTATTGTTTTGCAAACACTTGTGCCTATTATTCCTGATGATGGACTTTATTGCACCCGGACTTGACTCTATGACCGCAAGCGGTTTCCCTACTTGTGACTTCATGTCTTTCTAGAATGAAAGATATCCATCGAATTTTGAAGAGACTTTGCTGAAAACTGAGATCCCTGGCCTGATAACATCGCCTCAAACATCTTTATCCAAACATCGTTGCATCTCATTTTGGATTCTTATCAATAGGCATATTCAATAGCAATTAATTTTATTCTTGTGTCAAACCATCAACCCTCAAAATAAAATAGGCTCAACACTAAAATTGTATCTCTTATTGTTTGTTTGTTTGTGTGTGTGTGTGTGTGTGTGTGTGTGTTTTCATATTTTATGGTTAAGTAAATTATGATTTCACCTCAGAATTAATATTATTCTTCATATTACATTTCAGATAATACATTTATACATTGAATAAATCGCATATATATTTCTTACCTATAATTACATCTTACATACAGAAAGCTGTGTTTAAGTATAACTACACTCAGAATTAAAATGTGGAACCTGCGATATACTTTGGTAAGCAATATATTCTGAATAATTTTTATTGATGGTAGTCGAGGCAACCTTCTCCCGGGAGAGTTAATACCATAAATTGTAGTCACTTTTGAAAGCAACATCCTTATGTGAAAGGATATGAGAAATTTGCGTGGGTGGCATTTCTTCTGATTTTTGATACGAAGCTTTATTTGAATCATTAATTTTCACTAAAGCTCTATTTATGTTGTACCAGTCTCTTTGGTGACCAGCTGGTTCTCGCGGATATTGATTGCATTTAACTTCATTTAAATCTTTTAGATATAACTTCATGATACCATGACATTATAGCGCTATTAAGAACATAAATTCGTCATGTAAATTACATGTATATTAAAGGAGAGCCTTCTTCTTTAGCTTTCAACAATAGAAGAAAATCATGCGATTAAAGAGTAGAATGTAGAGTAGTGAGTAGAATTTCAGATAAACAATATAATCTATCGTTGAAAATGAACCAAAAAACATTTATAAAATATTTGCCAAATTTAGGAAAAATTTTGCACGATTATTATTTAAGTATCATTAAAAAGGAAATTTGTAAAATTTTGAAACGAACGGTGAAAAAATAATTGTTATGTAATAACATTTTTGATAATTATCACGGAAAGATGCTAAACTTTAGCTGTATTTTCAATAGATTAAAAAATTCTAATAAAATATTTAAAAGCAATACTTCAAACATCACTCACATTCCCGCTCATCAAAGTATATATGTACTAAATTTCGTAGCTGTAGGTCCAATGGTTTGACATGTAAAGCGCCAATACACACACACACACACACACACACACACACACACACACACACACACACACACACACACACACACACACACACACACACACATTCATTTTTATCATAACTAGAGATAGAGATTCACCGAGAGGATTCAGCTGTTGAATATTAATGTGTTTCTCTGTGTCTTCTGGATCTCGTAAATCCCCATCAGGTCTGTTCAACTTCGATCGACAGAGCTCCATAACCTCCTCAGACCAAGGAATAAAGTCTCTGGAATACGTAGATCCTTGCTCCATGGGAACCTTCTCACATTTCAAGTTCGATGCAAGACGAGCAGTTTCTGGAGGTCCTGCCACGTCCGGGTGAATCTTGTAATGTTCTTTATAGGTGCTGCTGCTATATAAAGTGCTTTCTGGTAACTGGTCATACCCCTAAAGTGATATATTTGTTTGAATTGTTATGTTTTGGAATTAATAGCTAACTTTTTCTTAAAAAAGCATTCATTAAATTAAGAATGGAGAATGGTAATAATAAAATTAGGTTAAGAAATGAATATGAGAAATAAGAAAAGAATTCGACTTTTGCATCATTAAATATCAGCTGATGACATTACTTTCCCGCACAACAGAGTTTACTGCTGAAAGCATCTTTAAAAAAATGGAGCAAGTCCGCTTTAAAGATAAACGCTGCTGAACACCCCATTTAATCTCTAGCTACATGTTGTATAATACTGCGCAGTGATATCATGTTTATGTCTTCTTGCAAAATAAGCAAATGAATTCAAATTAGTGTAACGCATTTGGCGGGTATCACGTGAGTATAATTTGTCTTCATTATACATATTTGACAAATTATATGTAAATCTTGACATTAACTACTTGAAGTGTAGATTTTTTTTTAATTTATTAAACTTCAAGAAACTCACATTGTTTTGACAATTAACCTGAAAAACTTCTCTTTGGTGTTTTGAATAAAGGATTGTTTCTATTTGTTGAATGACTAACAATTACTTCGAAAAAATCTAAATCCTTTTCCTAAGATCTTACACATTATCTTGGTTAATTTTTACCATGTAATAAAAACTATGTAGTTAAATTTTTTTTAAATCGCAATTAGCTGCAAATTTTTGTTTTTTAGATTGAAAGAATACAAAATTTAAATCACATTTTAAAAAAGAATCGCCTTGCGAATTATCTCGGTGCATATTAAATTTCTTTTAAAATATTTGAGGTCAGTGAAGTTGCTATAGTGTATAAGTTTAGGGTGGCAGCTCAGATCTTGTTCTTGTCATCTGAACTGTCAATTCCTTTAAAAATTACATTATTCTTTCCATAGCTTTTAACTAGGTAGAAGATGACACATTATTATAATTTAAGTAATGAATCTTTATAATTCATTCCTTATATATTTTCATTAAAATATCAATTTATACTAAAAATTAAAAAAAATAATTGCTAAAATTAAATGAATTATTTATTAAAAATGCAAAGGGCTATACATACAGGAACTTACTAAATTATTTCAGATTAAGGAAAACTTGAAAATAAAACATGTTTATTAATCAGGAGTAACGTTTTCATAATGGTATTTCTTTGCAAATACCACAGAGCATTAAAAATGTTGCATGTATTATTTCTGTAAAAGAATCATGCACAGAATGCAATTTTCTTTTGACTCAACAAAAGGAGAAAAGAGTATGGAACATGAGAAAAAATGAAACCAATAATAACTTTTTTAATGAACTGCACAGTTATATAAGTAAAATCTTGCAGTTTTCATAAACTTACAGATTGTCCCAAATAATTTCTTAAATCTGTAGAAAACTAATTTTTTCCTGAAATTACTAATCCACCTTTGGCTACCACCTATTCACATGAAATATTGCTTACGTTTAATATCCATTAAACCTCTTGTACATAATTTGATATTCTTTATTTCTTCAACAAATATTTTTAGCATCAAATTGTGAGCTACATTAATACGTATTAATTTAATAACTTTACACTCATTATGTTTATTACGTACATGAAACTTCCTAATGGAGTCGAGTCCATAACGTAACAATGCCATTTAAAATGTTACTGTCCGGGTCATCAATCTTCTAATTGCAAGCTGTTTTTTATGGTCATAGGATTTCACTTTCTTATTTTTCATCTGCTTTGCGAGGATAATAAACAGACTTTTACTTTCTTAGTTTTCAACCGTGAACGAATATCAAAGGATTAAAAACCAAGTGAAATAATCAAAATGTTTTCAATTTCCTTGCAACAGAGGAAAATATTGTTGAAAATTATGCCATTTATTTTTATTTTTCATAATTTTGAAAATTGAGGTAGAAACTAAAATGGCAAAACTATTATTGAAAAGAATTTTTTTAAGTTTTGAAGCGATGTAAAAATTATTTTTATGCTATATTATTTTCTGAAATTATCGCGAAAAGACCTCCATATCACTTTAATTTTTTATTAATGAAAATTTTAGAAAATTCTTATTTAAATGCACTTTTCTATCTTCTAAAGCATGTTTGTATCATATTTAGTAACTCATTATCGAATGATCTGATCAGTAAAGCATCAATACATACACATTCTTCTTTATTATTAGGTAAAGATGGAGAAAGAGATACTACAAAATACTTATCTTGCAAAACATGCTTCCTAATACCCTCAAAAATGAACCATTGCTGTGTCTGAAAATAGTCTTAACAAACAAACTGCAAAAAATTTTTCCACTTAATTTTATCCAAAATGTTTCCCTATATGGGACGAATACTCTTAATTATATAGGATATCCTATATAATTAGGTTATCTTGGTCTCCATGCTCTTTAATTTATAGTTTCATAAACATTTATATGATTGGGTTGTACGCTATCTGTAAGTTGTATGCTATCTGTAACATGCTAGAACATGGTATAAAAACTGTCAAAAATACTCTCTATTACAAGGCAGACTACTTGGACCTGGACCTACCAAGCCTTAGTCATTTATTGCTAATAGATGATCACTAAGAAAGTGTTTTCAAAATTTTCATTAAATCTTTAATTAAAAATTAATCAAAATGTTTTTCTCGACAACTTTAGAACATATTGTTGCGCATGCACAATTTTTAGACCATTTCAAATTTAAAAAATTCAAACCATTCAGTGATATCAATTTTATTCCTGTATAATTTATTTTCCAAATTTAAAAAATTCAAAAATATTTTTTATATATATACGCGTTGCGAAGGTTTTAAACGCCTTTTCTGTATACACATCAATGGCAAATTTAACTATTTTTGGCTCTAAGCGATTCATGTTATAAGGTCCCTTATTTAATAGATAATCAATTTCATTTCACGTTTTAACACATTTATGGTAAAATTGTTTATTTTAGTTTTTGAAAATATATTTATTTTTATTTATCTATTGCGACTCCATACAGCCCGAAATCCACGTTTATGCGTTTTATTATTGAAGCAGACGCTCGGTTTCGTTACTAAATAAACATAATGAAATATATTGGAACCTAGTAATTCTATTTAATAAAGATTTAATGTTATCCTGACATTTTATCATTCATAGAATTTGTATTTTTTACGGGTGCATTTATTTGGCAAATAGAAAATAAAATTTTTAAATCGACTTACTAGTTTTATTTAATTGATTTAGTCTAGCGATCCTAGTCAGTTGTCTAGTGTGTCCAATTAAATATACGCCACTAACGCGCATTATCATTGTTGTAATTAACAGTAAATTTATAAAAATATTACAAAGCCGGACGAATCAAGGTTCCATTTAGGCAACAAATCTCTTACATTCTAAAGAATAAGCAGGTCATCTTGAATTGTGCAATGAATCAAGCCAGAACAAATATCTTGCTACGATGGTTTGAATTAGAAATTCGAATCTTCTTAAATTTTTTTCAAAGAAAATTATTCATAGAAAAATGTTTAACAAATGTTTTCAACCAATAATCAAGCATTCCAGATTAGTAGGAGCATATATTATTATTTGAATTTAATTCCGACTTGAACATTTTATTCATTTGATTTTTAAAGCTGTTAGGGTTGAAATTTAGAAAAGCAGGAAAGAAATTGCAATATCTTACTAATACGATATGGAAATGATTTATGATCTTCAACAAGTAAACAAATGGATACAATGGTTTTCTTTAAGAAAATTATTCGATTGATCTAAAACTCGGAGAGGATCGCGTGATATCATTTGTTTGCTCTCCGCTTGGAAACTTTCTACCCTGTGTTTTTCACAATTCCGAAAAACCATTTGTAAAAACGGACAGCTTCCGAATGGATTCTATGTTTATCCTGGTGAAAGGCTCCACCTTTTGGTTAGATGCGGCTATACGAACTCCACATTATTGATCTGGGAACATTTGATTAATGATATTTGCTCGAATGCATTTAGATTCTTTGTATTATTGGTGGTGCCAGTAAGTAATGATCTTTGTGGTAAAGAAAAGGAGTTTTCAATTTATTTTTCTGCGTTTAAGAGAGCGTTTACAGAGATAAAATATATTTGTAGATTCGATCTATTCTATTTTCAGGCATATCATACAATTATCAGAGTACTTAGCCCATTTATTAAATGTATTATTCCTTATCTACCCATAATGGACAGAGAATTACTCATGTAGTCTTTTTAGCAGGTTAATGAGTAACATATTTGCAACGTTCCATCAAAATCACCCCAACTTTTCAGAATTGAAAAGTTGATTCTAGAATGAGCTAATAAATACGTTGCGTTTCTCTATCTCCAAATCTGTAGGAAGGAAAATGTATCGCATAATGTTTAACAATGATCATTAATGATATTTGTTCCGACCTGTCACTGTGCTGCCCTCTTGCGGCAAAGGGAAAAACACTTAAGTGTAGCGTTAGCGAGTGTGTGTGCGGTAGCAAGGCTGCGCCTGTTAACCAATGATGGCTAGAATAAAAGAAAAAAGAGTCCAAAATTATTCTTGTGTTGTGATTTTTTAATAATGTGAGAGCTATCGACATAAATTTAGTGCATGTGTAATCAATTCTTATAAAATTCCGATTTATTTATTTATTTTTCTTTTTAACCTGTATTATGTCTGGATATAGAGACTTAATATATAAATGCTATATAAAAAGTGTGTTTGGTTCGAAAAAAGAAAAAAATATGATTACACATGCACTAAATTTATGTCGATAGCTCTCACATTATTAAAAAATCACAACACAAGAATAATTTTGGACTCTTTTTTCTTTTATTCTGGCCATCATTGGTTAACAGGCGCAGCCTT
Organism: Argiope bruennichi; assembly: GCF_947563725.1. Lineage (NCBI taxonomy): Eukaryota > Metazoa > Arthropoda > Arachnida > Araneae > Araneidae > Argiope > Argiope bruennichi. Next base: position 110,538,363 of record NC_079157.1, on the reverse strand, counting down.
GCTACCGCACACACACTCGCTAACGCTACACTTAAGTGTTTTTCCCTTTGCCGCAAGAGGGCAGCACAGTGACAGGTCGGAACATACCGCCCGCCTTGACATAATGTTGTCAACACACACACACAAGGAAACTATGAAATATCACAATTCAATGCACAATGCTGAATAAAAACACACAAATTCAGATTTTAAACACTACACATTACAAGGTAATAACATTAATCACACAATAAAGAACACTAATATAAGATTACACATCAATAGGTAAAATACAAATTTTTGAAATGGGTCTTTTATAAACTCCAGATTGAGTTTTAACTTTTACAACTCTGACCCTTTTATCTTCACCCAGATAACACTCAATTATTCTACCTAATGCCCAATTTTGAGGGGGTAGGTTTTCATCTTTAAGAAGCACTAACTCATTGATTTTTACATTATCTTTTTCTACCTTCCACTTGGACAAAGCTAGAGAATAGAAATATTTAATAAAATAAGTAATATGCATAACAAAATATTTTTTTCTATATATTACTAACAGATATTAATCTCATATTCAGTTTTCACATGAGTTTGATATAAATAGCTGCATTAATTTAAATCACAATTTCTTATGCAATACTATGAAGCAGTTTAACAGTTAATATATAAAAAATTCACAAAATTACTGTAACAGAATAATTTCCATAAAACAGCAGTTCTATCACATTACCATAATGGTGAAACAGAATCGAAAGTTGTACAATTTTCATCAATCCATAATAATATTAAATCTTTCATCCGATGACATACTTTTGCCAAGAACAGGTTTATTTTTATTTAAACACCTTAACTCTTCTGAAAATTCCCTACTCTGGATTTCCTTTATTATGAAGGTTTCAGCCTTCCTAATTTCCTCTGTTGTCAAGGGACCCAATCTCCTTTCAGTTGGACTTCTCAAGTTGTGGAGAAATCTGAAAACATAACTTATTACATGCAATATTTTAGTATAACTATTACTACAATTAAGAATATCAGTAACACATGAATTGTTCAATGTAGTAACTAAAACACTTTCACAGTCAACTTTTTTGAGTTCACAGTCTACATCGTCCTTTATCACAGAGTCAGAGATTTCTCTGCACGGATATTCACTGTTTTTTAGAAAGGCAGGGCCTTCCCACCACAAGTGACTCTCGAGCATTTTGGACGGATTTACACCACGACTGATAAGATCAGCTGGCTTATCTCCTGACGAAACATGTCTCCACTGCTCCTGACACGAAAGGTCTTGAAGTGTGGCTACACGGTTTGCCACGAAGGTTTTTAACTTGGACGTCTCTTTTTTAATCCATGACAGCACAATCATACTATCGCTCCAGTAATAGATATTGGACACTTTCAGTCGAAGGGCCGACTGGATACGCTGCATCAATTTCACCAGCAGCACAGCAGCGCAGAGCTCCAATCTCGGGATCGTGAGCTTCTTCAGTGGAGCCACTCTGGATTTACTGGCCACCACCTTGACAACAACCTCACCAGCAGGTGTTTGGGATTTGCAGTACACAACAGCTCCAAAGGCAGCTTCAGAAGCGTCGCTGAAACCATGAAGCTCTATAGCTTCGACGTCGGAAAATGGAAGAATACATCTGCTCACCTTGATGTTGTTAATGCACTGTAACTCGGTTGAAAACTTCTCCCATTCACTATGATTTTCAGGAGGAAGCTGATCATCCCATTGAAGATTCAGAAGCCACAATTTTTGTAGAAAGATTTTTGCTAGTGAAATCACAGGACCAAGGAGGCCCAGAGGGTCAAACAACTTGGCTATTGTGGATAGAACTGTTCGTTTAGTATGAACATCCATTGAAGTTATGGACACCTTAACACAAAAACAGTCATTAGTATGGTCCCACGTGACACCTAAAGATTTGTTATCACAGTCTGCAAAGTCGTAGTTGCATCCAGAAGTGGTAGACAACTGAGGATGATTGCCTCGCCATTTATGCAAGTTCATGCCAGCTCGTTTTAACATGGAAGTGAGCTGCTGTTGCATCTCTATGCATACGGGTAAAGTCTTAGCACCAGATAGCACATCGTCCACATAAAAATCTTTCTCAACAACAGGCGCTGCAAGGGGAAAATTGTGTCCCTCATCCCTTGCAATTTGAATTAGCGTTCGAGTAGCTAAAAATGGGGCACTAGTAGTACCGTAAGTAATTGTCGACAGTTCAAACGTTTTCACTGAACCATACTCACTGTCCTTCCAAAGTATTCTTTGTAGGTTTCGCTGACTGGGATGAATGTAAATCATCCTATACATTTTCTCAATGTCCGCAATAAATGCATATGGATGTTTGCGGAATCGCATCATAATTGAAATTAAGTCCTCCTGCACAATTCCCCCATTAAATTGTAAGCTATTGAATGATGTTCCATTCGTGGTTGCACTAGAGGCATTAAATACTACACGAAGCTTAGTGGTCATTTTCTCTGGTCTATATACTCCATGATGGGGCATGTAATACACTGTCTCTGGTTCTGTCTCATGCGTCACGTCTCTCATATGTCCCAACTTTTCATACTCATTAATAAATTCTTCATACAATTTTAAATAAGTTTTATCACTAGATAGTTTACTCCAAAGTGAATTTAATCTTTTTAATGCTATACTTTTAGACTCGCCTAAACAACTAGGTTCCTCTTTAAGTGGGATTGTGACTACATATTTTCCACTAGGCTCTCTATAATGAGTTTTAACAAAATGTTCCTCAGCGATTTTTGCCTCATGGGATTTAGGGGTCTCTAACTCAACAGTTTCTAGTTCCCAGAATTTTTTCATGGTATTGTATAAATCTTCATCAATAATTAACCCACAATGAATTTTTGGGGAATCAAATTCCATTACACTACCGCAAGCCAAAAATCCAAAAACACTATTTTGAAAAAACAACTCTGCATTTGATGAGTAGATCTTTTCTGGCCTCAACAAATGATAGAATGATTTAGCACCTAGGAGACAATCAACTTTTTGGGGAACCATAAAATTATCAGCCAAATTAATATTAGAAGGAATTTGTTCTTTAACACTTAAATATTTAACTGTGGTTAACTCAGTGATTTTATCTACAACAAGAAACTCAAAATTTTGCTTAAAGCTCTTATCAGCATTTGAAATTTCAGCTTTAATAAATTTGGTAACAGTCATTGAGGAATTATTTAAACATGAAATTGTTACATTTATTTTTTCTTGTTTTAACCCTAATCTGTTTGCACACTCCGAAGTCATAATATCGGACTGACTTCCTACATCCAGCAACCCTCTAACACATTGCAGATTCCCAAATTTATCTCGAATATAAAATTTAGCCGTGCTTAACAATACAGTTCTCATTTGTTTATTTTCAACCGTACTCGTAGCTGAAAATGTCGATTGCACATTTTCATTAGTTGCGCAAGAAGTTGGATAAAAGGAATTAACTTCCGGGTTTAAAGTTGAACTTTCCCCTTTATTAACTATGGTACTAGTTTCGTTTTTACCACTCCCACTGAAATGATCAAACTCTCTGGGATAATGAAGTAACCTATTATGAGGTTTATTACAAAAGCAATTTTTTGCAGAACACTTTTTCACATTGCATATTGGTGAGAGGCATTTAAAACATAAGTTTTGGGATTTCACAAATGCAACTCTATCACTAACAGAAAGTTTTTGAAATTCCTGACATTTAAATATTGGGTGGTTGTTCTGGCACATAACGCATTTAGAATTAGTATTCGATAAGAACACTTTAGAAACATTTCTATTACGATTCTCAAAATTTCCTTTGCCGAAATTCCTTTGCTCATTTTTATTTGTAACGAATGCGCGGGAAAACTCAGTTTTGGTTCCGGTTTTAGAAGCCACAAATAAATCACATTCTCTACTTAATTCCTGCACATTAAAAACAGATTCTCCTTGTTTAATACTGATATGACTTTTTAAATCTTGAGGAAGAGTGCTAAAAATCTGATCAGAAACCATTAACTCACACAATTTAGAAAAATCATTCACATTACGAAGTTGAATGTAATACTCAAAAACAGATCTAACTCTTGAAGCAAATTGCACATAATTTTCTGTTGGCAATTTTACTGCACTTTTAAATTGTTTTAGACACTCTTGATAAATTGGTTGAAATTGTTTTAAGACAATAGATTTAATTCTTTCATAGTCACTCAACTCTTCTTCTTTGATATAAACCATTAAATTGCCAATTCTATCCCCTAAAAGATTTAATAGAATTTCAGCTTTAAATTTATCACTAACTGCTTTTGTTTTGAAAGCATTTTCGAGCGAATTGAAAAAGAGACTAAAACATTCAGCATTTTTGGGAACAGGAATCGTCAAAACTTCGATACTCTTAATTAAATTCTCTAAACTAAAACTCTGTTCATTATCGCTAAGCTCACACGATGAGGATTTGAGTTTTAAAAGCTCTATTTCTTTCTCTACACGCAAAAGCGAAAGCCTTTCAATCTCCAATTTTTGTTCTAATGAACGCCTTTCGTTTTCGGCTTGATCCGAATTTTTACTTCTTTCGTCTGAAATCTCTTTAATTAAATTTTTCACAACCTCAATTCTTTGCTTATAAATGTCACTATTCTCAATTATACTTATCAAATCTACAACTTTAGCGGAAGATGCAAATTTAATATTTAATTCCGTACACAAACTCTTTAATTCGTCTTTCTTCAAACTAGACAAAGACATAATGAAAATTTAAGTAATTGAACACTTACCCACAATAATTATCCTTGAGAATTGGGACGAGAGAATACGCGAAAACACAGAGAACAGAAACAGAAAACACCACTCAAGCTACAACTTTCGTTTCCTAAGCCTACGCTAATCCACTTCGCATATTTCCACACACACACAAAAAAAATATAATCCATCGCTGATCGCTATTTCCACTCCTCCGAGACGGACCATATGATTACACATGCACTAAATTTATGTCGATAGCTCTCACATTATTAAAAAATCACAACACAAGAATAATTTTGGACTCTTTTTTCTTTTATTCTGGCCATCATTGGTTAACAGGCGCAGCCTTGCTACCGCACACACACTCGCTAACGCTACACGCTACACTTAAGTGTTTTTCCCTTTGCCGCAAGAGGGCAGCACAGTGACAGGTCGGAACAATATTCACTAAATAATAAAAAGTGTCTGGGCACTTTCGAATGCATACAATTTTGCGAATTTCAAGAAAAATTGAACGAATTGACCTAGAACATCGGCTATGTAAATAATAAATTCACATTTTACAGTGAAAGTTCAGTCACAAGAGCATTTAGAAGATCGGCCAGGAATTAAAAAAAAAAGAATTCGATTCATTTCATTTCACAAAAAGATGATAATGACTTGTGTTTTTCATTAATGATTTTGTTAGCTATGCGAACTATTTTCCATGTGTTTTCGTAAAAATAACTTATATATATTGGAAAATATAAAATTTTTATTTAAAAAAAAACAAATTTTGCTAAAACATAAACCAAAATTTTTTAGCCTATTGTTTGCTTAAACCATGCAGCATTTTTAATCAAATTGCATAAAGCTGACAGAATGCGTGACAATACTCTGATGAAGTATTACATTAAAATTAAAAGTAAAAATTGAGGGTATTTGTAGTCAATAAGTTTTAATTGCTGATATGAGTGATAATGTATATTTTACTTTCATAATTTTAAATCAGATACATACTGCAAATTTAAATGAAAATTCTAATTGAATACCAATTAATATTCAGAAAAATATCGTCACTATGGAGTGCATATTTTCAGTTTCTCAGTAAAAGAAGGAAAATTTTGAGAGATTTTCACAAATTGGCAGATTTTAAACTTCAAAAATTTTGTTGAATTATATCAAGATACAAAATTTTCAGTTCATCTGCAAAATATCAAACGATACGCAAAACTCAATACACTTGTATACCTATAAATTAAATACAAAATTTAAATTGTAGTCAATTAGAAAACATATTATTCGCATAAAAATTGGAATTATAACATTATGTAACTTGATATATACTATATAATTAAAATCAAATAGCATATTTTTTTATATTTAGACTTTCAAATTCATTCCGTAAATATCAGAAAATGGACAGACTTGCTGATTGTTTGGATCTCAATGTCATAGACTATTTGTGAAATGAACTGAAACTCGAATTCGAGCTAGATCACAATGTTTTGAAACAGTGACGGAACTTACCAGCTTATGTTTGCCAAAATGACGTGCAGCTTCTGTTGAAATATTCGAAAAATTGGCAGGAAACCTTCATCATAAAGAGAGAAATAGTTTTCTCAATTTTGAGTCCAAGTATATTCTTTTCATGTTCATATATCCTTTCTCAAGAAGTTCAAAAAAATATGCTAATCAAAAAGTGTCTGGATATTTTTGATCATATAATGTACATAACAAGCTTTAAATTTTGGAATACGAAAGAAGTTCTGTCATATATATTTTTTCAAACATAATTATTAAAAATAAATATTTGAAAAATACCTGACAAATTCGCATTTTACGTTCTGGGTCTTTGCGCCAGCTTGAAGGTTCTCGTTTATCAAGATCTTGTAAGGTTTGAGATAAATTTTGAGCAATTTGTTGAGGACATACGTGATCGCCACATCTGCACATGGTGCACAAACAAGTGTTCGTTCCACAGTGTCGTCTTTCTGTCGACATGCCGTCACAATCTATGTTTAGGTAAAACAAAACAAAAAAGTAAGAAATTACATTTTTTCCCCGTAAAATTCTAACTTTTATAATGTTTTAGATTTGATTCATCTATCTTTATTTCACTCTTAAATTTTAGTCTTAATTATATTCGTTGATAATGTGCACATGAGAACTACACTTCATATTGAAGCAAAGCTCCATAGCATAAAATATATATTTAAAATATAATAATATAGGAAGAATATATAAAAATATATAGATAAATATCATAAAATATCAAATTGTTTTTTTAAAATTTTACAAAAAAAAAAAAGTTGCATGGGCATAAAATTAGCATCATTAAAACTGTTTCACATCACTGTTTACTCTTTTGTTTTAATGTTACGTAAAATATTATTTTTGTGCAATAAAATAAGGAGAAAAAAAACCCCCAAAAATTCTTATTAGTTTTTAATTAGAAATCTATGCATTATTTTTATAACTTTACTTAGAATACAATTACTACCAAGTTAATCATAATAACTAGGTGCCAATTTTGTTCCTGTAGGTTCAAAAGGACCGTTTTGAACGATTGTTGAACTCCGCATGCCCCATAATACTATGTATGCCTATAAATATTATTATATTAAAAACATCATTCCGAGATTATTTTACTTCATCAAAATTTCTATGTTTATTATTGACAAGTAATAAAAAAATGCCGTAAATAAAGATTTATATGTATGAAATATAAGGGATATGTACATTTGGACGATCAGTTTTTGTTCTTTTAAAGCATACACGCATTCATTCGGTAACATTCAAATGACAAATAGCGATTATTTTTCTTCGCCTATTGAGACTGGAATCTGGACATACAGCTTTAGAATTTTTGTTTAGTTTGAAAAACCCTTCACGGAAGAATAATTTGATAATTGCTGAGGAAGTCGGAAAATTTTTAACTCTGAAAGATACATAAAAATACGTATCTAATTTACTAAAATGACATGTATTCGAAAGGAAGAAAGTGTTTTCTTTAACCTTGGGGCTATGAGCAAAATAATATATTGTCATTAAGCTAATATTTTGAACAGTTTTTCTTGGCATTTTTTTTATTTATTTGTTGTTTACTTTTTTCCTTGATAATCTTTTGAAGGAACATTTTTAATTTCATAAATAATTTAATTTTGCTTTCATTTTTATTTTTTAATTATGAATCTATTGTTTTAAATGAAGACAAATCTTTATTTTAAAGAAAAACATGTTGAGAATATTGTCGAAGGTTAATTTTGAAGAAGATCAAGGAAAATTATGAGAAGCAGAATATTTTTGTTTCATATAATAGGAGAATAATTTTCTTTTAAAATTATCATATTGTATGGGCGTTAAATTCTCTCTACCTTTTCAGATATAATTAAGAATTTCAAAATCTAGCAATAAAGGTAGAATTTTTATACGAGGTACAACATAATTTTGTATTTTAACGGAAAGATATTTGCACTTTCAATTATCATAATGCGAAAAAAATGCAACCCAAATATGCTATATCCAGAAACTTCATGGTAAGAAACGTTCCAAATATAAAATAAAGAAAAATAAAATGTTTAATAATTGCTACTATGATCATATTAAAATAAATAATGGGTTGAAATTTACTTTGATGTGCCGTCTTCACATCTCTAAGATGCCAAGAATCCCTAATAGCACAAATACCAGACAATATTTTTACGATATCTGACGATATTCATAATATCAAGAACCATTGTAGAGATATCACATAATATATAGCACTAATAGGGATGCCAAGTCGTCAAAGTCAAAAATCAAGATAATTGATAATTTGCCAATTTGAGGGATGGGTCACAGAGTTCTTGAAACCGGAATTCTTAACCTCTCGACATAACGTATGATATTGGTATTGACATGACATTAAGATTACTTAACAAGTTATTGTGCATTATGAAGGTGAATATCAGTTACATTGATTAGTAATATAAATATTAATAATATTTCGAAAGTGAGAGGTAAAAGTAGACCAAAGAAAAGAAAAAGGCAGAATTTTACATGATGTGTTTTTGGTAAAAACAGTCCAAAGTCAAGTCGGGGTGGTAAAACAGATTAGACTTTATGCAGGGGTAAGATGACGAAGTCTCTTGTCTTAAGGTTCAATGTTTTTAATAGTGTTGTTGTCGCTTCTGTCCAATTTATTAAATAACCTTGTTGATAATTTTTTTATGGAAGTCTTTTAATGTAGCAAGACTGAAGTCTTTGCGAATGTCGTTATTTCTAACAAACCACGACATATTATTAATTTTCAGAACCGTCACATTTTGCAATCGTTCTAGTACTGTGATGTGATGTTAGCTATGGAAATGAGAGACCGGAGCATGAATTTATAGATTAAGATCTTGTTTTTTCGGGATAGTTTAGATTTGTAATTAAAAATAGTATAGAGCTCGGCTTTTGCTCCTTTACAACTATTCTTGATCCTATTGATACATTTTTTTAAAGATTAAGTGCTTATTCAGGGTGATGCCAAAAAGGTAGTTGACTCGGTAAATAATACTCTGTGTATAAGGTTGTTAAAAGAACTATTCCGCTTGTTTGTTCTACTATACTGGTGAGAAACTCAAGGGTCCCATTGAAATAAATTTCAACAAAATTGCTATATTCATTCCTTTATCCTAATACTTGCATATTAACCCCATGCCATTCAAGGTTTTGCAAGCTTTTGGCGAAAACACATGGTATTGGCAAACTTCAGTTTTAGCTACATATTATTATCGGACATAGTCGTCAGACTAACATGACATTTTTGGCGATCTTTCTTAATCGTTTGTTGCAATTAACATGACATCTTTAACACTTCATCGCTGACTATTAATTGCTGATATGCGGTTAATACAAAAGACCCTCATTCCATAGCCAACAAAACAACGTTAGCAACCTTACCAAATCCTTATTAGTCAGTTATAGATTAATGTGATAACTTTAAAAGTCAAATTAGATTAGGGGTGAACCAGATTTTAACCCCCTTCTTCGTCAAGTTGCGATAACGCGCCAAAGCTGGCAACCTTTAGAATGGCATACCTATTATTTTTTGCCTTTATTATGCGCTATGATTGGACATCTGCTCCCTCGCTTTTGAACATTTCGCAAAACACAACTCCAGACTGCTGTTGGCGGTTTTTGAAAATTGCGCCATGCAAGGGGTTAATCTCCGGTCATACCTAGATTAGTTTAGTTATCATTCTGGTTTGAAGTTGTTTTGGGTTTGTTATGAAGCGGACATCATCAGTTTGGAGTGTGATCAAATAATGACAGCGGTACCTTAGCTGGTTCCCACTTTAAAGAACACCAGTTGGAGGAAACGTACTTGATCTGTAGATACGATAATTTTTGATGGAATCCAGCTTCAACTCGCAACTCTCTAGTCTCGATGTTAACACTCTACATCATTTTAACTATGTTTTAAAATGCCATAGATTAACCACAAATATGACAAACTTTACATTCAGGCTATTCAATGGCTATGGAAGTAGTGTATTTATTCTTTTTAAATATTTCTAGACGCTAGAATCCGAAGACTTTCTTTAAATATAATCTATATTCTTTGTGAAATGAAAATCTTTTCTTTATATTTAAGAACCTCATGTTTTCATTGATTAAAAATAATACCCACCTTAAACAAAACATTTGGAGATAAGAGTGAAAGTTAAAAGATCTACAGTAATGGTATCAATATATTTTTTTGTTGTCCTCTTAAAATGCATCATTGTAATGTTGAGAAGCAGCTTTTATTTTTTAAAAAACAAAACATTAATTATTTTGCCATTTTCCTTGCTTTTACCGGACTTCCGAAAGCTAATTTCTTGCGATATTTAAAATTTGATTTTTTTCACTTTTCTTAACTATTTTGCCCTGTGTTCATCTGTCTACTATTAGCGTTAGTAATCATTATGCCATAATGTCACAGCATTTAAATAAAAAAAGAAAAGAAAATGGCATCCAGTCGATATAGTGTACTATAACTAATTATTAGATTAACTTTGTAAACTAATTTTCTTCTTTGTTTAGCGACAGAGCTGATTAATTCATTTTAGATTGAACATCTGAAGTCGATTATATTTTCCTCCAGTTGCAAAAGGGCATAAAAAGAAATAACTTGCAACGCTTTTTTATAATAGTTTGAATTCTCTGACATGAAATTCTGTCCCATGTGGTTCTATAACGGTAATAGTTCAATTCATATCTCAACATAGTTTGAATCTAACATTATTTTTTCATTGTCCTACACTTCACTGCGACATTATTTCCTTATACTTTAGCATGACTCGTAATGGATTTTAAAATTAAATCCGCGCGACACATTTATTCATATAAGATAGAATGATGTCAATTCAAGACGAAATATGCCAACTTCATCGTGAAATATGCCACTTTAATTTGTTTGCATAATTTTAGAAATATTTATGCATCTTGCATGAAGAAAAAGAACACGATGTTAAATATTAGCTTGACATCAAGGCGAAATATAAAATGACATGCAGTTAAAACAATCACTCGATAAATTCTATTGTTATCTTCACGTGATATTTATCACGTGACTGTGATGTCAATGGCAATTCATTCAACAAGGACATTTGTTTGTTTCGAAACAATCAACCGAACCGCAAAAAGTAAAATCTTAACTTACTGCATAATGTTTATTTAGCAGAAATTGTGAAATATTGATAGATATACCTGGTTGTATTTATGAACTCCGAAGCATTTTTTTCGATTATTATGCCAAATTTAGAGACTGATGCGGAGAAAACGGAGAAAGTGATAAAGTTATGTGCAATGGAGAATTTGAAAGACAGATGTCGTGTCCATTAAGTAAGTGTTAATCATAATGCTATCTTATCATTATTAAAACTTGAGGAATTTCCTGAAAATAGTTGGAACAAATGTAAAAGATAGTCGTCAAAAAATATTTGGCTTCAAAAAATGTTCTTACATGAATCTGAATATGGAAACTGTATAATTTCTACGTATTGGCAGGTTTTGTTTCGTTTCACTGTGCCTATTTTATGGTGTTGGAATGGTTGAGAAAATCTAGTATATTACTCGTAGTTATCACTCTATCTTAAGGGAGAAACGCTTGTTATTCTTTGTCAATCTGAATGAAACTGAAACCCCAATAATAAGAAATTATTTTCTGAAATTTAAATTAATGGTTGAAATTAGAAAAATGAAATTTAAGCATTTTTCTAAATAACATATTTATTTAATTAAGGTTGATTTTAAAGTTACAGAGTAAAATTTGCACGAGAAGACGTTCATCTTTCTAATTTACAGTAAATCTAGCGCAATTTCTTCTCGGTATTTCCATTTTAATTTCCTCAATATATTTTCGACTTAAGCTATGCCTTGTTTTACAAGATACATAACAACAATTTAATTAGCAGTTGAATTGACTATGAAAAAAATCCCTAAATTTGAGCCTGGATAAAGGGATGGGGGAGTGGAATGGAAGTTGAAATACTTGTTTTTTTTCCTTTAAAACAGAAAGGTCTTAATCTAAGAAAGAAAATTAAAAAAAAAAAAAAAAACTGTAAGTATTAAAAGGACTTACAAAATGGACTAAGGAAAAGCATGATAATTAGACCAGATATATGTTTAAAAAAAGGAAAATTAAAAAATATATATTTTATTGTTACTTTTTTAAATTTGAGTTAATTTTTTGAAATTTCACTTAAGGACGTGTCATACAAAAGAAATAACTGGTAAACATTTTTTAAGTTGATGGCTGAATTTTTTTCTTAGAAAAAATTAAACTTTGCCGCAAAAAATTCCTTGAGAAATGATTATAGATACTTTTCTATTTATCAGAATTCCCAGAGAATTATTCTATAACTGTTGAGTTAATTTTACAATAGTCGAAAGAAGATAGAATTCTGAATTTTACAATTCAGAAAAAAAGATGAAAATTGAATTCGGAAACATTTTATCTTAAGGGAGAACGGATGACAGCACGCAATGGGAAATTCCACGCACAGTTTGTTTTCGACAATGGTGCAGTGAGAGCTCTTGGACACCTGCTTGCTTACATGGTGGAAAAGATTATATGTTAGAATAAACCTTTTCCTTTCTAATTTCTCGTTTTTATTAGAGCTTTCTCAGATATTGAAAGAAATGAAGTTTTCCTTATAATTTCGGGTTTCTTGTTTTTAAAGTAAAAATTTTTCCCAAGCAACAACAACAAAAAATCACCTGCAAATATTGTAAAACTAAGATTATTCTAATAATGGATATTTTGAAGTCAGTTCAGAGAATTTCTATCGAAACATTATCTGTTGTTAGAATACATTCCGCGTATGTGGGATAATTCCACACAATTTGCCAATTGATGTACGGTATTACCCTGTTCCAAAAATCCTTTATCTAATGGGTAACATATTTATTTTACAGATGCCTTGAAATAAATCGAGAAATACTAATAAGGAATTTTGGAATCGGACTCAATGAGAAGTAGTTACTGAAGCTGTCGAAAAATCATGGAAAAGGGAAACATTTTTGGCTTCCCTGAATTTCCCTTATATGAAACAAATTTCCTTCGATCTAATCTTTCGTAAAATCAATTTAAAAAGACGGTTTCCTCAGTTACCAAAGAACAAGAAATCGCTGAACATGCTCTGAAGTTAATCAGGCTATTTTAGGAGCATTCATAAGTTGGATTATAATTTTGCTGAATCTAACCAATCCAAACTAATTTCAATAAATCGACCAACATTACTAGTTTAGATTGTTTAACATTATTCCTTGAATAAAGTGTGCCCATAAAAAAAAAAAAAAAAAAAAAAGTCAGCAAGAATGAACTACATCAATGATTTCAACTAAGAGGAAGTCAGAAGCTACTTCAGAAATTTACAAGTAATTTTTGAAAAAGTGAAAATTAATTGAAAAACGGATCTACAATGCAGACAAAGCCGAATAATGGTGAAAAATTCTATGAAATTATTGAAATAAAAAATGACGGAACATTTTCATGCCTTAGTATTCTAGCAAAATGTAAATAACGAAACGGTAGTTTGTGCTTTCAATGATACAGAATATAGGCTTTAAAAATTACAAAAATAGTTATGAATTTAATCATTCAATTTGTTCTGATGAAACTCAAAAATATTGTTGCGGATGTGAAAGATTTCTGAATTTTAACTTTGAAATCTTAAATTTATTTGAGATCAAATTGGATTATTATTTATATTAATGTTTATAAACAGAACTTTTACTTCTAATTCGCGAGATTTCAACTCAAAGCCATATGCGGGGAATTACCCACCATAGAAATAATACCACACTTTTTAGAAAATCGAGTATTTTAAACCTATAAATCGGTTAGACAAAGAAGAACGTTCGCTCATTTCGAACTTAATGTATGGGCACTGATCAACGAAAACTCGTTAGCAAATTTATTATTGCAAAATTCTCTTAAGTGGGTGATCTTTCACTCGTCCCTAGGCTGGTTTCCGAACATTAAATTTCACACTGAATTTCATTTTTGAGATATAACTAATGAAATTGAAAAGTAATGGTCTGAAGATAGAATATTATGCTAATTTCAGGCCATTACTTTTTATATGTATGATAACTTATATATATGTTTATTTACAGCAAAAATTTGGTTTACAATTCAATTATGCAAAGAAAAACTTCAAATATTTAAGATATTTTCATAATAAACACTGATTTTCATAAATGCAAATGCACTATATTGTATGCACATTAATAAAATACCATATAAATGTTCTATTTTTGACACGGATATGTTTAAAAAGGGGAATGTTTACAACAACTATGAATTTTTCAATAAAAAGTTTTGTAAAAAAATCAAACAAAAGTTTTTTATGGTGGATTTTAATTTTTTTAGCAAAATGTTTATAAAGTAATAATAGAAAATAAGAAGGGAAGTCCATTTTTTTATTTATTGATGGTTTATTAACATTTGTGTTCTGTAGAATTTTAAACTTGTGAAACACCAACATTAAACTCCAAAGAGAAACTGATGCATTTAACAATCCTTTCGAAAGAACACGACTGAAATAATAATTAGGATGATCTAATTTAAATCATAAAACTGCTCTGGTACAGTGGAATAAAAGGTCATCTCAACTGTTCTTAAATCGCTACATAAAGTAATTTCCTTATTGTTTCACGATTAGAAGCCTTTATGGCTTCAGCTTCTTTGCAGGCTTCTCTACACATCTGCGCAAGTTAGTAGTCTCATAAGTTCGTATGAAATTTTTCACGCATTCGTACATGTTTGAGCTCATGATTAGACAAATGTATACAAAACTTAGAAGTTAACGGCTTGTTTGAGCAGATTATAGTTACAAAGTTTTAAATAATAATATATGCATTTTTCGAAAAAGAAGGTTCGCTGCATATTATTGTCATCGTTTTTCCAGTTCTACGAAAGACACATTTTGAAAAAGAACCTTAAAAGAATTCGTTTGATTTCCATTTTCTTGTGCAGAGAGCAGAAATATAAAGAATTCTTTATCAACCATTGCAATGAAAAAGAATTTTGTTTTGGTAAGAAAAAACAACGTACTCTTTTTGATATAAAATTATCATCAAAATTCTTAAAGAAGGTTTCATTAAATTGTTGGAATTATATACATATCGAAAAGTGAAATAATTATTTCTCGGTGATTCAAAAATTCTTAAAGAATACATTTAACTTTAATATTTCTTTTTTAAAAAAACAAATAAGAAAAATAACTCAATGAAATAAATCAAAAGTGTTTAAAATCTTTTCTAATTTATATAATTTTATCTAGATAAATCGTGTTTAAGATCCTTGTTTTATATTATTTAAGTGTAACGCCAAAGCGTTTGACATGCATTAGTGAATAAAATATAACTATTTTAAACGTGTGAATTAGTTTTTGATTTCAAGCATTTAGTAATAAGCTAATATAAGGAAAATAGGGTTCCAACAATTTTCTACATAAAATTAACATTCCAAAAAGGTAATTTGTGAAAATATTCCACTCAGTAGTAATTGAAGCAAAAATCAACTGAGATTTAGAGCAATTGTAACAAAATTAGTAGGATTGTTAATAATAAGCAAACTCGCAGCAGCTGAATCACATATTTTAGCTATCTGAGCATGTGCAAGATTCAGCTGTCTTTAAAATAAAACTCAAAACATTAATGTTTTCCTTTCAGAAAGAGAAACAATTATATGAAAATTCGTTTGCTTTTTAATTTTGTGATATTTTATTTTTGATGTATGGAAGTAATTTTTTATGATGTAAATTACTGAGCGGTGAGATATCTAATATTAGAGTTCCGATACAGATATTATCTTATCTTTTAGGAAACTATCTTATTCAGCTTCAAGAAACATTCAAGAAAAAATATTAAACTACTTCTGTCAATGAGGATGATTGAACCAACATCCTGTCTATGATTTGATTATTTAAAATTTACGGCGGGAATGTCTTAAACGTTATTTAGAATAATTTTTTTATTCCAAAGTATAGATCACCTGAAAAAACAATAATTGTATCAATTTAATAGCTGCCAAAAATTAAAAAGTTTAAAATGTTGCTCATAATTTTTTGTTATTTGCTATTTCAGATTATATTGAATTATTTTAATTATTAGCACATTAAATATAGAATATTTTTCGATGAATCCAAAACTCACAAACCATGCGCTTGATTAATTTTGAAATGCTACTTTGAAATATATCTATTAATTGATTATGACTTTTAAAACTCAGTATAAATTTTTACTTTTTTTTTTTTTTACTTTTTAGATAAAAAAATTTGAAGATATATTTAATATATTATAAATACTAAATATATATATATCTAATATATAAAATTCTCGTGTCACAGTTTTCGTTGCCATACTCCTCCGAAACGGCTTGACCGATTTTGATGAAATTTTTTGTGCTTATCCGGTATCTATGAGAATCGGCCAACATCTATTTTTCATCCCCCTAAATGTTAGGGGTAGTCAATTATTAATTAAAAACTAACTTTCCCGCCAAAAAAATCTTCCATTTTCCCCACCGCCAACTTTTCCGCCAAAAAAATCTTCAATTTTCCCCAACGCCAAATGATTTAGGCTTTAGTTCTTTTTTTCTCCCAACAGTAATGAGGCTAGGGTTAAGATTTTTCGGCGGATTATTTCAAACGATTCTGTTTATTTTCTTAATGTTTTATGCATTTAAAATTAAACATTGTTAATTAATCCATGTTTCAGATTCATTCTGAAGTACTTTTGAATTAAAATAGCACAGAATAAAGGAAATTAAAAATGTCTAATCTTCATAGCGTTACCCCAACTGGCGTAGAAAAATTCACGCATTTGCGTTACGTAAAAGGCGAAGAAAATTCACGCATGCGCACTGTGTTCTGATCGTTGGCATGGCAACCATTATCAACGGACGATTTAAATTACTTTTAGGTTAGTTGTATGCTTTTGTAAGTAAATTGTATTTATGTTATATATTTTTTGTATATGCTTATAGTTTTAAGTACATCGTTTTTTAAGTAGTTTTTTTTAACCTGTTTACAATGATTTAAATTATTTTTAGGTTAGTTGCATGCTTTTGTAATTAAATTGTATTTATGTTAGTTATATATATATTTTTTATATATGCTTATAGTTTTAAGTACATCGTTTTTTAAGTAGTTTTTTTAAACCTGTTTTCGACAGATTATTTTAAACGATTCATTTTATTTTCTGAGTGTTTGATGCATTTAAAATGAAACATTGTTAATGAATCGATCCATTCATGATGAATCTGAGAAAATTTTGTTGACAAATGCTTGAGATATTACATAAATTAAGAAAGATATTCTTTAGTGCCCATAAAGTTTAAACGCTCAGTGACTCTATCACAGTAATCATATTATTAAAAAAATGCTTTGTTTCAGTAAAAAATATTGTTATATTAATTGCAGATTAATCCTTTACACTTTAATTTAAAACATAAATTCTACGAGGGGTAACAGAAAATTAGAGAGATACATATCACGTTATGACTGAAGGCCTTTATAATATTATGAGTGAATTATATGACTATCAAAATTTGAAGTTTTAAAATATTTTGCTGAAGAATCTATTAAAGTTGGAATTGCATAAAATATTTAATTATTAAAATTTTAACGAACACTAAGATTGGCGAACCGGCTGGTCGCCAAAGGCGGCTAGTATATATATATATATATATATATATATATATATATATATATATCATTTAATATTTTTATACTCATTTTTATCTTTGAATCGAATGAAAAATATCAATTATGTCAAAAAGTAAAAACGCTATTCTGAATTCAAATTAATATACAATATGCTAATTTGAATTCAGAATCAAGTGTAGTTGCCTCAAAATTTCCTTTGGTTAATATTTTAGTAAAAATAATTTAGAATATAATATAGAACGCAGGAAACATCTAAAATGAAAAGATATACAAGAATTAATGCTAATAATGCTTTATGCATTATGCCAAGGAAAGCAATAGCATCTTTAATGTTAGTTATGGCTATTTTAACAATTTTTTCATTTATATCCATTGAAATAAAGCGAATTATTTGGCTAAAAAATTTAGTTAAGCAAAAAGATATCGAAATGCAACATTATAAGGATGCTTATGAGCAGGTTTTTAATACAACCTTCAAATCGAATACATCTGTAGAAACTGCATCAAAGATCACGAACAACACATTTCTTCTGACTATTGACTGGAATGCCGAAATGGTTGATGACGTTTTATCAGAAAATCCTTTATGTAGTCATAGACTATTTCTACTAGTTCTTGTGGCATCAGCTCCTGAAAATTTTGAACACCGAGACACCATCAGAAAAACATGGGCTAATCCAAAAAACAAAAGTCCTACCATATCTGGATTGAAAACCAAGACTATATTCTTGATCGGACGCACTTCTAGCCGTTTCTTAAATGCTCTTCTGAAAACTGAAAAGGAAATCTCCAATGACATTCTCTTAGGTAATATTTTTATCCTTTAATATTAAATTAGTGATAATTTATTCAACAATAATTTTTTAAAAATGGATTATTTTTCAAATTATTTTACGTTTTAATAATTTATTATAATTTTACGAAATAAACATTTTTCTATTTAAAAATTTTAGTATCTTAATATCAAGTTTTAATTCATCATGAAGATGCAAATTGAATTGATGTAATTGATACAAATTATATAAAGAAATTAAGATTAATGAATAATTGAAATTATGATTAAGATTATTTTAGAATTTTTATACACACATATTCTGAATTAATTTGATCTTACATTTATTTCTGCACAAAAAAAAAGCTCGTTTTATTTTTAGCTTTTTTTTAAAAAAAAATTGTTTAGTGATATATCCTGTAATTGTGACTTTTTGCACACATTTTCCTCTTGTGACAGCTTTGACAGCAGAAAAACATTTCATTATCTTTTTTTTTTTTATCTGACAGTTTTATACCTAACATTGCAATCAAACTTATTTTAAATGTCGTTTTTTGTGATTATTTAAAATGATGTCATTTCAATCTGGACACCCTGATTTCATCACGCGAGTTATCAAAGTCCAACCAATATTATCACAATCAAGTAAATTTTTATCGTAATAAAGTCTACCTTGCAGCGATTGCTACTGAAATAAATGCGATTATAATTGAAAAGAAAGAGATAATTTGAAATGTTAGAAACAATTTTGTAATGACTTTATGAAAAGTAAGCCATTTCTGAATGACTTCATCCCAGTATTACTAGCCCCAAAATTACTTAAGATTAATTTCTACAACAGATGAATGATTGATTATAGACTTTTAATCAGATCAATTCTGATAGAAAAACAGTAGTGACAATTAATTGAGCACAATTGATACACATGGTACTTCGTTCGCTGATTTGCAATTTCTATATGAAGTAATTTTCCACGAGAAAATGAAATGATGTTAGCCGAATATATTGATAGTAAATCTGAGAGAAAAGATCATATGAAGCATAAAACAAATACTATATAAAATTCATTTACTACAAAATCCGCTGCACATGCTAGAAATAAAATTTTCAAAGATGTTATGATATTAGCTTGGATGTTTCAGAACTATTCTAAATCATCTCATCCCTATTTGAGGAGTTATTAGAATAGAAATTTAGAATAATACCAACGTTCTGTAAGCAAAGCTATTAAAAATAAGAATGCATAGATTCTCTTTAACATTTAACATCTAGTATGTTGTGCACATAATCCAAAGATTAATTTTATACACATTTATTATGAATTTTACTTTATGCTTATTTCTGTAAAAAAAAAGTTCATGTTTTGCAACCACTCAGTGGAGCACTTTGTAATTAAAAGCTAACAGCTAATATCTTTATGATAAAATTTCTTGTTTGTATTTAAAGGTGACTACCGCGATACGTATCGCAATCTGACGCAGAAAGTTGTTCATGGTTTGAGATGGGCATCATCGCATTGCCAATCCTCCTACACTTTGAAAACGGACGATGACTGCTTCGTCAATGTGCCTCTTCTTTTGTATTTTCTGTGGAAGCATAATCCTATAGAGTCGAATCTATACGCGGGACACGTACGTTGGTCATCTCCTGTGATACGGAATCCTAACAGCAGATGGTATGTCTCAGAAAGTGATTTTCAGGGATCTCGGTTTGTGCCTTATGTAAATGGTGCTGGATATGTTTTGAGTTTAGATGTCTTGAGGAAGTTTGTGAAATTCTCTGGCCTCATCAAGTTTTTTCCCAATGAAGATGCCTTTGTGGGAACTGTTTTAAATATGGCAGGCGTAAGACCAACTTACAGTGCAAGATTCGTTGCTCATTCTGCTGCGTGGCAAATGTGTAATTTCTTATATCTGTTTGTTGTCCATCATGTAAAACCGACACGGCAATTTGAATTCCAAAAATTTGCAAGTGAAGCGTGGGAAGAATGTTCCTTAAGTGATATGGCTCATGATTGGGTTTAAAAGCAAAACCAGTAGATGACAATATGTAGCATTAATTCTTTTGGAAGAGATCAACAATTTAATTAAGATTATCGCTAGAAACCTTTAAAAACAAAACTAATACAGAATGCAATTAATCAAAATTTCGATTTGAAAGTTGTCACGATTTTATTATTTGAGAGGTATTTCAAACAATAATTGAATTTTAGAATAAAAAAATAAATTTTGGAGCTCTTATGCAGAAATATTTTAATTCCAGAACTCAAAGTAAAAGAACATCAGAAAGTTATTCATTTCATTTAAATTGCCAAAGTCTGAATAAATAAAACCATCCGAAGAAAATATAAAAGTTAAAAATACATTAATCAAATTTAAAGAAAATGGTTCTATCTTCAGAATGGTTGTATCAATTATAATTTTATCAATTAGGAGAATCAAAAACAACAAAATTCTGTATTTAAAAATAAATCTATCAAAAATTGAAAAGATTTGAGAAAAAATTTCACACATGTTTCGAGTGCTTGTAATAATTTTTCGAGAGTGGATCAGTCATTAAGTTATTTATATTTCGGGGTATTTGTTCCTCTGTTCACAGAAGTGATGTTTTTGGAAGCATTATAATGCAAAATTTCTTTCTTGTTACAATTCCAAAGATTTTAGATGATCAAACTATAATTCGTTACATAGATGTTATTTATCACAGGCGTTCCACCCTGCAAGCTCTCGACACATTAATGGTAAAGGCTAATCTCTTACAGAAATTATCATTGGTTTAAAATTTTATTTAAAATAATTTAGGTCCTTTTGAAAAAATACAATTATTGATTTTACATTGATGTCTTATTGCATACATACTGTTTGCCCACTTCAATTATTTTTTTAATTATGATGTAATTTATACTTGTCACAATTTTATTATTGGGAGAATGGGCATAATATAAAATTATAGTAAATCCACACTCACTATAAATCTCGAAAATTAGAATTCAAATATTATGTCTAGTAAATTTTGCCTGAACTTCCATTTCAAGGTATTATAAAACTACATAAATGAAGTTGTAATACGTTTTTTTAACTAAGTCATCTATATACAGGGTGTTGTTTTTTTTAACTGACGGTACTCAGAGATCTCTGTAGCTTGAACTATCAGCCTCAAAGCCACCAAATTTTGTTCGGGGACTATTGACGAACGTGGAAGAAAGGAATCCGCGAGAAAAAAAAATTAGTTCCAAAAGTTGCTGATAGGGGAAAATGTAGCGCTTTACACTTTAAAACAGCTAAATTTTTTTTATAAAACACGGGAAAAAATGCAAAATCCCAACAGATGCAAAGTCGACACCAGAACCAGTTTTTTTTTTTTTTTTTTTTTTTTTTTTGTCGTGTGACTATTTTAAGCCAAATTTTTGCGCAGTAGCTTCTGAGGATCGACCCCTGAGCACCCAAGAGCAGAAGTCTGACTTCTAGCTCAAATGAAGATAGCACACACACACTCGCTTGCACAACCCCTTTTTACGGGGGGGAGGGGCTCATCCACACACCTCACAGAGAAAACAGAAGGAAGAGAACAACCATGCCTGAACCAGGACTCGAACCCGGAACGCCTAGATCACGGGGAAGACGCGCTACCCCTAGGCCAGGACGCCGGCAGCCAGAATTTTGAGTTATGAAAAAGAAGCGGGGCATCGAAAATATTTCAAGTATCAGTTGATTTGTAAAATGCTTCTCATTTTAGCACAGCGTGCATTACTTGTGAAGCTTTTTTATTTTAATCAATCTAATGCAGTGGCCACTCTTCGCGAATTTAAAAGTCGAAACAATTTACGTAAAGGACCTCTATCAATTAAGGCAGTTAAAGCAATGAAAGCAATGATTAAAGAATTTGAAAAAACTTGCTCTCTCGGAACTCGGTCTAGTAGAGGACGGAAACCGGTATCGGAGGATACGATCACAAATGTTACGACTACAATCGTTGAAAGAAACCAGACGAGCACTGCGGGTAATAGCACACATGGAGTTGCCCGACAACTGGATGTTACTGCTTCAACAGTATGGAAAGTTTGAAGAAAAATTCTTAAACTTTATCCATAGAAAATGAGCCTTTTGCATGAATTAAAACCTACAGATTACGATCTTCCATTAACCCTTACTTTGACATTTCTTACCAGGATGGAGGTCGATGAGGCTTGGTCTTGGACAATTCTCTAGATGATGAGCCCATTTTTATTTGAATGGGACTGTTAACACTCAGAATTCTAGAATTTGGGCATCTGGACAACCCCATGCATTTCAAGAAATCATTCTCAAAAAGTAACTGTTTGGTGTGGTTTTGCAGCAGATTTTATCATTGGACCATACTTTTTTGAGACTATTACCCAAGCAGGGCCGCAGACGTGTTCCGTAAACGCTCAAAGATATCATGACATGCTGAGTAGTTTTGTTATCTCACAACTTCAGCAAAGGCAATGCTTAGATAAAATTGCCTTTAGGTAGGATGGGGAACCACCACATATTGGTACATCCGTACATAATTGTTGCGCCATCACTTTACAGAAGAAAGAGTCATTAGTCGCTGTTTTCGTGTTGCATGGCCACCTCACTCCCCAAATCTAGCCCCATGTGACTTTTTTCTGTAGGGTTATTTGAAATCAAAGGTTTATCTTGCTGGAGTCTCGAAAATATCAGTTTTAAAGGAAAACATAACACGGACTGTTATAAACATGCCTCCTGAAATATTGCATTCAATTATAGACAGTACGGTGTACAGAATGCAATGCTTAGTCCAAGAAAACGAAGGCCATATTGAAAATAGCCGATGTCTTCTAAAGGGGAGCGATTCTACTGAATAAAAACAATAGAACAAAGAATTAAAAAAAAGTGAAATAGAATCTTTTATATTTTTTTTTATTTTTTTTAAATTTGTAACCATTTACAGAAGTTATTTTTTCGAATAAAGCATATTTGTGGGAAAATTAATTCTTTGTTATTCATTTATTTGTTTACTGTAGCCATTTAAAATTTTATCGTGCAGTTAAACATAAAATTTCGATCAAAAGCGCCACATTTCTCCAATCGGCAACTTTTTGAACTAATTTTTTTTTTTTTTTTCGCGGATTCCTTTTTCCCATGTCGTCAATAGTCCCCGTACAGAATTTGGTGGCTTTGCGGCTGATAGTTCGAGCTACAGAGGTCTCTCAGTACCGTCAGTTTAAAAAAAACCCACCCTGTATATTAATGGACGAGGATACATATAAAATAGCTGCAAGTGACAATTAATTATTACAGGACATTACTTTTATTTCTTTTCATGGTAATTATAAAAAGTATTCATTTTTACGACAAATTGTATAATTAATGTTCATTGAATTAAAATATGAGAAAAAATACTAATTAGCAAGACCCACTATTATCCAACAGCAATATTATATGTATTTGTCAAAACGTGTATCCTGAAAACATGTACAATCCAAACAATAAATTATTGCTGAAATAAAGATTCAAATAGGTAGAATTAACTTTCATTATTTAGAAACATTTTACTTAATATACAAAGTATAAGCAATATATGGAAGACATAATTTTGAATATCTTACCTTCAAATATTGATATTTGGTGCTAGAATTCTAAAACCGAGTAACATCTTACCAGAATGACAAAAACATTGTTAACACAATACGAAAACTATACTTCCAAATAAATATTTACAATAATGACAAAAAAAGAAGGTTAGTATTACTAATATTTCATTTTAATATTCAATATATTTTCGTGAAATATTAAAACAATATATTTTACCTATCTAACTGGAAAGCGTATAAAAGTTATATAAATCGGAAGCAAATTACCATTTCACAGAATTCGCGTTCACTAATATAAATCATACCTACTTCTGTGAGTATCAAAATGGAAACAGCAATCAAATGCACAAATTTTTTATAATGAAATAATCAATATTAAAAAAATATAGCTTTAAAATTGTTTTTATTTTTCTGAAAATATCTATTTCTTCCAAAATATATATTTCTGTAAATTATTCTGATAGCATAACCATGTAGAAACAATTCTTCGAAAACATCAGTTTAAAAAAATCATTATAAACAACAATCTCTAATAATACAGATCAATGCCTAGGTGACCTAAAACTATCAGGCTTGGTGCATATATACTTTGGAAGGAGGAAAGGCGTATCACGAAGTGTTTTTTCAATTTTAATTCGAATTAATTAAGTACTAAGCGAGATTTAACTTCCTAAAATATTACAGCACAAAAACAAATTTTTATATCATTTGAAAACTTTAAAAAAAAATCTTTTTAATGATATTATTTTGGCGTATATTTATTTTTCTATTTTTTTACAATTAAAAATATATTTTGAATATATTTTTCAACAATATATTTCATATTAATTTAACTAGCACGAGCAAGTTACATGTTCATGAAAAAAATTAGCTTTTATCAACATATTGCCATCATTTGACAAAAACTCAAAAGTTAAAGATTAAATTTATTCTCACAGCAAACTAAACGTAAAGAAGTATAATTTTTAACAAAAGTCTGAATAAACTGAAATATAATATTTTCTGGAAAAATAAATGCAAGAAAAAGTTTTCAGTAACTTTTTAAAATATCTATTTTATTTCTTCAAACATCTTCTAACTGTGAACTAAACCTAACAAATTCTTTCTCACTATACTGAATTTTAGGAAGAATCAGAGAAATTTTTATTGAGTAATTCTCTGAGATATTGCATAAATTATAAAAAAAATATTTTGTAGTAAAATTAGATTTAAATGTTGAACAATTCTATCTTCTGTATATATATATTTAAAAAAAAATCAATTTTTGATCCAGCAAAACCATCTTCCTATTAGTTGAAGTTTAATCACTCCTATTTCAAATTAAAGTTCAAATTTAAAGGCAGATGACAGAAAATTCAGAACGGTATAAAACTTCTACAACAGTTCGAGTTCTATGACTCAAAATTATTTTGCTAAAGAAGCCATTAAGACCTAGTTCAATAAAATATTTAAATGAAAATTTTAAAGACCATTAATTCCGGCGAATCAGTAGGTCGCCGAAAGCAGCTAGAGTGTGAACAATGTTCAAGATTTCCGGACGCAAATTATAATAAAACCTGTAGAGTACATTGCCGCTTACATTTCAAATGTGTGAACACATGAGTTATCAGAACTCATTTGCATTTCCTACAGTAAGAGATAAAAAAAAAAAAAAAAAAAGATTTGAATTTAACACATAATTAATTTTAAATGCAAGGTTATAAATAAATAAAATTCCATTAACAAAAAATTACAGTAGATTTGATACTTTCACCAAAACATCGCACCTTGATAATGCATTAGGATTGATTCGTTTGTCTTTATATTAATTTTGATAAATTATCTTTAATTATAGCAATAAAAACATGTAAACACAAAAGAAAGACATTGAATTTTGTCCTAATGCATGCGAGTATAAACACAGCAGCTAAAATAATGGAAAACCTGTGTGTGTATATATATATATATATATAATAAATTATATTCAAAAAATTAGAGAAAATAAAATTGGTATTATGAATGCATTTAAAAATGGGACGAAATAGTTTTTTATATGCTTCAAAATGTTCCAAAGATATTAAAGAAAAATAGTAACATTTCTATTAATTTTTAACTGGAAATTTAATTAAAATTTTGAAAAATATTTTCTTAGTGAGCACCTACTTAAAAAGTAATGAAATACCAATTTGGTAGCTCCAGGTCAAATGGTCTGCTATTTAGAGGATAATGAATAATTTTTACATGCTGCAATTTATGGATAGCATTTAGCCTACAATCATCATATTAAAAAAAAAGAAAACATCTTTAATAACAAGATTAAATTCTACTTACACAATACAGCTTGTCATCACCTGAAATGAGCAATGCTACAAAAAATATTTTAAGAGAAAATAATTTTAAATCAACCAGCGTTATCTCTCTGAAACTTTGGAACATACTCTTTGATAAAGATATATTTCCTAACTCGGCATACAAAACTATACACCTTAGACAAAGAGGTCAATACCAAATATTTATTTTCAGATTCTTGCATATGAACATTTTGAGTTTCAAAATATATTCAATTTCTGAAGACTATAAAATAAGATAAATATAGGGAAAAAATGATATTAAGCAAAAGTTATGTACATAAGATTCAAGCATTCATCATGTAAGTGAATCAGATTAATGATCCCCTCTTCGTAAAAGATATCATCAGTGATGTGAAGGGGGCTTTTATGTTTCTTAGAAACTTCTTAAAAGTTCTTTGAATTTTCTTTTAAGGGAAGAATATGGAACAGGAATGTCTAAACATTCCACCACCAAAGTCTTTATCACATTTCAAAAATGCCACAAGCATCTGGCATGAGATGTAATTTTATAGTAAAGACGTGTACATAAATAACAATAAGTACAAGAAATGGAATAAAATAAATAAAAAAGTTATGTTTCATCAAATTTTTTAATTAAACAACTTTTCTTCATCAATTGAAAAATGTAACAGGTAAAATAAGTTTTTTTTTATTTAATCATTTCAGACTGCATATTACAGAAAACTATTTAGATGTGTTTGACACAAAATATGTACAAAAAATTAAAAGCATAAAATATTGAATCACAAAATAAAAACACATAAACAAAATAAGACACCACAGAGAAGATAATTATTAAATAAAAGAACAACCAATAACTTACGAGTAAAGACTTGTCCTCTTAATTTTAATAAAAACATTCTGACAAAATCTTCTGTTCCTCAAAATTCTAGCCAACCATTCAGTAAAGACACATATACATGCATGAGCATACATACACAAACAAACAACAGTTCAATATTTCAAGGCAATGAGTCATGCTATAAATAATTTAATAGAAAAATAACACACAATGCAATTACAAAATTTCAGACTATAACTATTTAAATTTTATGAAGAAAAAAATTTGTACCCAGAAGAAATATGATTAGTTCTACAAAACAAGTAATGCCTGATTTTATTTTGCATTTGGTCAACAACTGTACAAATATCTTCATGGTGTGGATCCTAAATTAGGCTACAACATTCTAGATTTCAGTAAACAATAAAAGAATACAAAAGCTTTAAAGCTTCCCTGATTCATTAGAAAAACCAATGGGCTTACACTTATGAAATCCAAATTTATAAATGACTTTGAAAAATATTATTTATATTTAAGAGAAATTAAATATTAGTAACTCCTGGACCAGTAAGAATATTTTTAAAAAATCACCTCAATAAGCTGAAAGGAAAAGGTAGATTTCTGTTCATCTAATATATTATTTTTAAATTCCTTTCAGTCTTTAGATAAAGACCATTGGTAATGGTTTTTTTGAAACATTCTCATATACACTGAAATTAATTTCCCCTCCCTTTATCCCTGCATAAAATTGTGGATCTTTGAAAAGAGTGCAAATACTTCATTCACACATATATATAGTGTTCACCATCATCATGGAAAATATTTACAAATTACAGATTTTTGGCAAGAATCTAGAATTTTTGTTAAATCTATTTTTAGAACACGTGTTTTGGATGCCTTTTTATACCCTGATTCATATCAAAATTTGACATGGAACTACCATCATAGTCACAAGGCATCAAAAGAATTTCATTGACTTAAATCATTGCGTTTATGAATTATCACATTTACATACATGAGATAAAACAGACCAACAGGTGGTCAGTCGCTCATCAGATTTAATCAAAATTTGATTTGATTTCTATTTGAGATGCTAAACTTGTGCACCAAATTTTATTTACACAGCTCTTTGTGTTTTGTAGTTATTGAGTTCATTTATACTCAGGTGGACAGAAAGACTTCCACTGAACAGATTTTGCTCAACATTTGATAGAATCAACAAATTTAGTGAAAAGATTATATATGAAATTCCATTTATCTATCTCAAAATGGTTTTGCGTTATCTTTGTCACATTCAGATTGACAAACAGCCATAATGTCAAAAATATGTTTTTCAGATTCAGGATGGTCTGAAATGAAGAGTTTCATCAAAATCTTGAATTTGAATTTTGATGATTATAATGCCTTCTCTACACATTGTTTATGGTGAAATAAAAATGAAATATTACATATTGAAGCAACCACAGGTAATTGTTTATATTGATATCGAATAATTTAGTATTTATGAAAAAAGAAATAATATCAAAGTATGAATATTATAAAAATAATATGCATATATACGCTTGTTACAAAATTTGTATAATCGAAAAGTTTTAAAGTTTCTAACAAGTTTGTATTAGTCAGCAAGAACTGAAAGTTTATCTCTGCGTTTTAAACATATCTGAAGCAATTAAGTATTGTTTGCAAATATTCTTTTTTACATTAAAAGCAAACAATAACATTTTATGATAGAAATTACGAATTTATCGTTTGATTTTACATTTATAATGGCAGAAAATCGCCTGCTTTTCTTAATTAATACTGGAATTAAAATCTTATCATTTGCATATTTAAATATTTTTCAATTATAAGTATTAATTGGTGTAAAAGGATTTTTTAAAAATATTTTTCGGAACTATTGGCAAACTTCAGACTTGAAAACTTGAAAGAAGTAAGAGGTAAGGATTTATAGCAACAAAGGCTGTTATCCTAGTTGTAGAAAGCAAGAAATTTCATCTACAAACACAAGAACTTTAGACTTAAACATATGACATTGATGACCATAGTCAAAAGACTAACATGATGCCGATGTGTTTTTGTCAATTATTCATTATTAGTCAGTTAGTAAAAGTATCCATACTTAGATGAAAGCCATAATAGTATTTTGTCATTGGAATATTTTTTAATACAGTATATTCTCTGTAACACGGCAGATATCAAACCGAAGAATCATCAAGTTAACAAAAGATCTGGAATAAAGAGATTCATTTAATATATATATATAAACATGCAGCTTCTGGAAATTTTTAAGCAGATCGTTTTTATATAATGTTACAATTACACCTTCTTTATTTTTATTTAATTAGTTTTACTCCAGCTTTTAATCTTTACTCCATATACATTAAAAAAATTTCAAACAGAAATAAAAGAAAAGTAAAAATTTTAATTAATTGTTTTAAAACTGGCAACATAAACTGTTGACGTTCAAAACAGTAAAAATTAGTGCTTGAAAATCACATTTTAGCCCTGAATTTCACAGCAATTGCAGTTACTGAAAAATTTCAATTACAAAAGTTGTTCGTCTTAATAAGGTGCTAATTTGATTTATTTTTCTATCTTCAAAATTAAGAAAGTTAAAGCAAAATGAAAATTAGAATCTCTCACAATTTCTACCCCATTCAAGCAAGATGGCTCATCTATAAACTCATCTGAGGTTTTTACATTTCTTGCAAGATATTCTAAGCTAGTTAAAACCCAAACAAAATTACTCTTGTTACCTTGTTCACAAAGTAACATAGCAAAGCATTATATGTCTATATTATATGCATATATATACTTTTGAATGAAGAGTGATTTTAAGTTCTAGGAATCATGACTGTTAAGAACTACAGAAAATTTCCTAGAGTCTTGTCACAAAAACAATTAATGCTAAAAGCAATAAGCTGTGACAGGTAGAAAACAAATGCAAAATGCAGCTACAACTGGAATATAAAGGAAGCTATCCAAAACAGAAAAACATAAATTATGTAAAACAAATGACTTTGTGCATTAACAAATAGGAATAAAAATGAATCCTGCTGGAAAATTTTATCATGAGTCAGTATCAGGTAAGATTTCAAACCAAAGACCTATTTTACATTAGGGACCTGATTTTCATTCAAAAACTCACTTTTTCAGACATAAAAAAAATATCAAGAACTTAAGGTTTTAAAAATACAAAAATATAAATGCAGAAAAATGCTATTAATAACAAAATTCAAAAAGCAAAACTTGATAAACAAGAATTAAAACACAAATACAATAAAATATTATAAATTTATAATTACAAACAGCAAATCTACACAAACAAGCTAAAATTACAAATCCTCAAAAAAAGATTTATAGAATAACTAAATGGAAAATATATAGCATATACTTGAACACAAATGAAAAACTAGTATTTAAAATTGCTATGTATGAGAGAAAACACCTCAATACTTGATCAAAGGGGTCCTCACACAAATTTATCTTCGAGCCATCTTTTGAGTTACAATAAACTCAAAAAAAAAAAAGCCAAAGCCAAAGAAAAATTTTAAAAACATACTCTAAGTAATGAAAATACTGAAAAATGTTCTCTTATTAAACCTTCTACATTACAATAATTTTTTTGAAAATTCATTAATATATACGTTTTTGTTTGTGGGCTCAATATAAAAAAATTGATTACATTTTTTAAAAAATACTGAAAAATTGCAAGAAAATTACATTTTTAAAAATTTTAGAATTCAAATTTGAATGGAAATTAATTATTCTATAAATCTGAAAGTAAGTCATCCTCTTTTATTGTAAATTCCTACCAAAGTTTTCCCATTAGTAATCTATTTTAATTTATATACAAGTTCTGCTCCAATAGCTTTCATTGGTCCAATTTAAATTTTTTTAGATAAAAATTAATTATAAAATCTAAATTATCTACATTGAACAAAAATCATCAATA
The DNA here is from genome assembly GCF_947563725.1 of Argiope bruennichi. Lineage (NCBI taxonomy): Eukaryota > Metazoa > Arthropoda > Arachnida > Araneae > Araneidae > Argiope > Argiope bruennichi. The sequence goes on along the minus strand of NC_079157.1, from coordinate 110,507,049 downwards.
TATCTAAATCTATTTATTAAATTATTTTATACCCCAGAAATGTAAGAAAAATTAATCAAAGCATAAAAAAAATGCTTGGTAAAAACCCCAGAAATGCAAGAAAAATTAATCAAAGCATAAAAAAAGCTTGGTAAAAAAAAAGCTCCCATTGGTATTTCATTTCCTTGATATGTTTATAAAGACTAATCTTAAAAAAAATAATTTTTAAAAATATTAAATATATATTAAATAATAATATACTTATCTAAATATTTGATACATATCATAATACAAATTTCTATTAATTTTTTTAGTTGGTAAATTAGTATACAAACTTTATAACTCAATAGCTTGAAGTTCATTAACATTATTCTTATTTATAAATTCCAAAATTTCCTTGCTGCTATTATCTACAAAGTTATTCTAATTTTCAATAATTTATGGAATTGAAAAAAAAAAAAAAAAAAAATGCTACCACATGTATTAACAGTAATTACCAGAGCAGCATGTCATTATTTATTTTTATTTTTTTACTGGAATTAAACTGTTAGGAATAAACATGAAAAATGTTTTAAAGTCTTTATTTTAATATTTTTTGAAAAAGTCTGCATTCTATTGTCCAATTCCTTTTTTTCCCTATTATTTAAAATATAGGCTATATTAGAATTATAATTATCAACTAATTATTCCTAATAACAATATTTACAGATTAACACTGAACTTATTTACTACTTTATTTACAACTATAATAATAAAACTTTTTTTAATTTTTATTTCTTTCATTAATAAATTGTTAATAAAGATATCTCTTTCCTAAAATCTACGCTTATTACGAGTTATTCCTACTCTTAATCTTTTTCTGGTCCTATTAAAATTAATTATCCATTAATTATTAAAATACTTCAAATTAATTTTAAAAATAAGAATGGTAATGATGCCAATATGAATCACTGCACTGCATAGAGTTAAAACTAGAAACAGTTGGGGGAGAAAAAATCATTTATAATTATTTGTAAATGTATCTTAAATTGGGAACCCTACTGGCAAATCCATATTGGCAATTCACTTTATCAATATGGATTTTCTGGATACTATTTTTTTCTTTATAGCTATATATTTAAATAAATAAACCCATCAATATCAAGTTTTTAAAGCTTTTTTTTATTATTTTATTGCTTACATACAAATGAAAAGATCATTTTTCAACCAATTTTAAAGCTTGGTATGCATTTTTTTTCCACAGCAATTTACTGTTTTTTCCACATATAGAATGTTCTATATATTTTATTAACTAGAAATCACAATAAAATAATAATAACAAACCTTTTCTTTATTACTATTTATTGGATAATCTACGCCTCTCTTGCATTTTGGATGCTTTCTTCTTCATGATTTGCAATCTCTTATCAGCACTCATGAGAGGGCTGCAACTTGGAACTTTGTGACCACTGTTCCCATTACCCGATGGTGCAGAAGATGTACTTCTGTTTGCAGTTGCAGCAACTGCTGCACTCAAGAGACCTAGCCCCTTAGTTGCAGCAGTAGATGTTGAAGCTTTCTGACTGGTGGAAGCAGTGGTAGACTGCGATGTGGTGGATGATGATTGAAAAGTATTAGATGGAGTTGGTTTAGTCAAAAGGTTTGATGAACTACTAAAGGAGGATGTTTTTGAAGTAGTTGCTGTTGAAAAAGGAACATGGGACTTCTGGCTTATTCCAGCTGTGGTGGCTTTTGTTCCACGGGTAGCTGTAGCTAGGGAAGTTGTTGAGGATGATGATACAGTTCTGCCACCAAAATTTGCAGCTAACCCTGCCAAGCCTATAGGTTTATTTGCTGTTGTCTGATTATTTCCTTGAGATATAGTAGTCTGCATAAAAAAAAGTATTCGATTCATTTCCAAATATATATATATGAAAATGATTTGCTAATTTGCAAAGTTTATTCACATATAAAACAGAAGAAAAATATGCTGGCATTTATAATAAAAATGAAATTATTTATTAAAACAATCAGAGCATTAAACTTTATCAAATCCAATTTTATTTTGATAAAAAATTAGGGTCAAGCATTATTACATAATAAACACTTAATTACAAGAATAAAATGAAATCAAAATCCTTAAAGGAAATAAATTTTTTAACATGCACTATTTTAACAAATTATTTTTCTTAAATGTTGTAAAAAATTGAATTTATTCAACCAACATTATAATTAACTGTAAAATAAATACCACATGGTTCATAAATTTAAAATGAAATTTTAAAAGTTAAATTATTTGTAATTTTTTTATAAGAAGGCTGCTTATTCAATTCCAGAAAAATCATTTTAATTTACAAATTTTAAAAAACACATGAATTATCAAATCTTTAGAATATACAATTAAAAAATTCTTCAATAATAAAGAAGTCAGCATTCATTTAATTAATATTTGAAATTATTAGCAATATTGCCAACAGAAACTTGAAGAAAAAAGTAATCATCATTTGACTTACTACTGTATCCTGATACAAACTTTAAATTTTAAAATAAATTTATATTATATATCTGAGATTACATCTTTATAAAGCTGTAAAAACAAAACATTCAATAAATAGAATGAAAATGAATCATGCGCATGCCTTATTTACAGATTATATCTTAAAACAAAAAAAATTCTGGATATAGTTAGGATAATACTCGGTGAGTTCAATAAAAGGACTGAAATATCAGAAGCCCATAATGTTCTAAATATTTTAAGCAATAATATTTGCATGAGAAAAAATACTTTCCTGCATTTGTTTTTTTCTTGTTGTTGCATCAAGATTTCAATTCAATTCAATCATGGTTCATTTTACATAGAGTTTACATATCCAGCATAAATAAGAATTTTAATATAAACTTTACTAATTCTGACCACAAACAGAACAATAACAAATAAATATAAAATACAAACAAACACAATCCATTAAAAAAATTTTTAAAATAGCTGGAACATTTACAAAGTATTTACAATTTGAATACTACTGTTCCTTTTAAATGATACCATTTACTTCAAATACTTGCATGTATATTTCTTTCCTGCTTTCTGTTTAGTTTGTTTTTATTTTCAATATAATCTTACTATTAAAAAGATAGCTTTTTTTCATATAAAATAATAAGAATTTAATTATTTGCTAGAATAAAAAGAGGCCAATCAATTTTTAATAACAAGCTTCCTGCACAAAAGAGCAACAATTAATTAAAAAATTAGCCTTACCTTCAATTCTGCTCTTTTAAAAGGCAATATTGCAGCAGGCGGAGAACCTTCTGATCGAGTACCTTTTGTTTGAGATATTGTTTCTTTGGAAGACATTGACATTCCGGATTTAGTAGTCTTTTGGGTCTTAGTGGCCTGATATAAAATAAATAAAGCAAACTGTATGAGATATAATTGAAAAATATTTCAATAAAACAAAATTGATTATAAATGAAAAGTTTCATTATAGTGGATTTTGTTACTTAGATTACTTTTGAACCCTAGATATATATGTCAAATTATACAATATTAAATATTTTTGAACAAAATTTGTCAAACATGCTTCATAGAAGCTAGATTTATTAACTATTGTATTAATATGTTGAATACACCTACAAATAAGACAATACAAAGGTTGTAATTTGGAAACTACTGTAAGTAACATTTAACTATAAAAGCATTTATTAATAACAGCTATCTTAAATTTACTTTGATACAAAACCTCCAGGTGAATAGCAGCAAAACCTCTGCGCATGAAAACTATGAATTATTGAACTTTAATAAATGAAAATTAGCATATATTGCAACATTGCTATGGATATAGGACAATCAAGAACAATCTTGAATGATTTAAAAACAATTTAGAAAATTTTTAAATAACATTAAATAAAACTCCAAAGTGAATCCTTAAAGTTATCAATATCAATTTAGAAAAAATCCAATTATTTGATTCTTTTGCAAATCATTTTGTCCATAACATAAAATCTTTTATTTAATGAATTTCTTCAATTAACAAATGAAAAAAAACCATCCACATGCTTTTTTTTAAAAAAAATGTATTCATGAAGCAGTGAAACAAGTGGGAAAAAAATGCAAATACAATAATTTTATAATAAATACATACAATAAATACATACCATTTTCTTCATATTCTTCACACACTTAGCACAGTACCATACCCTCCTTGGATCATTATAATCATCTGTTGCGGGGGGTTTATGGCATTCCTATGAGACAAAAGAAAAGTTTATAATCGAAAACAAGAAAAAAATTAATCAAAGATAAAATCTTTGCAGACCAAGTTGAAGTTTTGTGTTGGAAGTTATAATGAGATATTTAGTGAAATTTTCATTAAACTAAACAATATAAATTTTTTTTTAAACATCGTGAAACATTATGTAAAAGAAATTTATAAAAAATAATAAAAATTAAGATATTTTTTAAAAAGTAAAAGTTTGTACTGTCTTTACATTACAATGAGTGCAATTTAATTAAAAAGTATAGTCATGCAAGAATAGTAAATACAAATAATATATTTTTATATTAATTATTTCAGATAACTAATGCACAATAAATAGTAAAGTCTCAACAAGAAATATATACACCCATTTCTGTTTACAAGTAATTAGAAAAGTGGGGGAGGGGAGGAAGATTTTGGTTTTCATGGTGATCCATAATACTTAACTATTGTTCTATTTGACAAAGAAAATTTTAAAAAGCAAGATCAATACAGAGTATTTGGAAAATAATGTCAAGAATGCACATGAGTTTCTTTCTTCATTAATAAAAATAATTTACAATCTATAAGTTAACCAAGAGGAATCGATAAATATATACTATTTTATTCCTGCAACATGAGTTATGGAATTAAATTTTCAATTTTAATTCCCAAAAAAATTTTAAATATAGATATTATATATATGCATAATCATGGAAAAATAGAAATGATTTGTGAATTCACTTATTCAAAGTATTATTAATAGATATTTAATTGCCACAAAAATTAGAGATGAAAGAGCACAAGTTTACAGATTCTGTTAGTATTAATGTTTAATGCAGATTTTATGACTTTCTAGAAAAATTGGAATAGATTCAAAACTCTGATACCAATAAATATGATAAATTTACTATGACATAAAGAATCTAAACAATTTAAGATTATATCAAGTAAATAAATTTAACTAAATGATAATTTTATTGATATTCTGGCTTGGAGAAAAAAATGAATTAACGTTGATTGAAAGAATTAAAATACAAATTTACATTAGTACCAAGGATACAAATGCTATTTTTGTGTTAGCTTCAAAAAATTTATTTCAATCTCTAATAGAATTACACACATAAATATAGATATCAAAACATCAATATTAATTTTCTTCTCCCATCCTTAGTTATATATCAAAGGATGCATTCTTTTTAATTAAAAAACTTACAAAGTCCAAGATTTGACTTTTCTTTCTCCCTCAGTTTCTTTTGCAGGAGAACATCCTTGATAGAAAAATCAAAACACACTGATGATTCATGTTAATAATATAATCCAAATAATTAGGTTTTTTTCCTGGTTTGATCAAATATCATGCAAGGCATTAACGATTTTACAACATTGTTTTAAAAACAAATTGGCATTCAGAAATTAAGAATTAATGTATAAAAATCGATAATATTATCTTGAATCATTTATATTCTAAAATGTGGGTACCTAATAATAAACTATCATATGATGTGCCAGTTACATTTATTTTTTGACTAAATACACCAAATGGCCATTAATATCAATTTGCACATTTATTATTATTGATCATGATAAGACTTTAATCAAATATATAGCATATTTAATCAAAAATGCAAACAGTGAAGAAGCATTGTTTGGTAATAAGTGAGCAAAAATATGGCAGAATTGTTGTATTATAAAATTTAGTATATGACGGCATACCACTAATTTTGCCCAATAAATATAGTTAACCTTGATAAATGATCAAACCGACAGATACAGTGATTGTAACAGTTTAAACATAATTATGAAGGAGTAATTTTTTTCAGCTTTAGCAGAAAATTTCCAAATTGATAAGAAATAGTTTAACTCAAGAAAAATATAAACACAAAAATAGAATTATTGTAATGAAATTAAAAAAGGAATAGAATAAACTGAATACAATAACATATATATATTTCTATATCTATATCTATCAAACAGATACTATTATTTAAATATCAATAAAAAAGTAAATATAAAAATTTCTTTCAAATATAAATTGATAACAGTTAATTATAATTCAGAACTATGAACAACATTAGCTCAATAAAACAACTACTAATATTTATGATATACTTTTAATAATATTTAATCATAAGCATAATGAAAGGTGGAAAGAGTTATATCACTGTCTTTCAAACCATGAATATTTTTTAAATGATACTGAATACCATAAAAAATCATAGAGTTTCTGAATTGGGGGATATACTGTGGTGGAAAGGGAAGAACAAAGTGTTTGTCTTTGAATTTTAACTGACTAAGATTTGCTCAGTAAAAATAATCAGATTTCTCCTGTTTAAAATATTTTTAAATTTAAATTCAATTTTAATTTACAGAGCATAATATTTATTGTTGATGCAATTAGTTTTTCTTTAAATTTGAAATCTGACCATTAATGGCCATATGTATTTTAATTTCATTTTATGAGTACTAAATATTTAAAAATGGAATTTTTTTATTTATTTCTTTACAACATGTGGAAAATATATTACTAATAAAATAATAATAGGTTATAACACACTTTTTAATCATATGTGCAATTATCACATTAATTTCACAATGAAATTCAAAGTACAATTTAATTAAGCATCTATTCTCAGAAATTTATGATTTTTTTCCGATAAAATGTTAGAAAATATTTTAAAATTCTCTTGCATTACATGATAAGTACATTTACCAATGAATATTTAGATATTTTTATTCTTAATACTCGGTAGCAAGTATGCACCAATAGTTTAGCTAGAATAATCAATGCTCTTTACCATACTTAATTTTACATTTTATTTGGCAAATTAGCAAAATTGTGATGTGTTTCTTTATATATAATTCATCGCATCAAATTAAAAAATTTTGAAGATGTTTCAGAATTCTGTCTTATAAAGGGTTAAACTGACTGCATTCTATCTTAAAAAGAGTTGACAAAAATTTTTGATAACTTTTGAAATATGCTAGTAATCAAATAAAAGCATATTCAAGAGTTAATTCAAAGGGTTTTTGCTAAATTCGGATATTTTAAATTCATTATAAATAACAGATGGAATGATGTAAAAAGATTTTATTGATAGTTCATACATTTCTGTAATAATGTTTAAATTCAACCTTTAACATTATTCCAGAAATGTTAATAACAAATACTGATACATCAAGCACCTGTATTTATAAAGGTTTAATGAGCCCATTTTACATGTATTTCATTTATTTTTTAGAATATGAAAAATTTGTAGCAAAAAAGTAAATAAAAACACATGGAAATAAAAGAATGCTTATAAATTAAAATACAAATCTGGATTTAAATAGTTACTGTGTTGATGTGTTTACCTGATATCAGTAATGATTTTATCTTAAAGCCTTATTTACTACAATAATATGACAAATACGATTATAAATTCAAAAATATTAAAATATACAAAGCAAGATTTAGCAATTAAAACAATTTAAATAAAGTAAAAAATTTTAAAAGATCCATTTAAATAATAAATGAAATAAATTTGAAGTCTGTTCAAAATTTAAATAAATCATGAATTAGTTAATAGAAGAAAATTAAGACTAAATATGTAGAAAAATATAGTAAATTTTGTAAAGAACATAATATAGAATTTAAAAACAAAAGTTGAATTATATCAATACATAAATAGCACAAAACGTTATAGTATAGTAATCCATATAACTATAAATTTATAAAAATACTAAATTACAATATAGCACTAATATTACAAAGTGCAAATTAAGAATATAAAAGGAAGCTTCAGTTATTGAAAATATTAATTCCTCTTTAACTAAACTTTTAATTTATCAAATGCTTCAATTTATTTATTACACTTCTAAATATTTTCAATTAAATTCAGCACTCAAAATTGTAAATATCTGTGATTTTTTTATTTATTTTTTTTACTAAACAACAGTAGTTGTCAATCAAAAATATTGGCACCAAAGCTAATGTTAAAGCGATATTAACAAAATTTCTACAAATGTATCAAATAAACCAATTTAGGCTATGAATTCCACATTTTCAGTAAAAGATCTTGCCACTTGATGAATTTGGCATCCATTTTGACTTAATAATAACAGAAAAATAAAATTCTAATTGATTCAGCTTTTAAAATTTATTAGTAATCAAGTTCCAATGCTAATAAATATTTCATGTTCATTAATTATACTGTCATACTTCAAACATAAAACTAATACCTATAATAATAACAAATTAAAGAAATATACTCATAAAAGACAGCAATTAACATGAATTATAATTTTATCAGTAAAATGGTAAGTTAAAATCAATTATACAAAATAAATAAAACAAAGATTAGAACACTTAAAATAAAATTACTTGATGGTAAAGGTTGTGGCATTCCTGACATTCAATTAATTGGTTGCCTTGAGTGACATCAAGTGACCTGAAAGTGGAAATCAAAATCAAAAGTGAATTTCACGAAATAAAATAAAAGAGATAAGATAAATCCATTATTTATACACTTTATTTTCTTAATAATTTAACAATATAAAAATAATTTAAGTGCTTAATCTTCATTTTATTAAAAAACACTACACTAGAATTGTAATTAAATGTTTAAATTTAATTTATATTTTCAATACCCCCCCCCCCTCAGGAAATGGAGGTATATTCTTATTGATTTCATTGATACAGATTCCAAAAGATTAAACACCTTCCAAATTGCAATAACAAATTCCATACAGCTGGCTGAAATATAATCTCTACACCCTACATTCTTAAAAAAAAATATGAAAAACCATCATATAAATTTAATATTCTTTATAGAAAACAGCTTCAGTTTCTTTTCTTTGTTTGATCCAAAAAATAACTCCACAGTTCTTTATTCATGATAATGCAAGAAGGGTTCTAAACATATTACTTCATAATTCAGAGTAATTACAATTGAGCATACTTACTTGCAAATTACACATGCAAGACCCATTTCCATGGCAAAATCATCTGCATCAGCATTCTCTTCACTGCTGTCAGATTCTTCATCCTTTTTAATGACATACTGGTCTAAGGTTGGAAGATCAGGAGGACTAGAAGGGTAATATGAGTACACTTGAGGTGGTTCTAATTTAGGAATTTTAGCTTCCACTTCTATACTCTCCTGCTTCATCTGCAACCAAACATGTTTTTTTTTTCTTTTTAAATCTTTTATCAAATGAAATCAAGGTCATTATTTCAATATAAAAAGTGACATCAACAAGTAAAAATATTCATCAAAATCAGGTTTCAGCTCAATCATAAAAAGCTCAAACCAAAATCACAGAAAAGAATAACAAAGTGACTCCATCAATATAATAAATGCATGCTAAATGAGTTTCTAAGTATTTTAAAAATATATAAACAGCTTTATTAAGTGAAACTCATTTAAATACAAAGTTGCAATAGGAGCATTCTAATTACATATTTTTAAAATTAAATTCTGCTTAAATTTAGCAATTATTTTAAATTATGCAAATTATCACATTTAGTACTATATAACTTAACTCTGCTGAATTCCTTAGTATCAGAATGGATGAAATGCCAAAGGTAAATGAACTGACTGAGAAGGTTTAAATTGTCTACTCCTTTAATTAGTAGTAAGAAAAGGGACATAACAAAATGACTACAAACCAATATAGAATTTCTTGAATTGTGGACCTAATCCCAATTAAGTTCCTCATACAAAATCTTAGAAGTTATAAAATTTATCATAGTCATTGTTTCATTCAAATTTTCAAAATTTCTTTAGTAAACCAAGGGAAAAATATCTATCCAGATTTTAAATATTTCATTACAATTACTCATACTAAACTAATTTAATCTTTAACTAGGAATAATTTTCTTTATTATTAGTCAATGCTTTATTGATCCATTTTATTACTTCATTTAATTGCACATAAAGGACATAAAAAAAACCTCTTGCAATGTATATTTTATGATATCATGAAAGTATTTAGTACAAGAAAAAGTGTAAGAAACTGGCTCAATGCATTAAAAAAAACAATAATCGCAATCTTAATATATATAAATTATGTGTCATGTTATTTGTCCGCGATGGACTCCTAAACTACTTAACCAATTTTAATCAAATTTGCACACCATGTGCAGTTTGATCTAACTTAAAAGATAGGATAGCCCTTTTTTTGAATTTTTAATTAGAATTTGAATATTAATTAAAAACTAACTTTTCTGCCAAAAAAATCTTTTCATTTTCCCCACCGCCAAATGAGTACGGCTTCAGTTTTTTCCCCCAACAGTCATGAGGCTATGCTTAAGATTTTTCGGCTGATTATTTGAAACGATTCTATTTATTTTCTTAATGTTTGATGCATTTAAAATTAAACATTGTTAATTAATCGATCTTTCAGATTCATTCTTAAATACTTTTGAATTAAAATAAAACAGAATAAAGGAAACTAAAAATTTCTAATATGCATAGCGTTATCCTAACTGGCGTAGAAAAACTTGCGCATTTGCGTTAATGTAACTGGCGTTGAAAATTCACGCATGTGCATTGTGTTCTGATTGTTGACATGACAACCATTATCAACGAATGATTTAAATTATTTTTAGGTTAGTTGCATGTTTTTGTAATTAAATTGCATTTATGTTAGTTATATATTTTTTGTAAACGCTTATAGTTTTAAGTACATCGTTTTTTAGTTTTTTTTAACCTGTTTTCAACCGATTATTTTAAACGATTCATTTTATTTTTTTAGTGTTTGATGCATTTAAAATTAAACATTGTTAATTAATCATTCTGGTCATAATGAATCTGAGAATATTTTGTTGACAAATTCTTGAAATATTACATAAATTAGGAAAGATATTCTTTAGTGCCCATAAAGTTTAAACGCTCAGTGACTGTTTTCAGTAATCATATCACAAAAAAATACTTTGTTTCAGTAAAAAATATTATTATATTAATTGCAGATTAATCCTTTCCACTTTAATTTATAGTATAAATTCTACGGGAACTAACAGAAAATTAGAGAGATACATATTATGTTATGACTGAAGGCGTTTATAATATTATGAGAGAATTATATGACTATCAAAATTTGAAGTTTTAAAATATTTTGATGAAGGAGCTATTAAAGTAGGAATTGCATAAAATATTTAATTATTAAAATTTTAACGAACATTAAGATTGGCGAACCGGTTGGTACCCAAAGGCGGCTAGTAAAGAATAAATATCAAAAATTAGGATTAAATAAGGGAGGGATCAAGATCACACTAAAGAACTTATACCTTTTCAAGTTGCCTCTTTTCAGCTTTCCTTTCTCTACTTTCTTCTGATGAGTATTTTGAACTAAAATTAGATGATTCGGAAACTTCCCTGGATGTTTTCTTAATATGAAGCTTGCTATCTTCCTGTAAAATATGTAGATTCTAATCAACAAAAAAGTTCATTTGTTATTGCAAAAGAAAAATTTCAAAAAGATCATTATATAGATGAATATTCTATTTTGCTCATAATTTATGATTAATTTACATAATAGTTAAGTTCCAATATAAATAATTGCATTCTAAGTATGACAATAGAAATGAATGAAATAAAAAATGAATGAAATAAAATGAATGAAATCAAATTTAAATGACATACTACTTTAATTGAAGTGTAGATTCTATCTTTAGAATGTCCAGATTGTTTTGTCTGTGCAATTACTTCATCTAACAACTGTTTCAGTTGTTCAGTTGAATCTTTATTTTTTGAATGAAGTAATCGCAAGCCTTTCACAAATAGAGGGTCAAGATCTGTTGAAGCCATTGGTACCTGAAAGTAAAATTCAAAAAATCAAAATGTATTTGAATTTTTTTATAATACACCTTATGATGAAAGCAAAGTAAATTGAATCAAGTTAATTATGCAGATAAGAAAGTAGTAAAGAGTTGTTTTTTTTTTCAGTTAAAAAAATATTAACTCGAAATAACGGATCAGTTAGTACAACTTTTGCATAACTTTTCCTTCACTGATGCTCAAATTAACTATCTTAATCTGAGCAAAGTGATATTAATTGATATTGTACAAATTTACAATTATAAATGTAAGAAATAATGATGTGAAAATGCTCCTAAGGTTGCATGCTTTGATCAATCAAATATAAGAGAAAGAATATGAATTAAAAAAAGAAACAGAAGTGCCCATAAAGAAGTGTCCATCAAGCTTAACTTTAAACTCACCCTTTAGGGTGAATTTTACATTTACAGAAATGAAAAAGCACAGCTTTACTTTTAATTCTTTTTATCTTAAAATTTTTTTGTATGCTTAATATCAAATAAAAATTGGAAAAACTAATGAATATGGTAAAGATTTCTTACCAATATTAGCCAAACTCTAAAATACTAGCCAAATATCAACTAAAGCTTACAGTTAGATTACCATATTTGGTGAGCTACGATTCTTAAAGATTGTAGTTAGACATTCTTATTGTATTTTCAATTAGGCTGTTTTTAATGTACAAAATATAATCAAACATGTGTCATAAATTATATATCATGCACTGTTATTAATAATCAAAGTCAATTTTAATCATTCCTACTTATTATATACAACAATCTAGAATTTGCTTAAGAAATATTAACTGTTGAAAAGAAATCATAGATACACTTAGATATATAAATGACAAATTTTATAATAAGAACTATAAATTAAGTGATTTTTATAATGGGAACCATAAATTAGAAATAGGAGACAAGAGATGTTCAAGTTAATGTTCTTTTTTTTATGACAATGACCTTTTTTTTTAAAACTGTGTTTTCAGAATAAACACACAATCCTGAAAATACTGGACGTTATTAAATTTTTATAGCTGAAATACACTTATAATTTATTTATTTAGCCCATACTAGGATTTGAATTTGATATGCTTTTCTTGGAGATTCAGCTAAATAGTGAGAGAGAATCATCAAAATGGATTATATTACAAGAGGAAGAAGATAAATAAGAAATAATGTTCTAACAATAAAATAAATTGTTTGAACAAGAATAGTTCTTTGTTTTAACCCTTAACTGGGACGTGCTTTCTGCGAGACTGCTAGCGATGGATTTTCTATCACCCCTATTTTATTTTCAGCTCAATTGAATGGATTGACCCTGTAGCTTCCTGTTTTGTGACCTTCAATACCCATGCACTTTTTCAACTGATTTCAGCAGATGCCTTTTAAAATAATTCAGTTATTTCTTCGAGCACATTCTCTAAGACCACATCTCCCTGTTAGTGTCCCAGTGATAAACAAGGCTTAGCAGTTGGCGCTAAAACTTGGGGCCCAAAATATCATACAGTTTACTGATCCTATTATGAAGCAGTGCTCCAGACACTTTTAAGTGAAGCAGAAAGTGATTTTAGTGATAAGGATAATTGTACAGAAGAGTTTTTCGATGAAATTTCACATTGAACTGATTTTGATATGTATGTTAAAACAATCAATTTTTCTAGTGATAATGTATTTTGAAAAATTTATAAAATATAATAATATACCAAGAGATATATATGCAGAATTTATAGGTTGATTTTTATGCTAGTTCTTAACCTTATGTTTAAAATGCCCTAGATAACAGTGCTATAAAAGTCGCGCAAGCCGATAAAAAAAGGGCCAATTTTACATATTGTCATTTTTTTTTTATTTTTCATATAATTGTTGAATTTTACATTATATTGTCTTCTATATACCTTCATATACTGTAAAAATAAATGATTTAAAAAGTAAAAAGTAATATGCTTTTTCAAGAATATTATTTTTATAACTTGTAATTTGAGAAGAAAATGTATGTTCCAACACATTTACTTTTTTCAATGACAATATATTTTGAAAAAATTCGAAAACATATCTATGTATCAAGAAAAATATTTTCAAAATATATTGGCAGTATTTCATACTAATACATTCATTAGAAAATTCAATTTGAGTCTAAATGAGATGTGGTCGCATAGACCGCACCTCCCCAGTTAAGTCCTAAAATTTCACCTCCCAAGTGAAGGGTTAATATCAAGTAAAGTGGTAAATAATTTTCAAATTATCGGTTCTTCATTCCAAATGAACACGAAGAGTACAGAAGTTTACAGATAATTTATAATGATATTTTGTTACACTAGGTTTATTTACAAATTACTAGCATGTGAATCAAGATCAAGTATATTCAAACACAACATACTGGTTTCAATTTTTAAAAATCAGAAACCTTTGTTTCATAGAAAAATGGGGACAAAAATAAACCTGAAGAATCAAATGAAGCTCATTTAATAAATTAACCCCTACATATATATTTTAGAAGGAAAAAAATCCAACAAAAATTCTAATTAATACCAGATTTCCAGAAAATGGAAAAAGTATATATCATTTAAATTTGGAAAAAAATCAATAAATAAATAGACTAGAAAGAAAATTGCCACATATCTTCAACAGAAATAAAATGGAGAAAAATGAAAAAGCACGCAAAACTTAGCAAACGATTATTTATGCAATACTTGTTCTTTTAAATTATTTTGACAAATTATTTTTTTAAAAAAATTACCCGGCAAATTTATTATTTATACTTACGATATAAGCAAAGGATTCTTCAAAAATAATAACAGCTAATTCGTAGAGTAATTTCAACAAATCTTTAATATTTCAAGAAACTAACTTATTCTTATGAATAGTCAGTGACAAATAATACAGGTACAACACCTGAAACTGATATGTTTAGCCGCTCCGAAAGTCACTCCACAACTAATCAAAAATAAATAAAAACTTTGTCACCAAATTGTTGCTGTTGCCACTTCTATATTCAATCATGACCTTAACTCTGAGAAGCGTCATGGATTGCTGCTTGGAAGTAATCTCAAAAAAAAAAATAATAATAATAATAATAATAAATAAATAAATTTTATATATAAAATTGTTTTAAAAAATATAGGGAAAAAGCATTATAAAGGAAAAAAAATCTCTTGATAATGATTATATTTAATGCTAATGTTTTCACTTTTTGAATTGCAAATATCTCTACCATTGCTATTTTTAAATATTTTTTTCTAAATAACTCTTTCATGAGTAATTCGAGAAAAATTAAATTCTCTAAATAATTGCAGCCTTCCTACAATTCTAGCTCTAACTCCAATAGCCGAACCTAAATTGTCAGCGATTTTTTTAAACAAGAGATGGAAAAGCCATTTCTAATAATGCTGTGATTTGCGAATGTTAAAAGATATTTTTTCAAACTTAAAAGAGCATTTTATAGATTAAGAATTTCTTGTTAAGGCGAAGTCATATCTAATAGAGTAGAGAAACAGGCGCCAACCTCAGGCAAGAAAAAGCTAATGGGAATGGTCTTTCCGAAATTTTCTTGCATACTTGTAGTGATGAGTGATTTTTCAATGGATAGAACCTGGGACCTTGTGGTTAGCAGTCCAATAACTTAACCAGGATACAAAAACGCATGCTCGTGTAGTGTAGTTGTTAACTGGCTTATATGCTATTCACCACATACTTTCAAACAAAGATCTCACATACAGTGCAAAATTGTTGCCCTCGTGCAAGGCTGTGAACACCCGGAGTGCTCAGATTTTTATTTTCAAAGTCCCGAACATAAAATTTATTCATAAGCAAAGAAAATAGAAACTGGAATATCGATTGAATTTGTATTTCGAATGATTGAAACAAAATATTTAACACAGAGCTACGATTTTAGTAGCAAGATTGCATATAAAATTTTATTCATTTAAGTTATCACGTTTATACATGCATGTGAAAATACAGACCAAAAATATTTTTTGAACGGAGTTATGATTTGAAATTTCAAAAGGATCCTCATTTTAAATACTACAGCTGTGCGACAAATTCCATCTATTTAAATCATTACATTTTCGAGTAATCATGCATGCATGCATATGAGAGTATATACCGACAGATTGTAAAATCTCGACGGATTTGATTTAAAATTTTATACAGATAGCAAAAGAAACGGAACGGTTAGAGGGTAAAGTATTCAAGTACAATTTCGTTAATTTAGCTTCAAAATAACTCAGAATAATTAATTTTTATTTAATTAAAGCTAATTATGTATCAATTAACTCAGTAAAATTCTTAACTTTCTTATTCAGATATTGACCCTAAATTTTATTTCATTGTTAAAAATTCGCTAAAATATTTGTAAAGAAATTGTTCTTAGTTTCATTAATTAACAGTTAAAAGTTTTTCAATATTTACATCTATATTCTATAAAGCTCATGAGATTTAATTTCATTAAGATCTAATTCTAGAACAAAAGATTAAAAATTTAACAAAATTCCTAATTCTATGAATATTATTTAATACTTATAAAATATTTCAATAACAAAAAGAAATTTATAAAGGCATAATATTTAATGATTATAGCATGTGCAAAATAATCTATACTTATATAAAGCTCAATGTGTGTGTGTGTGTGTGTGTGTGTGTTTTGGCGTTCTTCAGGCCAGGTCATTTGATCTACAGCTACCAAATTTGGTACATGCATACCTTAGAGGTCTGGAATGTGCACCTGGGGTCCCTTTTTTTGAATTTTTAATTAGAATTTTAATTATTAATTAAAAGCTAACTTTCCCGCCAAAAAATCTTCCATTTTCCCCACCGCCAAATGAGTAAGGCTTCTGTTTTTTTTTTTTTTTTTTTTTTTTTTCCCAACAGTAATGAATCTAGGGTTAACATTTTTCGGCCGATTATTTCAAACGATTCTGTTTATTTTCTTAATGTTTTATGAATTTAAAATTAAACATTGTTAATTAATCGATCTTTCAGATTCATTCTGAAGTACTTTTGAATTAAAATAACACAGAATAAAGGAAATTAAAAATTTCTAATCTGCATAGCGTTACCCCAACTGGAGTAGAAAAATTCACGCATTTGCGTTACCGTAACTGGCGTTGAAAATTCACGCATGCGCATTGTGTTCTGATTGTTGACAATATTATCAACGGATGATTCTTGATTTAAATTATTTTTAGGTTAGTTGCATGCTTTTGTAATTAAATTGTATTTATGTTAGTTATATATTTTTTTGTATATGCTTATAGTTTTAAGTACATCGTTTTTTAAGTAGTTTTTTAAACCTGTTTTCGACAGATTATTTTAAACGATTCATTTTATTTTCTCAGTGTTTGATGCATTTAAAATCAAACATTGTTAATTAATCGATCTGTTCATGATGCATCTGAGAAAATTATGTTGACAAATTCTTGAGATATTGCATAAATTAAGATAGATATTCTTTAGTGCACATAAAGTTTAAACGCTCAGTGACTCTGTTATCAGTAATCATATTATGAAAAAAATACTTTGTTTCAGTAAAAAATATTATTATATTAATTGCAGATTAATTCTTTCCACTTTAATTTAAAGCATAAATTCTACGGGAGCTAATAGAAAATTAGAGAGATATATATTACGTTATGACATAATATTATGAGTGAATTATATGACTATCAAAATTTGAAGTTTTAAAATATTTTGATGAAGAATCTATTAAATTAGGAATTGCGTAAAATATTTAATTATTAAAATTTAAACGAACATTAAGATTGGCGAACCAACTGGTCGCCAAAGGCGGCTAGTACTTAATAAAACGAAAACTTCATAAAAAAAAGTTTTCTTGAGTTAGTTCAATTGAAAGTGAACAATGCTTCTGCTATAAATAATTATGCGAAAAGAATTAATGCATAAGATGCCATCGACGCAAAACAAAACAGGAAGGAAAAATAAAACGTGTGTTTATTTTTATAATTCTCTCCCAATTCATTAAAAAATTATCTTTAATAGGTACCCTGAAATATATTAGAGCTTCCATCGTCTTGAAGCGAGAAATTTTTGATGAAATAATTTCCCATGGAGTCTTCCTTTTTTTCACTTTCACTTCTAAGACTGGAATTACCTGATTTTGTTCTACTAATTAGGGATGCTTTACACTCGAGTCTCTTTTATCATAATCATTGTCAAAGCATTCTTGACCAAGAACGCTGGATGATAATTCAGGCTAAATGAAATAATGTATGATTTTATAAAGGAGACTAAAGGAAATGAATGCAGAATCTAAATTCACACACTTCCATAAAAGAAATTTTTCAGAAATACAAAAGAATTAATAATAATAAAAAAATATTTGATATTTTCGTTAAAAAAAAGATTTTGTAGCACAGTTATTTACTGAAAAGAATTTTTGAATAGGGATTGCAACAAAGTGCAGGAATCCGATGTATCCCGAATTGGGCGATTAAGCTCCATACCCGAATAAAAATTTACTAATATTAGGACATGAACAATAAAGAATGTGTTAAATATACAATGACGGCGTTTTTTTTTAAAGACAGTTGAAATATATTTTATAAACATATGTACAAATTTATTCTTTTATATTATGCTTAGAAATGTATGAAAAAAGCGCATGTGAAAAATGAACTACTTAAGCATTAGATTCCTCATGTATTTATTTATTTGTGTATATTTAGACTTAAAAACCCATGCATTTCATTAAAAAACGACGAGATCTTGAATTTCAACCCCCCCCCCCATCTTGATATTTAGGTTTTTTTTTTCTCGGAGATATTGCAAGCTAACATTACCGAAAAAAAATTTCTTTTTTCTGAATTGCAAGCATTAGTTTTTCTTAATGATATATGAATATTCGATGAATAACAATTTTTATCATCATTTCATAGAAATGTTCAAAGAAAGTGTTCCTTATGGATAGAACGACAGGGTGATTTCCTGCGCTTTATATATTTTTCTTCTAGTTTTTTAAAATTTGAATATGATTTTCCAGATTAATTCTAAAATTATTACGAATTATTTCTTTGGTTATACGTCTTAATATAAAAATTTACCCCCAAAGAATCAGTTCAATTCGTCAATCGTTAGATATCAAAATCTTGCACATATGAAGAAATCACTACTATTCGAAACATAGTGCTTTCAGTCCAGAAGCCCATTGTATTTAAAACTCGGAATGGTTAAACGTACTTAAAAGCTCTCTGACACTCGAAGAAAGTGTGGCTTGATGGATAGAGCGGCTGCGGGTTTCATTGTCTTATGCAAGTCTTCCGTTTGATTCTCGGAATTAATTGACAGTGCTATATACTTTTTCTTTATTTAGTCTGAATTTTATTTTTCAGATTAATTCTAAAGCTTCGGCAAATAGTTACAATGGTAATAATTTTTTAAATAAAAAATTTTTCCTCAAAATATCTATAAAATTAATATAATTTTCAGATATCAAGATCTTACACATGCGCAAAAATCACTCCTATTTAAAACATTTTACTTTTAAACCAGAAGCCAGCCCATCGCATTTGAAACTAGGAATGGTTAATCGTACTGAGAAGTTCACATCCCCCTAGAATTTAAAACATACCTCGGTTGGATGAAAATGTGGCTTAATGGACAGAGTGGCAATGTATTTCTTTCCGTTTTGAAAGTCTGCAATTCAAATCTCGGGGCCGATGGATAGATTTATTTATCCATTTTTAAAGACTTATTTTGAATAGTATTCTAGGGAATAATTATGAAGTTATTAGGAATTATTTCTCTGGTTGTACCTCATAAAATAAATTTTTTTTCAAAATATCTATAAAATTCATCGACTCATCAGACGTTGATATCTTGCAAATGCGCAGAAATCACTCCTATTCCAGCTGTGTGGTTTGAGACCATACGCCCATCATATTTCAAACAAGGAATTGTTAATCTCATGTAGATGTGTATAATTCAATGACGCTCGAGAAAAGTGTGGCCTGATGGATGGAACAGGAGGGTGATTTTCTGGGACTTACAGGTGTTCAGAGTGAATTTCAGAAGATATGAAAAGAAATTTTAAAATGGAATATCTATAAAATTAATGCAATTAATTCTTTGGTTTCAAGATCTTCGGCATGCGAAAAAATGGCTCCTATTGTTAGCATAGAGCTTTCAGACAAAAAGTCCATAGTATTTCAAGGAATGATTAATCGTACTTTGAAGCTTATAGATATTACACATCGAAAAAGCTGTGGCCTAATAACTAAGGAGGCTCAAAGTTTCACTGAGTTTTGTAGGTTTTAAGTTAATATATCATCTCGGAACCGATGAATAGTCTTGCATATTTCTTCTGTCTTTTATTTATTTTCAATATTATTCCCCAGTCTAAATCTAAAGTTATTACAAATTATTCCACAGGTTACACTTTATAAAATAAAATTTATAGATATACGACTTCAAAATATCTATAAAATTAATACAGTTTTTCAGAAAACAAGATCTTACACGTGCGCAGAAATCACTCCTGTTTTTACCACTGTGCTTCTATTTTTAGAATTGTGTAATTAGCCATTGCCAATTTGAAATGCCATCATAAGAAAATGTACCTCTAAATATCTCCTTGGCTCTCGTGGGAACTGCGGCTTTTTTTTTCACTGCGATTTGTAGGTCTTTAGTACAATTATAGGAGCCGATGAGAAGTTTTTAAATTTTTTTTCTTCTTTCGTTATTTTGGATATTACACTCAAGTCTAGTTCTAAAGTTGATACAAGTTTTTCAAGTGGTTTTATTTCATAAAATAAAATTTTAGCTCAAAATTTCTGTAAAATTAACACAATTTTAGATGTGAAGATACTGCACATGCGCAGAAATCGCTGCTATTCATAGTATGATGCTTTTAGACTAGATGTCCATCCACACTTCAGACTAGGAAGAGCTAATAGTACTAAAAAGCTTATACCTCCGTAGAACTCGAAGGAACTCTAGCCTGATGGATAGAGCGGTAGATTGTTGGTTGTGTTTTGCAGGTGTTCCGTTCGTGTCGCAGAACAGATGAGTAGTTTTATATATTTCTCATTCTTTTTTTTATTTAGCTCAAATATTATTCTCTAGCCTAATTTTAAAATTAATTCCTATTACACCACTATTTATATTTCATAAAATAAAATTTTATCTCAAAATATCAATAAAATAAATACAATTTTCCGATGTAAAGATCTTGAATATGCGCAGAAATCACTACTATTCCTAGCATGGAGCTTTTAGACAAGAAGCCAATCGCATTTCATAACAGGAATGGTTAATCGTACTAATAACAAAAAGCTTATATTGTCTTATCCACAAGAATCTCTCTCTCTCTCTCTCTCTCTCTCTCTATATATATATATATATATATATATATATATATATATATATATATAGAGAGAGAGAGAGAGAGAGAGAAAGGGAGTCCTTGATTAGTAAAAATAGATTATTTGTGGCTTGCGGATAAAGGGGTTTAAGAATAAGTAATTATCAAGACAATTTTTACACATAATTCTCTATAAATTTTATTTTTTAGGTATATTCAAAGTTAAGTATTTCTGATACTCCTATAAATGTTTTATTTTTTATTAATGAGTTGTTAAAAATGTGTATTGGAGATTTTATTATTACTATTTTTTTATTTTCTTATTTAAAAATATACATTTTTTTACAAATAAAGTACTATTAAATGCTCTATTCAATTTAATTTCTCTTCTGTAATTAGTAAATGAAAACTCTAAAAAATTTTTATACTTTTTGAAATTTAGAAAACTTGCAAGTATTGGGAGAGGGGACGAAAGTAGGAATACGTTTTAAATATCCTAAAAATTAAATAAGTTTGGAAATGAGAGCACAATCAAATGGAATATTGAGTTTTACAAATATAACTTAGTCAATGTTAAACATTTTGAACAGCTTGAATATACGGGGATTGAATATATATACGGGGAGAAATATAATCTGTAGTTAAGGCCGAGTCTAAGAGCTACATTCATGAAGAATGCTCGTATTTTTAATAGATACCACTTCTATAGCGAATTTAGAAGAAAAGAACTTATTTAATATCCATGTTTTGGTTCTCCCATTTATAAAAATTTCTGAAAGCAGTTAAATTTAAATTTGTTCAACAAAAATTTACATTTTATCATTGAAATTATGAGGAAATTTAAATTGTTAACATTGGGTTTATGACAACTGTACAGGGTTGTTTGTGATACCGTAAAACATCTTTTGAAGCTTATTAGGTCTGCAATATTAGCTTATTATTTATTTGAAGCTTATTAGGTCTTCTTAGTCTTTCTCTATAACCAGCTAAGAGGATAATTTTTATCACTTAATGATTCAATAGTTATACAATTTTTAATAAACAGAAATAAAATGTGGGAAATAAAAAACAATAAAACTGGTATAAAAATTTCGCAGTAAGTGATATTGACACCTTTAATAATTTCAAAAATAATCGCAGGTACAAAGGAACACTTCGGAGCTCTTGAGAAAAGATATTTGATATGACAAAACTACAAAAACATTTTAACCAATAAGTTGCAATATCTGAAAGTAGCATTTTATTTCTTGGTACATATTTTCAAGTAACGTTTTGTTCATAAGTACAGCACTGCAAGAAAAGCATTTCTATAATATAAAATAAAAAAGTAAATTTGTCAAGTAAAATAAAAATGAAGACTAAATTTGTATTTTTTTTATATTCAAATTAAATATTAATTTATTCAAATATTTCAATTCTTACATAAACCCTAAGGATTTCAGTGGAATGAAAGGCAGTTTATATGAAAATAATTATTTGTTACATGAAAACAAGGTGGACTTTTTTAAGCATTATTGAATGGCAATTTTCCGATAGACCCGCTAGTTTTGCATTGGTCCTGTTGTTTCAATTGACCCAAATATAGGAAAAGGCAGTCCTATAAGAAGAAAAAAAAGAAAACACTAATTATATTTAAAGGAACAAATAACGAAACGGTACAAACGGTAATTCTTATATTTTGTTTAGATTTTTATTGCCAGTTCTTATGATTTAAGATAGTAAAAAAAATTAACTATTTAAAATATCTAAATTACTAAATATGAAGGATACAAAATTCAAAATGTATTAATAATGCAATTATTGACTGAATTCGTAGATTTTGTTTAACAAATTTCAAAGACAGTTTCAGGAATTACTTAAAATTATAATTTTACAAAAATCAAGTTTTTATCAATGAGTGTGATATATTTTATCCACAAGTGTGATATGAATGCAAATGAAAAAAATGAGTAAAATAGTTTGTTCTTTTAAAAAGATATTTAATCTTTCGACTTTAAATCAGAATGTTTTTCACATTTTATAACTAAAATTTAAATATTCTTACTCTTTGTAACCTTACAAGATGCCTGTTTATATGTGTAGCAGCATAGCTTCAAGTTGGTCCGACGAGAAGTGACAGACGTGCATAATTTGAATAGTAGTGAGGTATAGCGAAAAATAAGGATATACGATTCTACTTATTTTTTGTAATAAAATAAAATAAAATAAAAGTTAAATTTCAAAGTTGTCTCTCTTTTAAAATATTTTTCAAACCTTTATGATTTTCAACTTTATCATCATCAATGCAATTTTACCATTGAGAAATCATTTTCAAATCTCTATAAAAAGTAAAAAAACTTTCTTTTGATGCCTTTTAATTTTATTTGACTTGGGAAAAGTGAAATTTATTGTTTATTTTAGTTTGAAATTTCCTTTTTTATTTATAAATTTATATGTATATACAGTGGCTTAAACAATTGTGAGTACACTTTACAATTTACTTGATAAATCCGGCTTCCATCATAAATAGCACATTACCGAGAAGTACAAAAATATTTTTATTTTTACTCATGACAAATGGTTTAATTTAAAGTAAAAATAAGGAACAATCAACGAAAACTTTTTAATTGAAAAGTTTCAGAAGCATTTTAAATAAACATATGCAGATTTTTTCCTCAACCAATTGAGAATACACAAATGAAATTTTTGTAATATTGCATACAAAGAAGGCGTCAATATTTAGTTGCATGTCCTTTAGCTTTTATAATGGCCTCTAAACGTCGTGGTACCGATTCGGCCAACTTTTTGGGGATATCTAAAGATACTTTACCCTATTCTTCTTGCAACACTTGTATTAAATGGATTTTGTCTCTAATTTTGGGTTTTTTATAATTTTGTGGCCCACAGATTTTCAATGGCAATGATGTCGGGGGATGTGGTGGCGTGTGTAACTGCTGTTTACAATGAAAAAGACACTACATTTTGGCGTTACGTGCCTTTTGTTTGGGGTCCTTGTCCTGCTGGAAAATGAAATTTCCATCTAAACCCACATTTTTAGCCCTTTTCTTTAGATTTTTGCAAAGTATATACGAGTAAACCATACGGTTCAAAAACTAAATTTCTTATCTCGGATGAAGCCATACATCCCAAACCATGACGGATTCACAACCTTGTTTAACTGTAGGATGTAAATTTTTTGGATCCAAAGCGGTATTGGGCTTTCTCCATATGGTGCGACGGACGTTACTGCCAAAAATGATGAATTTACTTTCATCAGTAAATACAATTTTCTTCCAAAAGTTATTGGTCTTCATTTGATGAGTTTTCAAAAACTCCAAATGCTTTTTCTGATTTTGAAAGCTGATGAACGGTTTCTTTCCAGCAACTCGACATTTATTTTCCAGCTTGTCTAATTACATTTCGCACAGTTTCAGCACTTACACTTCTGCCTATAATTTGAGAGGTTTCTGCAGAAAGTTTGACTGCACTTACTTTAGGATAAATCTTAATTTCTTTCAACATTTTCCTTTTTTGCGACATCACTAAGAATACTTTTCTTTCCGTTCCACATTTATTTCCCATCAATCCATCATTTTAAAATTTTCCAATTATTTTCTGGACACAAGTGTGGCATCTGCCAAAAATTTCAGCTATTTCACTTAAGATTTTTCTTTTTTTAAATAATCTTACTACGAATTTCCTTATATCAATACCCGTTTCTCTTCAAGCAGCCATTTTCCAATTAAAAGTTTGGCTTTAAGTTTATCTAATAAACTTAATCACACAAAATGTCGATTTGAAATAATTGCCATTTGAAAGAAACAATGAAATACTTTAGAATATTTTTTCGTTTTTTTGTAGATTATGTTTCAATTATTCATAAAAAATGTATTAATGAATCATTTTAATTTTAAAATACAATTTTAATTTAAAGAATGGCATATTAAAAATTAATATGTTTAATTCTTAATTTCGGTGGATTTCTAACTTGTACTTCATAATAACCTTAATTACCGAATGCTAAATTCACTCAATAAAAAACATTTATTCATTCAGTGAATTTATTATTGTCATTCATTTATTCTTTAAGAAATATACAATAATTAATCATGTCTGTAAATATAGTTTTTTTTGGTTCATTGAAATTATAAATTTAAAAAATTCTTACAATTGATTTTGTAATTCTATCACAAGCTCCTGCCTTGTCTGGCTCAGCACAGACTTTCTGTAAATTGAAAAATAAAATTTGTTACCATGTACAACATCAAATTTATTATTATATCCTGTGAAACTTTTCAATTTTATCCTGCTTACCATAAATATTACATATGCTTTTATATTTTATATAAATATTAATATATAAATAAAGTTTCATACGTACAATATCGTAATGCAATACAAAATCATGAAAATGGAATAAAATAGAAATAATAAATTTTAAACAAAAAGAAACTATTTGAAATTTAAAACCTCAGATAGTAAAAGTGATTAGTTAAAATCGAATGCGCACATATGCATACAACTTGTCTATCTATCATTTGAAAAATATTTTACTAAATTTGATCAAATCATACTATCCAATAAGAAATTTAAATAATTTATGCGATGTTATTGTAGATTTTATCTTATTTAAATAGTAGCTAATAGGGGAAAATAAAAAATATCATAAGTTTTCTTTTTATACAATTATTAGATCATGTATATTGAATACTAAAAATTAATTTTAAGTTATTGAAATCTTTTCTTCTGGGAATTTTTCCGATTTAATTTCTTACTGAAATTGGAAAAAAATATTTCTTTACACTTAGAACAATTTTCATTATCATTATTTCTACAAAATAAATTATTTCCAGAAACAAGCGTAGACTTAAATTTAAATTTTACTGAAGTTTCAAAATAATTCTATTTAATGTAGGATTAAATTACTAGTTCTTAATCCACCTCAATGTCATAGAACTAACTATAAATTTTTAGAGAAAAAAACTGACAAACTCTATATTCTTTATGCACATTATATAAAAAGTTATCTTTTGTTTTATTCCTTCTAATATAATCTCCTTTTATATTCAAAGAAATGATTTTATATTGAGTTATAAAAGTAATAATCTATTCATATTAATATATTTAATATATTAAATGGAGAATTTTAAAATCACAAACGGTTTAGTATTTAAAATAAAAAGCATTAATATATTTGAGAATATTTTAACCCTACAATGCAGGATATATTTTTGTTTGTTATTGCGCATCAGTTGTTTTGTGTAGGTAATATGAAAAGGAAATAAAAGTATGTGGAAAATGATGAAAGAATTTACTTAAATTCCACTCGAACCAAAGAAAAAAAAAGAAAATTTTTGCTTAAAACTAATTGTTATCCATACTATTTCAAAATGTAGTAATAAACTTTGTCCAGTGAATCGTAAAATTGACCAGCATTGATAAAACTCTAAAATATTATTTACGCAATTTTTTTTCCTAAATTAGATTGAAATGAGTTGATTTAGTTGAAGGAAAATATCAAAGAGCATTACAGCTCAGTTTTTATAATGATAGAACATAATATCTAAAGCACGATTCTAATATGCTAAAAGTAGCAAATTATATTTCTTGTTCAGTTAGAATATCCAGTTTCTTATTTCTAAAAAAACATAAGAGAACTAAAAATCTGATGAAGAATTTTTACTCTCTATATATTAAGAAAACCCAATAAAATCCATATAAATTATTCAAATTGTGAGATATAGAACAGATTAAAAGCAACATACCTCAATCGAGCTAAATCTTTTAATATAATTAACTTAACAAATATTGCGCTTTTTTTGCCTATAAGGATATTTTAGTATTTCCGCAACCTGACCATTAAAATAATACAGTAAAAAGTGCCCAAAATTTAAATTTGATGCGTATTAACTATGCGAAACATTAACACAAGAAAATCGTTTTAATACAAACCGTCTACATTCAATCACATATAATTCTCATTAGAATAATTTCAATGATTTCGATGAAAGAAAAGCCTACAATTTTCTCTTACTTACTTTCTGATAAGCTATCATACCGTTCAATGATTTGTTATATGCATCCCGCTGTAAATAAGAAATAAAAATATTTTAAGAAATAACTTAAAACAAACACAATGGCAGTAACTGACAAAAATGTATTTGAATGCAATACGTCTGTAAAAAAAAGAATCCTAGAAAATATTCTATTACACTTATTTTTATATTTTTGGAACTATTTTTCTAATGTTTCGAAGACATATTTTCTTAAGAATTAATAATCTGTGAGGGATGATTATTCTTCGTTGCTATAAAATAAATAATGAACGACGAATAAATGAATTTTAAAGTAGTACATTAATTAATAATTTAATTTATGGCCTTATAGAAATAATTTCTATTTTTAAATATGTTTCCTTGACTGTAAGTTATATAAATTTTATTTTTCAACTAATTATAATTTTCTAGAAATCAATTTTTGATGTCTCATAATCTTTTCACTATTTTTCCGACTGTTAAAGAAACATTCTGGGTCTTAGGTCTAACTTCTATAAAATAACGCAATTGTAAATTAATTTAGAAACATATACCAGATTTTCTTAAATTTGAATAGAACCACGAAACAGTGGTAGTTATTTGTATAATTAATTCCATAGTACAGAGAAAAAAAAATCAAGTAAATAGTAAATTAAGGACCTTTAAGGAATTCAATAAAACTTTCACACGCCCAATACTGGACATATATTTTCTTAACAGAACATGTTTTTAAATATATAAAAAATTAATATGATTAGTTTTATATCATGTTAATGCATAATATTTTATAACAACATATTTAATATAATTTTAAAGGTGCATCCTTTAATATGGATAAAATTACTAACCCTTGTGGAATCATCTAGATTACAGTATTCTCTTACGCCACCACCTATGTCATCACTTTTGTAGTCGTAGTAATTATCTGCAACGTATTTGTAGGTTGCTTCATATTCCTGGAATAAATAATAACAAATAATACCCGTAAAACAATGAAATGAAAATATCATTTCTTTTCCTTATAGTATACTGTTAAGGAGCATTTAATCCAAAATCCCCAAAGAATTCTATAGTCAGCGATGTAGATGATGTACTGTGAAAAGTTTATCAGGCTCTATAACAAATAACGACGGTTATTTAACACGAAGACACGAACACAATATTCAGACAACAAAACACAAGCTTATACAAAAGCAACATTTACAATAAATAACAGTACACAAGTATCAAATCGATAGTAAACAACAGTAACAGCAGAAAGCGCTTAAAGAGTATTCTGCAGGAAGAGAGACTTCTCATGATTATTCAAGTCCCTCAAACGTCTGTTATCTCCATTGTCTACTTGCTTTAGCTGAACTTGACTGCCAACTCATTACTGCCTCGACTATAAGATTGGCTGTTCAGCACACGATTGAATGCTGCTACAATACTTGACTACAAGACTTTGCACATGGTTCAATACTCGAAACATGACCAATCGCTTGATCTCAACTCAAGTGACTTCAGCCTATGTTTCTTTGTTTTTTTAATAATTTCCATGACAAGATAGAGAATATTCTAGAAAGATTATCATTTACTACTTCCTAATGGAACTATTTTCAAAATTCCTGGAGATTTTTGAATCTCCTGTTTTGTCGTCAAATTCATCGCCAAAGTTAGGGGTTATTGATTCTGCTCTCATTTAGTATGCATTAGAGCTTTATGTAAAATTGCCTTTCTTGTGACGGAACTAACTGCACTGTGAAACAACATTACAAATTCGTAGCAATACGAAATACAGGTGGTTATCAAAATAACGGAAGCACCTATGAATAAAAGTGACATTTTTGAATGCGTTTCGTAAGCATTAAAATATAATAGCCACCAGTTTTTTTTCTCATAAATAGCAATGTATATATTCTGGTAGTATGTGTTAGCTTTATTAAAGTTCTGTAATTCTTGGATTTTTTTTTTTTTTTTTTTTTTTTTTTGAAAAGCGGGAAATATGGGACCTCTCAAATATTTAAAGAGGCCAAATTGTAGGAACCTGTCTAACTGGTGCAAATGTGACCGAAACATCCTAACTTTCAGACGCTTTTAGAGATAAGGTGTCTAAATTCATGAAAGTATATACACAGCGTGGCAAGACAAGCTCGGCAAAGCAAAATAGTGGGCGAAAATATAAGGTCAGCGAAAGAGACAGAGGGGTATTGAAGTGGATTGTAATGTCTAAAAACCTAACAAGTGCCTCAAAAGTGACCTCAGAGCTCAATATCCATCTGGATTCTCCAGTGCCAGTGATTACAGTTAGAAGTCATTTTCATAAACAGAAAATTTATGACAGAGAAGCAATTCCCAAACCACTTGTCACAGATGTTAATGGTAAACGTTGTAAATAGTGGTGCCACACTCACAAAACCTGGTCGATTGATAAGGGGAAGGAAGTAATATGGTCTGACGAATTGTGTTTCATACTTTTCCCAACAACAGGACGGATGCATGTTTGGAGGACACCTGCACAAGCGTATGATCGTGATTTTCTCCTTCCAATTGTCAATAATGGAGGTGAATCTGTCAGGATATGGGAAGCCATGTCGTGGTTGTGACTTATGGCACTTTACAAGCCCGCTGACAGTTATCTGCCTGCAATTTAAGCCGAATGAGAGTCTCTTTTTTTTCAGTAGCGCAACTAGGACCAAGAGTACGACTTAGCTACTCATACGTAACAACTTTTTTTTTACGGGGCGAACTTCATGCATGCATATCATTCACTCATCCACAGATCATAATTTAGACCTGAATCAGAGAACTATCATCTCTGAACCAGTAACCCCAGTGATATTGCTCCCGACATGGAGGACTTTGTGACCACAACAGATTTATACTTGCGCCAGCCACCACATACACGGAGAGTCTTCGGTCGGCGGGGTTCGAATTCGCAACCCAAGGGACGCGAATCCAACGCCCTACCAACGAGGCTATCCCGGCCTTTTCGTGGTTTTCTGCTAGACCAACCGTAACCCTGAAAGGAAGAGGATCACTGGAGAAAAGTATAGAGAAATTTTAGTTGACCAGGTCCATCCTATGATTCAAACTTAGTTTCCTGCAAGAGATGGAATTTTCCAGAATGATAATGCATCTATCCATGCAGTGTGACTTATCCAATCATGGTTTGAAGAAAATAGGATAAAGTTAAACATCTGTCTTATAACGCACAGTCACCCGACCTCAATATAATTGAATCGTTACGGTCTATTTTAGAGCGTTCAGTATGGAATTGATATCCTCCACCGGTATCTCTCCCAGAATTTTCACAATATCTCCAAGATGAATGGTACAATATTCCTCTAAACATTACTCAACTCTTCTATGAATCGATTCCTTGGTTGTATTATATGTGAAGGGCGGTCCTATACCATACTAATAAAGGATTCTTTATAAAATGTAAGGTGTTTCCGTTATTTTGATAACCACTTGTAGAATCTCAAAACATCTTTTTAAACTAGTGGGAGTACTCTCCCCTCTATACTTACCCATCCATTAACATGACTGTTTACTGTTCATCTCGTTCATCTATTCCTTATAAGTCTGCATCCCCATAAAATATCACAGAGAAATCGTCAAAGACCAGAAATGATTGACGAATTGCAGTGATCCAACAAACAGGTGACAACTGATATCAAGAGCGTATACTGACATTAGATGGGATTTTGTATGAATTGAATGATGGATACAGAGTGAAGAACTGAAAACCGCGTATGCATTTTCGTAGGTTCCCTTCGATTGATTAGATCCAAAATTTGATGCAGTTTTTCACTCTCGGTCACAATTTCACAGATTAGAATTCATTTATCTTCATCGCATTAATCAATTATCGTATTCACGTACACAGTTACAATACAGTTATCTCGCTGTCAGATTTAGTCTAAAATTGTGATGGGAATCTACAGTTTTGGTGAAAAGATAGCATAGCAAATTATTATCCTTTCCATCTTTCTATGGTATAGAGATATCGGGTTCACGAGTATTCGAATTATATGGTTGATAGAGATGTAGAACAGAATATAAGATTCAAACCAATTCAATTTCGAATTATGATCTAAAATAGAGAAAACAATATTTAATTACTTAAAAATACATAATTTTATAAATTTTTTTACTATATTGAACAGAATATGCATTAATTTTCTTTATTTATAAGCATTTTACTTAAAATGCTTCATAAAAACAGTTTTGAATTGTAAAATTAATTTCCAAGTTTTACCTCGGGTTTCATAATCTTGACGCAGTTTTCCATGTTTTCAGCAGGTGGTCCATCTGTAACAATAAAAGTTTATTAACTTCAACTAAAATTTTTACTTGTAACAATTTATTTATTTATTTTTTATGTCGTTGAACCAAAAACGGTTTAAATTTTTGAGAAGCATAACAAAGAACTCATATTTAATAACTTAATTACTTGGTTAAATTTTCATAAGAATAATAAATTTTTAAAGGTTATCATTACTTGAAATACAATAATTAATGCATTTAATGTGAAACTCATTGTGATTTCAATAATTTATAGCTTAAACCACTTTTTTTAAGATAAAACATTTAAATGTACCATTTTACAGAATATTTTTAAAATCATGAAACAAATTTTAAGAATTGGTCAAGAACATGTAGATAATGGTTTAGTTTCCTTTCCCATTTTTTAAAAACGAATTTTACTACTCGGTGGTTTAGCTTTGCAAATTAAAAATGCAGGTGAGGAGTCTAGTTAATTTAAATTAATTAGAATTTTTTACAGGTAAAAACAGTATCTTTTGATATATGACATTTTATTTGTTCACAAAATAAAGAAACATTTTGACATTAATAGTTTTTAACAATATGACATGAGGGAAAACATAAAACTTAATATCTCAATTATTTAAAGAGGATAATTCTAAAAAAGATAAAAGATTATGCTTGGTAATATTTTATTAACACTATACCTTATGTTCTTTTATAATTTATATTCTCAAAGTTCTCATCTAACATGAAAGTAAAAAGAAAAACAAAATCAATATCTATCTGAATTTCAAGGAGTCAATTACTTCATAAGGTAAATTTTTAATACATCTTTAAAAATCTTGATTAAGAGAATGTTTAGTACATAAAATTAAGCTTTTAATAATTAATAATTTTGTTAAAAAATCAATTTAAATCAATTTTTATTAAAAAATTTTTATTAAAAAATCCGTTTAAATCACTTTTTATCAAAATTTTTTTATTTTGATAAAAATTGAATCAATTTTCAAGAAGTTATATAAAGCAAAACTAATATAAGTCTTTAATTAAATTATAGGAATAATGAATAAAAAAATTAAATTATAGTAATTTGATTTGATTGATAAAAATATATTAAAATTCACGGGCAATCTATGCAACATTTAACGAATAATCCAAAACAACTCTAAATTTATTTCTTTAATTTTGTAATTCCAATTTTCTAGAACTGAGTGCTGTGATTGCTTTTCTTAACGCCGAGGTAAAACGTCAGTGGTTTTGCTGATGTAAAAAAAAGTAATTTAATAGTTATATTCATTAATACATAAAATATAAAATTAACTCAAAAAAGCAAACGAAATCATTATCTAATTTGATTTTTAATATAACTAAGAATAAGATAATAATAATATAAATAAGAATAAAATTCTTTTTTATAAAATATTTTAGAATTCTAGAAATACGAATTTTTATTTAAAATATCATAGCTTATTTTTGCACACAATTTTGCTATTTGATTTCATCTTTGATAATAACTAAGAATAATAAATTTTCATTAAAAATGTTGACGAATAATGATCGATTAGAGATCTGTTTCTTTTATCAATATTTAAGAAGAGTTATTATCCTTTTAATTCATTCAGACAGTTTCTCCGAAATTTCATAGTGTTACCTGAAAAACATTTTGCGTATGTCCAGCACTCATAATAATCGTCCAAGTCTTCTGGCTTTATTATCAAACCCTGAATGATAGCGAACAAACTTAAAAAGCACAAAATCGCAACACTCAACTTGTTTTTCATCTTGTCCCTGATTTAAATTGAGAAAATCGATACTTTTCGGATGTTTCCAATCATTTATATACCATGCAAGATTCTGATTATATTTTTATGCATCATAAAGTTGAGCAATCATATAAAATTACATATTATATTTTAAGTATGACATTTTTACTGTTATTTATTTCATTGAATTTACTTTCATATTTTAGTGCTTTCTTTTCTTTTTGTGTTTTCTTTCTTTCTAAACATCTGTATCTTTGAGGGAAAAAACAGCGATGGAAAGAGCACATTTGCTTGAAAATTCAGTAATATTTCAATCAGAAAAATGAAAGATTGACTCATTAATATCATCTGTTTTCATACAATTTTGAGTTAATTATTTCTTTTACAAAACTGATGAGATTATAAGTTAAATTAACTGATTAACCACATATGTCCATAATTTTCGTGTGCAATTTAAAAGAATTTGCAAAATGCTTTAGAAAGCTTGATATCTTTGATATTTTTACCATTAGAGATTTCGTTTTTTGAAAATTTAATTCAAGTTATTTTGAAAATTACAAAGAGCTCATGGTTCTGTCAGAGTAGGAAAAAAAACCGTAATAAAATGTATGTTTTATCATGTACAATCAGATAAAATAGAGATTTCAATTTTTGATTTAAAAGCATAATTCGACTGAACTGGACGATTGAAATATTTTAAAAATAGGAAAGTCCATGAAAACTTATGTTTTTGGAATTTCAGCACACTGTATGTAGAAAGAGGCCTGCAGTAGTTATCTACCAAATCCCTGTACTATGTTATTTACAAGAGTTAGAAAATGAATGAATTATGGCAAATTACTGCAAGCATAAAATAAAACAGAATTAGTATGATTTATTTTATATCATGTAAAAGTTATAATCATAACCTTCTTCTCCGAATAAATGACCTCGTCCATCCAAATCTATGCGCAGGTGTTGAGGTGCTTAGTAAATCGTTGTGTACCAATTGGTGGGTTATAAATGTACGGTAATTAGGAAACATAACAATGTGCTGAACATTTTTGAAAGAACAACTGGGGAGGAGAAAAATTGTATCACAATGGATGCCATTACGCTGAACCGAAATTCAAAAATAATTTAATTCCAAAGAAGAATGAACAGCATCGTGACATTCTCTTCCGAAATGCATCAGAGATTTTTAAAGCGATGTATAGTTCCACTCGAATCAGCAACCTAACTGATACTTCAATTATTCTGAGTCTTCCATTATCTGGGTAATTGACTGCACACAATGGTAGCTATTATGATGAATTGCAATGAATTGTAATTATTCAAATAAGTACCTATACTGCACTAGCTGTAAATATATGGCTGCTAACATTAAATGAATTTTCATTCCCTGTAATATATATCAGGCGAATGGGAATTACAGAGCACCATTCATTGACTTATGAAATTATCAAGTGGTATATAGAAAATGCTGTAATTATGATGAAGATATAACAACTCTAAAAGGTTCTTGCAATGTGAAATCTCCAGAAATTCGGATTGCGAATATTGCAACATAGTAGCCGCAGATTCAACTGTCTATGAAAATTTTTTTTCAAAATTCGGAGACAAGAAACTATTTTTGAGAAATATGTGATTTCATATAGATTAGTCCAAAACTAGTATGACCAACATATCAATGTTTCACCAGTCTTCTCTAATTTAAGGATTTTTCTCTTTGATAATCTCTTCTCTTGTGATACCTGGATCTTTCACACTCCTGGTATCACAAGACTTTTCCACATGTGATTTTTTAAAAAAATATTTAGGATTACTTGAAGGGCTCATTAAAAATATTAAAGATTGCTATATGAGATGAAATTGAACAAAAGTCAATGATGAAATATTAATGAAAGCAACATTTCAAATACAGTTGAAAATGAAAATTCAAGAAAATGAACTATTACTTCTATAAAACAAAGTATTTGAAAATGACACTTCACACGCATTATTTAAACGGTATAATATTTATACATATTAGTAATATTTTTTAGCAGTTTATTTAAGTCGTGAATTTTCAGAAAATGTCAATTTCCGTTGGATTTCTCTCTATCTTTTAATGTAAATACATGGTGGCCGTCGAAAAGATGAATAAGCATTTATTTCTTTATTTCTTGCACTCAGACATTATATTTCTAACTGGCAAGTTTCATCAAATAAGGTACTTAAACGTAGAAAACCCTATGGTTTCTGTAAAAGGTGAGAATAAAAAGTTACACTAGAAAAATTTTATAAATTCCAGGTAACAAAAAAAAGTGAATGAGTAAAATATTTTTCTTACCTTCATCTATAAGCATACAAATTTTCCTTTTTTTTAGATGTTAAAATTCACTGAAATATTAAAAGGAAAATTTATTGTCTTACACCATTTTTCCAAAACTTAAACTGACATTTGAGCAAGTCTTTCGTAATCTATTTCAGGAATAATATACACATTACAAAATATTATTAAATGAGCGGAAGCATAAAGTATTTGGATAATGATGCCTTTAATAAATTTCATTAAAATTTTGAAAAATGGTCAAATAAAACATTAACTATAGCAACGTTTCTAGAAAAAAACTTTCAGTACCTATACAAAATTGTATTCTTCTAAAAATACTTGCATACACGTGATTTAATTCATCACTCGTGACATCGTGAATTAGTCTATAAGGATCTGCTGCGTCTACAGGAAACGCATTAAATAAAGAAGCATTCAAGTAACCTACAAGTAAAAGTCAGCAGGCATCAAGCCAAGTGATATAGGAGGATATTCAAAGGGTCCTTGTATGCCAGTCCACTTGTCAAGAAATTCAATCCCAACCATCTTACAGCTGATGTATTGTGAAAAGGAACACAATCTATATTTGCAAATGCATCTGCACAAGTACTATCAAAGGGAAAAGAGTTCAAACTAGGGATTGCAATACCGGACCAAAATTTCAATACCGGTATTCGGTATTTTTTAAATCTTAATACTGGGATACCGATTTTAATACTGGTATTAGAAATTTTGAAAAAAGAAAGAAAACACAGGTGTTTTTTTTTTTTTTTTTTATTTTCAATTTTTGTTAGAGAGTGTAAATATCACAAAAAATAATTCGTAACTTATAAAATATAACAGTATATAATCACAAAAAAGTAAAGAAACCTTTTATTTATTTAAATCACAAAAAAAAGTGTAAATATTACTATTCAGTTTGTGGTACTATTATAAATTTTTGAAATGTGATCTAAAGAAACATAATGCATCAATTGTACTGTCATTAAGCCTGAAAAGTAATTTTGTGTAAAAATTACCAGCTGTCGAAAACGCTCTTTCGGCATCTATGCTAGTTGGTGGTACAATGCGTAATATACTTTTTCCAAGTGTTTACCTCTAAATCCCTCATCTTCAAATAAATCGATTTCTCGTCGGATGGTTTTGGATATATCTGATTTCTGTATTGTATTTTGGTTCGTTGATTTTTTTAAATTTATCTCTAATTCTAATTTTTGTTCAAGAGACAATTCCTTTTCACTATCGACAGTAGTGACATCATAATCTTCGATAACTGAACCGAATTCTGCATGTGGATAGGTTTGTGGGAAAAATTTTTTAAGAAACTTTACTCTAACTTAATCAGATTTGAATTGGTTATTTTCTTTTCTTCTTTTCATTTTCATTTTTAAAATCATTAGAATTATGTAAATACCATAAGACATTTTCTATTTCGGTATGCCTTTCTTCTGTGCGATTTTTCAATGCAATATATAATTCTTGATATACTAATGTGTGCTGTTCTTTCAGTGACTGCAACATGAAATTTATTGTTGCATTAGCTGTTAATAAATTAGAATCTCTCCGACATAATGCCTCAGTAGTCAGTTTTATTGGAAGTAGAGCTGATATAGTTCTGGATATTAAGTCGAATTCACTATCTGAAAAATTAATTTACAGGTTTAAGTCTATTATTGCTTTTTGGATTGGATTTCTCAGTTTCCAAAAATCGTTCCATCATTATAAGTAAACTGTTCCAACGTGTTTTAGAATCTAATATTAACATATATTCTGTTTTATTTTCAGTTAGTATATATTTTAGTAATATATCCTTTTTTATAGGGGAACGTTTAAATATCTTAACAATTTTTCGAACTTTATAAATTATAGGAAGCAATTCTTGATCGGTTAATATTTCATCCTCATTAGCAATATCTTCTTCAACAATTACATTGTCATTATCTTCATTGTCAATATCACTCTCACTCTTACTCTTTTCAAAGTTGGAATCCGAAGTTTCTATATCCACAGTATTTTGATTCTCTGTTCTTTATATTTTTGGTATAATACATCTATTACTCCTAATTGAATTCCATGTGCATAGCACAACTGCTGATTTGCACCAATCAACTTTCCAACTTTTTTCATAATTGTTGCTCCATCAGTCGTTATGGATACAATATTTTCTTTCAGGGATAATCCATGTTTCGCTAATTTAGATTTAAGCAATTAATTAAGCCATTCATTAGCTAATTAATTTCGTCCGTTAGGGAGACATAAAAACAAAAACGTATACTACATTGCTATGTTCGCGATACCTGAACATATAGTGGAGACAATTTTAAAAATTTCTAGTAAATACCGAAAAACCGGTATTTAAACTTGTGATTACCGGTATTACAAAATTGTACAAATGGCTCAAAATACCGGTATTCGGTATTGGAATCCCTAATTCAAACATATTGTTATTCAAAACTAGCCGAATATATTGGTCACTATTCAGCATACTGTTGTACGAAATAGGACCAATAAAAAAATTTCTAAAAATGCTCCACCATAAATTTGTAGAAAACTGTTGTATTAATAATTAGCTTCATATACGAATAATGAATTTTTTTTTTTCGTTCAAGAAGTGATCGTTTTGATGATTGATGCTTTTATCTGGATTAAAGCGGCGTTCAGCTGTACAAATTGCGTTTCTGAAAAAAGAAAGGTTCGATTCCAAATGTAAAATTCAAGATGCTGATCATGATCTGATAACTGTCCACAAAATCCACGAATATTATGCATGGATGCCAGTAATTACGTTGAAGTAATTACTGGCATCTCTGCATGATCATTTTAGAGATGATGAGTTTTCAATTTCTGCATGAGTTGTGTAAAGCCTTGTCCTTTTCAGGGGAGAAAGTAGTCTGCAATTTGGAATCACGAAGCTGTTTTGTAAACGCACTCTTTTAGAAAAATGCTACAAACTTAGAAGATGACGTTAAGATTTTTTTTCAACCCAATTAATACCCGGAATATTGAATACTTGTTCAACAGCAGATCGGCCTTTATGAAAGGTGAAACGTTTTTCTACAGGATGCGGAATAAATAAAATTCAATTTAAGCGGGTTTTTGAATAATTATTATCCTGATTTCAACCGAAATTGGAGAAACGACATTAGAAAAAAGAAATAAAGTATCAGAAAGAAACCAATACCTTTATCTTTATAAAAACTTTTTATTCAATGCATGATTTTCAAAATTGAATCGTTAATATAGAAATTGAAGAATTTTTATTGTAACCTTTCTAAATCTACACATCTTTATATCTACCATTAAAGACCTTGAGATTTTGGTATGTTTAATTTATATATCGACTTCCATTAATTACTTTTGATTTCTTCCTGTGAAAACGATAAAGCGATCAATATCGATATGTTCCTTAGCACACAAACATTTTAGATGATCTTTCAAACAGAATTTAACAGCTAGCACAATATATGAAGAAATGAATATGTTATCAAAAAGGACTATGGTGCTTAAATGTTATAAGCTATGGCCGATATAAGTTACAGTGGTATAGCGAAAGTAAACGGTGCTCGGGGAATGTATTATTTTTTCGCCTTCGCATGCTACTTTTTTAAAGAATGTGGCATACACGCATTCCATGACGCCGGGTGTATATATATTTCTTTCTCCCTTAGTCCCTGTGCCACTGATCAGCTATAATAATGATTAATTCTATAATATTAAAAAGATCTTAGAACATCCTTCAAACAAATATTCAGCACTTAGCGCAATATTTCACAAGATGGAAACATCATCAAAAGAGCCGATGGCGCTTTAATGCTATAACTAAGGAACTAGTTTAAATATACTAATACATCATTTTGAGGGGCCATAAGGATTATTTTGGAACGAATTTCATATTTTCGAGTCTTAGATTAAGACGACGCCTGAAATGTCATTCCTTTCTTTTAACTTCTGCACCACATTATACGGATTTTTTTTAATGTCAAAAAGTAAAAAAAAAAAAAAAAAAAAAAAAAAAGATCTGGAATCTGCAGTCCTCCAAGTGATAACATCGATTATCGTGATGACGAAATTAAAGGACATTAGTGTCTTAGATTTTTACTTTTGCCGGTGGCTTTTTAGACCTAGGGATATGGCATCGTCCCTGTGATCTGGGCCTCCTGGGTTCGAGTCCTGATTCGGGCATGGTTGCTTTTACCCTGTATTCTATCTGTGAGGTGTGTGAAAGAGCATTCCTGTAAAAAAGGGTTGTGCAAGCGAGTATGTGAGTATCATCTTCATATGAGCTAAAGTCATACTTCTACACTCGGATGCTCAGGGGTCCTTACTCTCAGAAGCTCCTGCACCCCTCTTTACCCGATCTCTTACTTGGTTTGAATTGGAGTTCAATCCAAGGGGAATCCAAAAAAAAAAAAAAAAAAAAAAAAAAAGAAAAAAGAATTTTAGCGACTGAGCCAATAGGAACTGAGTTACGTCTGATTGTTCCAGAACCTTCTCTGCCCGCTTCTGGGAACTATAAAAGGCCGGCAGTCTCAAGCCGAAATCAGTTGTGAAACGAGTCGAGTATAGAGTCGGAATCAGGGAAAGAGACGGCGAATAGTTGGATCAATCCGGCGAAATGCAAGCGTTGTTTGGAGCACAAGCGATTGCTGAATGGGGTCAATTCATGTGACGTAAAAGTCACATGTCATGTACCTCTTGCGCATGGCATTTAAGTTTCATCCGCACCGGTTTCGTCGAGTAGTCTGCCATTAACGTTCTCCGCCGAGTATGAAGCGAATTTTTTGTTTACATTTGAAGTTCCAATTTTTGAATCATTTTCTTTCCTCTTATTATGTGTTAACTGAGGAAATATTGGTGTGCTGATGGATGCATGCTTTAATGCGAAACACAAGAGTGACTGTCATGATAAAATGTTTTCTTATTTTCCTTTCAACAATCCTGACTTAGGTTGATAGCTTTATAGATTGTTTCAAGCCTTCGAAGTCGGTGATATGCTCCGATCATTTTGAAGAATTCATTTAGTGTGTGTCCATTTATTAAATAGAGCTGTTCCAGTAATTTGTTAGAAAAACTCTTCGAAGAAAAAGAAATCGGTAAGCGATTTGCCATCAAAAATAATCAAACAAAATCGTGAGTGCATTTCTAATTTACTTTATTCACATTTGTTGAAATTTCTGATAATTTTGAATATGCTTAGAAGGTTTTCAAATGTTTACATGAATATTACATTGCATTTTTCTACAAAATTTTATCTAAATTTAATTAACGTTAGTAAACAAATTCCTGTTGCAAAAATAACAACTGCTATAATGCTAAACTTAGGTGGAAGTGAATAAATTTCTTAAAGATTTATTTAGTAAGTGAATCCTTTACCAATTACTGAAAATCCAATTTTCTTATTGACTGTTATATATATATAATTGATGTATTTTATTAAAAGTGTTCCTAATTTGATAAATTGAATGCTATATATAAGAAATATATATATATATATATATATATATATATATATATATATATAAAGTTTTGAAAACACATGTCATTTAGTTAAATATATAAATGCAAGAGAATTGATTACTAAGCAAAATTATATGAATTCTGATTTCAGTGGAATGTACTCTGCTTCTTCCCAGACTATTACTTTTTCTGAAATAATCGACAGGATCAGTAATTTGCAAAATGAGCTACAAGAACTTCAGGATTCTGTAAGAAAGAAAGAGATTCATTCCAGAAAATATTGGACTCTTTTTTTTTTTTTTTTTTTTTTTTACTATTTCATTAACATATCAATCTTGAATTATAAAAT
This sequence comes from Argiope bruennichi, assembly GCF_947563725.1. Taxonomy (NCBI): domain Eukaryota; kingdom Metazoa; phylum Arthropoda; class Arachnida; order Araneae; family Araneidae; genus Argiope; species Argiope bruennichi. The sequence continues at coordinate 110,465,615 of NC_079157.1, read as the reverse complement.
TCTGTAAAAGCATAAAAATATTTCTTTCAACTACTGTTTACATCCTATTTTAATTCTCTCTCTCTCTCTCTCTATATATATATATATATATATATATTTATCATGACCTTATTCTTGTTTATTAAATTTACTGTATTATATGTTTTTGTTTTATTTTATGATATTCATTCAATGTAATTTTTATCAATGTAACTTTAGCATTAAAAAAAATTCATAAATGTTCCGCTTTAAAAGTATATTGTTCAACATTATGTTTTTATTGGTGATTAAAAAAATGTTGCTCAGTATCTAGGATGTTTCTGTTGAATAAAACTGATTTCATCATTTACATTGACATTCTTGTAATACTGTGTTTATATAATTTCTAAGTGTCTGGAAAAATAAATGTTGATAAATAGTAAATAGTTTTTATGAATTAGTAAGTGCATTAAAATATCCATTTGATCCTGTTTTTCCAAATAATTATCATATATATATATATAGTTTTGTAATGTGTAAATAAAAATTATGAAAATGTGATTTTGTTTGTTTTCCTTTAATGATTTCTACAAATTAAAATGAAACAACTGATTCATAAGTTGCATAGATTTAAAAAAAAAAAAAAAAAGGTATACATGCCTTTTATATTTCATAATTTGAAATTGTAAACATAATTTATTCAATATATACTAATTTGAGTTTTATGTTCTTTCCTCTGAGCAAACTGAAAATATCAAAATCTCAATATTTATAAAAGTAATTACATAAGAAAAAAAATATAATAATTTTATTAGTAAGCTTTAAAATATTAACTTATCTAAGACTAATAATTATTTTTAAAAAGAACTAACTGGGGGAACTATATTCATAAGATTCAACATTCAATAATATTTAAATATGTAAAAAAGAACATATGTAATTTTTCAAAAAACACTGCCATAGTCATTTGTCAAAATGTATCCTTTGGATAAAAAAGGAAAGAATATAGCGGCACCAAACTAATTAAAAAGCGATGTTAATTAATTATGCAAAACAATATTTCCATTGAAAATACTAATTAAAATTTTAAAATAAAAAATAAAATTACATAACTATGAAAATTTGGATTAAATAATTCAAAATAATATCTTTTTTTAAAAAAATCAGAAGTTTTTAATAATTGATCGGCTAGCGTAATATTTACTAAACGATGGTTTCATCAACGTTATCGGCAGACATCATGACATGCGCAGAACGGTTGGAAATTGAGCAGAAGTGGTTTGTTTGGTACATGACACGTGACCGTGAATTGACCCCATTGAGCAGTGTGCCGAGTCCTGGTGTTTATTGTCAAAGCAACATCGAGTTTATGTGTAGAGTAGCAAGTTGTGTAGTAGTGAGTCGGCTTTATACAGCTAAAGCGAGGGGACAGTGGTGAATTACAGACTTTGGAGAGACCCTAGAGTGAGGCTACGCAAATTTCCTCCTTCTGCTGAACAGCCGCTTTGCGAGCTGTGGTTGTTTTTTCTACCGATTACTACTTGTAAGCTACTGTTTGTTGTAGTGTGCTGCTGTGTTCGTCTCGGCTGTATATTTGTTGCCTTTGTATTAGTGTATTCGTGTCTTTGCATTCGTCATACAAACTACTGAGATATAAAACAGAATCAATCCTTCTTTAGTTCCCAACAATCGAAAAAAAAAATAATAATAACACTATTCAATATTCGATGAAACAAGGAAAAACGTTTGAATTTCAGATTTACAATGTAATCTATTGTTGGAAATCAGGGGGAAAATATTTAAAAACAAAAAGACATTAAAAAAATGAAATGGTCTAAAAATCATTTTTGTGTAATAATAATCAAGATGCTATAGTGAAAAAGCGCCGAAAAATTGCCTAATTTTTTATTATTTATTGTAAATTTCTAATTAAAAATTTTTAAAAAACGCTCGAAGGTGCACCTTTCCGACTACCACTCTCTTTCTCTCTCACACACGCGCGCGCGCACACACACGAACTTTATTACTAACAGAGATATAAACGAATTTGCAAATATTATATATCATTCAAATAATTATTATAAATTATTATAACTTATAATTAACAACTATTATTATAAATTAGAAGGAAACTAAATATATCAGTTTGTAACTGGAATTATAAACTGAATGAATTAGTTAAAATATTTACCTGCATATCATATTTTTTGAATTCATCATAGTTATCTTATATGCATAAAATTCTTATTATTATCGAGTGTTAAAGTACTAGATGAATAGCATATATTTTCTAAGATTGAAAAATATATATATATAATAGGCAGGAATACTAGAATACACCTCTTGGACATTTTTTTTTTGTTTATAAGAAAAAAGAACATACTTTTGAAGGTTTCTAGTTCATATTAGAGACAATTTCTCCGTGCTTGTTCTGTAATAAAACTGTCACATAAATTCGATAAACTATGATTTAGTCCTACTTAAATCTACATGAGTCAAGAAAAATTGTACTACTTTTCCTAGTTTTTCATATTCTTTATTTTCTGAAACTATTCTTTTTTTTTTTTATAAATATTGACTCTGCTGCTTTCATAAAATTTACATCTATTTTTAGATCTTTTATGAATAAAAATTTAAAATATTATATTTGCAAAACATTTGTATCGATATTAACATATGCAATTTTTTTTATATTTCATAACACATTTTAACACATACTTATCCCGACACTGTTTAAGGACCCGTTATTTACATGGCTAGCATTTTTAAATTTTCCAAATTAATTTTAAATAATTCAATAAGTAACTGTTGAAATTATTTGAAACATTTTTTATACGAAAGAGGGGAATCTATTTAATGAAAGATATTATGGTTAAGTAAGAAGTGCTTTTTAATGAGTCAGTTTCAATCAAAAATTATTAAGTTCAAAATTAAATTTTTCAAATTTTTTTCTGTATCCCTTGTATTTTTTTAAAGATAATTACAAATTGTTATAAAATACCAATGTCTTTAATATCGATTTTTTTTAAGCTGTCAATAAGGCTCGTTTTGCATCTGGTTTTGTTATAAAGAAAACTGAGAATGAATATTGAACCACTTTCCGTAGATCAGTTATTTAGACAAATCCCCCATATTAGCGTAATAATCGTATTTTAAAATTTATGCATAGAAATGGCGGCTCTTGAAGGATGTGTCCTTTATAGAGCAGGCTGCTGTATCTAGAGCTACTTAATTTGGCATAAACAGTGTACCTCAGAGCTCTTTTTCTTAAAATTTTACTCAGAATCTTAATTAAAATTAAGCAAAATTTTAGTGTTCTTTGCTGGAGACTTCCGAAGACAAAAAGCAAAAAAATTACTTTTAAACCAATGAAAATTAATAAAAAAGCAATATGATGTTTAGGAAAAAAATTATTTTTTCTTAAACATCATAAGGCTGCGGTGACAAGATTTCGGCTTCGGAAGAGGAGGGTTTCATGTTTGAGACCCGATTACATCGAAGAATCATCGTGTAAGCGGATCTGGAGCACGTTAAATGCGCCGGGGCCAAACGTCCTCCCGCTCGTGTAGTGTTGAAGTTTGGAGAGGGGTGTGTGCCAACTCATGTATCGTCCTCGTCATCTGACCGCAGTTCTAAATAACGAGGTCCGTCCCAAAACAGCACTAGTGCTGCTTTAAAACGGGACGTTAATATAACTAAAACTTTAATAACGTTTTGTTGCCATATATTTTTCTCCTTAAATATAATAACTTTAGAAAATATCTTTATATACATTTAACAAGAAATAATTTTAGTTTTTGAAAAAGAAAATACAAATTGTTTTTATTATTATATATTTTACCATGAGCTTTTCTTCCATTGTTGATAACTAAGCATCGATTCATCCATCCTAACTAAGCATCAACTTTTATTTGCTTATTGAATATGTTATTTTAAAGCATGGTTTTAATAAAAATTTTGACTTTTTAGTTTTGTGACATTTGTAGATACGAACTAACTTTGAAAGTAAGCAAAAAGGAAATTATTTTATAATAGTTATTACATTTCTAAACATTACTCTTATTTTCTGTAACATAATTGGATATATACAAATATATTATCGCTCTCTAAGCTTGAAGTTTTGTTCTTTCACTATAATGTACTAAATTCTTTGCAATTCTATTAAGATATTACAAAAAATATATAATATTTTCAGTATTACGGACAAAACTTCGATTTGGTAGGATTTCACTAATAAACTTTATATATTTTACATGCCTGTCATAATTTATCCCGCTAATTTATGGATTATTTCTAGTTTAATCATTTCTAGATTTAAAATGAGTGGTTTTATAAAGAATGAATTAGGCGTGAGCATAACACATTTAGCAAGAAAGATTTTAGGCGTCTAAAATAGTACATAATGCTTATTAAAATTTGAATATTAAACTGCAATGAAGATGAATTTCGGACGAGCCTACAAATAAAAGATTTCATTCAAATTCTTTTCATGCAACAGTCTCGACGAATCGAGTACGCAATTCCCCCTCCAGGCTGGAGAATAGTTAAGCTGTCAAAGCAATGGCTATGGGCCAGACAATATTCTGACCATGAGAGGAGCATTTGATCCAACATTAAAATTTATTTCCTTCAGTTTTGCTTATAGCCAGGTATATATTTATTTATCACTGACACTATTAACGCATCCATTAAATCTGTAGGGTTCAATTACAGGGTTAGAATATAGAATATTTTAATGTAATTGGGAAAGAGTTCAAAACTATCACTTATATATATACATTCATAAAAATATAATATGTATAAATGATGTAAATAAAATAATCAACGATAACTATACAATTTTTGTAGTCATACAACGCAACTTACAATAGAGTAAAGATAGAAAAATTATTGAGAGAACGACATTGACTAAAAAGACAATAACTTTAAACAACAAAGATAATGCAAAATGAAACATTTTACAAAAAATCTCAAACTATATGAAAATCTTTTACACAAATTACTTAAGCTAAAAAAAAAAAAAAGTAAATTAAAAAATTTCAATAAGAAATACCTGCGAAGAACTCCTATATTAAAAAAAAATAATCTTTAATCAGGAGTTAATGAACGAAAATCTGTTCTGCAATTTCAATTGTATTAAAAAAGTAGATTAATCGAATTCCATTGTTTAGTCGAATTGACAGTTTTTATTGAAAATCTGCTCTGCAATTTCAGTTGTACTAAAAAAGTAGATTAAGAAAATAAATAGATAAAAATGCAGTGGCGCCCTCGGAAAATTTTTGGAGTTCACAGAGAATGCTCAAAAGAATTTCAAGAAACACATAATAGTCAAGTTGAATTGTCAGTTTTTCATTGCACTACTATATATTTAATCGCACTGGCTTCAAAGTTATGTGTCAATAGATCTATCTTCCTTTTCAACACTGCAGTTTCTAATAAGAAATTTTGGGCCACTTTTTTTACCTTTGAAGTGTCGAAAATTCAGAACTTTTTTCAATCAGTTTTTACTGTCATATCAGCACATTAATTTTGACTCTACTTACTTTTTGCCTGCCAATATTCCTTTTTGAAATATCCATGTGAAGGGTCTTCCCATTCATTTCAAAGAATTATTACCTCAAATGTTTACGAACAATACAACTCATGTAATTAATCTAACAAACAATAGTAATTGAGAGAGCTTTACATTCCCACTTCTCTGAAGCGATATGCCGTTCGACGTCTTCAATTTCCAATTCATTTTTTCTTTTGCAATAACGTTTAATGAAAATGGACAAAATATTAAAGCTACCAACATCGTCTTAGAAACACCATTCTTTCCCCACGGTAAATTGTACATGGAATGTTCTGAGTGGAAACTCCTCGCAATCAAACGGTGAGATTAAAGATGTATATCTGAAAGTTGTAGAGTTGTTATTAATTGGGATTTTTTTTTTTTTTGAAATTTATTTCTAAGCTTGAAAATTTCCACGAAGACTTTTTCATTATAATGACAAGAAGAGAAAGAAGTTTTTCCTAATAAATGCCAATTAAGAAACAGTCGAGATCAATTACTTCACAAGAACATTTAACTAGGCTTTCAGTAATCTCAATTAAACAAAACAGTTCTAAATTCTATTGACATTAGTGATATGGTTAATGATTCCTCTCTCTCTCTTTTTTTTTCAAAAGCTATATGAGGTACTTTTTTTTTGGAAAAAAAATCCTCATTTATTTATTAACATAACTTATGCATAATATGTTGTATATTCTTTTATCAATATTATTTTACTAGCCTCTTGGGTAACCATCTAATTCACCGGAATAAATCATTATTAAAAATTTCAATTTTTATATTTTGCGTGATTATGTCTTGCTGGCTGCTCATACAAAATATATATAAACTTCAAAATTTAATAGGCTTACAACCCATGCTATTTTAGAAGCTTTGAGCCAATCCGTCCATTGTGAAGTTTACTTTTTGCTTGAGCAACTTAATATAAACAAAGATAATAGATGCACGCATAAAAAATATTACGTTAGATGCAGAAAAAAGTATATAGCTAATAATTTACAAGTCCATTTGAACTTAGCCTCGACTTCTGGCCGCTGCTAGCGCCCAGAAGTCGCACCACTCTGTCTTAACATGTCTAAAGAGGATTTCTTTATTCATAAATCAACTTCCTCCCCCTTTTATAGGTATCACTGCGACCATTGCCTAATAACGGCGTCAGTCGAAGCTCATGCAGCCACGTGGAAACAAACTTATATACTTTCAATACGTGTAAACGCTATTATTGTCCAGAACACCATTTTAATTCTTAATCACGGTGGGGAAACCCTCGGTCGCTGGGCCCGGGTGCATAGCACCCCCCAGATGGCCAGCACTGGGTCTGACCAGTAGAACGCCAACACATAGTCTCCTTTGATATTAGAGATATTTCACCACAATATATACTTTTAACAAAACTGTTTTCAAAGTAAAGGTTTTTTTCATAAACAGTGTTAATATTAACAATTCTTGTAACTAGTTTTCATCACAAATATCGTTTTTATTTTTTCTTACAAGACTTCATTTTGCTGTATCAACTTCTTCGACACTTGATTTTTTAAAAAGTTTTTTTTATATTTTCACTAATACTTTTATAAGTTCATTAAAATAATGTTGGGTCAGTTATTAAAAATAATTAATGACTGGGGTTTTAATAGTATTATGTTTCACAGTTTTATTTTATAATGGCGAGTTATTATTAGCCAATGCGAAACAAATGTTTGCTATAAGTATAAAACTCCCTTATGTCTGCAATGCTACACATACATATTTATTGTTGATTGTCAAATTGCAACCCGTCATATTACTAATGAAATATTTGTAGTTTAATAAGTTGGACTACAAAAATAGACAATTAACCTACAATCATTTACATATATTATAAAAATTTTGTTTTCCTCATTTCTTTATGCTGAATTCGTCATTTGGCTATAAAAAAACAATTTTTCTTAGCATGCTCATATTGAAAAAGTCTGGTGACAATAGCTGCCAATTCTTTTACAATATTGATTTTAGCCATTAACCAGACTTTATTCAAGGAATTATACTAAAGTAGAAAAATCTTCTAGAAACTTTTTTTCTTTGCATAAACATTTACTAAAATTTGAATTGAAAGGGAAAAATGTGAAAGGCTTCCATGCATTCGCCATATTATTTTACACCTTCATTCTTGCATGATACAGATACTCTCCATACTAATTTCACCAAGAAGTGATTGAAACAACTGACTGCAGTAACAACTCACAAATTTTCTTCCATCATGCTGATTGCCTAATCAATCAATCAAAAACGTTCAATAAAATAGAATGTATCATTCCCTTATTAGTTATCCTGTTAATTGTGATGAAAAATGCAGGTCAATGGAAAGTGAGTATCTGCTATTTTGTCAATTTAACCACTACATAATCATAAAATCCATATAAAAAAATTTACTTTTTTCGATAATTTACTATATGATTTAAAATGGGATTAAAATCCTTCAATTTTTTGATGTTGTACTCTCCTTATCCCTCAAGGGATTTCATGTCAAGAAAAGGATTAATTATGAGTGTACAAGGCATTGTGGTATGCTAAGTTTATTTATAGTGAATAATAGACTTAAAACTAATTTTAGAAATTAATAATAAAACTAGCAATAAATGTTAAATTTTCAAAGAATGATCTACTTGCTGAGAAATGTGGATAATTAATATTTTAAAGGGCATGTTTATTATCAGATATGAATCGTAATGTATGATGAGTATAATATAGAAATATGCTAACCTTTTGTAATATGTGACATATTTTTTTTTTCTTGTCTCATATTGAATAGACAAAGAATGACTCAAATTCACATTTTCACTCAGTTGGTCAAAAAATATATATGCATCTTTAATATTATAAAATATTTGCTCATTCAAATATAAAACTTAACTGAATAATGATTACTCCCCCTTTTCGATAACTTTTAGCTATATTCCAGACAACTTTATGATTCAAACTATTCCATAAAATTTCTTATCCTTCTAGGCAAAAATCTTTTTGAATAACAATTTATCCTTGCAAATCATCAAGGTAATGAGTAAATATGAAATAAAACAGCAGTGGAAATTTTATGATTAGTAAATATGGTAACAAATCTCATAAGTAATTCAGTATTTTTGATGGCTGATTAAATATGTATATGATCCAGTAATATTATGACGATACGCAAACATTGCATTTAACCAGTTGTATATTTTAAATGATGGCATCATTATGAAATTAAATTAACCACTGATAACACTTGGACTTGACATTATGCAAGTGGAATCCGTTAATTCAACTATATGCAGTGCCTTTTAAATAAGACACTGGATACAGTTATAGCAACATTATATTGGAGATTTGAGTTTGAGGTAATAATAATAATAAAAGAGCCATTAATGCTATTTTAGCATTTTTATATCAAGTGGTCAGTGAGAGATTTAATGTGTTGCAAGCGAATTTTTGGTAAGTGAAATCGTATCTTGAGCTTAGAATTACTGATGCTAAAACTAAGTTAAGCTATTTGATGCTAAGATTCTATAACAAGGGCTATTGTACTCACCATTCCACACTATTATAGCTTAAAACTTTTTTTTCTCAAGGGTGAGTAAGTTGAAAAGAGTAAAGCAAATGGGGTATAAATTGATAATATAGTTATAGCTCAAACATATTTTAAATTATTCCAGATAGCTTAGAACAATGGATTTTGTTATTTTAACACGTTAACTGCAAAAATAAATTGCAGATTTCCAGATTTTTAATTCAGAAGCCAATTAAAGTTATCTCATAATAGCTAGAAAGAGACTTTAAGACAATTCACAATTGGCATTTTGGAAAGACTATGAATTATCTAGTAGTTAATATACATGTGTTACGATTTTTAGTTATCTTATCAATCCTTAAATTCATTCCAGAATAGTAAAATGTCTTTATCTTGTCTTCACATAATTTTTGAATGACCCAACAAAGAGTGAATGCACTTTCAATATCAAAATCTTTTAAATGAAACTCATTTGATCTGATAAAATTTTAAGGGATATTCGCTATGAGCACTAAAGAATTTTTCTTTCTTTCTGAATTGTTTTTGCCTTTTAGCTAAAAAATAAATGTCATTTTAGAAATCAATACCAAACAAATAATAGAGCTTACCTTTCAATAAAATATAATACATTTGTTATTTACTTTGTTGCACAATGATAAGAAAAAACATTCTCAATTTCTGATTACTGATTGCCCCTTAATTTAACTTAGATCTAATATAATGACTTCAAGATTATACAACACTACGTTTTTTTTTTAAAAAAATTATGTTCACAGCCAGAATCAAACATAATTCCAAATAGTCAACCAAATGTTAAATTCAAAATTTGATAAATGATTACAGTTTTAGTGATGAAAATTATATGGTAAATACCATTAACCTAGCTAGTTGTGCTTTTAAATTTTCTTTTAACAGACAAATAGACATACAGAGATTATCCATTGACAGATTTTATTTCAATTTTGATATAAATTAACAATTTTGACATTATCTTCAACAAAATTTCATTCTTTCCTATTTAAGTTACTCTGGTTATAGTTAGACACAGTTTTAAAAATATTACTTTTTAAATAGTGTGCACTTTTGTTTTTTATGTTTTAAGAAAATCTAAAATGTAGAAATTCATCAGAATATTGAGAATTTTAGCTGACAAATGAAACTATGCACTTGCTTTTCTTAAAATAATAATTATCTATTACCAAGTTATAAAATGGACCTTTTTTGAAATTTTTAGTCTTGGCATTGCCTTCAAAATAAATCCAATGACATCACATAGTAACCTTTTTTACATTTGAGCAGGAATAGGTTTAATAAGGTGCAATTAGTAACACAAATAATCTGTGTACATATGATTAACACATGGATAATTTTATTTAATCTGGAATAAAAGAAATATTTAAAATTATTCAAAGTTCTTAAATTTTTTTATATATGTACTAAAAAAATGCAAGAAAAAAAGAGTTAATGACACATTTAATTTAAAACAAAACTTGTAAAAGACAACAGTTCAGAAGTGCAAATTAAATGTGATATTAAAATTATGGCTATATCCTGAACTTAACCACTCTACCATAATGAACAACTCTGCAATAACCTATCTTAGTGCAAAGATTTTTCATAATTTTCATACTGTTTGCAAATAGATCACTGACATTTTGAATTTTTATGTTTTTGCCAAAATTGTCTGCAATAATAATTGGAAGATCAAATTAAATATGCAAAATAAAAATATCCAGAAGCAAATATAATTATTCAAATGAAAATATACTTTTACAATAAAATTCAGAAAACATTCAATAAATCTATCAATTCAAATTAAATCCATAAAAATAAGAAAGATTGAATTTATTTTCATTTTTTGTTATTTCATTCAAAATATAGATTAACATGTTCTCTGACCACAAATGTTAACATAAAATGAATAGAAAATATTTTAAAGTTGATTACATCATGATTCAATGACTATGGGTCAAAACTACAAAACTTCATGATCAAATTCACAAAAAGTCTTAGTTATGTACATTTCTAAAAGGCTGTCACTAACAAATTTTTTTAACATCCATCTAACTTTACCACTGTCACAGTTTTAGTTCTGGTGGTTTATAATATGATCGACATCTTTCATAGAAAACCTAAAAAGAAAGAAATTAACAGATCATTCATTTACACCAACCAATAGTAATCCATAAAACAAGACATTGGATGAATTTATTTTATTCTAAGCAATATGAAGTTTATAGGGACATAGCAATGCTCTACTTTGCTTTCTTCATAAGCATTTTAGCCAATTTTGCAACCTAACAGTTGCAACAACAACAACAGTAACGATAAAAAAATTGTATCAAATAATTTACACTACAAGTTAAATTATCAGTTTCAAAAAAATCAAATTAAGAGGAAATAATACATTTGAAATGATAAAATATTAAATGAAATATTTTAAAAAGTGAATAATGTCTATGTTAAGCATCTAAGCTGAAATATTCAGATCAAATATCAGGCCAGAGCACTTTTCAGCATTTTCATTTGCTGAATAAAGTGTAACAAATATGGTTATCTCTATGAATAATATTTTTTATAAACAAACAGATGGTTTAAAATTAAGTCTTAGAAATTTAAAGTGTTAAAATCAATTTTTTTCTATTTAAAATAAATAATAAAAAAGTGAGCACAATTACTCAATGATGCTATTATTTTAATGAATGATTATTCTATAACTCATTAGAATTAATTATTTATAGAATAATCATGAAATGTAAAAATTATGACCCACTAAACTTTTATTAAGAATAAAACATGGATTTAAATCACAGAATTAAAAATATCTAACACTGACGTACATGGCGAGATAATCGAAATCAGCCTACAAAAAACAATTCACAGCACAATGCAGCATCTGGAGTTGCTAGACTAAATATGTTTTATGTTCTATATAAAAGCTGATTCCCAATTCCATCAAACATAATTATTAAGAACATTAATGCTTTGATGAACTCCTAATACTTGTAAAATATAATTCAGTGTTTGACTGAAATTTAATAGTAAATAAATTTAAAAGCCAAAAGCCTTTTTGATCAAAACAATTCTTAAATTGTTCATTAAAAAATTACCACCTATAAAATCCAATGTTTGAAATTACATATATCAGGGAACTGAATGAGTTTTTAAATAAAGCAAAAGCTAGCTATATATTCATAATGATATAGAAAAAGGAGAAAATTCTTAAGAACACATGTTCCTTTCATTCTCTTCCTTCACATTCTGATATAAAATTCTTTCTCCTTTCATTCAGTTATTTTTATTAAGAATGAAACATAGATTTACATCACAGAATTCAATGAATGAAATAACTCGTCTGAGTAAGGCTTTCAAATTTCTTGATAAAAAAGTTTTTTCGTTATAAATAATATTTCTTAGATAGTGATAACTAACTAGTAAACTAAAATAATACTTTTAAAAATTTCAGAAAACATATGTAATACCATGTTAAGATATTTTAAATGTATATAATCCAATATTTATAAAAATTAAAATTTGATTTTAAAAAGTTGAAATGAACAGATATTTTTTAAAAAATTCCCCTGAGAAAAAAATCAAAATCAAAAGCCTTATAGCAATTTTATAACTAGACTAGATAGCATTAATTCATAAAAATAAGATTTTAAACCCGTAATATGTAAAATATTTTTCAATTTCCTTGATTTTAATCAAAACTAAAAGCATATACCTATATTTTTGAATCTTTATATAATTTTACATGCCAAATAAGTTTCAGCAGAAACCAAATAAATGCATACATGCCAAATAAGTTTCAGCAGAATTGCATGGCATTATATTAAATTTCGGAGCTAGGAGGTGTGGTAGGAGATTGAGTGACACATATATACACCTTTAAATAAATCTGCATATATCAATGAAAGTTAAGCATTACTATGGAGGTATTCAACAAAATATTAAAAGATCATATAATATTTCACAAATCTTTAAGATAAACTGATTTGCTCAACAGTTTAGAATTTTAGATTACATACATTTTGAAGTGATTATTTATTTGGATTGGAATTTTATGGAGAAAAATGACTGTAATATCAATTTCAGAGACTCACAGAATGCATTAAAAGTATTAATTTATAGTAGGTGCAGTATAGATATAAAATAGCAACTAATTATAAGATAAATTATTTTATATAATAACTTCAAAAAGGATTGGAAAAGAAAATTAATAAGAATTTATAATGAGACAACAACAGAAATTATTAATAAGAGTCAATACGCTTTATTTAAACCTAGCCGGCTTTGGCGACCAGCTGGTTCGGCAATCTTAATACTCATTAAAATTTTAATAATTAAATCTTTTATGTAATTCCTACTTTAATAGTTTCTTCATAAAAAATATTTTAAAACTATATAGTATATTTATATTATAAATATATATAATATATGAAATAATATTATTTATATTATAATTTTGATACGATTTTTTACGATTCCAAAATATTCACTAGAATCGCTTATTAGTCGCCTAGTATGTTTTCGTCTTCTTAGATATATTTCACTATCATGAGTTTCATTATCAGCATTTGCTTATTTCTTCTGATTTTTCAGAATCCCTTCAATCACCTTGATGTTCATAGCCTGCACTATCCATTATGGGGTTTATTTCACAACATGTTTTTCCTTTAGTAAAAATATATATTGGCCTGACCAATGTTTACACACAATGTTAATAAGAATGAAACCTCACTGACTAACAACAATTGAGTTGTGATCTATATTAAGAAATTCAAATGGTAAGCAATATGTGATAGTGATCAATGATATTATTATAAGTAACAAAAATGCTGCCGCATTCAATACACTACATATTTTAAACCAAATTTATTATCATATTCAACAGTAACTTTAGTCACATGACAAGTGTAACTCATCATTGTGCTGTATGGCATGAAAATTCAACAACGAGTTATAATCATCATTTTACGGGAAGGGGTTCATAAAATATTTTATATTGAGGCAACCAACATCTTATTAAAAATTTATATTTTAATGGTTTCCTTAAAAACTATTGTAATATAGAAGTTTTGGTAAGAGAAGGTTTATCTATATCCTAATATTATTTCACAACTGAAGATAGGCATTTTTTCCTCTCTTTGGACTTTATTTCAACTCAATAATGACGTTATGTGATAGCAATTGGCTTTTACCAGTTTTTGCAAGCATTTTCAGCTTTAAATGCAAGAACATCCCAAAGTGATAACTAGGAATACATTACGTCTTCTCCTTTTAATTTTTGTACAAATCTTTTAGAGGATAATTAAATTCAACTTGTATGTTTTGTTTAATTAGATTTAGAATTTAAAACTTATAAGTGTTTTTATTAGTTTTATAGTTTGATACTTGTTTCTTGTCTCATTTTATTAAAGACTGGTATTTCACTGTGACTATATTTAGTTTTGTTGATTGCATTTTGATATAAATTTTTGAAACAGTTTTTTTTTTTTTAAACTAAACTTATAATTTTGCTTATTTCCTTTTTTTAATGATAAAATTTACTGTTTGGGTGTTGCATATACTAATTCTTGTTTTCTAAAAATCTGAGTCTTTTGGGGTATCCAGGTCACATTTATCAATTCCCGAATGATAATCAGACCCTCACAAAAGAAATCCTTGATAAAGTCTTCAGACCGGATTAATCATTTTTCTTTAGTGTTTCATTTTTCACTTTAATATTCCATTCTATTTCAATGCATTAAAACCTTAAGGCTTATAAATTATTTCTAGTTTAAATATGGAAATTATGATTTTTAAATGAAAATGCTTACCTTTAAACTCCTATCTTTGACAATTTCTTCAATATTTAGTTCATTTTGCATAAGGCGAAACTAAGAAAAATGATGCAATGTAAATGACAGAAATATCCAAATAAGTATTTTAATTGTAATTTCACATGCTAGATAATAAAAGTTGAAATACTTCTCTCTTTACTAATCCTCACCAAAGCAGGGACACATAATCATGATATTTTGTCTTAAATAAAAAGTCTTACGAGACTGAAAATAACTAATCAAATAACTACTTCTTTAATCAGTAATTTTTATTAAAAATAATTTGCCTCTAGGTTTAAAATGACAAAAAGTTAAATATTTGATCAAAATTATTGAATAATAAATTTCCAGAAACAATCTAAAATGTGTTGTTAAAAGAGGAAAAACTTTAATTTTTATTCTCATTTTTTAAATATTTTTTTGCAAGCCAAATAATACATTGTTTTTTTTTTTTTTTTTTTTTTTTTTTTTTTTAAATTTTATACATATTACTTATAACACAAAAATCTCCACACCATTCTTATAGTAAAGGAATATTGTTAAGAACAATCGATCTTTTTTAACACTTTAATAAATGTTACAGTAAGCAATATTTTTCCAACAAATTTCTAATGGCAATAATCCATAAATATATTGAATGAAAATACATTGATACATATCAGTTAAAGGTATATAACAACATTTACAAAAGAAAGAAAAAAAATTGAATTTTATGATTAATAACAAATATCCTAATTTTTTTTCAACACCTAAATTTAAAAAAAAAAAAAAAAAAAAAAAAAATCCTGTTGTAAAATTTCAATCATCGAACCAGCTGATGTTGCTATTAAATGATTATTTGCTCTATGATAATATTCAATATAAATCAATTCTTATAAGAGAATTTTTCAAACTTTTATTTATATCAGTTAATTCTTTTCAATGATTTTTTTTAAATTTAAATTTTAAGTGAAGCAAAACAAATCTAAATAAAGTTTTTACAATCTATAGATATCAATATAAATTCATATTTATCAAAGGAAATATAACTCATGCTGCCCAGTAGTTCAAAAGCATAGTTAAAGAAGTATATAAAAATAATAGAATCATACTCACTTTTGTTTGTACTTTCCTAAGCTCTTTCAAAAGTTCAAAATTATCCGGATCATTTACTCGTTTGTCTTTCAGAGTTCGCACTTCTTTGGATGTTTCGCTAATGCAGCTCTTTATAACAGATTCCCTTTTTTCGTATGATTGCAACAACTGTAAATAATTCCCTTTATTTATTATTATTTACACATAATTCCGCATATTTTATTTAAAATTTCCATTTCATATCATTGAAATATTATGTTTGCAAGACAAATTGAGCGAAAGGAAAATATTTAATTCATATACATATTTACATCATTATGATTTACAAACAAAACAAAAATGTAAAATATCAATTAAAGAAAAAATGACCAGTTAAAAATCCGATTTTATGAGAAACACATATAAAACAGCCAAGGAAGGATACATAAAACATAATAACTTTAGTTCGCCATTGAATCATGAAATAAATATCAAAGTAATAGAAAAAATACAAAATGTGCTAGGAAACATCAACACAAGAAAAGAACAAAATAATTGGTATAAGCATGTCTTGATCCATTTCATATAATGCTGCACTACTGAGAACAGGCAAATTAAAAATCAAGAAAGTATAAACATAATTTGCACAATTATAACAAATAAGGCTGAAATGAATTAAATCTTAGACGAAATATAATGATATGAAACAAAAAACGTATTTAACAAAGCAGAATATATTATTAATGTAGAACAATACTACATAAAATTAAGCATTTTATAGGAATAGAAAACAAAGGTTGAAAAAAAATATTGAGTATTTAGAGAATATAATTAAATTCAAGAATTTTTCAAAGTATGAAATAGGATATAAATAAGCTATAAGAATGGGTGAAAAAATATTGAGTAATATTAAATTATAAAAAAGTTATCCATGTGCCAAACCAATTGAATACTTACAAAAATGATATAAAGTGAATATATTATTTGATTACAATTGCCAAATAAATAATCTGTAATTAATAAACATTTATTATAAGATAATGAAGATATCTCACATCCTAACAAATCAGTAAATTAAGTAATAAAGTGAATTTCTGAAAAAATAATTTGAAAGAACTTAATTGATTGTAGTGAAAAATATAAAACTTAATTCTTAAATTTCATTTTAAATATTTGTCACTTGATTTTGCAAATCTCTACTAGTAATAACGCTGAACATGTAAATGCTTGTGTGTGTTGGCACTCCACAAAACAGAACACTAATTTGAGGGCTACCAAACTTGGAACAGATATGTTGAGGAAAATAGAAATATGTGCCTTGGAGTGTTTTTTTTTTAAAAAATTAATAAAAAAAATTGAATGAAGCTTGATTTTTTTATCACTGCAAATAGAGCACAAAAATAAATGTTATATCTTAAAATGTAAAACATATTCTATTTAATAATATCATATTTGCTGGTCTCCATTTCTGTGCTTATTATTAATACATTTTTAAATATACTTTTAACTTTATTTTAAACATCATATGTCGCTGATGAAATGAAACTAAAATTGTTTTCAATATTGCTACAAATATTTCATCCTGAATTTTTCTTCCATTTTTGTTCATGGTATAAAGATATGATCAATTTTCTCATGTTAAGTAGGTTTTTGTTTAAGACACGTTTTTAAATAAATTTTTGAAATTTTCTACTTACAAATAAAGTTAAGAAGTAATTGAAATTTAATTCTATATTAAAGTTGAAATTTTAGATGAGATGCTAGAAAATTAGAGATGATACTTTATCTTTTATATATTACAATGAATAAAATGGTGAAAAGTTTCATAAATAGTATGGATTCTATATCTATCACAATTTGAAATTTAAAAATACTTTGCTCAAGAAACCATTTAAGATCAAGTTACATAAAATATTTAATTGAAGTTCTTAGTAATGTAATAATCTTGGAGAATTAGTTGGCATCCAAAGGTAGCTATTATTTAATAAATCAAGATTTACACCCTTGCCGGAAAGCAACAAAACTTTGACAGGCAATTTCACAATATATGAAACAATATTCTTCAATGAATTAAAAAGCCAAGTTTCAGTTCAATATTCTTCATACAAAATTTTAATAACATACAACAACAACAAAGATATAAAATATTCAGAATCATCCATAAAATTTTCACAGAATAATAATTAAGTTTCAATTTTTTTCAATGGTAAATATACAATACCACAAATTCATGTAATTGAACATTCAGAGTTCCAGTCAGTAATGTTTAAAAATGAATTAAATTAATGAATAACTTGATATTCCTAAATTATTTTGGATATCATTATTAAGAAATAACAGTAAGTAGAAGATAAATTTATAGAGAATAATTAGTTATAAAATTTAAAGCCATTTATTCTAAATCAGAAATTAATATCAAAATCTTTATACTATTTCAAGATATTAATGGAGAAAAGAAATTAGCCATCAAAAACATAACTTGTAAAAAAAAAACAAAGTCTCACAACTCAGTTCTTCTATCGTAAAAAGTTGTGATATCCATGTAATACCAAGTCGGCCAATTTATTCAGTCCCTACTTAAGGGTCCTTCTGTCTTAAGTTATTACGTAATTAGCTAACCTAACAACATCTTATAGTGACCATATCAATATAAAAAATCTTTTATGGTTTAAATAAATAGATTGACTTGGCCAACGCATGAAAACACAATGTATCTTTACATTAGATTACATTAACATATTATATTAAATTAGATTGTTTAGTGCGATTGCCAAGTCAATCTATTTATTTAAACCATAAAAGATTTTTAATATTGATATGGTCACCATAAGATGTTGTTAGGCTAGCTAATTACGTAATAAGACAGAAGGACCCTTAAGTAGGGACTGAATAAATGGACCGACTTGGTATTACATGGATCTCACAACATTTTACGATAGAAGAACTGAGTTGCGAGACTTGGTCTTTTTTTACAAGTTATGTTTTTGATGGCATCTCATTTCTTTTTGTAGATAGCCCTTTTCTTATTTTTGTATGTAGTCTTCCCCTTTTTCTTTTCCGGTACTACTTCTTGAGATTCAGCCAAAGTTTTTCTCAAAGCCCGGGCTCTGTCTCTATGGGTTTTTCTCGTAAGCTTTGATGTTACAATTTTTGACAAGTCTGGATGGTAAATGCTTCTTAGTCTGTTGTATTCACAAATTGAGGATTCTTGCGCTTTAATACTTGCAAAGTCGACATTTATTAGATGTAAGCCGTCCAGACTTGTAACTCTCAGAAGTGCCACGTAAGCTTGACCGGATGTGAACGCTGCAGAACCAATATCCATCAGTGCATTATTTAGACACAGACCGTGACTTTTCTGTATAGTTATAGCATAGGCTATACATATGGGGAACGCTTCGCGATGAACATAAGCTCTATTAATAATTTCAAATTTAGTTTTGACCGGACTAAGCTCGTAAACATGTTCTTTATTAAATGCAATGTATATTTTCTTAATTATTTTTTGTATTTTCCTGAACAACCTTTACTCTTTGCACTATACTGATAGAATCATTAACTAAACCAAGACTCACGTCAATATTTCGCCTTAACATGACTTTTGCTCCTATTTTTATAATTATGTTCTCTTCCAGGCCTGCAGTCATAGAAGCATTGTCTTCATATTTTTTTATGCTATCTACAGCTGTAAGTTTTATTTTGGGATGTAGAAGAGATTTAAGCATTGCAGTATTTAATTGTTGACACATGTTTTTTGTAGATAATAAGCAAACGATATCATCAGGAAGTTTCGAGAGCTGTTCAATTATTTCAATTAATCTGTTTTCATTTGAATTGGATTTGAGAGTTATTAATCTAGTCGAGAGTAAGTCACGGTCTTTTTGTGTAGTCACACCTAATCTTATTCTATTTAGCATTTCAACAGAGTCAAAATCATTGAGCTGTTGCATGTTAATTGTAAGTTCATCGTATATGAACAGTTCAGTCCACAGATTCGGTACACTGAGGGAACCTAATAACTTGTTAGTTTCAGCAGTTGAGAGTTTTTCAAAAGGTGACTCTTCTCTTACCGGCGGACGCTGTAAGAGATCTCCGAAAACTACAAGATGTTTTTTTCCAAACTACCCATTCTGATCATCTCTTGTGTCGAATATTTCAGATAAGCGTAAGTAAATATATCTTAAACATTGGATATCATCAACACTTCGTCTATTATAAACAACACTACTTCTTTCAAATCTGATCTCAGAAGGAGCACTTCATCAGAAAGTTGTTTGTACTTCGGTATTTGCTTGTGTTCTACAAGCAGTTGCA
Source organism: Argiope bruennichi (assembly GCF_947563725.1). NCBI lineage: Eukaryota > Metazoa > Arthropoda > Arachnida > Araneae > Araneidae > Argiope > Argiope bruennichi. Next base: position 110,445,388 of record NC_079157.1, on the reverse strand, counting down.
ATAGTCTATGTATAGTCAATCTATTCTATGTATAGTCAGCTATTCCTGTTAGAGTACTAACTGCCACTTTTTTTGTTTAAATAAGTCTTAACCCAAATTTTCAGAGTTTTAATTAAAAAGCTCTTTCCAGTGCCACCAGTTCCACTCACAAAACAGCGTAAAACATCAGCGTTATTATCGGTTGTGTCCATTTTATTTGTGATCATATCGAAGACTCTTTTTTGATCGACATTAAGTTTAGCGATCATACTTTGAAGATCAGTTTGCTTTCTTCTACCAGATTGATTTTCTAAAAGTCACCCATTGCGTTTGCAGCTTCCACAGCTTGAAATTGAATTATTTCAAATTAGATATTGTTAGAAACCTGTAATTTTGAGATTTAATTAATTTTTCCCAGCGAGAATAGTGTCATCATATGAAAGACCGTTTTACAGTTATCTGTATTGGATGCTGCCGGATGCCGAGCCAGTGACACGAGAGCTTGGTGACAAACTTGGCGACGAATTTGCCGACAAAATGGATAATGCTCGAAACTTCGAAAAATTTATCGATCCGTCCATTATTACATGGATATTTTAGTTTTTCCTTGATTTATACACTAAACACTAATTGTATTCTAAATTTGAAGCTTCTATGTCTGCTAGAAGTGCCTTAGAGTTTTGATGATCTGTCAGTCAGTGACAAAATTCACAAACTTTGACTAGTTATAATTCTTAAACTACTGGTTCAAATTTAATGAAATTTGAAATATACCGTGTTTATATAATGCCTGCTTGGTTACTGAAATTTCAGGCTTCTAGTTTTATCCACAACGAAGTTATAGGGGGTTGAAAATGGCCTGAACTGCTTCGAGAAAAGGGTAGTAAGGCCGTGCCGCTTGTTTTTGCTCGACTTGGCAGGGGCACTGCTGTGCCCCCAGATATAAAAAGAAATACATCTTATATGAAAAAATCACAACCTCATTCCTATAAAGAAATGTTAATTCATAAATTTAGCTACATAAGACTTTTTTTTAACTACTAATTTTGTAACAAACTAATAAATATTACATGACGACATTGAATAAATATAACATAAAGAATTAATAACAAATTTTACAATTACATTATATAAATCAGTTTATATAAACATAGAATTCTATATATTATTGAAAAGTGATCGAAACATGGCTTGCTAATGAAAGTTGGCAAATGTCATTGACTAAATATACATCATAAATTGATATTTGTACACATGCTATTTCATTAGTTGCTTTCATCTCTTAAAGTGTACTTGAAACAATTATTATTTTTCAGATGTTCCATCAGAAAAAAAAAAAAAAAAAAAAAAAAAAGAGAGGGGGAACCCCCCCCGCAAGGAATAAGATTTATTGAAAGAGGCAAGAACATAAAATCCCCCCTTCCCTGACAAAGACAGGCTTCCAATTGATATAAGATTGGATTTAATTAATATATAAGTTCCACTTTGAATTCAAGTATTACAACAATTATATTAATTGTAACAATGAAATTTTGATGTAAGCTATTGTTTATGTAATAATTATTTGAAGTATTTTTGGAAACACCCTGTATATATAAACTCATTTTCAAACACATAAAATTTTTTCTGACACAGAAGTTATTAAAAGAATTCTCTGACTTAAATAGATTTGTTACGTTTAAAACTCAAAATCATTGAAATTTTTTTTTCTTTTTACAGGACCGTAAACACTTTGCATGCTGGCACAATTTTCCAAGTTTTTAAAAATGTAGTGGACAAATCCAGTTTTTTCTTTTGCTACTGAAATTGATAATATATGAATAAATAAAACAAAAATTCCTCCAAAGTTGCAGAATGTGAACATTGCTGTCTATCATACAAATGAGATTACAGTCTTCTGCTTTAAACTTTTTTGAATTGTAACTACAGTCTCCCATGAGCAGAATGTTATGAATATAAACACTCCTCCTTTTCTTTTTTGTCAGCTATACAATTTTTTCTGTATAATATTAGAGGTAATTCAAGTTTTTACTTTCATCTATATTTCATTTAGTTTTAAAATCATACAATAAATTTCCAGTTTAATGTGCACAATATCATCGGAAAAATAATTATTTAATTTTTATTTTAAATTTCAATATCTTCATCATAACATAAAAAGATAGGATAAATATGCGTAACTGAATAATCCAACTAATCAGAATATATCCTGAAAATATTAGTATTCATTATACAAGACAAATTGTAATCAACAAGATGTTTAAACAAACCTGTTTATATAAATCTTGGCACTGAGAAGTTGCACTAGCTTTATCAGCAAATGAAGCAGTAGGTATAGTAGTATTTAGTGCATGAACTATATTGTCATCAATCTTCCGCATTGCTCGTAAAGATTCCTAAAAGAAATATTTGATAATTTTTAGACAGAAAAAGTGATTCAAATGATAAAATACTGATTTTACACGTTACATGTGTATTTTAAAACTTAATACTTAATTAAGAGTTAACATAATTTGAAAATACATTTCAGTTTTTAAAACATCTTAATTTTTTTTTCAAAAATTAGACGAATACCTCATATAAAAATTAAATTCTAAAAACTATGTGTTTAAATAATGTATACCTTTGCCAAACATTAATCCTATTAAAAAATTATCAAAAACGTATCCTAGTTATGAGAGAATTTATTAGGAGTGATATAACAGTAAGCAAGATGAACCTACTAAAGTAGCACAAGTGCTATTTTGCTTGTGTTTTCTTGATAAAAATCAGCAACTCTATTATACCTGTAATATTGTATAGTTCAGCAACTTATCCGCGTTTTTTCCGCATGCGTTAGGACAGGTTTAATTTTTCAAAATAAAGGTGAAAGGAAGGATGAAAGGAGGAGATGTTTACATTTACTAGAATCTAATAGGTGAATTCCAAAGTCAAAGGGAATGCTGGAAATGCACTCATTCTTCTGCACCTCACCCCTTAATGAGATGGAATTGTCAAAATATGGTCGTCTCAAAATCTGTTGACACACTATAATTCAGTTGGCACTATTTTATTAGTAATAAATTTCTCAAGCAATAATGCTTATACAATAACATCAATAGTTACACTTATTTAGGACCAAAATATGAGATTATCTATTTTATACACTGACTTCAATAATTAACAGCGTCCTTCCAAATAATAACATATAAGATTTCTTCATAAAATAATAGAAAACTTCTATTTCGTGTTTAAAACATTATAATCACTCTAAATGCATTGCAAAATTCACTGTTCTATTAAAGCTGAATGAAATAGTTATTTGAGATAATGGTGACAGTAAGCAAATTAGCTGATAAGGGGATAAATAATTTATCATTAGATTTCAAAAGACTTTTTGTAACAGATTAAAGTTAAGAATTCTTAAATTTTTCTAAGCTGGACATATTAATTAAAAGAGATAGGCACTGCCTGAAAAACAAATGCTATCAGTTCTCAGAGACCAACAGCATGTAAAAAGAAAGTTTATAGTTGGTCCCCAGTGAGGATACTACTTCATTATCCTAAGAGATATGAAAATAGTAAAAGAAAAGATGACACATTATAAATTAAAGTACTTCTTTATTAATCACATACCATTAGCAAATTTTTGGTTTAATTGTATCCCAATGGCATATTATTTTACATCATTGCATTATTTACATAATTTTTTACGTAACTGTATATAATTGGCAAAAATAATCAATGACTATAAATCTTAGGTAATTAATTGCTGGTATGAGGGTAATTAAAACATTTTTTTTTGTTAGCAAACCAAGCTTGAATTTTGCCATTATTTTCATAAAAACCATGATTCAGGGATACTTCTGAAAATTGCTATGCTTTTATATCTTTTTACCTGGAATCTAACAAACGAAAAAAAAAGTATCTCTAAACTGACAAGAAAACTAAAAAAAAAATTACAATATTTTAAACTGAGTCAAAATATTTTTATCTAATTGTTTGAACATAGTATGGAAAGTTTAGTAACTTTATTCATCTGCTTTCAACAAATCTTTTGAAATAAAAATTAAAAAAAAAAAAATAGAATTTTTGGTAGCAAATAATAAGTTTGATCAAAATTGAAGATTTATATTAATTACATTAACAAAAACATTTCTTAAGAAAATATTCTTTTTAAATAATGTTAAAATCATTATTTAAAATATATATTGTGTTACTTTCAGATAATATATATGAAATAAGATCACTAAGAGCAGATCACGTTTAATAGCTAAAAATTAAATATGTAAGATTTTCTTTATATTCTATATGACTTGCAGATAATATGTATGAAATAAAATCACTAAAAGCATTTCACATTTAATAATTAGAAATTTAAAAAAACAAGATTTTTTTTCTCTTCCAAGAGAAAGCTAAAGCTGTTTCATAAAATTGTTTTCACTCATGAAAACATTTTCATGAAATACATTTTTCACAAATATATGATCAACCTTACAACCTTTATGTAAGTACAAGGTAATATTACATAACTTGAGAATTTAAAACAACAAAATTTTGAATTCAAAGTTTACTGTAAGGATGTGAATTTTATGGAAGCGTTAATTATATCAAGTTCCCTTCAACAGCTTTCAATTTTACAGGGAAAAAAAAAAATAATAACTTGTTTAACTTTTAGACTAGGGAAAATCTCTTATATGTATTTATTACAGTTAAATGATAGAATGCAAATAAAAATTAAATTTTGGCATAAACTAACAAAGCAAAGAATGAAATATAAGGTTGCGAAAAACATTCATAAGTTTTGCAAAATAATGACTACTGTTTACTTGAAAAGCCGACAAATCTTCACATGCCATGTCTAAACTGGGCGCAGCCATTTTGTTTACTGCGGTACAGTATCTAATTATAATTGTAAAATTAAGACAAATTGTTACCAATTAGCCATTTTTATTGTTAATTAAATGAAATTTGAATAATAAAATTTAAATAATTATTTATTTATTCGTATTCTAAATTATCAAAAATTTTTATTATAAGCGGTCCTGTGTTAGGGTTACCGATTGGAATTGATCTGTGGTGAACCCGTTCAATAAATTTTAAATTGGGAAAAGGTAAGTTTGTTATATGATGCTCCATCTTACAAATTCTTTAATACCGTGTAGATTATCATTTGTCGTAAGAGAGTTATAATTATTTGATTTTCGTTCATCAGTGTAGTTATTCTTTTTCATGTTGTACCTATGATAATCAGATGCGTAGGAATTTTTTTCTTATTGTGCATGCTAAATTTTCTTATACTTAAGCTAAGGGTAGTTTAAATGAGTATTTAAAATCTATTGTTTCCGATTTATAAAACTAATTCTAAGGAAAAGTACAAACTTGTTTTAAATTATTTTTGTCACGTGTCGGACATTGTTAGATCCATCTATATTTTTCTACTAATAATTCTAATAAGTAAGAATTTTGGTGATTGTTATGCTTTGTTAAATTTTTATTTTGATGAATACGCATATTTAGGTGTATTTAGTTATTTTTCTTTTATTATTCGGAGTCTTGTTATTGAGGGTATACCTCTTGATATCTTTATTGCAAACCATTTATAGGCAATTTTGTACACATGCGGGCAATCACCGGTTGTTTAATTTATTTATGATAAGTTTCTTGTTTGATTATGTAAAATTTCCATAGAAAAAGTTTTAGTAATTGTTTCTCCGTGTTTGCTGTAAGTTTTTTTTAATTAAATCTCTTACCTTTATGGAGAATATTAAGTTTTTTTATTATGAAATTCTGCTAATTAAAATAACTACGTAATTCATCTAAAACTATCACATTTTCATAGTTATGCGGTTCATAAAATCAAAATTAATGATGGAATTATTTTTAACAAGCAGCTGTTCTTTAAATTTTTTTGTAATAATTCTCAATTATAAATACTGAAAAAGAATTTTTACTACAGTGATTAATATTGTATCATCTGACCTGTTTTTTGTCTAATCATTTACCGTTTTACATTTATTTCTGTTTCTGTAGTCTATATGATCTAACAGGTATTTTTTCAAATCCTAATAAGGTTATGAGTGAAATTTCTGGAAAGTTTGCGTTTTATGATTTAATATAATCAAGCCAAATTAAATACTGCATTAACACATGCACTTCTGTTATTTAAAAATAAATATTCTTAAATATTGGATATATATATATTTGTATAATTATTTACTTGGCATAACTTAAATTTCTTAGGAAAATAAAACTTGATTTTGAAACAGTAAATTTCTACTACTAAGAAAGATAATTGTCTGTATTATAGCACTCTACAGCAGTTTTTTTGAAATTCTTATAAAATTTTTATGTTAAAAATTAAATTGAATTCAAATAGAAAAATTCATTACTAGTAAGTAAAAAAAAAAAAAAAATGTAAAGGAGTTAAAATAATTCTGTTAATTCGATGATATCATGGTCATGAAGTTCAATGTAAATTATCTAATTGAAATTAAATATAACTAGTATTCTCAGTGAATTAGCTGGTCACCATAGGTGAATTAGTTTGAAATATAATTCAAACATCAGGTATAAATTGTCTAGATTTAAAATATTTTGAGGTTATAATGCAAAAAGATTCATGGAACTTAGATTTTTTTTTATATGATTACCTTATGAATATTCTTAAATTAAGAAGATTGGTTCTTTTTTATATTCTATTTTTAAAGCAGTATAATTATTTATGAATCTGTCTAATATTTACTTAAATATTAAATTTTTTTTAATGTATCGGGCTGAATATATTTGTGAATATCATTTTTTAGTTGTCAATGGTATCTTATATATTTTTATTTTAAATTTTATATATATTTCTTTTTAATGCTGTAAACTTATTCAAAATCTACAAACTCATTTAAATTAAATGATGGTAATGTAAAATAAGATAATAAGTAATTGTATAAAAAAATGCCTTTCCTTACATTTATTTTCTTATATTTGTGATGCATTTTGAAAGTATATTTTATAAAATTAGTGTTTCAGATTTAAAGTTCTTTTTTTAAATGGTATAATAATTACCTTTTCATTAAAATTATATTTGAATTGCAACAATATATAATACTAGTATTTCCTTTCAATTCCTTGGAAAAGTTAGCAAAGGGAATGTATATTATTTCTGTTAAATATAGCAATTTTAAAAATCCAGTTTAAGTTAATAACTAATTTAATCTTGACCAACACTGATTCACTAACTTTTGAAATGTCTGCAATTGATAGCTTCTCATTACGTAAACATTGTTATCAGATCAAGTTAAATTCCAAATTCTTTTCTTTTTATATGCTTTTAAATTAAATTGCTTAGTAGCTTAATTATGTTACTATTAAAAATAATTTGATTTGTATATTTATTTTGATTGTATAGAAAATTTTGTTATATATTTAAAAATGGGATTATTTATTCGATTTCTGCTTATATCATACTCGTGTAAAATGAAACATTTATCTTTGTAAATGCTTTTTTTTTTTTTTTTTTACTTTTACAAAAATTTCTTTTTAGCAGAACATTTTCTAAATTGTTAATAGATTAATTTTAATAACATTTCTAAATTGTTAATAAATTATTGTTTTCTTAGTAATATATATTGCTTGAAGAAAGTTATGAACTTCTGCTCAGTTTGTTCTATCATGAATAAAAAGGAATTTTTCTAATAATAAAAATTTGTGATGGAAAATTTTTCTTTGAAAAGAGAAATGTACTTTCACTTAAAAGTATGCTAATATATTATAAAAATGAAATAAAATGTTTTGAATTTTTCAGATCACCATGTCAGCTCATCGTTTCAGGTATAAAAACATTGGCTTAGATGCCCAAGAATTGAGAAGACGTAGGGAAGAAGAAGGTGTGCAATTGCGGAAGCAGAAAAGAGAAAGTGAAGTTAGTTCCCTATGCAGTATTATTTTATTAGAAGAAATTTTTATAATATGTGCATTGTATCTTTAAAGTTGGTGCAGTAATATTTATCTGTGATATTTATTTTTTTTTGCAAATTTTTTTAATCTATGATTGTTATGAGTATTAAAAAAATTTGCGTGTTTAATGGTAAAATATTTAAGTGTAATAAATAATTAGTGATGGTAAATAAAATTATATCAGTTTTTAGAATTAGATATTCTTTTACTCATTTTTTGCAGCAAATATGTTTCTATTGGATTTAAATAATTTTTCAGTTGTGCTCATTTAGTGTTACAAAATATATTAAAGCAATTGAACATCAACTATTTGCTGCAAATTGATTGAAGTAATAAAATTAAGGAATGGAATTTTTTGATTTAATTTTTTAGTTGAATATAATTGAGCTTAATGTTTAAATGAAAGTAATTTTTGAAATTGAGGAAATTATCTTAAGTTAGGTTTATTTTTTTATTTCTATTAATATATTCAAAGCTTAATAATGTATATATTATTACATTTGTTACATTTCTGTCTAATACTAAGTTCTGCATTTAAATTTTTTTTATTTTCTGTACATTATTTTTGACTACCTAATGCATGCACTTCTTAATTATGTAAAAAGTAAAAGAACTTGATCAGATGTCTTTAATAATGAAAGAAAATGAAATTTTAATTATCGATTTAAAGTGCAAATTAGATTCAATGTACTATTTTTACAATGTTGAAAGTAATTGTGTGTTTATATATATATATATATATATATATATATATATATATATATATATATATATATATATATATATATATATATATATATATATATATATATATATATATATATATATATATATATATACAGTGGTGGCCAAAAGTGTGGACATTTTTTGAAAGTTTCATGTTTTTCAACTTTGCGTGCTTGTAGAATATATTAATTTTCACTTAAATACAAATGTTTATATATCAAATTGAAGGTAATTTAATGTAGAATTTAATAACAAAAACAATATTACAATATCTGTATTACAAAAAAAGTTACGCTTATTTTAGTAGAACAAACAAACACAAATCGTTTTGAATAATGACATGTTATGAATATGGTATTAAGCTTTCATAAAAAAATTATATATTTCACTGATAAGGAACATTAGAAATTCTGATGGTTTGTTGTATGTAACCTTATTGCTCATGCATAGTAGAGTGCACCTTTTTATGTTCATTTTAAACATGTGAATACTTCAATTTATGTATTTAGCCATGTTTTGACATTTTATAATATGTAGTAAATGCCTTATTTTCTTTAATCTCGCCCTTTTATCAATGTATTGTAATATGTGCAATACCTCAGAAAGACTACTGCATTATCCAAAGGAAGTGCCTTTTTGGAAGCATCATCCAAAAAGTGCCAGAATTATATAAAAGAGGTCTAAGTTAATAAATTTGTCATATTATATCTGCAAATTTTGTTAATAGAAATATGAAAGTATGTGCATAGATAGATGTAATAAAAATATTTTATTTACATTTAAAAAAATTCTTTATAATTAACTTCTGCAGAAATTTAAGTGCATTCATGTAATTGCCTAATTGAATGAAATTTTGCATATAGAAGTATACCTCTCTGTGCAGCATTAAAAATAACAAGTGCTTGTTCTACTTCTATGAGACAACCTATATAATATTGCATTCCTTAACAGTCAATCTGAAGTTGCATTTTAACAGCAGTTTTGAAATTAGATTGAATATCCACTACCAGGGATCTACATGATGTGTTCCAAACAGCAATATAACTAACACTTAAGAGAAAGGTAACATTGGGAACATGTTCTAACTTTTTATGTCTTTGAAATTGGACTTTTTTCTAAAAAGATAAGATTTATAATACTTCTGTGAGATGGGATTTTTACTTGATATGGCAAATCCACTTCTGAATTCTTAAAATTATGGAATTGGATATTAAATCTTAAATTCTTAAAATATTTAAATCGTGAGAAATAAAGGAAGAATCAAAAGTTTATGCGATTTAAAAGTTAATGTTTGAATGTAATTCATTAGAGAGAGAATTTTAAAACAGAAGATGGAACATGTGTATTGATAATTATGTTTTTCTTCACTAGATTTGGCATTTTTAAAAATCTGTATGAAGAAGAGTAATTGTATTGTTGTTTTATTAACCAGTTATTATTGAAGATTTTTATACTTGCTAAATACTTATTTTTGTTTCATCTGCTATATACTTAATTTAACATTGAAAGAATGACAATTAGGAATGAAATTAGTTAAATGTATTCTAATAGTTAAAATATTTAATTAGCTTTATAAAAGACGAAATCTGAGCAGCCCTAATGAGAATGGTCAGGATGGAGAGGTTTCAAGTTCTATGATACAAGATGACTGCCCTACATCTACAACTCAGGTATTTTAGGATTTATTTATTACTTTGTTCTCAAGAAATACAAACTTATATTCAATAGGCTGAAATTGTACTAAAATTTTTTGTGTTTGTAAATTCTGTGAAATGAAAAATCTTAAGTAAGCATTTGTAACTTTAGTATGTATAATATATATATTGCACACTTTGTATTTCTAAAAATGATGTTTCATTTTCTATTTTAGGATATATTTTTATTAAATTATGTTATTTATTTATGATAAGGAATACTTTTTGTGGTAGATTGGCTTACTTGACATTTAATAACTGTCTAAATTTTGATGTTTAATGAACTCTATCAAACTTTTGAACCTGGTCAAATATTTATGCTAACAAGAATAAATTTTGATAGTATCTTCTGATTGGATTTGGAGGCATCACTTTTCTGGAAGGAATGTATACATATTTTGATATGTTAATAGATCTTAATTATTCAAATTTATATTGCATGACATATGAATAGAATATGTGCCCTTATTCACAATTCACTTGCTTTTTTTTATATGCGCTTTTATAATTTAAAAAATATATAATTTTTTTTAAACTTTATCCCTCTAAAATGTTGCTTCATTTCTATTTCATAATATAATGTTCATTAAGTTATGTTTTTATTTATAAAAAAATATTATTTCTAGTGGCAGATTAGATTAATTCACATCATTTGATAACTTATTAAATTTTGATGCTTATTGAATTCTATCAAGCATTCAATGCTGATCGAAATTTTGAGAGCATACAGATACAGTCCTGATAATCCCAATTCATTTTAGTAGCAAGCTAATGAAACTGGTTCTATACTAATAAAATGGACCCATTAATGCAAATGATAAATGTGTTTTTCCTGGATTTATTTTAGATTATATGAGTGGGTCATGTCATAGTTTTTTTCCTTTTTTATTTTTCAATATGCATCTTTTGAATTATGTTAAAATATTTCAATTAAGATATTTTTGTTAAAATATTTTTATCATAAAGATTATTTTTAGTATAATTTTTTTAATATTTTAATTTCCAAAATGTTAATTTGATTATCATAATACATTAAAGTGTTGATTGAGTAGCCAGAAATGTTAATTTTTTAGAAACATAAGCATTTCATTTAGATATTGGCAATGTTTTTTGATGATTTTAGATTAGTAATGATGTACATGAGAAGAATCTTTCTTATATTTGTCCATGCATTTTAATTGTGATAGAATTAAAAAGTTTTTTTTAAAACTTATTGCAATATTTTTTATAAATGCGCTTAATCATTTTGGAATTACTATCTTTAATTTCTTTTTGACTTCTGAGAAGTTAAATTATATTTACGCCTTTTTAGTTTTAATAATTTTATATTTCAATTGAGTTAAATTTCTAGTTGAATAAATTAAATCTGCCTCTGATATTTTTGAAATAAAAATTTATATTCATAATTAATTTTTCATGACTTTAGACTTCAGATTTCGAATTCTGGAGTTGTCAAAACTAAGTAATTTAATGAGTGAAAAGTAAAACTACTCTCTTTTCTCTGTGTGTATAAAGGTTGAAATTGACTTGCATGATTAAATTAGCATTGAAAAAGTTTTTAAAAATTACTCCATTGATGATGAAAAAGTATGTGGTATATTAAGAAATACAGACATAAGTGAAGCAAAATGCAATTGAAATAATTTTAAGATCGTACTTTTTAATTATGTTGTTTATTGAAAAAACTTGGATATTTCTATCATGTAAAATGAAAATTAACAAGGTAACTGAAAATTCTTCTTATTTGGAGATATGATAATTATGTAAAATAAGATAAATTATATTTTATTAATGCACTAAATAATAAAATCGTGATACATCAAGAAATATTGCTTTATTTTGAACTACATATCTCAATGATGAAGTTTGGTTATTGACCAGCCCTAGTTTTGATTTCAGTTAATGGAGAAATAACTATTATAAAAATTTTTATTTGCATCATGTTTATATATATATATATATATATATATATATATATATATATATATATATAAACAGCATCTGAGATAAAATAAGTTTACCTATTCTGTTTAAAAGAGAGAGTGAAAGAAATTATTATGGTTTGATGGTCAGGATGACATTATTGCACTATCATTTAACATCGGTGGCAAATTTAGTTTATCATTTAGCAGCAAATATTAATAATTTGCATAATAAGTAACTGAAAATAGACTAGGATAACAACTGACAAAGTAGAAGGTTTAACAGTAATTCGTGAATAATCTTTATTTTCTTTTTAATAATAGATCGCATATAATCAATTATGTTGTAACATTGTTAATTTCCAAGATTCTATGGTATTTCTGGAAAAATTTTGACACTCACAATTAAAAAAAAATTTTTGCATTTTTTTTGTATGCTTGTTAAAAACAAAAAGCATTAGAAATTCATTTTTAAGGGATTCTTCAAAGACATATGTAAGTCCGAGAAGATACCATGATAGCAATTAAAAGTTTAAGTGTGAATGCAAATTTCCATATTTTTGAGTGAATAGAGAGTAATTTCAATTTTTTGTTTACTAGTTTGATACACAAATTTCTTCTAAGTCACAGAAATTGAGTTCACTGCTTTGAGCAAATGAGATTATAATGAGTTCTTGCTTTCAATGATTATTCTTTTTCAGAATGTGATCAGTAACCTGCCTGGGATGTGTTAAGTCACAAAATATATTTAACCTGAAAACGAATGCTTTCTTGATAACTTGTATCCCGATATAGTTTTAATATTTAATGTAGTATAAATCAATAAAGTTTTGATTTGACTCCTTTTTTTAAAAAAAAAAAATTAGTGGGCATGCTAAGACTGTAATATCAGCTACTAAGTATAGATAAATCTGGGACATTCTTTTTTTATTTTTTTTTTATTACAATAGGCATCCACAATTTCATTTTCATTGTAGGATGCTAATCTGTTTTTAATTGCAAATTTTCCCATTTAAATTTTTTTGATAGAACTCTGCTATTATTCTTTGACAGTTATGCAATGTTATATACAAACAACATAGTATAATTTAAAGGTATTTTATTTTTGTTGCAGGTTGGCATTACTCCTGAAATTGTTGCAGCATTATATACAGATGATGTCCAACAACAGCTTTATGCTACACAAACATTTAGAAGATTACTTTCACAAGGTAATTTTAAGGATTTCTTAAAAAAAAAAAAAAAATTTTTTTTATGCATTCTCTTTACTTTTCCTTTAAATTATTTGATCAAAATTTTGAATGCATGAAATTAGCTAAAAGAAACCTGGTGAATTAAAAAAAAAAAAAAAAAAAATAACTGGAGGTGTCTGAAATGTAAATGTTAAGACTATATTTCTTTCATATTGATTTCGTTTGTGACTCAATATATAATATTTGTTTTAATAAATGCTTTTTTTCTTTTAAATTTTCAAAAATAACAATTTATTTAAATGCTGAGTTAATTTTTGTTATACTAAATTCATTTTTTAAAGAAATTTAAATTGGCACTATATGTCAAAACTTCGATTTATTAAAAATAAGTTTAATATTACATTATATCATTTTAACATCAGTTTCATCTTGTATTTTGTATATATTTATTTAAAAAAAATCTTATTACATTCATACATTTAAAATATAATAATTAAACAAAACTTCAGTTCATACATCTGACATCACACCAGATTGAGTAACACATCAGATTTTTAATCTCCTGATTTTGTTGGTTACATATTTCTTGTTAGTCTGCTTGAAAGTATCACCACAGAGCAGGATGCATAAGAGAATAGTTCCCTGTTACAAGCGTTGGAGTATCCATGTCTACACTAAAGAATAATTGGAAGATTTTTCTGAGTAGTTTCTAAGTCCATGCAGGGGCAGGGGCCTTGAAATTTGAATCATGTCCTATGTTAGTTCTTCAGTGTGATAGTTCATGCATTGTTATTATTTTTTGTTTGTAAATATAAACATTGTTTTAATATACTATTATTTCGAGTGATGTTAAATTGCTGCTTCCTTTCCTTTCTTTTTTCGTCATTAAAACTATGGAGTATTGTTACTCCATTATAATTAACACATAAAGGCTGTTTGCATATTTCCTCTTATGTTACATATGGGTACAGGAAAAATGCAGGGATTTTTTTTTTCAGATTTGAGTGGCAACCATGTGAAAATAAAGAGCAAATTATATCAGGCTACTGTTCAGCAACAGATTGTAAAACCCTCAGCGTTTTTGCGCCTGCGTTAGGATGGGTTTAATTTGTCAAAATAGGGGTGAAAGGAAAGATGAAAGGAGGATATGTTTACATTTATTAGTATCTAATAGGGGAAATCCAAGGTCAAAGGGAATACCAGAAATGCAATTATCATTCCGCATCTCATCTCTTAATGAGATGGAGTCATTGAAATGTGGTCTTCGCGGAATCCGTTGACAAACAGTATTTTAATATCAATTTTGTCTTGTTGTATCTTATTGAATTTTCTTTATAAAAAAAAAGTTGCCATACGCATATTTTAAAAATATAATGACTAAACAAAACTTCAGTTAGTATATTCAAGCTCATTGCTTCAGACTGAGTTGGACATCAAATATCCAGTCTTTCAAAATCCGTGGTTACAAAATTTTTTTAATAGTATTTTGCATCTTTAGTAATTCAGTGTGATTTTATTGGTTTATATATCTGTATGTATTTATTGATTTAGAGCCGAACCCTCCAATTGATGATGTTATACAGACTGGAATTGTTCCCAAATTTGTTGAATTTTTACAGCGTGATGACAATTCAACACTTCAGGTACTAAGTTTTGCTTAGTTTGTTATGGATTTACAGTTATAAAAAAAATGTGAAGTTCATTTTTATGTTTGTTGATTTTATGTAAATTTCAATTTATGTAGTTTCAATTTTTTTATATTCTGATTGAGCAGTTATATGTAACTATATGACTATTTTATAAATGTAGCAATAGATATGCATAATTTGTCTTGTGTGTTCTTAAAAATGCAGGCTAATTTATATTTAAGTTTATTTTCTCCTTATATAATCCTTCCCACCTGGTCAGCACATATGTATTTTCAGATTTATTTGATAAATTGGAAGTTTTGTGAATGCACTTATTTTAAAATGTATTTTTTTTTTCTACTTTTAATAGTTTGAAGCAGCTTGGGCCTTAACTAATATTGCATCTGGTACCTCGTTACAAACAAAAATTGTCATTGAAGCTGATGCAGTGCCAATTTTTATTCGTTTACTTGATTCTGAATATGAAGATGTTCAGGAACAGGTAATATAATATTTCTGCATTTTTTAAAAAAATTATTATTATTTTAAATACTGACTTGTTTCTTCTCAGATTTAAAGCACTGTCTGCTATTGTAAAAGGAATTAATATAAAGGATGATATTGTTTTATACAGAATGTTCCAAATAGTGGTACAGACATTTATTTCTTAAAGTAGTAAATTTAAGTATATTCTTCCAATTACTCCAATATTCCAATTTCATTAAATAAAGTATGTGATTGTTTGAGTATATTTTGAATTCTGTGGAATCTATTAATAAAAAGTTAAAAGAAAAATCTATGTGCACAAAAGAGTTTCACTTTTCTATCCACAAAATTCACAAAAATATTAAAAGGCAAATTTATTAACTTAGTCAAGTTTTTTCTTGCTTCTGTCAAGTAATTTGAATAGACTTTTATAGTGCATTTCTGGAATAATACATACATCATCATAAGTCATAAGAAAGGATTCATCATCATAAGAAAGGATTTAAATTTTTAGAGATTGGGAAATTTCCTGAGAAATTTTGGGAAACCAGTGTCTAGAAATTATAGCTACTGGTAAGCAGAGAGCAGTTAAAATGAGGAGGGGAAAAATAAATAAATAATATTATATGTGGAAAAGAGTACATTTCTAACAATGAGTCTGAATTATATAAATCAGACACTGATTTTCTTGTCAGTTACCAAAATTATTCAACCATTATTTACATTCTATTTAAAACTGCCCACTTTTACTATTTTTATTATGTAAATTAGCTGTTTGAAAAATTTTACGTTACAAAAATTGATGGTCTTGAACAAGTAAAAACTGCAAATAGTATTTTTGATTTTTCAAATTTATAGATTCATATGCCAATACCATAAAAGTCAGTACTGAATTCTTTGTGAATGAAATCCTGAAAAGATTATGTAAACAGCTGAACAGATTGGAAACGTGAGCCAGGGCTTAATATATGCTTGTTTCATTCATAAAGTTTTAGATAAGTTGTGTCTAAAATATATATACTAGAAGTATTATATCTGAGGAGAATATTCAAGCAAGCCTTGTTAGAACAAGGTGAAAGCTACTTTTGTTTTTGTGGCTTGCAAGTTTTTACAAAAAAAAAAAGAAAGAAAAAAAAGAATCAATTTTAATAAATTGGACAACTTTTTGAATGATGCAAATTCAGTAGAATTTTAAGAGTAAAAATTATCCAAAAATTAAATTGACAAATTTTTATCAAAATATTGAAAAAGTCATAAGTCTTATTAGAAATTGTGGGAAATAATTAAAATTCTGATGACACAATTTCATGCACAGACTAGTTGAAAGGAAACTTCTCTTAGATAAAAAAATATTGAGGTTGAAAGACATAAGGAAAAAAAAAAGACATGTATGGCAAGATATTTGGATTCAACTGAATGGAAAGAAATATGGTGGAGTAGAGAATTTTTAAATCACAAAATAGCTTTTACATGCTGTCAAATGCCATTCTAAATATGTAAAAAAAAAAAAAAAAATATTATAATCTTAAAATAGTGAAATGCATTGCAGAAAAGGAAAAAATATTGCAGATAAACTAAATGATTTAAAATGGAAAAAGGATGAAAGAAGAAGAAACAATTTTTATGTTGAAGAAATCTACAAACAAACTAGTTGAAAAGTAGAAGATAATAAATTTTCAATTCATAGTGGAATCGGATAGTTTTAGGAATAGAAGCCTTAACAGAGTAATTTAAAATATTTTGATGGCACACTTTTTTACACTTCATTTCTTTCAGTGTAAATAAAGAGTTCTTAATTTGAAATTTGCCTCTAGCATATTCTCTTTTAAGTTTAGTCAAAAATAAGGTTTAAAAATTGTTATGGAATTTACATTTTTTAAAGAATTTGGTTTCAATTAAAGTGTGAATGTGGTAGTAAAGTCAGCACTCTTTTGTAGTTAATGTCAAATTGATATTTAATAGCTTGCTGTGTGGTGATAAGGATATTTCCACAGTGATTATGAAACCAACTTAAATTAAATTTTTGCTATAAATAAAATTGAGCTATAAATTTTTGTTTATTAACTGAGTGTAACAAATCTGCCTAGAGCTCTTCCTTTTAGCATTTATAAACAGTAATCAAGGAGTCATGTATTTCAACATTAATAATGAAAATATTTAATTTACATTGATTATTTGTGTTTTTTTATTTATAAAGTGTGTCATTTTATAGACCTTGAATTTTCTAAGAAAGTTCCTTGAAAGGCTCTTACTCTTGAATTACTCTTAGCTTTTAAGCTGCTCTTATTGAAGCCCTTCAATAAGAGTATGAACCATGGTGTACAAAACCTATTCAAAATAAAAATAAAAAATTCATATCTCTATAAAGTTGAATTCTTTGAACAATATTTACATATATGTGTGGCTACTTGCAATTATGATTACATATACTATAATTCACCAGAGTTTAAAAATGTTCTTTGTTGGCGAAATGCATAATTTTTTTCAGGAAAACTTACATATTCTGCAAGTAATTGCAAATGAATTTTTGCCCCTTTTTGAGAATTATTCTACTTCTCTGAGGGTACCCTAAATATTCAATTTCCCATGTTTATCTTCTTTGTTAAGTAAAAGTCAAAATTGCCAACCAATCAACCAACAGTATTGCCAACCAATGACCAAGTCATGAACATTGAATGATGCAATATTAGACCATGACAGTTTTTATGTTTTGAAGATTTTTTTAAATTCTAGAATAAATATTTCCATCTTAATTTAAGACAAAGCTTTCTAAATTTAGAAATAAGCATATCTCTGTACATTTTGTAGAACTGTGAAATTTGTGCATTTGTGAGACATTTTATTAGTATTTTTGTACTATGAGAACCATATAAAAATTTAAATTTTTAAAACTTGTTGTCAATTTTTTTAGAAATCAAAACATTTTCATACAATTGCCCACATTATTTAATGAAAGTTTGTAACTGAAATTATATGTCTTGAGTCAGTATTGAGGGAAATAAATAGCTATTTCACTTTTCTGGGACAGCTCTATCTATATGTATTTATGTTTTCTGGGTCAGACAAATTAAAATGACAGCAAAGTTAATACTAGCTAATTTTACTAAGTTCAAGTTTTGAAACTAACCATCTAAAAAGCCACTTCAAAATTTTCTTTTTGATGTAATAAAATTATTTAATGACTTTTAGGCTTGTTATTATGATTATTTTACCACATAGTATCTGGTAAAATGGTTGCAAATGGGGAAAAAATGAAATGACTCATAAAATTCTCATACCAAAAAGATCAATTGAAAAATAAATATTAAAAATTAGATACTGTGTTAAACTTCTAATAGAATTTTAAATCGAATAAAAATCGTTTAAAGGGCAGTGCCTTTTGTCAAATATTAATTCATACAATATATGGATTCTTTATTTAGTTTGAAGCTCATCTAATTCATTTCAATTAGACAAAGTTTTAATAAGATATTTTACTACAAATCTGTTTTCTATTGGCAAAATTTGACCATCAAAGTTTTAATTGGCTTTTTGTTGTAGTGTTTCTTTAGTACTCAGTGAGATGTTTTTTGCAGAAAGTGGTATTATGGTTCTTTTATTATGAAATCTTTCTTTGACTTCTGAATTGCATTTTCTTTATATAATTTTGGAAGAGTTGTATGCTTTGTTCATTTTGTAAGCATGCAATTATCACGTCTTCTCTTATTGTCTCATTTGTTGCTTTTGATATGTTTTCTGTTTTCTTTTGAATTCTTCAAAACAATTTTTATTTTATTAGATGGGCGAGGCAACAATGTCAAGTCGGTAACTAATTTTAATTATTTCATTAGAGATAAACTAGTGGTTTCCTTTGTAATTACATGAAAGTCATTGATTTCTTTTGAAATTAAAGAAGTTTCTACTTCTTCCTTTGAAGCTGAAGGAAGTTCAACTTGCCTCATTTATGCCTTGTAGGCCAAACAGATCTAACAACATATAAAGGATTTCGAATTATGTTGTGAGAATTTCGGAGCTTGCTACTTCAAATGGGGGAAAAAATGGAGACATTCAATAATTGACTTCCTCAAAGTCGCTTCTTCTTTGCCCATCGTAAATCAACTGGAAATCTTTTTATATAAATCTTTTGGATTGTTTACCTAACACCAATGAACCAAAGTACAAAGACCAAATTATGTCTTCATCCACATTCATTAATTGCATATAATCTACCAAGTCACCATCTTTTTGTGCATGTTTCTTATAAATGCATCCTTATAAAATATAGAATAGCAGCTTGTATTTTTATCATCTGTCCATCAAAGTTCAGAATTGAAGTTTGTCCTAAAATAGCCCTCATGTTGCTGTAAAATAAGATGTAAATATAATTAAACTGCAGATAATAAAAGGTCTTATCTCAGGAGAAAAGGAACCTAAAATATTAAGCATTGTTTTGAAATATGAAGCTGGTCCCACTGTAATCATTTTATACTACTTTACTTAAATTATTCTAAAATAAAAAATATAACGAATAAAACTTACATAAAATAGAATTATGTGCCATAATAATAAGAATAGATTATTTTATCACATTTGAATTTTCCATTGATTGAAGTTAACTTCAAGGTACCTTAGACAGACAGACACAAAAATCGGATAAAAATTTTTTATAAATATAACAAAATTATATAAAATATGTTAGCTAAAATAATATTGCTTAAAAATCATCAGGCTAATAAAGCAGAAATTGAATATTGCTATCTGTTTTTTGTAGATTTTTCATTTACAACAATAATTACTATTTAATTTACTTCGCATGAACTATAATTGACCTACACAGACAAAATTGTGATTTGATTGTTTTTATAATCATGTCAATCATTCTTTTCTAATAATACTTATTAAGAAAACTTCTAATTTAAATATTTCATTAAATATCTTCAAATTTCTTGCATATTAATGTTGTTGGAAGAACATTCAATAGACAAACTTTTTATGGCATGTAATATAATAATGGTGGTTGTAATTAAAATAGAGCTAGAGTTTTAAATATTTACTTATAAATGCTATGCACCAAAACTTATCAAGTAATTGTAAGGTTCATGTAATTTGCAATACAGTTTTTAATGTATGCTTTTCGGAATTATGTTGGATTTATTTTGTTTTTTAATTGAATTCAGTAGAAAATATTTTATATAGAGAATTGACAAATTTTCTTAGTTGTTATTAAACATATTTCTATTTCATTATTGTGCAAATATATGCGTATATTATACTATTTAAGGAGAAAACAGCTAAACTCTGAATAAAAAAGTGTTCAAAGGATATTGTTTCTTCAAATTAAATCTTTACTTTAGTTATGATAAAAACTTGCGTAATTTCTATCGTAGGAACAATGCTAGAAAAGTTTAGTTAATTATAAAATCTATCTCTTGAAAAAACCAATTCAAATTTCCTTTTCACACATGGAGAACATTAAAAAAAAAGATTCTTATGAGAAATAGAAGATTGTTGACAAGGATAAATTTTCTTTCGATTTAAAATAATTAAAAATTACTCTATATTATACACAATTGCTACATTCATGTAAAAACAGAACAAAAAACATTAGTATTTTAAGACCAATTTTTTAGTTATGGCAGTGTGTGGTAAAGTTTTAAAACTTAAATTATGTATCGTATGTATGATTCAGTGATGTAACATTTTGTGATTAGTAATGAATTTCCAAGGCATCTTTGTTATTATTTTTTTAAATATGCGAGAAATATTCTTTCTTCACTAGACTCTAAAAAAATAAAAGGGTGGGGACATTTTTAGTAACATTAAAAAATAAGCTATGAGTTGAAGTTTTCCAACTTAGGTCCTTAAATTTTTCTAGTAATTGTGCATGAACTTTGTTTGCTATTCTTCAGTACAATGTATAATTTAAATTTGATATTATTGATACTAGACAAATTCACTTGATAAAGCTTTAAAACTTTTTTTTACAGGCTGTTTGGGCTTTGGGTAATATAGCTGGTGATAGTCCAGAATGTAGAGATTATGTTTTACAACAAGGCATTTTACTACCTCTATTACAGTAAGTTTAATTCTATAACTGAATATTTATTTTTAATTGGTATATTTATTTATGTTGTAGTTCATTTTTTACTGCAATTTAAAATCCATATTTCTATGTAAATAAATTCACATAAATGCTCCTTTTTTTCTAGTTACTTTTTAAAAGTACTTTTACAGATTGCTTTGTAGCAAAGCATTATTTATACACTGATGTGACAATAATCAAGGGATAGCAATATGCAAATAACAGTTAGTAGTAGTACACAACAGTAGGGATCTTATTTTTATAAAATCAATCTTATTTTAGTAAAATCAACATTCAATAAGGCAGAGAGTTTGTTTCTGAGAATAGAGATCATGTTAAACCAATAAAGTAACCAATCTATAGTAAGGAAATATTTTGAAAGCGAAATAGTTTCAGAATCGCAACTAAAAATTATTCCTTATTCAAACAAAAACCAAAAAAGGAACAAGAAAAACTTCATAGTATTTAGAGAGGACAAATGCAGCTCCTTCTAAAACACAGATGAATTGAGGCAAAAGTAATCAAATCAAGTTAATAGGAAAAATCAAATTAAACCAAATAAAAAATGAATCCCGCCTGAAGACTTTTTCAAGGGTCATTCTCAGGCAGGGATTCAAAAAAGGGATTTTTCTGTGAAGGAATACAGAAACAGACAAGATAGTCTAATAGTGGATAAGATAATTTAAGTTAGACAAGATGGTTTAGTACAGACAAGATAGTCTAATAATGATTCCTCATGACCCGAAAATCCCCTGAAGTTAGGCCCAAGATATATATGATTTTAACAGAAAGGAAAATACCAAGATAACAAATTAGAAAATATCCTCTAGTAAGTAAAAAATAACAATATTTACAAAAATACCATATAATAACACTCAAACCAGTAATAAAAACTAAAGAAAATTAAAATAAGCATGTAAGCAGTTAATGCATGGGGCAATGTTAAATAAAATTAAGATCTGTTAACCCACAAAAAAACTTTTTGGCAGTCTGCTGACTGGGAACATTTCTTAAAACAATTTGAAAACTCCCTGCAAAAGTTATTATTTGTATAACACATAACACACTTCAAAGACCCTTTCAGTTGTGCATTTGAGTGTTCAGAAGGCACAATATAAGTATAAATTCGGTATAATACTCTCTCAACTGTCTGGTCATTTGAAGACCCTTTGATAGTTTTGGAGATTCTACTTCACCCCCCGACTATTACCCTTCCTCATGCTAAATAAGGAGAAAAGATTAGTGATTCATGTAATGTAATTCTCATAGCAAAACCAATATGCATTAACTGCTTACATGCCGATTTTAATTTTTATCATTTAGTGTTTAACAAAATAGTCAACAATGAATTAAATGAATGTGTAAATCCATTTGCAAATGAAATAAATGGATTTACATATTCAATCGAGGAAACGAAAAAAAGGACGAGAAGGTTGGAATTAGTTATGTAGTTTCAATTTTTGTAGCCTATTCTGCAGCTGAAATTGTTTTATATTTTATTATTATTCGATTGGGAAAGTGGAATTAAAGACATGCTTTTTAAATTTTATCTTAATGGAATGTCTGTCAGTAAATTATTTTTTTACTTTAAACTGGAGATTTTTTTTTTTAAATTATTAAAAAATGAAATTAAAAAAATATTTTTGACATTGTTAATGAATGCGAGTAAATGCTGTCTGCCTTTTATTAATTCATTAAATTATTCTTTTTATTTTAGTATCTAATATGTTTCTATTACAATGTTTATATTATTTATAAATATATTTCTATGCCTAAAAGTTTTAGAGATTGGGAAACCACCATTGCACTTTTTCTGAATTGATTCCTTAGAGATAGCAGGTCCTAATAAAACAGCAATCAAAATGTAGAACAAATTGGTACTATATGTTGAAATGATGAATTTTCTATACTAAATTTAAATAAAGTCATTTTGTTTTAAAATATAGCAAAGATCCTATCCTGCCTGTTAAACTGAAATTTTCCTTATCTTTGAAAAAAAAATTATCCAATTACTTGTAACGTTGTATTAGAAATATTTTCTATAATTAAGTATATAGTTGATGAAGATTTTCCACTTTTGCTATTCTTGTCACAAAATATGAAAAAGATCTCCACTGGCTGTTTATCTGTAGTGCTATGAAAATATTTTTAAAGATATAGCAACTGTAAATAGCATTTCTAAATTTGATTTCACAAACAAAGATCTGTACTCTGATAGCAGCAAAGTTAATGAAAATCTTTAAGATTGAATTTACTAATAGGGGAGGGAACTATGGGGGGAATGGAAAATTTGAAACTTGTATGCCAGGGCATTTGTAGAGTTTTGGATCTGTCCTCTTACAATGGTATGCTTGCCTGGAGAATAAATTTGGATCTGGAGATTTGGATCAAAATATTTAATAGGACAAAAATATTAGTGGAAATTGTGAATTATAGAATTAAGATTCTTTTGATGACTAACCTTGGTTGAAATAAGATTTTCATTAAATAAATTTTTAAAAAAATTGGGGTTGAAAATCTTAAAAAAAAAAAAAAAAAAAGTATATGTTGTGGTTTTGAATGATTGGGGGGGGGGATAATTGGGTTTTTGTTGAAATCATAAAATTATATAAAAATTACAAATATATCAGAAATATGGACTAATTGAATATGGATCACTAAAACATTAAAAAAAAAAAAAAAAAAACTGTGAGAATTGAAAAGACAGTTTTTAAGTGCAGAAGTTGTAAAAAATTTAGTTGAAAACAGTGCATAGCACAGGTATGGCAAACTTGTGGTACGTGTGCCATCAATGACAATATTTTGACATAGTATATTTATTTTTAACAAAATATATTTATTTTTTTCCTTAGATTACTAAGCAAAGCCACAAGAATGTCAATGACTAGAAATGCTGTTTGGGCTCTGTCTAACTTATGCCGTGGTAAAAATCCTCCTCCCAAATTTGAACAGGTCAGTAAAGTATTGTAAACAATATTTCTAAAATAAATTTTCATGTAAACATTTTGAAAAAATTGAATTAATGTTTCTGTGAAAGAATGAAAATTTTTATATTTGAGAAATAGAACTTAGATTTTTTTTTAAAATTAAAAAAAAAACTTCCATTTAACTTATGAGATTATAATGAAATAGCAGATGTTGCCACAGGGGTTTTTATAAAATATTCCTATTAAATCTTTATAAATAAAGTTTGTAGTCTGAACATGCAATATTTTTTTATTTGAATACATTTAGCTTAAATGATTAATTTTTT
Source organism: Argiope bruennichi (assembly GCF_947563725.1). NCBI lineage: Eukaryota > Metazoa > Arthropoda > Arachnida > Araneae > Araneidae > Argiope > Argiope bruennichi. The sequence goes on along the minus strand of NC_079157.1, from coordinate 110,420,517 downwards.
TTCAATCTTTTCCATCTATTTAAATTGATTGATAAAACTGTTTTTGTAACAATTATACTTTCCCCTTCTTTAGATATCACCTTGTTTGCCAGTTTTAGCACGCCTACTTTTTCACTGTGATGCTGATGTCCTTGCTGATGCCTGTTGGGCTTTATCCTATATTTCAGATGGTCCGAATGATAAAATTCAAGCTGTGATCGATGCTGGTGTTTGCCGTCGTTTGGTGGAATTGTTAATGTGAGTATCTGTTTGAAAATTTTGGTTTGAAAGGAATTAAAAAAAAAAAGATATTTTTGATAGGAGTGTGGTTGCTGTTGACTTGGAATTGCTGATTTTAAAGCATATATTGGTTCTGGATTTATTTGAGTGTAATTTGAGAATATTGCCATGTCATATATATGTGATGCATGTTTGAGAAAGGACTGGCAACAGTATATTAGGGTGTCCCTTAAGTTTCTTCCGCACTATACTAAGAATGAACTCAATTATGTTTATATAAACATTTAAATTTATTTATTAGTTGTCGTTGTCTAAAGCATCAGTTTCAGTTCTAAAACTATTAAAGTTAGCACAATCTCTTAAAATTTTCTATAATGCTCAATATGGATAGTCAAGGGAAGCGTTGCAACATGTTATATTCATTGCTTTAAAATAATTATAATAGTGTGAAGGATATTATTGCTGCTGAGATTTGTACTGTTTATCTGAGTGTTGCTATGATCATTTGTAGTTGGTTTAAGAAATTAGAAATGGCACTTTATTTTTAACTTGAAGCTTGAAGATTACAATGACCATCCAGTAACAGTGTATGCATATTTTATAAATGGACTGTTTTCTAAAAATTGCAAGATATTGGCTGCCATTGACTCCCTTGGATCATAATAATCTGATCTGGATAGGATATTTCAATAGATGTGAAGTTTTGGATCTGCACCTATTGATGAAGATCAGTCTTATAAGTCTCTTCATGTGATTTGCTTCTGCAGTAGCACGAGATAAATCCCTTCTTAAAGAGGCTTGTCATTGGAGAGGAGTCTTAAGTTTTGTATTAAAATGTGTTTCAAAAATGTACTTGATCTAAGAACAATTGACCTTCAATTGCCACAAAGCCTGGACTTCACCTATTAAGCTCTTTTGACCATTTGTTGGAGCTGGAAAAATGTAGTCTATTACAAGCTCCTTCCTCAAGGTGAAACAATCGGTTAGTGATGAAAGGATTAATAATTTAATTTTTTTACTTCTTTAGATCTCTGGATTTATATAATAGAATCTTCCAAGTAAGTAATTGTGAGTGGATCTTTTAAGTGTCCAATGCCCCCCAGGGGCTCACCTTCTTTAGGTGGGTACAGATGTCCCAATCCCGAGGTTCCCAGGGATCATTACTCTATTAAGTTTTCTCTTCCTACTCTTCCCTGCCCCTTCTCTCATCTTTATCCTCTTCTCTCTTTAAGTTTACTCCCCCTGCCCCTTCTCTTTGCTGCATCCTTCTATCCTTTGACAGCAAGCAAGGGAGCTCTCAATGAGAAGTTGTCGCTACTCTGTTTGCTTCTCATGAACAGCCAAAAACCCCACGTGTTTGCTGTGTATGGTGACCTGTAAGACGGGTGGTACATTGCAGTCCCTGATGTATCCATCAGCCAGTTTCTCAGACATTTGACTGGGCTGCTTAAGGGGTCACTCTTGGGCTTGGCATTAAGGGTGGGCACTGTCTCCAGGGGTGACTCCCAGCCTTTAGGTTCAGACTAGCATCGTGGCGAGTGCTGAGGTTGGCAGTCACCAAATCCGGTAACTACCATCTCTTGTTGGGCTTGGGCTCAAATGTCACATGGCTCATAATGTTAATACTGATTGTAATGCTTATTTAAAAAAAATTTTATTATTGCATCTGAACAAGGTTCATACAAAACAGTATTGCCACTCTTGATATTTTAAGTAATTGTTGAAATTGTAGGTGAAGCAAAAACTATAAAAAAATTCAACAATGGAATCTGTTAATTGAAATAAGACAAACAGCAATCTCAAAACATAATGAAATTGGAGAAATATCCATCACTGTTATTGCACACTGTTTACTTAATCAAACCAAGATAGAAATCTTGGACAAAGAGTTCCAGAGAGACCTTGAAGCAGACATTTTGGAAAACTTACAACAACAGAATGTAATTGACGTTCGAAGGATAACTATCAAGAAAATAACCAAAAGATTTCTACCAAACATCTGATTTTAACTTTTAATGCACCGGTCTTGCCAAAATCTGTGCAAATAACCTATAGAATCTTTCCAGTTAAACCATGTATTCCAAATTCACTCTGTTGCTTCAAATGCCAGAAATTTGGACACACAATAACTGCTTGCAAAGATACCAGAGAAATTTGTGCCTGATGCTCTCTCCCAGATCATAAAAGCGATAACTGTTCTCCTCCAATGCCAAAATGTTCAAACTGCTACAGCAAACATCCATCTTATTTCAGATCATGTCTAAGATTTTAAATAGAAAAAGAAATGCAAACAATAAAAATTATTAAAAAATGTCTCTTTTTCCGAAGTTAGAAAAATTGTAATGGATAGAATGCCCAAACCTGGTCTGTCTTTCTCGGAAGCCCTAACAACCAATCGTCACAAACTAATTGGGAAAATCCTCAAACTAATACAGACACTCCCCTAGTGAACATACCAATCAAAACTGCTAATAATGATATAATAACCATAAAATGAAGTAACTGGCTAGCTCTTCTCAAAATAAATAATAAAAAAAAAGCATGGGAGAAAGCTCCATCATCTTCTCCCACTTGTCAGACCATTTCAAACCAGCCTGTTACGCCAATACATCAATGACCTTCTACCTCGGTTAACAATAGTGACCCTCAAAATAGTGCAATAGTACCAATTATATCAATCTTGAAACTACTTTATCAAATATAGAAATAATGCTACTAAATATTTCATCGATTCCAAAAACATCGTCATTCTTGGAGAATGATTCAACTGTGAAATCTCATGTCAAAAACGTTCGTGATTCTAGAAAGCATGAAAAAGATAGTGATCTGGCACCAAAATGTAAAGAAAAATACACAGCTAAATGTGTGCAGGCACTTGTCGCAAAGAGGACAAGATATTTCTAGTCCTTCTTGAAGTGGGCCTCTGACCAGACAAGACTTTAAAAAAATTCTTCTTGATAAAACAAATGGAAAGCTAACAGTGTCGACGATGATATTGACACCCTGCTTAAAGTCTATCCATCTGATGATATGTCGGATATAGATTGGATACCTTGGATACAGATTTACCTTCAATAGCAGCGTTGAAGATAAATCTGTATCTAGGATGCATAACGTCATGAGAAGTGCTTAAATTTGAAAACTATTTTTAAGCACCTTAAAAGTGCTTAATTTTGAGAAAAGGTCCTTAAAAAGTGCTTAATTTTCTCATGAAGAATGATGAAAACTTTTCATTTTGTCTTAATCATAGTCGTAAAGGCTTGTTTAGTGGATGTATCAAAAAAGAAAACTCGCAAAAGGGAAAAAAAATCGGAGAAGATATTTAGGGGTTCCAGCAAATATTTAGATAACTCTTAATGATTCTTTTTCTTTTCTTCAGTAATGTGCATTGCCATTTATTAAAATACTAGAATAGTTTTCCGGAAAGGGCAGTAGGAAATATGTACTGTGTCATGCTTGTTGCAATTCAGAAAACGTTCGAACTTTAATTTAGATGTTGAAGAATTTATTTAAGTCATGCTTGATAAGTAAGTATTTAAACTTTAATGTGTTCTTAAAGAAGAATATGCAAATTGATCTGATTAGCATAAAATAAGAAAACTGAAAGATGAATTTAGTTTGCTAAAAAGATATATAGAACATGGGAGAAGCTGCTCTGAAAACGCATATGTATTCGACTATCATTCTTTCCTCATTTGTTTAAAAAGTGATTAAAAGTATATAATTTTTGCAGCAGTTTTACACTGCACACCCTGATATCTTCCTAGTTTGTTTTTTTAGGGTAGTTTTCCTTTCTTTTCCTCCGGTGCTTATTTTCATGGCCATTCTTGTTTCCTGGTTTCCTAAATAAATTTTCAGAACTTAAAGATCTCATTAACAAACACAATCCCCACCTGTATTACACTCTCAAGAAACATACTTCAAGACTGATAAACACTATATCTGACATTACAAAATTTTCTCCAAACATGATATTCATAATCGAGCTTCAGGTGGTGTTGCTATCCTTGCAGCTGACCACATTCCTTCTATGAACATCTTTCTTCCCCTTTCCACCTGAACACAAATCTTCAAGCTGTTGCTATTCAAATCCAGATGCATTCTTTGATTACTCTCTGCAGCCTTTATTTGTCTCCAAATGAATGTTATTCAATATGACTTTAATCTTATTTCACAGCTACCGTCTTCATTTATAATTTTGGGCGGCCTCAATAGTCATAGTCCTTTTTGGAGTAGTCCTGATTCCAATCCCCCGTGGTTTGCAAATCGAGCAACTCCTTACAGACCACAATTTATGCCATATGAAAAGACTTTTTCATTTACCTACAAGAACTTTTTATTCAGTTGATTTAGCAGTTTGTTCTCCAGCACTTTTGCTATTCTTTAATTTAACAGTTGTTAATGACTTATATAATAGTGACCATTTCCTTCTGATCGTCTCGGGCAATAGATATAACCCAAACATTCATTCCGATCCATTCAAATACATCCTAAATGCAGCAAATTGGCAAAACTTCACCATTTTAGCTAATATTCAACCCAATATAATCCAATACTCCATCATAAATGATGCACTAAATTACATAGTTGATGTTATAGCTGAGGCAGCAAATAATTAAATCCCAAAATCATCTGATAAACAAAAAAAGCAAAACAAACCTTGGTGGGATCATGGATGCAAACACGCATATAAAGAACAAAGGGAATGAAAGCATGAGGTATTTTCAGAGCATATCCGACAGCTCTGAATATTTATTTTAAAAATGACTAGAACAGTTTTGAGGAGAATACAATGTCGAAAACAAAAACTTTCATGCCAAAAGTTTGTATCCAATATCAGGTCTAAGATTTCAAGCCATGAGCTATGGAATAAAGTAAAGAAAGCCTCAAGTGTTTATATATCAAACTACAGTTTTGTTTTAATTCATAATGCAATAACATTATCATCCACTAAAGACATAGCAAATTCTATTGCTTTAACGTTGGCACTTACATCCAACAGCCAAAATTGCCGTTTTCCAATTTTAAATTCTTGCAGAAAAATAAAAACTTATTTTTTTTATTCTCGAGCTGACATACCCTATAATTGTAATTTTAATCATGTCTTGCCAGTGTCCTTGACTCTTCACTGGCTCCCGACAAAATTCACTATTCCATTATTAAAAATTTGAGTCAAATCCCAAAAAGCTTTACTTTTATTGTACAATCATATTACCCTATTTTCTGGCAGAAGGCTATAGTAATTCTGATATTAAAACTTGGAAAAGATCCTAAAAACCCAGAAAATGACCATCCAATTTCTTTAACTTGTTGTACATGCAAGCTTTTAGAAAAATGATTAATCGAAGACTCGTTTACCATTTGGAGACTAATAATTTCCTTCATCCTCATCAAAGTGATTTTAGGAAAGCTTGGGGTACTCTTGATAATCTACTCGCATTAGAAAGTGATATTCATCTGTCTTTTTTACAGAGGAAGCATCTAGTTGCAATATTTTTTGACTTTAAAAAAGCGTATGATCGAATCTGGAGATTCGGCATTTTAAAGGATTCATGACCTTGGATTAAAGGGCAACTTGCCCAATTTTATTCAAAACTTTTTTAAATTGAGGAAGTTTCATGTTAAAGTAGACTCGGAATACTCTATTTTATTCAGGAAGAGGGAATACCTCAGGGTAGTATGTTAAGTGTGACTCTATTTAAAAAAGTTTATAAATATTTTAATTTTAACCTGTATATCTGTAGCCTGTAGAATTCATAACATTCTCAAGGACCTAAATCTACTTCACCTGCATGCAACACCCCAACTGGACAATATTTTTCCTCCATGGATAATTCCTAAATACAATACCTAAATCCATTTGAAGGGTTTACCAAATCTGACACTACAGATTCTATTTATAGACAAATTTTTATGAACATAGGCATCACTATAATGATTATATTGCAATATACACAGATGGATCAAAAACATCTGATAGTGTCACATTTGCTGTTGTTTTCCAAAGCGCAGTCTTTCCATTTAAAATTCATTCTTTCTGTTCAGTTTTCATGGCGAAGATACCTGCTTTTCTATTTTGCCCTAGAAAAGTATCTGACTGTCTGCAAGAGAAATATATAATTTACACATATTCATTAAGTGTTTTTAAAGTCTCTAAAATCATCCAATCTTTATCCTAAATCATCCTTTGGTTTTTAAGATTTTAATCCTTCTTAATAGACTTTCCTGTCGTGTATTTACTATTTTACTATGTTGGGTGCCTTCTCGTGTAGATATTGGAGGCAATGAGAAGGCGGTCAGTGCCGTCAAATCGGCTACTAATACAGCAAATATTAGTATAGCTGTGTGATTAAATAAAAACACAAATTTGCTCTGCCTCCCAAAATGGCAGACGCAATGGGATATATTAACAGGAAACAAACTTCATAGTGTTAAACCTTGTATTGAACTTTCTTCCAAATAGAAATGCAGACTCAATCTTATCCTGTTTGTGCATAGGTCACACTAGATTCACCCCTCAGATCTACTTTTTGGAGAAGCACCAATGAGTTCTCAATGCAATTTCATCATGTCTGTTTACCATATTCTCAGTGAATGTCTAAATTTTAGTACTCAATGTTTATATCATTTTAACAACTTCACATTTTCAAGTATGTTTAAGTATTTAAGTATACTCTATATTTAAGTATTCTTCATCTTTTCCAGAGGTTTTCACATTGCTTTTTATAGCTGAAATTTTATATTTTAATTTTAAAAAAAACCGGTTTAACGCAGCGCAGCATAGTAAACACCATGGCTCTTGTGACAATAAAGTCCAAATTTAAGTGTCAAAATATTGCAGGTCCAAATTAAGTGTCAATATATTTGCAATATTTTGCAAATATTGACAATATTTGCAATATTTTGCAAATATTGTCAATATAATTTTGACATATGCTTTGCAAGCAGGTGATCTTTTAATGTGGACAAATTAAACTTTTTTAATTTGTAATTAAATTACTGTTATTTAAAAATTACTTTACCTCAAAATTAAAAAAAGGGGGGGGGGCTTTTATGCATGTTTTATTTGCTTTGGATTTTTTTTTTTTGAAAATTAAAAATGGTTACCATGTTAATTTTAGGCACAATAGCCAGAGTGTAGTTTCAGCAGCTCTGAGAGCGGTAGGAAATATTGTCACTGGAGATGATGTTCAAACTCAAGTAATTTTGAATTGTAATGCATTACCTTGTCTATTGCAATTATTATCATCACCCAAAGAAAATATTAGGAAAGAAGCATGTTGGACGATATCAAATATTACTGCTGGAAATAGGCAGCAAATACAGGTATGTTAGAATATTTTGCATAATTTTAAAATATTTCAATTTCAGAATAAAATTTTTAATTGTAAATAGTTATATATTTTGCTCATTTAGAAGCTTTTTCTAACAATTATAATTATTGCAATTGCAACAATAATATATTAAATCTTCCAGAAATTAAAAGTTTTTGATAAATTTTCTCTGAAATTCCATGATTGTCTTTAAATTCGTAGTAAGCATTTCAAAAAAAAAAAAAAAAAAAAAAAAAAAAAACTTCTTTTCTGGTTCATTAACTACAGAAATAGATTTGTTCATTATTACAAATAATTTATTTTCATTTGAATATGGAGCAAAATTAATGATTTGATTTGTACTGAAAATGTTCCCAAGTTATTGAAAAGGAATAAAATATTGTAGACTGACTTTGAACTGGGAATATTTAATTTGATCTTGTTAAATTTAATTTTATCAGTGTTTTTATTTGAAATGAAGATAGACAATCAAATGCTTTACTTGAATTTGTAGTTAATTTAATTAAAAATACATTTACGAATGATTTTTTTAAAATTGCTATTGTTTGATTGCTTTGCTATACAAGTGTTTATTAAAGGACTACTTTATTCTTTAATATTTCAAAAAATATAAATTTTAAAGGCATTTTGTTATAAAAGAGTAATTTTTTATAACACATTTTCATGGTTATTGATCAATACAAATTTATCAGAAGGGATCTTCTTTCTGCAAGCAAAATGCAGTAACCAAAATGCTTGATTAAATAACATATGTAAAATTAATTTATGTAAAAGAATATCGAAAATCAGTTAAATTGGCAGTCTTTTAATACTTAAAAATCAATGTTTTGCTTATTTTCTTGCATAATGTTCTTTCAGTGACATCTGTGTTATCACAGTATGCTAAATATAAATATAAGATTTAGGTTCAATGATATTAGAACATTAGATTCTACATTATTTTATTGTGGTAATCATTTGATTAAAAAAAATCTGATTGAAAAAGAATTTAGGATATATATATGTATTTGACATTTATGCTGTGTAAATAGAAAATTTAACTTTTTATGATTCATTATTTTCATTTTCTATAGGCAATCATTGATGCAAACATTTTCCCTGTTCTAATTGAAATCTTGAGTAAAGCAGAGTTTAAAACTAGAAAAGAAGCAGCTTGGGCAATAGCTAATGCAACATCTGGTGGTTCACCTGAACAAGTGAGGTAAGATTTTTGTTGACTTAATTAATTTGAAATTTTCTCATCAGTAATTGCTAGGATTTTTTTACATGATAAAACAAGATATTAATATGGTATTCAAAAAATAAATATAACAATTCTGAAGTGTTTTTATTCATAAATTATTTTTATTAGCTGACAATTTCATTTTACTTGTTGTAATTACAGGGGTGTTTGTGCTCCGGGGAAACCCCAGAATTCCGGGGATTTTGAACTTCGATCCCCGGAATTTCCGGGGATCGTCGTTCAAAAGGAAGTAGGAATAATAATGAATTATTTATTTTGATCTGGGTAATTTTGTTTGCTTTTAAAGCAGAAAACGCAAGGTCAGTGTGTGTGGTGAAAACTTTTCCTTTCTTTCTCCAAAGCCAGTGATAATGCGTGAAAAGGGGGAAAAAACTTCTTTTTTGTTCTTTCCTTATTGCGAGTTATGACTCATTCCCCCGGTTCTCGGACATTCTCTTCTGGATTCTTTTCGGCAAGTAGGCGCGGCAGAAAAAAAAGGGGGAGACTTCGTTCGACCAGATGTGCGATAACGTGACTCTGGGTTCAAAGGTCTTATCTCTACTGGCGTGGCGCCAATAAGTAGAGAAGGGGGATTTTTCGCCGTATTAGCTATTTGTCATTGATCGCTTCGGAACTTTTTTTTCTTCGCTGTGTAAAATTTTCGTTTCATTTATTGATGCACGTGTAAATTTTTCGTTTCGCTTATTGAAATATTTTTTTATTTATGTACGCAAGAGAATTTCATTTAGAAATTTCAGCATATGAAACAGAAATTACCCCTTAAAAATTCATATCTAATTAGTTTTACAGCATTAGATCCAGAGCTAAGAGGTAAAACCAGTACAATATTAGCTTTTGAAAAATTATCATCTTTTATGTCCCATATTTTTAGTGATAATGAAAAGTCAAAAGTAGAAGCTGAAATAAGGTTATACCAGAGTGATATTGATATCACCAAAGAAATGCTCTACACATCTGATGAAAGTGGAAATCAAGTCAAGTGTACAATTGATAAATATTGGTCTAAAGTTTTTAATTTAAAAGATGATTTCACAAATGATTATAAGTATCCTACATTGGCTAAATTGGTCAAAGCCTGCCTTAGCTGCTTCCATGGCCCATTAGTGGAAAGTGCATTCAACTTAATGGATACACTTGTCACTGACTATAGAACCTCTCTTAAGATTGATTCCCTAGATGCAGTGCAGACTATTAAATATGATTTAATGGCTTCTAAAGAAACCTCATGTGAAAAGTATGGCTCAAAAAATCCAATGACTGATCCAATTCACAAAGATCTCTTACTGAATATGAACAGTAGTTGGAAAACATATCAAGAGGACTTAAAAACATGTATTTCAGATGAGTCACCTATAAAAGTCTCTGAAAAACCTTCTACATTAGCAGAAAAGCAAAGTGCTTCTACCTCTGCATGTGCAGTTCTCGAGGAAATTTCTTCAACTGTAAATGAGGAAAATAAAAGTCAACCTTCCTGCAATTATGAAGTTCACCACAAAAGAAAAACAAGCCCACAAACATCAGAAAATAAAAAAAAAGCAGCAGAAATTAGATAATTTTTTTTAAAAGAATTAATTCAGGTAATTTAAAAGATTTGCATAAAATGTAGTAGTTTATATGTTTGAAAATTTATGGTTATTAATTTTGCAAAAAAAGTAATTCATTGAACTTTTATAATTAGGTCATTCAATACTTCATATTGTAATTTTTCATTTCTCCCCCCCCCCTTCTCGAAACTCCAAAATGCCGGTAGTAAGTCCGTAAAAGTTTCAGGGGATTTTTTGGGGTCCCACAAACACCCCTGTAATTATTGCTTTTTTTTTTTTTGTATATACTTTACAAAGGAAATATAAAAAATCTTTCAGTGTAATGTTATTTAAAAATGAATGTAAAATATGTTCAATTTTGAACTGCCATTTGCACTATACAAAGCAACTTATTTTATAAATCGCATGTTTATGATTCCATTTTTATTTTTTCTTAGTATTTTGTCAAAAAGCCAGACTAATGCAGTAGATATAACTATTTGGAAATTAACAGATCATGAAACATCTGTCATCATATTATTTCAATATAAATGAGCTTATCGTAGAGATAGATGTTTACAAAATTATCAGATGAATTTGAAACAAAGCTGCTATATGGCATTGTTTTGCATATTATTACTGTGGTAAAGGATTGAATGTCTTGTGAACTCATTTCATAGTACTGCTTTAACTGGATAATACCAAGATATTAATGTATATAAATAATTTTCTGGTGAAATAAATTTCGAGATTAAAATTATTTCATTATGCAGTAAATATAATTTCATACCCAGGTATTTATTTTTTTAAGGCTTTAAAAGAATTCTTAAAAGAATGCCTTTATAAGAATAAAACTTTCAGAAATTCAGAATTATTCAAAATAGAATAACGAAATATTTAATAATTTTCCAGTTTTGTGAATTACTAGTTCGTATTTTACATGAGTGTCTTTTTGTTAGTTTTTTTAAATTATTTGTTTTCTTATAAAATTCATGAAATTGAATTAATAATGTATTCTAAAGCAGTGGTTCTTGACCTTTTTAAGTCGCGACTCAAATTTGAGAAATATGTTCATGTTGCCAGCCTCACACATATATGTTGTTGAAAAGGGCAATAATACTTTTAGGGCTTCTTTAACAATTATTGGCTTTTTGGTTTTTAATTTTAACCAGTAAGCACATAAAGATTCAGTGTTTTTGTAGAAATTGTATCGAAGTGCTTGGTCACTTTGTATTTCTATTCATTGTTCTTGAAATTGATTAATATTAACAAATTCCTCATGCAAATCACTTACATCAAAATTAAATGGCATTCGAACCCAATTATATTTGAAAACATCTAGTGCAGGGAAATATCGATCTAAGTCTGTTATTAGTTTTTCTAAATGATTAATAAAAAATTTCTGTATTTCCAAATCTGTGATATCAATATCAATACTCCTATACCCTGTTTCACCCTAACTTGGCAATATTGTAAGCAGAAAATGTGACGCTCCACGCTGGGAATGAGTTCCCCATCCATTTTGACTTTAAAACAACTAAAATGCGCTGAAATTTATCAAATTATATCATAAATTACAGATATCGTTTTTTTTATCAGCATGTATTTAAAATTATTCTCAAGTTAGAAGTGCTTACCTGTTAAATATTTTGCAAATAAAGCGAACGAATAAAACCAAAAGATTGACATAATGAATTCCACTTTGTAGAACCAGTCTCCAAGGTCAAATATTTGGCGCGCTTCTCTTGTACGCCCTCGCCAGCTTTGCTCCATTTAGTTCTCACCGTTATTATCATCACACGTACTTTTTTTGCTCTCGCTTTTTAATCAGCTGATATTTTTTGATCTTGTTAATCACATTCATTTTCGATTGTTGATATTTATTCAAGTGGTCATTTCTAAAATGTCTGAAATTTGGTGTATTACTAATTTTTTTGGTTCGACTCAGCGCGATCCAAGAAATATGCTTCGCAACCCATAGGTTAAGAACCGCTGTTCTGAAGTAAGTTAATTTTAAAATTAAAATTAATTTAATAAATTTTGATATTAAAATTATTTCATTATGCAGTAAATATAATTTCATACCCAGGTATTTTTTTTTAAGGTTTTAAAAGAATTCTTAAAAGAATGCCTTTATAAGAATAAAACTTTCAGAAATTCAGAATTATTCAAAATAGAATAGCAAAATATTTAATAATTTTCCAGTTTTGTGAATTACTAGTTTGTACTTTACAAGAGTGTCTTTTTGTTAGTTTTTTTAAATTATTTGTTTTTTTATAAAATTCATGAAATTGAATTAATAATGTATTCTAAAGTAAGTTTTAGAAAAAAAATTGTTTATAATTGTGCCTTTATTGAGAAGAAAGTAGCTATTAGAAATCATTTGTTATATCCAATTAATCTATGTTGGTCTTATATTTCATGCTCTTATTTTGTTTAAGGCACATTTAGTTAAAAAACAATGTAGATGGCATATGTTCATGTTTTTTCATTTTTTTTTTCCATTAGAAAGTTTTTTTCTGTTTTGAAACTGTAGACCTTTTTAATATTTAGGAAGAGCATGCATAAGTGATTAAATTGGATAATTTTTTGTTTATGTTGTGTAACTGTATGAACTCATAAATCAAATCTTCTTCATTTCTCTGTAGGTATTTAGTAGAACAGAATTGCATACCTCCATTATGTGAGTTACTTACTGTTCTTGATACCAAAATCATTCAAGTTGCTCTTAATGGACTGGAAAATATTCTTAGACTTGGGGAACAGGATGCAAAGGCTCAAGGCACTGTGAACCCCTATGCAGTAATGATTGAAGGTTGCTATGGTAAGCACATTTTCAGATATAAGAAATTTTCTTATAAATTCATAAGATTTGGATGAAAAGTTATGTGAAGTGTGTTTTTAAACTTATGTATTAGGCACATTTTCTACTGATATCTGTTATTAATTTCTATGAGATGAAATCAATTGAAAAAATTGTATTTTTATATTGTATAAATTATTTATGAATTTTATTTTTATTTATTTGGGTTTTTCATTTGAATTGTGTATTTCTCTAAATAATTTAAACCTTTTTAAATATTTCAATTACAATTGATTTTTGATTTCAGGTTTAGATAAAATTGAGTATTTGCAGTCTCATGAAAATGTTGAAATATATCAGAAAGCTTTTGATATAATTGAGCACTACTTTGGTTTGGATGAAGAAGATGCACAGCTAGCTCCACAAGTTGACCCTGCTAATCAACAATTTCAATTCAGTGCCCCAGATCAAAACATGCCCATGGGAGGCTATAGTTTCTAAGAAAAAAGGGTAATTCTTGAACTGCTGTAGCAAATTCTAAAAGACATAAACAAAATAATTGCTGAACTCATCTTTACATGCTCTTCTAGAAAAGTTGGCTAAGTGCATGTGAGCTGGAAGGTAATTTATGCAATTTTGTTCAGTTATTTTCCCATACACTCAAGGTGGAAAAAAAATAATAAAATGCTTTTTTATTCGGGCTAAATTAATTTCATTTGTAAAGAATTTATGAAATCAAGAATTGGACATTGCAAAAGATTGTTTTTTTCCCTATCTCTTCAATGAAATGTCTGTATATATTTTATGGTGGCTGCATTCCGCAAGTATCCAATTTAAAAGAGCTGTATTGTTATGGATTCACCTAGCAAAATAAAAGAATTGCAAGTACTTTTCTTCCAGTTTATTTCTTTTATCTCTCACTATTGAAAACTACTTAGTTTCTTAACTGTGTGATATAAGTTCTGATTAAAAGGTTGATTTTATTTTAAAAAATGTTTTCTTTAGATTTTAAATTTTTGTTTAATTTTTACATTTTAAAAACTACATTCAGTTTTTCACATTAGCATGAATAGAGTTTAGTAATTTTAACAATTGAAAATATTCTGAAATTCTTAGAATTTATTTAAAATCAGGATTTAAAAGAAAAGAAAAAAAAACTTGAATTAGTTTTAATTTGACATGGGAAGCTTAGATATTAGAATTCAGTAGAAAAAAAAAAAGATTTATATTTGATGCATAAAAAAATCAAATATTTGTTAAACAAAAATATTTGCTTTTAACAGAATTGCAAGAGCCATTAACTGCTCTACTTAGAAACTTTGAAATTCGACAATCATTTCGAGTTTCTAGATATTGTGGGGAAGCGAGACTATCATGTTAATAAATAGAAGTGTTTTTGCTGTGTATACAGCTCTTGAATATCAATTGCATAATGTTCAAATAGTATTGATTGATTTTTTTAATGTTCATTTTACTTATCCATGTTGCATTTAAAATGCTATGATTTACTTTTTAAAAATTGTTTAAATCACATGTTTGTTTCATTGATATTGCTTTATTTTGAATTATGTATTTGTAAGAGTGTTCTTTTTTCAGTCCACTTATTTTCATATTAATTGTTTGAGTGATTTTTCTTGGCATGTCCTTGTCTTTAATTAACATATATGATTATGACTTTAAAAGAAAAATTGGAAATTATATCTTGATATCAAAGATGAACTTGGTAATGCTTTAAAATTTTAGGTTTATTAAATATTTCTTGTAGAGGAATGGCATATTTTATTTGCTGGTTTAAATAGGGTCTTATAGCTACACATATCTGAAATGTTTTCTAATTCTTATAATTTGTAGAGTGTTTTTGAGAAATATAAAATAAGATAGTTTTTTAAAAAATAGTTATCTAAAATTAAGTAAAAAATAGTAATTCAGTAATTTTAGTTTCAATTGGTTTTTACATTTAAAGTATCTGGTACAAATATGTTATTGTGCAGTTTCTAAATGGCTATATTGTGGAGATTAGTTTTTCAACTTTTAAGAAATATTACTGTAATATCTTTTTTCCTCTGCTAAATATAGAAACTGTCATCCTTTTTGAATAGTAAATAGATTTCTTTTGCTTTTTTTATATAATAGAAATCTTAACATATATATGATATACTTATGTATTTGTCTTCAGTTCTCATTGTATTGTCCAAATTTATAATTATGTAAGTGTTAAAAAATGTTGTTCTAAACTTTGTAGAAGAAAAGTTGTTGTAATTCAAGTATTCTGATTTTTGAGTGATACCTAACCAACCACATTATTATTATTATTATTATTATTTGCTTTTGTTATTCATGTATTAAAAAGAAGGAAAAAAAAATCTTTTTATATAATGTTTGTGTGCAAAGTGAAGTTTTGTAAGCAAAAAAATTATATTTGATCAGTGATTGTATTGGTTTGCAGTTTCTCTGCTGTATTCGTGTAGGGTGTGGTTTACTTACCATGTTTAGTGATTGATTACACTTTGAAACACATACACGCACAGACAACACAACAAATTACATGACACAAACAAATTAACACAACATTACACAACACAACAGAACTTAATACTTTTGTAGTGATGGTGGTGAAAATGTTGTGTGGCCAAGTGCTTTAAAATAATTTGTGTGTGTGTAATAGTTTAATAAGTATTAACATAAATAAATCTCTTAGACTTATTTGATAAAAACATTATTCATGGTCTATATTCATATCTTTTTTAACATGTTTGATTAATATTTTATCCAAAATTTATTATTTGTGCAATTTTATAGAATTATTAACTTTTTACCTGCAGATTTTTTTCTTATTAATTTTTACTTAATTTCAAAAGAACTTGTAAATATTTAACTGTAAAAAAATGCATAGATATTGTCGATTGTTGAATGTTAACCTATAATATGTAGATCATTTATTTCATAAATAATTGGAAAAACTCAGATAGGAGCAATTGTTACTATCATTCTGCTCGGTATAATTGAAAGTGCTATAATGGATACCAAGTTTCATATTTATGCAATTAAATTTTGCTTTATGGTAAAGATGTATGTTTCATAAATTAAAATAAAAAATACTTGGAAAATAATTAGTTTGCCTTTAAAACTTGCCTTTTAAAATCATTGTTTAAATATTTTAATTTTATATTGTTGAAATATATATTTATACTTATTCAAATCTGTGAAAATTTATAAAAATGGAAGTAAATGTATAATCTTATAAATTATTTGATTTAAAAAAAAGTAAAAACTATTTTTGTGAAATTTTCCATATTTATGAGGAATTTTTTTACTTATTTTCATGAAGTTGGTTTGTTGTTTTTATAAACGGGCAAGGAAAGGGAGGTGTTATAAAATATTTTTTCAATATTTTGTTATATCCATAATATTAAAATTTAATGCTATATAATTTTTTTTTTTTTTTTTTTTTTTTTTTTTTTTTTTTTACTTAGCATTGCTCTAAATGATTTTTTTGTCTAATCAGTTAAGGCAAGTACAAATGAAATTAAATAAACATTCATTTTACTTATTTTATTGGAAGAACTTTAAAAGCTGTTATTTTTAATCATGCCCAGCATTTTATTTTAAGTAAAAGTTCTTTATAAAACATTAATGCTGTACTTGTTTATTAACTGAAATCCTAATATCCAAAGATTTGAAGTGTTTCTATTGTAACAAGTTGAATTCAATTTTTAACATCTTTGTTTGTACTAAAACCATAAGTGTTCTTTTTATAAGGAGCTGTGATACACCTTTTCTAATAAATGTTTCTTTTTATGTAATGTATATCCTGTTTGTACCATTATGCAGTTTCTTTACTGCATGAATACAATTTCTGAATAACATTGTAACAATTATCAACTGATACTGTCTGTTGAACTTTTCCTGACGCATTGCATTGTGCCATGAAGCTTCTACAATCTAGTCGAAAGCTTGTGCCTTTTTATTTTTGAAACAATTTTAACTTCTGGTGACAGATTCCACTTCTGGTTAACAGTGCTTTTGCATTCCGATTCTAATAAACTAGAGCTTAAAAAATTGCTAGATTTTGTTAAGAAATTTGAAAATTTTGTTAAATTTTCTTCTTTATTTGCTGAACTATTTTTGTTATTAAAGTTAAAATTTGAAATATGTATTGGATTTATTTGCTATAATTACTAAATTTCATCTGTCACCTCTTTAAATAATTATACAAATTGTGATTCTATGTATTTAATTTGCTTCTGTTTTTTACTAAAGACAAAATATGAGATATTTATCTCTTTCATATGGAAAGAAATTTATTTGTGTTGTTTCATTACTAAATATACCCAAGAGCTTAATAATGTATAAATTCTCAACTATTAAAATATGACAGATTTTTTAAAAAATGAGAATTCATTTAAATTTGTGGCCTGAGAAATTACAATTTATTTAGTATTTTTTTTGCTTTCATTTTTCTTCTGATATTTTTTTAAAAGCTAAATTATTCAAATCTTGGGTAATAAATTTCCTTTGTTAATCACAATTTCTTTAATATTTGTTTCTTTAAATAATTTTATAATATAGTTTTACTTAGTTATGGATAAAAAGCATTTCAAAAATTATGCAGCTTTTCAGTCCAGAAATTTTGCATGTATCGTGATCTATAATTCTGTTTTGATATACATAATAATTTTCTTTTATCCAAAGTTATGAATTCTTTAAAATTCTTTAACATATTTTCATCAATAGGTGGCTTTAGATTTCATTAATTTGATTTAAAAATATTTTTTAGAAATTTTTTACAAATTATAAATAAATCACACACACAAATTCAGCATGGCATAATCTTTTGATTTGTATAAATTTTTCAATTCTTTCCTTTGTTTATTATATTGACATGATTTTTTTTATTTGTAATTTATATTATTAGGAAAAATGCTTCTAATTTGAAAGTTAAAAAGGGATACTTTCTTAACAGTCATGAAATATTTAGATTATAAATTAACTTAAGATTTATTTAAATATTTAAAGTGTTCTAAAATAAATCCAAGATTTCTATTTCAATTGTGTTCACTTGAAGAATATTAGAAAATTACTCCTTTACTTAAAAAAAAATTGTTGATCATTGAGAATGTGTTTTTTGTTTTTATCGAAAAAATTGATTTTTTCTTGACCTTTATATCTTGATCCATTTACTAGTTTTTAATTTTATAGTGGCATTTATTTATTCAATTGTTCTGCATTATTGAATTTTGTAACTTTCTTTAAGTATTCTTGATGAATTAGGGAGCCAGTCTAATTTTTAATGGGTAATAATTTTAAGAAAAGAGCAAAAAGATATAGTTTATAAATCTCGTGCAACTTTTTTAGAAAGTATTTTTGGATGTGAAGTATATTTTAGTACCTGAAAAGTCAACATACAACATCCTGTAGGATAAGAAATATTTCAAAATCTAGTCAGTAATAATATATAATAAACATACTCATTTTTCAATTTGGGATAGTATTTTAGTACTGTGTACTTATTATAATACATTGCAAAAATTCTCTGTATGATTGGAATGATGTCTGATTTAACTCAAATCATTACTTGAGTCTAATGATATAATTCTGGGGATTTAATTTTTAATTTAGGTAATTTATTAGTTGTGGCTATAGATAAAAAGAAAAAAAGTTATTTGAGACATTGTTATTTGAATTAATTTTATCCACCTAATATTTCGTTTTTAATTGTTATTTTTTTACTATCAAATGACTAGATTAATAATATTTTTCATTCCTGTTGTCTGTATTTGTTTTCCCTTTTGAGCTTTGTAAATTTTTCTCTTGTATAATATGTTTTATGGCTTAGCTGACAATGATAATTTGTGTTCTGTGAAAATTTGTTTATATGCATACTGAAGCATATTTGGTCAGTTGTATGTTACGAGTTTGAAAGAACTGATGTGTTATGAAGCCACCATAAACAGAAATACGTCTTTTTCTTAAAGACAAAATATGTCTCACGACACAAATACAAATAAAACTGTAGCTCTGCCTGAGCTACTATACTTGTCCACTAGACATTTGTACATAAACATTGTACACAAAATATGTACATAGTCCAACACTGTACACATGTATAACACAAACAACATGTGAATTGTTTAAGATTGTATTTCAATGAAATGTTTTGTTCAATAAATAATGTGCTGAATATGATATGTTTGTTTGTTGTAATTATATAAAAGCTAAGAAGAGGATTTTATTAAAAATAAAATTTCTTTGATTATTAATTTATTATTCTTAATAGCACTTTTATGTAAACCTTACTGAGAAAGAATTTAATTTGAGATTTTTAAAAAATATGGCTTGTTAAATTTTAAAAGAAATAACATTTTATAAAGACTAAATAAATAATAGGTTACAAGATTTGTGGAAGTTCTGCACTTTTTTTTTATTCATTAAATTTTTTGTGAGGGGAATCGGATCAACTTATTAAATTTTCATCATTTGTATCTGCATAAATGTTTTACTTAATTTCTTAATATTTCCAACAAAATTTCTTAATTTTTTTTTCAAGAAATATTGTTGGTTATCATTGTATTCTTATCATTTAAAGTGTTTTTTGACTAAAATATTCTCTTAACTTTTATTTTGTGGCAAACTAGTACAAAACATTTCATGCAACAATATGATAATGAAGTTTCTAAAAAAAATCTATTAGTTTCATGAAGGTCCTAAATAAATTTTGATGTAGTATTGTATAAGAAACTTATTTTTTTGCTGCAGAAAAGTTTTTTCCATATCGTTATGAAATGCTTATTAAACCTGATTAACCATTTAATGATTTAAAGTTTTCTGCACTATCATCTTATTGAAATTTGAGCAAAATTCTTCTTTAATGATTTTATGTAATTGTAAACAAATTGACACATTATAACCCAGAGCTTCTAAAAATTGACTTAAACTACATAAAAAATCTTGTACGATGGAAAAATTTAATAATACAATCTTTTTTTCTTTTGATTCTTCAATATTTACAAGAAAAACAAATTAAGAAATTCATCTTTAGATCAAGTTTACTTTAGTGTTTGTTAATTAACTATGTTTATTTTTCTTTAATTTATTTTAATTCTAATTTGGGGATTTTATGCAAAAATTTTCTTACAGAAACAGGATCAGAAATTCTTTTCTTTAAAAAATCGGATACTAAAAGGGGAGAAGAAGATGTTGATCTTTTGAAAAAAAACTTGCATTTTAAAATTTAAGTTACAGAATGAAACATTTGCATACAGAATAGAGACTTTGTACATTTATATGTCATCAGATAACATCACTAAGGAGATCTAAACTAAGTTTCCTTGTGTATTTGAGAGCTAAGGGTTCTTTTTCCCCCTACATGCATGAAATATAATTTGAAAACCTGCATGATGCAACAATATATTTGATAATGTACAGAAGATTAATCTATTAAATCAGTTGTAAGATTTCATATAAAAGAACTAATTTTATTGTAATATAAGTGCACACATTTTATTTAAGAAAATAAAAAAATCTCAATATATTGTTATTAAACAGGGAAGAGGAATTTTTTTAAAGGGGGGGGGGGGATAAATTTCCAGTATGAAAATGCATGCAGAAAATTATGATGTATTAGGTTTAGAACTCAATTAGTTGTTGCTTATTTTACATGCATGACATTCACTGTGGGCTGTTTTTCATTTATTCTTAACTCAAGTACTATTTTATGTGACATGTTATGCACATGCAAGCTTAAATGTAAATTATTTTTTAATGAAGTTCTAGTTTTGATTTAAAATTTGTTTTCAGCAATTTGTGTTTTTGAACACGGATTTTAATTTGTATTTCAGGAATTTCTAGACTGAAAGAAATGGCAATAATAAGTATTGTTTATATATAAGCCATATTCTAAATATAATTTTTTAATCATTCGAATTCTGAAATCGCTATACTTTTAATTCTATACTGTGCGAGTTATTCATTTACCCTTGGAATTAAAATGCTTAGTTGTTAAAACTGTTTAAGCTCAGAATATATCCTAATGGTAGCTTTTTATCTGCTTTTTGCCTTCCGATTCAGTTCATTACTCTCCTCCCACCATGATTGATGCAAAAGCATCTTGGTAAAAATTATAACTTGGATTCTCCGCTTAAAACTATTAAGAATAAAAATCATTAAAGAACTCCACGGACTGCTTGTTCATGGTTAACAATAATGAAGTTTCCCACTTCATAAGGCTCTAGAATGCATTCTATTGGATCAAACGGGATAAAATTTCAACTACAGATAATTGCACTTCACATTTATGAAATAAATTTTAGTACCAAAATCCGCTGAAAGGTAGCGCTGCAATGCAGTTAAAAGCATTTAATGGGCTTTATAAATACTGAATAATATAAATGCATAGTATAAAACTTCTCACTAAGTTCATCTTCAACAATGTGCTTTAATCGCCGAACAATATTTTCCACTTTTGACAGGAACAAATGTTTCGGAATATTGACTTTATATCTGGCACAATACTCACCTTCGACAGTAGATATATTCCTTGATGAAATCCCACAACCAAAAGTTTCAAGGGGGGTGATGGTATCCGGCGAATGAGGGGATCATTCTATTGGGAGATGGGAATTGATTACACTTGTATTTGAAAAATGTTCTTAATAACTGATGAATTAACATGATACAGTACACTCCCGATTATCCGCGGAATTGGGTGGCGCGGCCGCCGCGGATAACAAAAATCGCGGATAATCCGAAAAACGCTAAAAACGGGTATAGCAAAAGAGAAAACAGTCATTCCAACTTTGAAAAATCGTTTTATGTGCAATAAAACGTAAAATAAACAGCAGGAAATGTTTAACTAACGCTTAATATTTTAGTATATCATTCAAAACTAACCTAAAATGCATTTTGTAAATGAAAACAGAAAAGTGCTTTGTATTTACGAGAGACGTCAAGGATACACAGAAAAATTAATACATATGTACTGTTTTAATACTGTAATCTATTATGTAATAACAAAAAGATAACTGTAAAACTGCACCTTTTTGAAAAAATCAGTAAAAAAAAAAAAACCTTTGTGCGGCAGGCGCGGATAACCTGCCCGCGGATAATCGGGAGTCTACTGTATTATCGATGTGAGGAGGTGAGCCATCCTACTTTAAAATGATGTCCTGCAGACATCCTTGTTGTTGAAGTGCAAAATCCTTTAATATATCACAGTTCCGTTGTTAATTGACGGAGCACATTTGGTTCCCCTTTGCAATTGTCCAAGGCGGTTCAATGATAAAGCTAGCTGTAAAACCACGTTATAACATCTTTTTTTTATTTCCTGAAGTAAGGGTTGTTCCTGAATCCGTGAGGGGTTTTCCGTTGCTCAAATTCAGCGTTTTTGGGTGTTAACTTGCCCATTGAGGCAAAAGTGACATTCATTTAACATAATGCTTTATGAGTAAGTGATGTCAATTGCCATTCCAGCAAGTAACTGAAGTGCAATAGTTTAACGAACCTCTAACTCGTTTCCCTACAATAGATGCACAGGCTTGATTTTAGAGATAAAAAAAAATACAAAATCTCCCATGAGATTTTTCGTACAGTAGAATACGGCATACTCAATATATGGGAAACAAATGGCACACTCACTCTATCATACGATTGCTGACTTCAACGACCGTAGTATTCTCATTTTCTATGGCAGAAGACGAGATTTGCTTTCGCCATCTTGGATGAGTATCAAGTCACTCAATTATTACAAATTTCTGCATCATCGTGTATAGGGCACACGGAGACATTGGACTTCTTTGTATCTGCTTCACACGACGAATTCTTTTACAGGTGCAACGAATTTCTTCTGGCTTTTATAAAACAATTTTACTAGTAGCGGCTTTTTTTTTTTTTGCAAAGAAATAATTAATGTTCGTTTAGAATTCGCGTTCCTTTTTAAAAATACATAAAATAATGTAATAAGTATGAGCTGTAATGCAAATATTTCGCATTTTCAATAGATGTAAATAAATACCATCTCTTAATAGCGCCATCTGTTGGTGAATTTAACATTTCGATGAGTAGAAAATAAGAATATAGAAATATGTATTTTGATATTAAAAGAGTTGAATTCAGAATAAATTTATTGAACATGGAGAAAGCTGCTTTAAAGACGCAAGGAAAATATATATATTAAAGTGAAGCTCTTTAGTACGTTAACACAATCGACCATCTTTCTCGTTTTGTGGCGTTTTGAAGTGATACATTAAAAGGGCTATGTCGTTCTATATATATAATTCATTGCAGTATGTAATTGCAGTGCAAAATCCTGTGTAATGAAGTTTTAATTTGAGTTTTCACTGATTCTTTTGTGGTGTACTTAATCTTTTCCTTTTGAAAATTGTTATTTGTTGAAACACTATTGCTAATTTGCTAGTTTTATATATATATAAAAAAATCTGTTAAATCTGTACTTAAATTTTGAAAGAAATGAGGAAACAGTTTTTCAAAACTATCATTCTTCAGAGTTTTGAACGCTCGCTTTTTAAAATGATTTTTTTAAAAAAAATTTATACAATTTCTTTTAGCTTCCCGGTAAAATCTTTCTGTATATAATGGAATACCCTGACAGATAGAACAATTCACAGCCAAAACCACTTAAAGACTTGAGAGTTAGCAAAAAATTGTTTTTGGATGTTAGAGGCCCAATAAGAATGTATTTTATAAAATTTGAATGAAATATAAATTAAAAAATAAATGTTAAAGTATTTCTGCTATAACATCACAGAACATTATTACACAAAAATTATTTTTACACCAGCTTAAAGCTAAAAACAAACAAACAACAACAACAAAAAGCATTTCTATGATGTAGATTTTGGTGCAATTGATATTTTTTTTTTTTTAGTTTTAAGAGTTTTTTAAAAAGTAGTTTTGAATGCAATTTGCAACAATGCTTTTTTTGTAATGAATTTCAAAATAATATTATTACTTCAACAAATTTTTGAGTGACATGTTTTTATCAATATTAATATTGTGATAAAAAATATATTGTCGTTGGACTTAAAAATTTTATATGTTCATTGAATAAGATTCTTCACATGATGAGTGTTAAATTTAAGCGCAATGAGATAGATATATTACCTCACCCTAGATCCAATAAATAAATAAATAAAAACAGGATCGCAGTCATATATTTAAATTCATTTCGTAGCTTTCTTTTTTTTAGACCTTTTTTTCACCTGGTCTCATTTGGCCTCTTTTTAACTTTAGTGCCGTTATTTATTAAAATCAGGAATTGTTAAATCTTTTTCGTAAAAAGTTTAATCACGTTTTTCTATAGTTTTTTAAGTTTGAGCATGAAATTTATATTTTTTTTACACATGGCTTAAAAAGCGAAATTTTAGTACATTTTGGAAATGTTAAATTAAAAAAAATCTTTTTCGCTGAAATTTTAGAAATGGGTAATGATAAGATAATTTTTATAGTCTGATCATTTTTAAGCGCTTGCTGTCCTTTTCTATTAAAAAAAAATGATCTAAAAAATTCATTAAAACAGTTTCTTATAATGGTCGCCATCTAGAAATTGCTTTAGCTCTTAGCTTTTTAAAGTTGCAAATAAAGTATTCTAAATTGCTAAAATTTGTTTATTAGTGTAGGAGAAAATTTACACTTTCATTCCGACAGTTTCAGATTTTGTTTGTTGCTGCAAATATAAAAATAAGCTTTAAAAAACAAAAACAAAAAAACTTTTGTACTGAAATTCATCGTGATGCCTGTAAATTTAAAGTTTTATTAACAATAAAATATTATTTTTTTATATTGTTTGAAATATTTATTTCAAATTCAAAAAGCTTCTAAAATATGAAGATTCATCAAATCTTTTTTGAGTGCATCATCTGATTTTTTAATTCAATTTTGATATATACACGATAAAAAAATTTTGTTGCGCCTTCTTACAATTTTTTAAATTATATTCTGCTTTTATATCAGTGTCGACATTTTTTAGAAATGAAATATCTATCAAAATTAACTGATAATTCGTTAATTTGAAGAAATGTTGAAAAAATCATAGATTTTATTGTAAATCGCTTAATTTTTTTCGTAATGACAATTCGCATTATCACTTTTTTTTGGTTAAACCTAAACCTAAAAGATACAATAGGAAACATTGTGAAATTAATTAAAAAAATTTTAAATTAAGAAAAATTCATATTTAAAATTTTTAAAAGTTGTTTAAATGTTTAGAATAAAACCTATGCGTTATTTTAAAAAGGAAATATTTAAAAAATACATAAATATATTTGCATGTACAAAGGTGCTTGTTTCTAAGATGCATAAAAGTGGGTAATTTTTGCAGCATTTTCTCGCTTAGCACCCTGATACAAAATATGTTTCATAATTTATATAAAATCTCAGAATCATCTTCGACTAAAAAAAAAAAAAAATTAAAAAATGTGATAAGAAAACATTTTTCAATCTATAGAAACGATTGTACAATTTTATACATCCATTTTATTTCAAGAAAGAGCAGCAATGTTTAAAAATGGAAGCACTTAAAAAAATTCTTTCCCTCAATATTTACTTGTGAATTTAAATCTTATTTGCAAGTGTACAAAAATTACAAAAATATTATAAAAAGTATCTTTAAAACAGAAAATTACTAAACATGAGAAAAATAAGCTGTTTCTTCATATTTTGGTTATTAATAATAGAAAAAAATATTCCTGGCGAAAATATTTGCAACAGCAGTGAAAATAATTTGAGTTTCGTTTCAACAGTCAAACAGTAAAAAAAAAAAAAAGTTTGAGTTTTGTTTTTTTGCAACAGTAATTTTAGTACTCAACGTTTATATCATTTTAGCAACTTCACATGATCTCTTTTGCTTGATAAAATTAATTAAAATCTTTTCTCATCTTTTCGCATGTCTGAAATCAATAGCTTTTTATCCCCATATTTAAGTATTCTTAATCTTTTTCAAAGGTTTTTACATTGCCTTTTATAGCTGAAATTTTATATTTTAATCCTAAAAAAATACAGTTTGGCCAGCATAGTCAACACCATAGCTCTTGTGCCAATAAAATCCAACAAATTTCAAATCCAATCGTTGACACATTAAAATGTAAAATAAACTTAAAAATATTTTTAAATTTCATTAAGAATAAATAAAAAACTGCACGTCAATTAAGTTGACACCAATCAAAAGATAATTTTAGAATATTTAAATAATTGTAATTTATTATTGTGCAATAATATATATGATAGTTATAAGGGAAAACGTCAAAAAATGCTTATTTTTAATTAATCAACCTCTCCCCCCCCCAAAAAAAAGCTTATCAAATTGAAAATTCCCATCTTCCAAAATATGTCACCAACCATTCCCATCCTCTAAATTTTATAATTATAGATCAAATGGTCTATTCTATAGAGTGTTGATCTCATAAACATATTTTCCTTTATTAGTATGAGAGATAAATACAATCTGCCTATTTATTCCGGAGGTGTTTGGCATTGTGTAAAAAATTGATAAGGTGCTATTTTTTCTTCGAGGCCATTTGTGTGTTTGCCTCGCTGATAAGTCCAGTTTGAATGCTAAAAAAGTAGATTCGAATGTTTCTGGTAGAACAACTAGTAGCCTTCATTGATTATCATTGGTTGGCAGGATATCTCCCAGAGCATCTCTATTGCAAAACTTCACAACTGCTACGACTTTGAAAGCAATTAACTCTTTCCGGCCCTGTGATTCTATTTTGAGTCATCGAAATAGTCTGATTTATATGCTTATGATTTGGATCCGAAGGATTTGCTAGGATCTAAATTGCATTTTGATCTGCATTCAGTTTATCATTCATTTCAAAACTGTTATATGCGATCATATGAGAATTTTTTCTCAAAAGTCACATTTGAGGACTATATGGATACTTTAAAAAACTTTAAATATTAACGTCTTTACATATTTTTTGACCGACATTTTTACTGTGTTATTTATCTACACCAAAATGATGAATCTATTCTCTATCTTAAAAAGATCCAAAATGGGTGACATTTATATAAAACATATTATACAGAACTGAATTTAAAACCAACATACATATGTTGGTTATCTTTCTTCTTGGAACTTTTCCATTCTTTATTAGAATAAAAGTTTATTAATTATGAGAATTATAAATTAAAAAAAAAGTGGTCAGTTTTATTAATAGTTTTAAAAATTTATATACTAAAAATAGTACCGTAGTCGTAGTTATTATTTTCATTTGATTCTTTTTATCACAAAGTTCTTGTTTCGCAGGCAACTACAAAATGGCGAAATCTTGACTAATGTCTATTAATACAATTTATACAGCAAAGGAAAATTAAATAATTTTATAAAAATGTAAAAATTTAATAATATTAAAAATCGTTATAATAATTAAATCTCATAATTTTTTTTGATTTATTTACAACTTTTTTAAAATGCAACAAGTATTTTCAGTATAAAGGAGGGAAAAGTCATAAATCAGCGAAAAGTACTAGATCTCAAAATATTTTTGGTCAGTGTAAAGAATCTCGAATGGTGAACAATTTAGAACTTTCGCCTTAGAATGATTTACAAAAAATTTTAAGTATTGTAATAAAAGACGAAGTAACATCGATCTGATCAGCCTTATCAAAATAATTTGCATAAATTTACAATGACAAAAATAAAATATAATTATCTAGAGGAAGCCACATTTGGATGTTCTAACTAACTGCCAACTTACAATTAATTTTCAAAATTAATTCCGGGAGAAATGAAGATAATTAATAACGTAATAAACAAAATTGATCTTACAATTCTTTTTTGTATTCCCAATATGTATTTACCTGCATTTAAAGCGATATAATATTTTGTGCATTAAATGAATGCTTTTTTTTTTTTTGCATTGATGAACAAATGAACTGATTTATTTGGAAAGAGTTTTACGTTGAAACGAATTTAATTCGTCAATGCAAGGAATTGCATATAAAGGAAACATATTTAGTAAATTTTAGTGTTGAAGTAAGTTTGTCATCCATAATTTAGGCAAAAGAAGTGCACCTCGTCGTTAGGTTGAGTTCAAAGCTATATTTTTTAAAAAAGTCCATTAAAAAAACTTTTAAAGATCAATTAATTCCAACTGCCATTTTTTTTCGCATTGTAACTCATGAAATAAATGAAAATTTAAGGAGTCTTTATCACATTAAGACGAGATTTGCTTTCATGAAGAAATAATTATATATATGCGAATTTTGTTCACTGCTCGAAAGAATGTCTTCGATGCTATTTCTGTCATCGTTTGTCATACTTTTTTTCACAGAATAGAATGTGATTAACGTGACATTTAGACTTTATTTTGATTTATTAGCTAGAAATGCTCTAATTTATTAAACAGAACTGCCTGAAACTGAGGGTTTGCGTCCGCTTATTACATGCCTACCTGCCCCCAGGTCCAGATACGCAACAGTTTAAAAGTGTATACAAGAAATCACCCTCTATTTTTGTTATTCACTTTTTGATTTATTTCCTGTTTGTAAAGATGGAATTTGTAATTGATTGTGCATGCTATTCCTAATTAGGGATTTACCGGACCAAAATTTCAATACCGGTATTCGGTATTTTTTAGATTTTAATACCGGGATACCGGTTTTAATACCGGTATTAGAAATTTTAGAAAAAGAAAGAAAACACAGGTGTTTCTTTGTTTTATTTCCCAGTTTTATAAAAGAGTGTAAATATCACCAAAAATAATATGTAACTTATAAATTATAACATTATATAAAGAATCATAAAAAAGTAAAGGAACAACTTATTAATTTAAATCACAAAAAAAGTGCAAATATCACTATTCAGTCTGCGGTACTATTACAAATTTTTGAAATGTGATTTTAAAAAACATGATGCATTAATTGTACTGTCCTTAAGCCTTCAAAGCAATTTTGTGTAAAAATTTCCAGCTGCCGAAAACGCTCTTTCGGCATCTACGCTAGTTGGTTTTACCGTTAGCAATGCGCGATACACTTTTTCTAAGTATTTACCTCTAAATAGCTCATCTTCAAATAAATCAATTTCACGTCGGATGGTTTTGGATATAGCTTATATCTGTATTGTATTTTGGTTCGTTGATTTTTTTTTATTTATCGGTAATTCTAATTTTTGTTCAAGAGACAATTCCTTTTCACTATCGACATTAGTGTCATCATAACCTTCGATAACTGAACCGAATTCTTCTGAAAGTTGATAGGTTTGTGCGTAAAAAATTTTAAGAAAATTTACTATAAACTTAATCAAATTTGAATTGATTATTTTCTTTTCTTCTTTTTCATTTTCATTTTTAAAATCATTATAATTATGTAAATACCATAAGACATATTCTATTTCGGTATGCCTTTCTTCTGTGCGATTTTTCAATGTAATATATAATTCTTCAGATAGTGATGTGTGCTGCTCTTTCATGACTGCAACATGAAATTGATTGTTGCATTAGCTGTTAATAAATTAAAATCTCTCCGACATAATGCCTTTATAGTCAGTTTTATTGGAAGTAGAGCTGATGTAGTTCTGGATATTAAGTCGAATTCACTATATGAAAAATCAATTTATAGGTTTAAGTCGATTATTGCTTTTTGGATTGGATTTCTAAATTTCAAAAATTGTTCCATCATTAGGAATAAACTGTTCCAACGTGTCTTAGAATCTATTATTAACATATATTCTGTTTTATTTTCAGTTAGTATATATTTTTGTAAAATGGCATTTTTTGTAGGGGAACGTTTAAATATCTTAACAATTTTTCGAACTTTATAAATTATAGGAAGCGATTTTTGATGGGTTAATATTTCATCCTCATTAGCAATATCTTCTTCAACAATTACGTTGTCATTATCTTCTTTGTCAATATCACTCTCACTCTTACTCTCTTCAATGTTGGAATCCGAAGTTTCTATATCCACAATATTTGTGTTCTTCTGTTCTTTATTTTTTTGGTATAATACATCTATTACTCCTAATTGAATTCCATGAGCATAGCACAATTGCTGATTTGCACCAATCAACTTTCCAACTTTTTTTCATAACTGTTGCTCCAGTAGTCGTTATGGATTCAATATCTTCTTTCAGGGATAATCCATGTTTCGCTAATTTAGATTTAAGCAATTAATTAAGCCATTCATTAGCTAATTAATTTCGCCCGTTAGGGAGACATAAAAACAAAAACGTATACTATTTTGCTATGTTGGCGATCCCTGAACATTTAATGGAGATCATTTAAAAAATTTCTAGTAAATACCGAAAAACCGGTATTTAAACTTGTGAATACCGGTATTACAAAATTGTACAAATGGCTCAAAATACCGGTATTCGGTATCCCGGTATACCGGTATTGCAATCCTTATTCCTAATGTATTAGAATTTTGAAATGTTGTGCCATTATGCGTTTTCGGCGGCAGTACATTATCTTAATAATTTCAGAAATTAACTGCTGGTTGATTAATTAAACTTTATTTTTGATATCTAGCAGTGAATTCCAGAAATAAATTGATTGCAAGATCTCATAATATTTGCAGTAATGAATTGCAAACTAAAAAGGGGAAAGTAATTGAAATACTTTTTTTTTACTCTTTGAAACATTAATAAAAGTGCGTGTTTAATATCTACTTTTATTAAATTTATTTTATTAAAAAAACAGGGAATTTTTTTTTGGAATGATATGTTTGTTACATTAACTTAGTCGAATAATGTATTTTATTTGTTACTAATCACGCAAACCAATATTCAATAATTATGAAACAATATCTTTGCTTTAATAATAATTCGATTTTTTTGACATGGTGGATTCAATACAAACATGATGTTTTTAATCTTTTTTAGTTATAATAAAATATAAAAATCTAAAATTTATTAACGAAAGGATAATTACCATCATTGCATACATTTTCACTTTCTGAAAAACTTTCGAGATTTTGCTTCTGATATTGAAATTTTTTTATTCGTCCAGTTTTAAGATCTAAACGGGGAAATGGCTTCAGTGGAGAAAAAGGGGGGGGGGGGAGGGAATCCGGAGATCTGATTTTTCCTTGTCGGAACTAAAACATATTTTGTGGGGGATAATTTTTTTGATAAAATTATTTAATTTTCTTTCTATTTGCAACATTTCTTTGTTTCAATAGAGGCATTACAAGGTTTATAGCGCGCAAACGAATTGCTGAGTCCTGGACGGTTCTGCGCTTGGTTTTAAAGAATCAATCGATTTGAAAAAAAGGGAACTTGAATTTTCCGTATGAGAAAATGCTTCATTTAACGCTTAGTGGGGAGAATTTGATATTCATTCCTTTCTTTCTCTTCTATTCATGAACAGAGCAGTCTTGGCGTTCTACCAACTAGGGCTTCAATTCTCTGAGCTTCGGCTAAGTTTTGTTCGCAGTATAAAGCCGGTCACTGATGTCTTTTCTGATTATGTAACAGAAAGCGAAGCGACACGGGAACGACGTGTTATAAATGCCAGGAAAAGTGGTGGTGCGAAATGCACGTGGTGCGAAGTACAGAGTAGTTTGTATAATGCTGCGTTTCAGTGCAATTATGTTAAGAAAAATACCGTCTTAAAACATTCAAAGTTGCAAGAACAAACCCATTTGACATCTGTGATTAAATCAGGGGAGTTCAAAAAATTTTGGATTGCTTGTGCATTGAAAACCCAATAAATAAATTTTATCCCTGTTTTTTTTTTCATTTATGCAAATTATTTAAGAATGATTTTGTTAATATTAACGACTGTAATAATTAAAATGGCTGTGATTATGTATCGTAGATGATAATGTGAAATAAAAAATCCTCCTTGACTGGACAAGTATCAATTTCACAGATGTTTCAACCAAATCATGTGCATTAATTTCCTTTCCAGAAGTTCGGTATGGAATTCAAGGAATTTTAACTCAGTGCAACTGAAATAAGAGCATTTCCCCAAAAACAAAGATAGGCGCAAGTTTCATTCGTTTGGAAAGCAAATTTTATTATATTAATTTCAATCTGATTAGAACTTTCCATTTTCTGTAATTATTGTCATCATTTTTCAGAAAATAATAGCATTCTAAAATATAAATATTAAGCCTTTATTGTCTCAAAATATAGACACTGAAAGAAATACTATGAGAAATGTGAATCCGAAGACAGTCTTTTGAACCACCAATTGCGCTTTGTGCTGTAAAACTATAGAAATTAAGGAGCATATAATTCAACCCTAAAGAAAAGGCTTCGTCATTTCGCGAATAGGTAAGAAAGATGCAATGCTTTTTAAAGAAAAGCAGCACTGCAAAGTTAAGGTGGGTCTTATACTCGGCTAGTTATAAGACGGTCAGTAACGCATGCGCAGAAAGGGACTGATATGCCAGAATTTCATAAAATATATTCATTCATTCCATGCTTGGCTATGAATTTCCTTTTTGGCGTCCCTGAATTTTTCCTTTTCACTGTGCGTCGTATTAAAATGATGGGTATTTACACAAAAAAGCATGGTAACCTTCTAACTCTCCACCCCGCCACGAAGGCACACGGATTTAAACCATAAAACTGAATAACCGGACCGTTGCAACAGCAACATGGGCGGTAAATGTGGTTGAGTCCTAAGGGCCATCTCCGGCCACGGTACAACCCTCCCCGAAGGAAGTGCGTCCCGTCATCGATGGGAGGAATCAGATCCCCCACCTATTAGTGTACCCTCCAGGGTGGCGAGATCCAACCATCATCCCGGAAGCATCTCATCCTCATTTCGAGGTGCCCCCCCGGGGGGCTTACAGGAGATAAAAAATCATTAAGATCAATGCTGCTATATACATATTTGTACAGAACTAAAACTCACGACACTAGCAGTAACTAAATGTAACTAGCAGTAAAAAATGCCGGATAGAGACTTTCTTTGAAGGGATTTTGCTCGAAACTTGTTAGAATTTGATGTCGTATACCAAAGATCCTATACCAAATTTCATCCATCTAGCTCAAAAAGATTTTGAGTTATCTTTGTCTAAGACAGGCAGACAGTTCTCAAAAATGCGTTTTTCGAATTCAGGGAGGTCTAAAAAGTGGAGATTCATCAAAATCTCGAGTTCGAATTTTTTTATTACTATACTTTCTTTATATTACGTATAAGAGAAAGTAAAACGTATCTCTAGATTTCATCAATATTTTTATACTCTTATTATATTTTTATACGTTACAAAACAAGGACTTAACAAAAATTAACTGCTGGATAGACCTTTTCGAGGGTCCTTGGGGCACAGTATAATTTTTTTTTCTCCAATCGTCATCAGTGATTAAGTAATTATACATTGCACCTAGGGCATGGAAACTACTTTTCGTGCCTTCATGATCTTTCATTTTAAAAAATGCTATTAAAGCATTAAAGTTTCCTTCTGACAAAGCCTTATAAGACTAGCACCCAGAGTATCAATACTTACTATTAGGGATTGCAATACCGGTATACCGGGATATCAAATACCGGTATTTTGAGCCATTTGTACAATTTCGTAATACCGGTATTCACAAGTTTAAATACCGGTTTTTCGGTATTTACTAGAAATTTTTAAAATTTTCTCCACTATATGTTCAGGTACCGCGAACATAGCAAAATAGTATACGTTTTTGTTTTTATGTCTCCATAACGGGCGAAATTAATTAGCTAATTAATGGCTTAATTAATTGCTTAAATCTAAATGAGCGAAACATGGATTATCCCTGAAAGAAAATATTGTATCCATAACGACTGATGGAGCAACAATTATGAAAAAAGTTGGAAAGTTGATTGGTGCAAATCAGCAGTTGTGCTATGCACATGGAATTCAATTAGGAGTAATAGATGTGTTATACCGAAAAAATAAAGAACAGAAGAATTCAAATACTGTGGATATAGAAATTTCGGATTCCAACTTTAAAAGAGTACGAGTGAGAGTGATATTGACAATGAAGATAATGACAATATAATTGTTGAAGAAGATATTGCTAATGAGGATGAAATATTAACCTATCAAGAATTGCTTCCTATAATTTATAAAGTTCGAAAAATTGTTAAGATATTTAAATGTTCCCCTATAAAAAGGATATATTACTAAAATATATACTAACTGAAAATAAAACAGAATATATGTTAATATTAGATTCTAAAACACGTCGGAACAATTTACTCCTAATGATGGAACGATTTTTGAAACTGGGAAATCCAATCAAAAAAGCAATAATCGACTTTCAGATAGTGAATTCGGCTTAATATCTAGAACTATATCAGCTCCACTTCCAATAAAACTGACTATTGAGGCATTATGTCGGAGAGATTTAATTTATTAACAGCTAATGCAACAATAAATTTCATGTTGCAGTCACTGAAAGAACAGCACACATCACTATCTGAAGAATTATATATTACATTGAAAAATCTCACAGAAGAAAGGCATACCGAAATAGAAAATGTCTTATGGTATTTACATAATTATAATGATTTTAAAAATGAAAATGAAAAAGAAGAAAAGAAAATAACCGATTCAAATGTGATTAAGTTTAGAGTAAATTTTCTTAAAATTGTTTACCCACAAACCTATCCACATTCGGAAGAATTCGGTTCAATTATCGAAGATTATGATGTCACTACTGTCGATAGTGAAAAGGAATTGTCTCTTGAACAAAAATTAGAATTAGCGATAAATAAAATTTAAACGAACCAAAAATACAATACAGAAATCAGTTATATCCAAAACTATCCGACGGGAAATCGATTTATTTGAAGATGAGGGATTTAGAGGTAAATACTTGGAAAAAGTATATCGCGCATTGCTAACAGTACCATCAACTACCGTAGATGCCGAAAGAGCGTTTTCGACAGCTGGTCATTTTTACACAAAATTACTTTTCAGGATTAATGACAGTACAATTGATGCATTAAGTTTTTTAAGATCACATTTCAAAAATTTGTAATAGTATCACAGACTGAATAGTGATATTTACACTTTTTTTGTGATTTAAATAAATAAGATATTTCTTTACTTTTTTGTGATTATATACTGTTATAATTTATAAGTAACATATTATTTTTGTGATATTTACACTCTCTAACAAAACTGGCAAATAAAACAAAGAAACACCTGTGTTTTCTTTCTTTTTTTAAAATTTCTAATACCGGTATTAAAACCGGTATCCCGGTATTAAGATTTAAAAAATACCGAATACCGGTATTGAAATTTTGGTCCGGTATTGCAATCCCTACTTACTATGCATCCCAAACGCTACACCACTGCTTTCACCATCGGGCGGACTCTAATGCCCCTCTTGCTTCACTAACATTTCTCGCATTGATGTGATATCTGTTTAATAACAAACGTATTAATACAACTCTCTTATTTACTAACAATTTAATTATTGGAGAAGTGATATCGAAATATTTTTCATAAATTTGTGCGCAGCTTTAAAATTTTGGCTGATCTCTTTTTTTAATAACTTGATACAGCTAAAGCCAATATGTGGCCGCAGAAATCTCTTTGGTTATTAAGAATCAACGTAAGATTAAAAAGTTTGGTACTGGTGTGATTATGGATCGCATTTCGTACTTTTTTCGTTAGTTTAATGTATATTTACTGCAATTACTTATTTGCCATTTTGTGGAAAACCTTATCAATTAAGAATTGGAATTTTTCCTCGGAACAAAATGTAAATTCTTTTTTCGAAGTTATAATAATCAGAATAATTTTTTAGTATAATTATTTAAAATGTTTCTCAAGTTAACGAATAGTAATTCTGATTAAAAGCAAAATGCGATAAGAGAATAAAATTACAATTGAAGTAACTAACTTTACGCATATAAATGCTTTTTATTTATTCAGTTTGATTCGAAAAGAGTTAAGAAATGTGTTATATACAGAAATATATCAAATTGGAAAAATGTAAACTTTTAAGAATCTGTATTCATGATAAACTGACTTCCAATTCTCACGCTTTCAATTAGTTCTAAATTTTTTATAGCTGAAAACAAGAACTGCAATGAAATGTTTATAAAACTTTTAATCAGAAAGCATATAAAGAGTTATTTTAGAATCAAAATACCGAAATGGTATAAAAGTAAACGTTGAATTTTATTTGAACTTTAATATTCCTTTAAAAACAATTATTTTTCTAAGTTCATTTGATGTAATCATAGAGTACCTTTAATGCCCATACACATCATTACATATACCCATACACATCCTTATCATTCAATTACAATTTCCACATCTAGATAAAAAGTAAGAAGAAAAAATTAGATTAAGATTTTATATCTATATCTGGTTATAAATATACTATAACTAGGAAAATTTTGAATTTTGACTAGATTTGAATGGCCAGTGATATATTGTAAGAAGGTGTGAAAACTCGGACAAATTCATTGATAAGCCATTTATCTAAAAGTAAGTGAAAATAGTGTCGGTCGAAGTTTTCAGTTGCCCCACAATTCTTTTTCGACTGAATTTGGAAAGATAATGCAAATTCGACAGATTATGGATTCATCATAGAGTTTTGAGACAACTACAATTTTATGGATATTATGGCTGAAAAAGGATTTTTCAACCCTAACTTCAACTACTTTTTAATCTATGCGTTTAACACCTTGTTGGAGTGCTC
Source organism: Argiope bruennichi (assembly GCF_947563725.1). Classification (NCBI taxonomy): domain Eukaryota; kingdom Metazoa; phylum Arthropoda; class Arachnida; order Araneae; family Araneidae; genus Argiope; species Argiope bruennichi. Next base: position 110,383,793 of record NC_079157.1, on the reverse strand, counting down.
CATATATTGCATTCTTTTACATTTTATTTCATTCTCATAGTTGAAATTTTAAGGAAATTAGAAGAGAAATAATGGAAAGGGGGGAAGTGAAATGTTCTTTTCTTTATATCTTCTTTCAAAAAGAATCTGTCTTCACCTTCCAATTTATCGACAGGAAATTATATTTAAAAAAATGTATAGAATATATCCTTCTAATTTACGAAGTAAAAAGAAAGTATCGTTCGCAAAATTTGACTTTGAGATTTTGATGAATTTTAATGTTGATCTTCCAAAATCTGAAAATTAATAAACACCATAAATATCGATATTCCTGAATTTAAAATTAGTTATAATATTTTGTTATTGAGAAATTTATGAAATACTAGTTGACCTGGCAAACGTTGTTCTGCCATATAATATTTCAAGTGAATATTTTGGTGGTTACTTAAAAAATAACAAATGTATTGTAAGTGTGTGGGGATGGGATCTATGACAGAAAGAGGAATGGAGCGCTGTAGACGATGATCGCCGATAAAAACAAAAAAAACACCAACCATTCATTTTCTCGATGCAATCATTCGAACATATACATTGTTTGATATCTTAAAAGTTAAACGTAAAGTGAAAAAAATAATATATTTTTTATTCTAAAGTATAAAAATGAAATAAAGAAAATCAATATTCATTTCGAAGAGCGATTGAGTGTACGATATTTTTTATCAGTCCGTCCTTAGCCAATACAAATAAACTCGACTAGGGATTGCAATACCGGTATTTTAAGCCATTTGTACAATTTCGTAATACCGGTATTCACAAGTTGAAATACCGGTTTTTCGGTATTTACTAGAAATTTTTAAAATTGTTTCCAATATATATTCCGGTATCGCGAACATAGCAATATAGTATACGCTTTTGTTTTTATGTCTCCCTAACGGGCGAAATTAATTAGCTATTTAATAGCTTAATTAATTGCTTAAATCTAAATTAGCGAAACATGGATTATCCCTGAAAGAAGATATTGTATCCATAACGACTGATGGAGCAACAATTATGAAAAAAGTTGGAAAATGGATTCGTGCAAATCAGCAGTTGTGCTATGCACATGGAATTCAATTAGGAGTAATAGATGCATTATACCAAAAATATAAAGAACAGAAGAATCCAAATACTGTGGATATAGAAACTTCGGAACCCAACTTAGAAAAGAGTAAGAGTGAGAGTGATATTGACAATGAAGATAATGACAATGTAATTGTTGAAGAAGATATTGCTAATGAGGATGAAATATGAACCTATCAAGAATTGCTTCCTATAATTTATAAAGTTCGAAAAAATGTTAAAATATTTAAACGTTCCCCTATAAAAAGGATATATTACTAAAATATATACTAACTGAAAATAAAACAGAATATATGTTAATATTAGATTCTAAAACAACAGTTTACTCCTAATGATGGAACGATTTTTGAAACTGAGAAATCCAATCCAAAAAGCAATCATCGACTTAAACCTGCAAATTAATTTTTCAGATAGTGAATTCGACTTAATATCCAGAACTATATCAGCTCTATTTCCAATAAAACTGACTATAAAGGCATTATGTCGGAGAGATTTTAATTTATTAACAGCTAATGCAACAATAAATTTCATGTTGCAGTCACTGAAAAAACAGCACACATCACTATTTGAAGAATTATATAATACATTGAAAAATCGCACAGAAGAAAGGCATACCGAAATAGAAAATGTCTTATTTTATTTAGATAATTCTAATGATTTTAAAAATGAAAATGAAAAGAAGAAAAGAAAATAACCAATTCAAATCTGATTAAGTTAGAGTAAAGTTTCTTAAAATTTTTTTCCCACAAACCTATCCACATTCAGAATTCGGTTCAATTATCGAAGATTATGATGTCACTACTGTCGATAGTGAAAAGGAATTGTCTCTTGAACAAAAATTAGAATTAGTGATAAATAAAATTTCAACGAACCAAAATACAGTACAGAAATCAGCTATATCCAAAACCATCCGACAGGAAATCGATTAATTTGAAGATGAGGGATTTAGAGGTAAGTAAGTACTTGGAAAAAGTATATCGCGCATTGCTAACAGTACCACCAATTAACGTAGATGCCGAAAGAGCGTTTTCGACAGCTGGTAATTTTTACACAAAATTACTTTTCAGAGTTAATGATAGTAGAATTGATGCATTATGTTTTTTAAGATCACATTTCAAAAATTTGTAATAGTACCACAGACTGAATAGTGATATTTACACTTTTTTTGTGATTTAAATAAATAAGATGTTTCTATACTTTTTTGTGATTATATACAGTTATAATTTATAAGTTACAGATTATTTTTTGTGATATTTACACTCTCTAACAAAACTGGCAAAAAAAAAAAAAAAAAACACCTGTGTTTTCTTCCTTTTTCTAAAATTTCTAATACCGGTATTAAAATTTAAGAAATACCGAATACCGGTATTGAAATTTTGGTCCGGTATTGCAATCCCTAAACTCGACGATTTGCCCACGCAAGAACATGTCGCATATAATTGTCCGTGTGAAAAACATGGTGTGCCCAAATCTAAGCCTCAAACTGACATTGTTTGACCTTGCGACTTATTGATTGTAATTGCGAATACCAATCTAATAGGATATTGAACGCGTTTGAATTCAATTGGCACGTCTGTGAGAATCATTGGAATTCGTGGCAGCAAAACATTTTCGGCTGGAAATTTGCCATTCAAAATGGTGGCTTCGATAATGTTTTTCGATAAATCCAGTGAGTTCAAAAACTCTGTTGGATAATTTACAGCTTCGTTAGCATCGCAAACTGTATCGATCGATTTTTATGATATCAAGTCGCCTGGCAACAACTGCTGTATTTTGAAGTTTAAATCGTCGCCGTCCACATTTTTTGCTGCCAAAATGGCTCTTTCTGCCAGCCACGCATGATTTATGTATTGTGTGCTTACATCGGGAAATATGCGGTCAATGAGAGCGTTTTGCGAATTAACGACAGTGCAGAAATTAGTGGGCAATTTTATGCATCCAGTAATTTCATGGACAGCAACTTTTCCATCGCCGATATCTAACAATTGGTCCGAGAATGTGTCAGCAGATGGACTTTGTAGTATTTGGACGCGCATGTTTATTTTTAACTGGACTTTTTCAACATTACGCCACAGTGGCGATGATTTCAAGCAAGTGTTGATCTCATCAGCGTACGTTGAACGTGGATAGCGAGACCCTAATTACCTAGCGTTATGAAATATACTTTACGACCTATTCTCATACCTACCAAATACACATAAAAAATTTCATAAAAATCGGTCGAGTTGTTTCGGAGGAGTACGAGCACAAACACCGTGACACGAGATTTTTATATATGAGATTAATTGGAAGGTGCAAATTGAATGGCAGAAGAGTAGTATTCAACTTTGGAGAGGTAGCCTTAGGTGTTTCATTTCCCCATCTCATTGTGATAAAGTAGTAATCCTCGATTATTAAAAAAATTTTTACTGTGTGTTTTGAATCAATGAGACGTAGAATGACATCAATAAAGCAAAATACACTCTTTTGCTTTATGAAATGTAGATCACTCTGCGAGGGCAACAAAAGTTCTGTTAATAATATTCATAAATATAGCAAAAAAGATAGATAAAATTTGATAGGATTTGATAAAAAAATTGTAGACATTTTTTTTTTTTTTTTTTTTTTTTTTTTGAAATTCGTCTATAAGAATAATTATTTTTTTAGTAGATATATCTTGATTCTCTTGACTATTTGAGAAGAAGTTATAAAGATAGACAGATAGCGAGTCATATTTTTAAAGATTTTTTAAATGATAATATATATAAACTAATATGTTATCCTTAATTTTGAGATATATAATGAAAATATAGTTTTAAAACTCTATATAGCGCAGACCATTACAGGCTCTAAATTTTGCACGCAGTTTGCATTAAAATAGTAAGGGCTACCCAAAAAAGAGGTTTCAAAACTATTTGGATTTTTCATTTTAGAATTAATTGAGATTTTAGAGATATTTCTTAATAACTTCGAACAGCGTTATCGCACAATAACCATTTTTATTCCATTTTAAAATTTCAGAAAAAGCTTCTCAGTACAATCAATTCTATTTCCTTATAATTTTTTTCTAGTTTTAATTAATTAATAAAATAATTACTAATACATTTTATAACAATAACTTTCATTATTTTAGTTATCTTTATACTCATATGCTTATGGCGATATTTAACACAATTTAAGCCTGCATGCAATAGCTGCTATCTAATTCAAAGCGTAGTTAACGGATCGGAAGTATTATAATAAGGACTAAAACATTTTACTTTATTATCATATTTGAAATGTATAGAGTGGCAACATGCTTGAAAAAATGATGGAATGCTTAAAAGAGGTAAAGACGAAGTTGATTGTTAAATGGCTCAAAGTAAAATATTTGTAAATGTATGTAAATATTAAAGTTATTCTTTTTTATAAATGACTATAAAAGTAAATTTTTAAAAATAAAATAAAGACAAATGAATGAAGCATAAAAATGTTATCACGCTACATTGTTTTGAATTAAAGGTTCGAATTTCGTTTTTCTTCTTTTTAGTTTTTAATCTGTAATTCTTTATAATATATGTTGTATAATCTAGAATTTTTTTTATTTGCTTGTTAGCATTCACATAGAAAAGAAGGCTATTTATTTTTGATTCGAATGTTTATTTACTTCATGTAACATTTATTTTTGAATCTAATATTTATTTACTTCGTGTAACATTTATTTTTGATTCTAATATTTATTTACTTTGTGTAATATTTATTTATTTTACGATAAGGAAAATGTTATATTCACGTTTTAAGTAATTGTGCTTATATGCTTAGATATTTTCATTTCATCCACTGAAAATATCAAACGTATTAATTTGTATACAAATTAATACGATTATAAATAAAAATGGAATCTTAAAACATTGAATAAATCAGAGGGGAGAATAAAACAGGTCTAACTGATTAGATAATTTTTTCAATTTTAAGTTGAGATAAGTCATGGCTACTTTTCTTTAAAAAAAGTTACTGAAATTACGGCACGGAAAGCATCACAATTACGAAATAGCAATACAGTCCAGCTAAATTGAAATGAAATCATAGTATGATAAAATACATAACAGAAATTATTTAGCTTTTAATTCTGAGTTTATTATTAAAAAAGAAACAGTTCTTTAAGTTCGTATCCGCATATGTTACCTGGACAAGGAGTACAAGTTAAAACGAAAAATTCAAATTTAAAAGTTTTAGATTTTAAAAAAGATTTATAAAATGAGCTGTCGAATATTACAACAGTTATTTACATCAGCAGTAAATTTATAAAAAAACGTAAATTTGAAAAAATATATTTCATTTTTTAAAAAATAAGGTCGAAATTTTTGGAATTTTATTTAAATGCTTTTTATGTACAAGTGAATATCAGAGTAAAAAATTTCAACCCAATTTCTGGATTATTTTTTTTTAAATTTGACTTCTTTGGTAAAAATAGAATTATTGAAAATTGCTTATAAATGCTTTTCCACCAGTCAGAATTCGATAATTGAAAAACAATAACAAAAACAAAAGCTTGCCTATTCTAAAAGCGTTTTTGTACGTTTCAAATGATGTCATAATGGTGTGTTTTATAAAAATAAGCTCTAAAATTTAAAGTTAACTCTTTATTTCAATAATTAAAACTGATTTTATTTCCCAATGCCAATTATTGTACATTACCGAATGTTACTATTTATTATTTTTAGAAAATTAGTCGCCACAAAGTAAAATATTTTTTTTTCTTCATTTTTTTTTTCAATTTTTTTCAAAAATAGTCTGGATATCGATCTAAAAATTTTATCAGATATTTCCTTCTACATATTATGTATTTAATTCCATAATATTATGTATTTGATTCTACATATTATGTGGAATTCCAAAGATTTTGCTGATACTATAAAAACGAATATAAAGCGTTTTTGAAAAAAAAAAGTATTTGATTTAAATAAGCTATTATAGCGTCAGAAGGCTCATTTTACAAATATTTTTTTAATACCTATAACCTCTTATTTAAATTTTTTCATCTAAGATTAATAAATTTTTACCACATTGCAAATAATCAGTGTTTCAAGTTCCACCATATCTCCAATCGTTATTCTATAATGTATCCTGGTGTAGACTTTTGGATAGCCAATTCATCAATTTATACTTTTATATATTTTTTCTATGTATTTTTTTTCTATTCGATTGACTAATAATAAAGATTCCTCAAACTACAAATTATCAATGAAAAGCTAATTTAGAGAATTTCTATCAATGCCAATTGAGATACCCTCAGGTTTTAATTATTTTCAATAATACATTTTAAATTATTCCTTTTATGGAAGTATAAAAGGGATCCAATTCAAAAGAAAATTACCGATGATTTTTTTATAGTTATTCTAAAATTTCAATGCATATAATTATTTATCAGCATAAACGCAAATTTTCTTCATTTAATAAGCAGTAGAGATGTTATAAGCAAATAAATAAAACAATGTAATTTATTATTTAATTTTTGTTTATTCTTCTTTTTCAAATGCTACAGACAAGACTCTTCAGTAAAACCATTCTTAATACATTTTCTAGAGATATTATTCAATTGTCATAAGTAATTTTTCGAGTGAGGAAATTCACACGCAAACACAAAATTCTGCGCTACAAAACAGCCTCGGATTTTTATTTATTGCATGTTTTTGTATTTAGAAGATTGGTATGTAATTATCATATGAGGATTCATATTTCACGAAACGGAAATATAGTGGTGGTTTATGATAATACTTAATATCTGTATCCTAATATTCCACCTAAAGAGGATTTTGTACTTTTATTATAAGAAATGAGGAGATAATTTTAAACATCGTTTATATGCAACCTTTGGGAATAAGTTCAAATACTTTTGTTATGATGAGTATATTCATTAATATATTCATAACCACTTGATATACATTAAATACGCCGCTCTATTTAATATTAAAATCCCTATTAGAATCTTCTCATTCCAGAGCACGACAAACTGTGAATAGATGTTTTTCTGAGCAGCTATATATATATATATATATATATATATATATATATATATATATATATATATATATATATATATATATATATATATATATATATATATATATTGTTATGTAACAGACATTAAATGAATCGATTTTATTGATATTTACCTGCTTTCTTGAGTTTTCATGATTTTAAAATCACTATTAAAACATATAGAATGGTGTCCTCAAAACTTTGTCTAATAAATGTGTTAACTCCCCCCCCCCCTCCTCCGAGAAAATATGGACTTTAGACAATGATATGAACCTTCTGTAGCATTAGAAAATCTGAGCACTGTAGACCACATTGTTCAGATTTTTTTATATTCAGAGTCTCGCATATGGGCATTTTGGGCTTTGTAGTATAATGACGAAAACCGAATATGCAATTTTGGCAACAAGATCAAATACCAAATTTCGTTTATTTAAGTAGATGCATTTATAAGTAATCGCGTTTATATGAAAACAAATATGCAGATCGTCTGACAATTAACCTGTCGATGGATTTGGTTTAGAATTTGATATGGATCTGCTGTTTAGATTTTAAAGCTTTATTTCAAATTTTATTGATGTAGCATTTTGCACTTTGTAATTATCGTATTCAAATACACTCGGACAAAGAGCCGGACACACTTCGTGTGATGGGATTTTGTTCAAAATTTGATAGAAATCTAGAAATTTGGCATAAACACCACGTACCGATTTTCATCTCTTTAACTCAAAGCTTTTATGAGTTATGAAGTCCAAAGTCAGACAGACAAACATAATTACATTTTTTTTTACTATTTATTCAGTGAGGTTTGAAATGTGTAAATACTTCAAAATTTTGAGGTCAAATTTATCAAAGTATTTTCTTTGCATACTTCAAATACGATAAAGTAAAAATAAAGTATTTGCCTATGATAATCTAGATATTTTTTTACTTACTCAATGAAAAATATATTTTAATAATTAATTTAATTTCGTGTTTCTCTGTATATACTGGTGGTATAATTCGTTAAATTTATCATTTTTGAAAAATTTATCAAAAAAATTTTAAGTTATATATATATATATATATATATATATATATATATATATATATATATATATATATATATATATATATATATATATATATTTTGAATCGGATAACGTAAACGAAAGAAATGAATCCAGCGTGTTACGCATAGCTATTTCGAAGAACTTATGCACGTTGTTTATTTAAAAGTAACTAAACATAGAATTTAGGTTAAGTAACATTGACTTTGAGTTTGCGGGAGCAGAGTCTGAAAGGAAGGAGGAAAAAAAAAAAAAAAAAAAAGTAAAATAAGTGAGCTAACACTGTTGAGTAAATGCTGTCACCGTTCTTTCTTTATTTTCTTCCAAGTTAAAAAAAATAAGTAAAAAAATCTTTTGCAAAACTTATGTAACACAATTACTGATCATAAGGCAAAATATACTGACTTGAAAAAAAAAGGAATATGTCTTTTCTGTATTTCATAAATTAATATGATTTCCATTGATCTTGATAATGGATAGTTTGCAGTTCTTTCTTTTCTTTGAATGGCGGCAGAAAGGATATTTAAAGCTCGAGTTTTCGCGCCAAAGTCTCCAATGGGTCTAAGAATCTGTCATGTTGCTTTCTTAAGGTTCCTATACCAGAGTATATTGTGTTTCTTGCCGCTAAGAATGGAAGCTTGTAAGTTCTAATATTTTTGTATTTTTATCTGTATGTACTGTTGATTGATTTAGAACTGCTTTTCAGTGCTGATATTTAAAGTCCTCAGTGAAAGATTACGTAGAAGATTTGTTTCCTACATCTGTTATAGGATTACTTAACTTGTATTAATTTTAGCCTCCTTGATTCTTCAGAGCATTTTATGTTGTAGCTCATATAAATTTATAAGGTATGCAACTACTTTCGAACCTAATTTTTTTTGAAAAACAATAATAGTCATATTTAATAGCTAAAAATAGTTATATTTTTGAATTTTTGTAAATTAAAACATCTATAAAACCAAAATATACTTGTTAAGTAACAAAAGTTTTTAAAAATTGGAAAATATGATCTTTTTTTGTGACTAAAAAGAGATATGAGTCAAAAATTCTTTAGTTTAGAGGTTTATCAAATGATTTGCTTAATATTTAGCTGATAGATTAAGAAATATATTACCTAATTTCGGAAATAAAAGAAAAGTTTCATTTTAATAAGCTCCATAAATATTGGGGTTCAACTGATAAATAACAAGAAATTTTCAATTTCTTTTCGCATTGCGAGCATTAAAACAATTATAGTATATTTCTAAATGAATAGATTATTTATTCTCTTGTTCTAGAAATGCAGAATATAATGAGAAATTATTATATTAAATTTGAACAAAAAATACGCATTAGAGTTTAGTTTAAGATATTTTTCTCAAGGAAATTCTTAATTAGAATTTAAGAAATAATAATTAAAGATGTAAAGTAGCATTAAAATATATATAAGCGCAAACAAAAATCACTGTAACTTCCAGAAAAATGAATTTAGAAATAAAATTGGGAAAAGGTATTAAAAAGAAAACTGTTCAAATATTATGAATGTTAAATAAAAAAGTATATTTTTCGCAAAAAAATTGGCTTCTTCAACTTAGTTACCTTTAGAATTTATATCTGAAAACTATTAAAAATTTTAGCCATTACTAAAACCTCCTTAGATTTTAGTAATATGCATATTTAAAAGAATTCTCTCCGATGTTTATTTATCGTGTGATTTTAATGAATCGATTTAAAATTTCATTTCATTAAAATTAAAATTTATATTCTTCATCTTCGAATACTCCTAATTATTTTGGAATTCTAACTTAATTTTTGTTATCTTAAAAATCATAAATCTAGTATATATGCTTACTACAGGTGAAATATAAACTCATTAATTTCGCCTAATAATTTAACCATAACTTTAATAGAATTTTTAAAAATTAGAATTACTTTAAATTAAAATCATTATTAAAATTGTTAGACTTATTACTAGAATTATAAAAATTATTATTAAATTTGTTATTATCATTAAAATTATTATTTTTATTAGAATTTTCTTATTTAGAGTTATTTATTTTTGTTACTTTAAAATATTAAAAGCTATATGTCAAAAATAAGTGTTCTTAACTTACAATCAACTAAGCATTTTTTTCAAAGTTACAATTGATTCACTAAAACAGCTTATCATATTATGACAGTATGGGAAGAAAAATAAAAAAAAATTATTAAAAAAAATCCCTGTAAGCAAGAAAGCTTTTCTAAAGATGTAACTATCTTATTAGCACTCTAATTATTACTATTCTTTTAATTCCTGGTGAGATTTTTCAAACATAATTATTGCCTTGAATAATCTTTGTATCGATTTCATCGTAATTTCCTTACGATTAAATATGATTGACAGTGCAGGATGTCATCCAATGGTAGATTTCCAAATAGGTAGAGAGTTTGAAAGGCCACAAGCAATTCGATTACAAAAGTTTTTTTTTTGCTATTTGCTGAATAAATAGGTTTGCAAAAAATGCAAATTCCATGAATGATAAAATACTATGATAATATTAGATCTTAATTACGTATACTTAGACAGGTTCCTAAATATTTCAGTAGTTCATTTAGTTATTAGAAAAATTATAAAACTGAAAATCTACTTTAATTATGCTTTGTACAAACATGGGTGCTAGTCACTTTAAATTCATAATAAATAAACACATATTCGCACATTTAATAAAATAAAAAAAATATCATCCTAAAATAAATTAATAAGAAAAATGAAAATTCCATGAATGATAAAATACTAGGATAATATTATATCCTAATCAAGTATAATTAAACAGGTTCCTAAATATTTAATTAGTTCATTTAGTTATTAGAAAATTTATAGATATGAAAATCTACTTTAATTATACTATTTACAAACATAGGTGCTGGTCACTTTAAATTAATAATAAATAAATACATATTTGCATATTTAATGAAATAAAAAATATTAACAAAAAATAAATTAATAAGAAAAATGCAAATTCCATGAATGATAAAATTCTAGGACAATATTAACTATTTATCAAGTATAATTAGTCAGGTTCCTAAATATTTTATTAGTTCATTTAGTTATTAAAAAATTATAAAACTGAAAATCTACTTTAATTATACTATGTACAAACATGAGTGCGGGTCACTTTTAATTCACAATAAATAAACAGATATTCGCACATTTAATAAAATAAAAATATTAAACTAAAATAAATTATTAAGACGTTTAAAATGAGCTGAAAGGTGAAACTAAATTGGCCATCGTATTAAAAGGACTAATCCTAATACATTGACAGCCTTAGGCCGCGATATTCCTAAATCCGCCAATGTCGTCATCTATTTAATGTTGTATTGAGAATGGGAGTTTATACTTCCTTTGTATCACATGATAGCGTAACTTTAACTTCACAGTTAAAAAGAAAACACACACATATATCTTTTGGCACTTGTATGCCATTAAGATTCAAAATTGTATTTCGGTCTTTATGTAGTCATTAGGATCGAACTAAAATCCGAAAAGATTTTTAGGTAATCAGATTTTGGACTTTCTCTTTCCCCTTTCTAACTTTCGAATATTTTTTAGTAGTTTTAATTCGGTCTTTATTTTAAAAGTCTTTAAGTAGCAAATATTGTGAAAAGCTGAAATAATTAAACATTCGACTGCGATTCACTTTTATGAACAATGATTTTATCACCTTGCATATAAAAAATCTGAACGAAAAATAGCAAAAAAAGTTACAAAATCTTTTTTGATACAATTATTATAGAAGTTATAATACAAAGTTTACCAGAGCTAGAAATAAAAAAATTAAATAAATATTACTAGGCCAAATTGACCAGTAAGCAAGAAAAAAACATTAAGATGATATTCTTAAATTTAATTAATATCTGAGTTTAATTTGAGTAAGTTCGAGAACATGCCTTTTGTGAAGCAAAGTGAAACTACAAAATTTAATGTTCTTAAAATATCACAAATAAAAAAATATTAGGTCTTGGTTGCCCAAAAAGTAGGCAGTTATTTATTTTGTTTATTTTAAAATCTAATATAGATGGTAGGAATTAAATTTTTTAAAGGATTTTCTTATTTTTAAACTTACATGTTATTCTGAAAATAATTATAATATCCGCTTTGGGCCAAATTAATTTCAAGAAAATTATTTTTTTCTCTCAGCAAGATATTTTTGATTTTATAAAAAAAAAATTATTAATATTTTTATGTCTTACATAATTTACACATTTTTATGTCACAATTCTATCTGAAACGTGAATTCTTTAAAATGTAATAAAATTTGAAATTTTGTTAGTTTTCTATCATAAAGAATTACCTTTTTAAATTTTCTTAGCTAACTTTTTCAAATCTTTTACACCAGTAGTTTTTATAAAAGAGGAATTTTAATTTAGTTGCGTAAACATTTTTTCCGGCTTTTCCAACGACAAATACACTGAAATAAAAATCTTGTAAAGTATCAAAGCAATTTGTAATTATAAATTAAGTTTTATTTGTAAACTTTCATAATTTTAGACTATTAGGGACTCACATTATTATTTAAAACACGAATTTTAACATTTTTCAATAGTATTTGAAGGAAAAGAGAGAGAAAGAAGCATTGTAATTATTATTTTCTATTTTTGAATATATTACTTGCTGAAGAAAAATCTAAGTCCAAGAAATGGAACAACCATTGTAAACAAAAAAATTAGGTTCAAAATGCAAATTTCTTTTTTAAATTATTTATTATTTCTCTAAATTTATTATTTTAAGGAAAATACTTTACTTTTTTGTGAAATTTTAATTATGATCATTCTCTTAATTTCCTATTTTTGAAAACAATGAATCATTTATTCACTTTCATTTTAATTAACCAATCATTCTTTTTCTTGACATCCATAATCGTTTGTTTCATTAATTTCTAGTATAAAAGTTTTGATTTCGATGAATTTTTAAAATTTGGTATAAATAGAATAAATTCATTTATTTATTCTATTTATTTCAATTCTAGTATAATTAGATGTTATCTGTTGTTTTATTTTTAGTTTCAAATATTTGACAAACTATATTTTTTACACTAGTGGAAACTTTAGATTAAAAAAAACTATTTTGATGAATCTGAGCTGGCGGAAGTAGGATATATGTTTATTAATTCAATTAATTAATTATTTACTCGAATGTATATTTCAATTCTTTTTTTATACGATCCGAAGTGGACGTACGAAAGCCAACCTTTAAAAATGTAGGTAAAAAAAAAATTGGCACATGTTTTCGAATGATGTCATTAGAATGCAACACGATTTTTCGTTGCTTTTTGTCCGTTACCCTTGAAATGGAAGGCATCCAACTGGAGTAAAGTCAGAAAAAATAGTTGTGTACCTTTAATTTGAATGTATAACACCACACTGTCAAAGTGAGGCCTTGTCTATTTTTACTCTTTTACGTACTTAACCTAGTATTAGTAAAACGATTTGGAACATCGTTGACAAGCATTGCCAAAGAAAATGCTTTCAACCAAGTAGAAAGAAGAGGATAATATAGTTTGTGAAACTGTGAAATGCAGATCACAGTTCAACAACCTGAAAGTTTTAAATGAAGGGTTACATATGTTCCGACGAAAAATGAAAATTAATTCTCAATTACTTTGGTCGCCTATAATTTATTGAGAGAAACTTTTTAGTATAACGTTTGGTTTAGTATAACGTTAAAATATTATATATATATGTGTTTTTGGTGGGGACGCTTTGTAAAAAATATTTAAATTGGCTTTTACTTTTTTTTATTCCAAAGAAGAAAAAAATTAAGCTAATAAGATGTTTATAAAGTATTAGGTTTAAATTCTTCTGTAAATGTGTTCATTGGAAAGGTTTAAACTCGCCAATTACTTTTTTAAAATTCAAATATGCTAAACTATAGTTATACTTCTAGTATTCTAATTTATTAAGATAGAATGTTGTATTAAACCTTTGTTAATATTTGAATTGAATGTAACGCATAATTCAGAAAAGAGTAATAAAAGATACTACTCTTTACTCTACGATTTTATTTTAGGAAACTTTCTAATCTCTTATCAAATCAGAAGAATTGTTTCGCTTAGAAGTATAACATATTTATTTTTATCCTAATTATGCAATCACGAGGTTATCTCTTGTTTCTGTTTAAAAGTGAGAAATTCAATTTAGAAGTCACGTTCAACTCTGAACGTGTTATATTATTTTTAATGAAAGAGTTCTGTATTTATGATGTTTCTAAATTTGTTTAATATTTTGAAGTCTTTACTAAATCTGACAGAATTTCCTTTCAATACAAATCGCTAAAGAAATAAGAAGCATAGAACTAGATTCTTTTATATATTCTGTTGTTGATTCTTAAGCCCATTATACTGGAAATTTTAAGTAACAGGACTTTATTTCTAATGCGATTAGAATGTTATTGTTTTACAACAAAAAATTTACTTTCTGTTTATTAAATTAAATTTTTTATTTTTTACCCAAATGTTTAATTTTTTTATTCAGCAATAACAAGCCATTAAGAAAACAGTGAAACCATTTATAGTAAATAGAAATAATTCGATAAAAAAAATCGTAACAGAAATTTAAAAATAAAAATAAATTCGAATTGCTGATGAGTAAAATATATATATATATTAATGTCCATCATTTTTATAGATGTAGATAATTTCCAATAAATTCATATTAATTTGGTTTCATCCTCAGCTTTTTCTTATTTCTATTGTTTTTATGAAAAGTGGACAAAACAAAGTCTCTGTAGTGGGAACAGTGGCGTCGTGATAGGTGCCGATAACTGCACATTTGTTTTTATTTACTTCGTTAATCGGCAGACAAAACGTCGTAAAAGACTTTGAGCAATCAGTTCAAATGGTATCTGATGACCCATTGATGATTTTAGTGAAAGGAAAAAAATCTTTCCGAGAAACGCTAAATGCTTACAAATTCTGATAACGATACTTCTGATTATGACAGAGAACACGTAAGACATCAACTAATGATGTAGTGAACTCAAAACGAGAAGGAGTTCCTTCTTCTAGGAAGAAATATCTTCGGCATAATAGCATCAAGGTAAGTTGCCTTTCTTAGAAAATTATTGAGAATTTCTTTTAGAATTTTGCTGTATACTTCCCCATTAAAATTTTCGTCGTTTCATGGATACATTTTCCTTCTTCTTTTTCATAACTTAAATAGTCTAGAGTATTCGACAGATAATAGGCAAGAGGACTGTGGGGTTAACAAAATTGCTGCATTGGTGAAAGTCCATTTAAAGATAAATTTTAATGTCAAGTCTTATGTTTATAATTTTTATTCTAATTATAATTATTATAAAAATGATTCGAACTTTAAAAATAAAATTAAGTGATTCGACGGTATATATATTGCATTTTTTAACGGTATATATATGCTATTTAATATTATTTAAATGATTTTGAAATGGGAAAAATTAAATATATGTAAGTTCTCTAGATTTATAAAGTAAATGTTTTGTGTTGAGAAAATTTATTATCTTTT
Organism: Argiope bruennichi; assembly: GCF_947563725.1. Taxonomy (NCBI): domain Eukaryota; kingdom Metazoa; phylum Arthropoda; class Arachnida; order Araneae; family Araneidae; genus Argiope; species Argiope bruennichi. Next base: position 110,368,149 of record NC_079157.1, on the reverse strand, counting down.
TATTGATTGTATTTACAATTTCCGAAAAAATAATTCTAATAATATGAATATATATAATTGAATTATAATAATCAAAATATGGGCAATAATAAGGAGGAAGTTCTATAACTCTTAAACATTCCTCTGTATCAACTGTTGATCAAAAACAATTTTGCTAAGATTTTTTTAAATGAATTTTTAAAAGTATGTATAAGGTAAAAAAAAAGTCTTTTTTTGGGGGGGGGATATATTATTTAAAAAAGAATCTAAAGCTATACTTTTAAATTATTATTTAACGTATGCTGTAATTCAATTTTAAAACTTTAGTGTAATGTTTTGTATTTACGCTAATAAGGCTAATTTCCGTGTCTTTAAACTTACATATCAGCACTTCACAGAACAAGCAATATTCCTCTATTGTTGTTATATTTTACGTTGAAACAATGGTAATCTCAATATCTTCTGAGTAAGGTGAATTGAATAATTTTTGTGTAAATTTAAAGAAATATTTAAAGTATCAATTTAAAAGCTTTCTTGAAAAATATAACCAGAAATTTTTAAAAATTTGACGAAAAAACATTTATTGAATTTGTGAGCATACAGTCAATTAACGTGAATCTGTAGTGTTATGGCGTAATACGGCGAGTAATGATATATAAGATGCACCATGGATTCCAAAAATAAACTTGTGCAGCGTACTTGATTTGTATCACGTGAGCATGAGTTGATCTAATTTCCGCTTTGTTTTTTGGAAGTATTTTTGGAATTCGTCTTGCGCTGATAATTAAGTTTCGATTCGTTATTTTGAAAGAAGTTAGGTTGTATCAGTGAAGCAGAAGAATAAAGATGAAATGTTAAAGAATAAAGATGAAATGTGAAGCAGAAGAATAAAGATGAAGAATAAAGATGAAATGAAAAAAAGATATTAATTTCGCTTTGTCGATCGTTTTTTAGATTGAGGAAAACGTCTGTGCAAAAGAAGAAAATTATTTAATTCACGTTTTCAATTTCATTTTACTGTGATAATACTGCAAAACCAAGATCCACAGAGTAATATGCAAGCTCTTGTATCTTTTAGATTTAAATTGCAATTGTTGCAATTGTTTGGTATAAACAGCAGTATTGAAAAGGTTAAAAATGTCAATAAAGCTCAGCATGTATTTTACTTTTAATGTAAACGATACCTATCCGCTTACGGCAAACAGATGTTCGCCGATCAGAATTAATAACATTAATCTAGTCATGTCAGTCAATTTTAATAACTGTATCATATAAATAAACGAAAACACTATTTAAAAAAAGAAACTATGGTTTTAAAATTAACTTGAACAACAAACATAAGCTATTCTAATTGAGTTAACAATAACTTCAAAAAGACGATTGATTGATCCAGTTGTTAAATATCCAGTTGTTGAATATTGATCCAGTTGTTAAAGCTCGGGCTTTGCTAAATTTTTATTTTGCATCATTTGTCAAAACATTAGGACGATGGGGACAAGCGAACATTGGAAATGTATCCAGGAGTCAACAATTTTCATATGAAATAAACAAGAGCGAAATCGGAGCAGAGTTTAAGGATGGGAAATTATTCATTGGTTTTTCCTCATTCTTATAAGCTTTGGCATTGACAACCTGCTGGTTCGTCGGAAATATTGGTTGAGCATAATTTCAAATAAATTTCTTATGCATATTTTATGTTCATTATTTCGTTAACAAAGTATTTTTAAGTATCGAATTACGACAGACTTTAAAGCTATGTTGTTTTAATGACTTTACCCAAGTTTTATTTATCATGTAACAGTCATCAACAACTTAAAAAAACTGGAACACCTCTGTAACTTTGTCACAAAATTGGTGTCGATAGACATGGATTAAAAAGACAGGTTTGTTGAGATGACAAACTGATTAACCAAATTAAGTAAGTACTATCTTGAAACTTTTTTACGGATGTCGAGATTTATTTAATAATTCGATTCAGCGATCTTTTTATGAGTGTGTATCAAATTTCATTCCGAAAATAGCAGTAATTCTTGAGATATACTTAATTTTGTTTGCTGAAAGCTCTACCCAAGGAAAGAGGAAACCCACTGGGACCAGTATATTAAATAAATCTGTCAGCTTGTTAATAGCAAAATATGACTTTTTTCGCGTTTTTATCTCTGGAACTTCAGAGAAACAAACAACACGACTCAGATTCATCCTTAATATGAGAATGACTTTTCAAAATATACATATTTTTTTAAATTTAAGTATTGTAGCATTTCCATTACTTTAAAAATCAATTCATCACTTAGTTTTTTTTTTACTTGCAAACGATGAACAAGGGTAAAGAGTAAAAATTAATTAAACATTCTACCAGTCAATCTATCCTTCAATCTAATTTTATATCTTCTAAGAAAAAAATTCCTTAATTTTTTAAAGAAGGCAAAATTTATGCTAAATTAAAATTGTCTGATCTGGAAATAAACTTAATATTTAACTAACTGCAATATTATAATGCCCGTTAAACTTCATGCTTCATAAAAAGTCGATCTAAAAATACAAATAGATTTAATATACGGTCCCTCAAAAAGTGGACATTCCGACATTCATCTTAAAATTATCGAGATAGAAGTTAATTAATTCTGGTGTTTAACTCAGTTAATTAGTTTGTCTATCGCAACAAACCTGCCCCCTCGAGTCATTTCCATCGACATTACATAGTCATGGAGTCAAACAAAGTCACGGAGGTATTCCAATTTTTTTTATTGACGACTGTACATGAATTCTTTTAATGAAATAGATTATTACATCATAGGGTTATTAAAATTTTAAATTCATGGGTAATTTATTTTAAATTGCACGTTGTCTTGAAGTAATGTAATTTCACATTCTGATTCCTCATGTGAGCTACAAGGATAATTAGCAGAATCTCAAGACTTTCAGCAAGGGAACAAAAACTCGCCGTTAAATATTTGATAAAATAATGAAAAAGGTTTTAATTTCATTGCAGCAATGAACTCATTCGTTGAAATTCATACGAAAAAATATTTATTGAAAATTGCCAGAATTCAAGGAAAATTTGCACTCCAACTAAATTGATATGACTAAAAAGATAATTTATTGAATTTAAAAATGATATAAAATCATATCAGCCAAAAGAGTTTTTAGAAATTATTCACGGAAAATACCAAAATTATATTATTTAAAATTTTAAAAATTTGTGTTGGTGAACATTTCGTAGGACAGAAAATTAGGTCGATTGGCACACACACACACACACACACACACACACACACACACACACACACACACACACACACACACACACACACACACACACACACACACACACACACACACACACACACACACACGTACACATTCTGCTTTGTCTTCGCTAATAAGAAAAATGAATGTGTGTGTTAGCGCTCTACAGGACAAACTGCTTGACCAGTTGCTACAAAATTTGGCACAAATATGCCTTTGAAGATGGGAATGTGCATCTCGAAGATGTTGAGACTTTTATCAGAATTTTAATCAAAAATTAAGCTAAATAATTTTTTTCCCACATAACTTCCGAAAATTTTATTGCAAAAAATGGTTTTTACAGCATTTCAAAACTAAACACATTTTTTTAATGATATTGATTTAATAATTGTGGGAATATTTGGGGGGTTATTATTTTTTGTCTATTTTTCAACAATAGACCACATTGTTGCCCTGAAGTTCAAACCGTTTTGATTGTTCCATAAAGTATCTGACCACATGATAATTATCTTTATTGAAAGCTAAAGAATAAGATTCTGTTTAATATCTGCGTAGTTTACAAAACGAATGAAAAATGAAGTCGCAATACCATGAAATTTAGAAGATAAATGAATGAATCCCACATTTACATTTTTAATAGCGCTATAATGCCATGACGATGGTCTCCGAAAGAAAGGGTTCCTGTACACAATGAATAGAGTATATATAAAATGGTTAAAATAAAATGGCTTTAATGCCTGATAATTTGAGGGAGTCACGGACATGAAGTTATATCTAAACTCTTTAACTCAAATTAAATATAGCCAATATTCTCAGTAGCCAGCTCAACCTGATAATATATACTTGCGGTGCTTTTTTGTCGATATTGTTCACTTAATAAGTAATATCACTTGTCTCATTTTTCAAATTTTACAATTTAAAAGAAAAATAGATATTTCTTTACCAATAAAGAATATGGAAGATATTTTTCTCATTTAATATGAATATAAAACTATACATCATCAACCATGGTTATTAACTAAAGTAGCCGCAAAGAATTACACCTAGCTTTTTTTGGCATCCAAAGTGGACTGAATTACCATATCCCCATGAATAACAATATTTCGGGCTTTGTAGTCAACGCAAAATGTCCGCATCATGAGCATCTCATGTGCCTACTCTCATACAACAATACGACCCATTATCGCCATTTGTTTTCTCCTAGGAAATGAATCTGCCGTTGATTCAGTGACTCCTCATCTCCATACTTAAAATGACGTCGTATGATTATGAGGCATAATAAACGATTTAAAAATCAATAATAAAGAGTTCGGAAAAATATTATAGTGGAAGTATTATAATTAACAATGGAAATTAAACTTAAAAAAATATTTATCACAAACATTGTTGTCGAAAGTTAATGCAAATGTTGCATGCATTTGAAGATGTAAAAATCTTTTCAATTTTTCCTCCTATATTTCTATTCTTCATTATAAGTTTTTTTTATATATCTTCTAAAATTTAGCCGTTAAATAATTTATTTTGAAAAATTAACCTTTTAATTTTGAAAAAATTCAAAAAACAAATTCTGGAAATTGTTTTTCTGTAATTGTATTAGCTTTAATTTTGAAAAAGCGGATTTAACAAGAATGATGTTGAGTTATTTTGTGAATTGATAAATTGTATGATGTTAAATGAATTTATTGGTGTGAAATTTATTCGGTGAATGAATTCTTAGATGCAAATATTGATACGAAAATATTTCATGAATTCAGCACAATTCAAAAAATAAATTCTCAGAACGTACGGAATACACACATACAATTACCGTATACAATGATTACTTTGTTCACCTACATACAGCCGATATAATCTTAAAAATCAAAATTCATGTTGATGAACTTTCTGTTTACTTTAAAGAATTTGATTATATAAACTAGTTCTTTTTTTTCGCCTCATTGCTTTTCGAAAGATAAACCTATTTATGTTATAAAAAGGACTTGAATTTTGTTCGACAAATTGATTTGCTTGATTTCGACAAATTGATTGTTTTATTTCTAGAAGTGATTGTTTTTGAAATGATCAATACTCTTAAAACACTCAAATGATCAATAAATAAAAGTTCAAATGGACGTTAAATTTATATTCTTTTTTAAATTGTCTTCTTTTTCGATATGTATTTTAAATATTCAGTAGCATTTAGTAGGTGTAAACTCGCGGTGCCAGGCAATAAGATTTCAGCTTCAGAGTTGGAGGTTGGTAAGTTCGGTAGAGTTACTTTAAGAAGCAAGTACCTTCCCGTTGTTGTGTTGCGGAAATCTGGCGGGAGAAATGCCAGTTCAGATATTGATATCAAACCGCATTTTAAGGAGATCCATTCCAAAATAACCATCGTGTTTCTTCAAAACTTGATGGTAATAAAATTACTGATTAGTTAACATGCATATTCAATAATCTATAAAATTGTGCTTAAACTGTAGCTGGAAAACTGTGAATTAACTAAGCTACCAAGCCTCCTTTTCTTTCGTGAATCATATAATAGACTCTTATTTGAGTAAACTTTACCCTCTAATTTATCATAAAATATAATAACCTTCTCTGCTATAGCATGACTAAAGTTATCAAATTAGCGGGGGAAGAAACTAAAAGAAAAATTCTAAAATTTCTGTAGTTTGAGCGATTTTTCAAACTAAGAATATGGACTTGTATAAGACCTTTATTTTATCCCGCTTGATTTATCTTCACAACTCGAACTTCGGATATTAATAAAAAATAGATTTAACATGTTCGCATCATAACTCACGCCTATGATTAGAACCATTTGTTTAATTAAATTATACTTCGTTTCTATTTCTCATTGTAATACAGAATAATATAACACATTATGATACAGAAGAAATCATCTAATCAGAAAGTAGGTGTGTATAATCACAGGCGTTTGATGTGGCAGCTATTTCTTTTAGTAATCGTTATCAAATATCGACTTTAGGCGTTTATAGCGAGAGTTTTTTTTACTTTTTATTTTGAAATGATTATCTGTATAACGTCAAGTGTCTTTAAATCGTTTTTAGGTTCGTAACATGGCAGTTTTGGCTATTTTTAGGCTGTAATAAATCTGTTCTACTGCACATTTTTTCGCAATAAGTCCTAGATTTGCCTGTTTAACGGCGTAATCTACCTTTCACACGCACTTTCTTTTTCTCACTACACGATCAATACTTCAGATAAGAACCCGAAGTACACAGCTGTTCTCCTCTTCATACGTGTTGTAAGAATGAGCAAAAGTTTTACATTTTTTTATGGCGTTAGGGAATATCTTTAGACTGCAAGATAACATTGACAACGAAAATTACATTAACTACCAAATAACTATTTTTCATACGACTTCACTTAATAAGTTAAAATACTTTTTATTTAACTTGAGTTCTTTCACATTTCTAAAAATGGAAAATTTTTAACCAATTTTTCTCTTATTTTTTGATGTGCTAGAGGACAGGAATTCTGTACACATAAGTTTTCTAGATAACAACTTGCTGTTATAATTTTTCAGAATTATCAGTTGATAGATTTATTTATTTAAATTTTGATTCCATGCTAGTTGCACCATCTGGTAGCGAATTTGGAAAAAAATGATTTAAAGAAACTATAAAAGTTATACTAATGTTATAAATAAAAGCATAAAATATAGAAAATAACTGCAATAAAAATATTTACTTTTTAGAACACAAAAATGTTTTCAAATTATTTTTATTAAATTTGTGAAAGCAGGTCTTTAAATTTTCCCCATCCGCACAGTACTCCTTACATAATTTAGAGCAATCGCGGTAATAATGATGTTAAGGATTGCCGTGATGATCTTGTGATTGGTACTCACAATCTTCAGACCCGATTCCTCAAAGCTCTGCGATATGATTGTTATAATGCAAGTTAAATTTATCACTATAATTAAAATTTCTAATGTTGTGTAGAACTTTATGGAAAAAATTTCAGATTTAGATGTCTTTGTCATGTGACAGTGGTTCAAAATTTTGTGGTCCATTGTTAATATACATATGCAGTTATAAAACAGAATGTTAGTTCACCTAATTAAATTGTATAGAATGTGAAGGTGTATTCCACCAACTAACAGTCTTTTAGGAGGGCAGAATAAATCGATGGCATGTACCATTTTTTATCTTCTTATATATGAAGTTATACAAAATAAATAAATAAATATCTCTATAGTCAAAAAAAAAAAAAAAAAGGAAAAAACAAACAATGAGATTTTGGCAAACTTTCGCTTTTGTGACTTCCCTATATCAAATACACATTTTTAGAGATTATATCTGTTTGCGTGCGAACACAATAATTTAAAAAAATGGTTTGGAACGATGAATGTAATTTGGTATGTGGTCTTTTTCATCAAATTTATAGATTTTTATGAAATTTTGTAATAAATGCATTCACAAAGAATATGTCTGAAGGCTAGTAAACACGATAGCTACAAAATGCAAAGACTAAGGTAGATAAAATTTGATATACAGATTTAGTATTTCCGAATAAAATTTTGAACCAAATCAGTAGGCAGGTTGACAGTGTTTCGGTTCGTGCATCTGCAAGCATGTAGACGCGAAAATTCAAAAAATAATGACATAGATAAATGTAATTTGATGTTTGGAACTGTTACAAAAATTGCAGTTTTGTTTTAAATTTTTGATTTCAATCGTGGACAAAAAACATGTCCAAAATACATACTAGATTTGTTCACTATACTACGAAGTAAAAAACGTTCATGTGTGGGAATCTGAAAATAAAAGTCTGAGCACTCATGGAGTTCACGCTCTTGCTCACGATCCATAATTTTTAAACTGGGATGGGGAGGGGGATAACATTTTTATTTTAGAAATGCGGGAGAATATTTTAGTGAGAACAGTTCAATCATCTCGAAAAATCCGTGGATTTAAAGTCAATCAGATTTGCTTAATTTAATTCAATCCTCTCTTTGATTGGATTTAGATAACTAGTTGATTTCATTGGAATAGGGCTTGCCAAGATTTGATTGAATTCTGGTTTTTGATTTATAAATAAATCGAAACAAATAATACTAAAATACTATAGAATTATCAGATGATCATAATTCCTTAAGATGAATATAATAAGATAGTTGAAAAATTATTTCTAAGAACATAAGAATTAACAAGCTAAAGCGTATTTAGGATAAAATGACTCATATTCTCAATTTAACTTTGTAAACAGAAATACTCTGAATATTTGTGCAATCTGTTTAGTGTCATTATCGCGATGAAAAATAGATGATAGAATACGCACAAAGTGGTTATAATTAAAGTGACCGTATTCAGACCTATGTAGAGCTCGTTCTGCTTGAAGTATTTCATTGATACTCGATTTATGTTATGTGAAATGTGTGGAAAAGAAAACGTCAAAAAACGATAATTAAAAGCGCTACTACTTTAGAGAGGAAATGCCGTGCTAATTTTTCAAGTTCTTTTTATCTGAATAGCATTAATGGTTTAGTTGCACTGCGGATACACTGAAGCTTGAAAGGCTTGCGGAAAGGGCCTATGTTGAAGAATGGATTGAAGAGATTGGCCTGTTGGGTGTGCTGCCGAGAAGAGGACGGAAACATATTTCGTAATGAAAGTGTAAAAATTGCTATTTATTTAGTTGGATGAGAGTTTTATGCTCAATATCCTTCGGCAAGTGCTCGAGCGGAGTCATGTGATTTGTCTCTTCCTTAATTTATAGTACGAAAGGTTTTGCTGTTCGTTTTGAAAGGGTATCCATACAAAGTCTGTGTCGTACCAGATTTGTATCCTCAAAACCCAGAGTAGCGCATTGATTTTGCTTGCTGATTTCTGACCAGAATAGCCGTAGATAATGCATGATTTTAAACTTTTTATTTTTAAGATGAGGCACTTTTTAATCGATATCCTGGTGAATATTCAAAACTGTCGCATGTGAGGTATTTCATCCTAATGATGTGCATAAGCATATCCAACTCTGTATTGTGTTTACTTTACTATATGGAGTGATTTACTGCTGATTTCATTCATGGGCCCTTTTTCTTTAACATTCCCCAAGGGCTTAAAATATGTTTTACCACTGCGACCCTTATTTGAAACCTCGGAGGCAGCAAGTCATCCCTGTTTTGCGAGGACTCGAATGTTTAGACTTACTGTCTTCATGCAAGAAAGTGCAACACCCTATATTGCCTGACAAGTGGAAGAACAGCTTCGTGCCCACTTCGTCAAATACGTCAATCAAAAAAGTCCCTACATAGGTCTAAGTAGGGTCAGCTTTTTACAACTACCCTGTACCCCCCCCATTAAAATGCTCAGAGGAATGCATCTTTCCCAATTACGTTTGGCGAGTTTTTCAATTTTAGAACAATTGATGCATTACCATCTATATAATTAACAGCTTTAAGTAGATTCTTTTAAGTTTCATATGCCGTTTTTCCTTCCTCGAGTTACGAAGTTACAAAATGAAAGTATTGCAATCGTCAAAAAGTTCAAACTTTAGATTTTTAGGAATTTCGGCGTTTCAGAGTCCTTCCCCCTCAAGTTCGAAGAAGATATATATGGAATTATGCCAATCTGCCCATTTGTCTGCGCGTGAACCTGATAGCTCTGAAACGTTTTGAACTTGATGAATGATGTTTGGTATGTGGGTTTTACTCTAAAATCTCAGATTTCTGTCAAATTTTTAACGAAACTAACACAGAGGAAATTTAAGTAGAATAACTTTAAGAGATACTTGTCTGTTCGAGTGCAAATGAACATGATAACAACAAAATGCAAAGAGTTACATAAGTAAAAATTCGGTGTATGTAATAGAAAAATCCTCCAAAGTAACATTAAATGAAAATTTGGAATTTACTTTGAAAATTACTTTAAAATTTGGGAATCAAGATACATTAAGTCACTATCACAGCTACGTATGAGTCAAATTTTACAACTTAAGTGCTATAAATTTGGCTGAACACATTGGACACTCAAGCTGGAACACTTCCTTTTTTATGAACAAAAGTTATATTTAAAAAGGAATAATATGCATTCAAAAATATAAAAAAGTTTATAAAATTTTTGAAAGCATTCTTTGTACTAGATATTATAAATAATAGCATTGTTTTAAAGAGCTTGATTTTTTTCCTATGTCTTTTGGTTCAAAATCTACTGTTTTAAAATTTTGCTTGGGAAAGATACTCATTACTTAAGCGTAAGCTATTTTGAATGTAAAGGAATTTAAGAACTATTTGAGATAAAATTGGCTGATAACTGCCATTCTGTTATTTCTAATATTTTTTTAAATATCTGTGAGATAAAGAATGTTGAAGTGCATATGAAGTACAATCACTTGAAGTGCAAGTAACCTTGAAATGTTAGAAAATTAGAAGACGACTTTTTATTTTAGTCAAATCAGTGCTCTGTAGTTTTATCAAGTCCTAAAAATAAAATTCTGCAGAATTACAATTTTAAAAGTAATTATGATTCTTGTACATTTAATACTTTTAAATTATATTTTCACTTTATTGAGTAACACGTAATTCTATTTAAGCAATCTTAGTAAAAATTTCAATTAAAGAAACTATTCCATTGAAATGAAAGTGACTGTTTCAGTTTTTCGAAATTAAATTAGATCGTTTTTAAAGTAATAAAATTGGTGTTTTTTTAATCCCGGTATGAATGAATTTTTAGTTCACTATGCTTTCCCTTTATGAGGTGATAAATAATTTCCAGAAAAACAGAGCTGCCTTTAAAAACATAGGCAACTAAATTAGGTTAACACCGAGCACCGAATTGGCACCGAATTAATTTCATGACTTAAATTGTATTCAAAGTATCAAATTCTATTATACTTAATCCATTTCTTAAAATATTTTTTCATTTTTTAAATAAAAAGTAATATCATATTCCATATAATTCATGCAGATTATTGTTATATGAAACTGATCAATTGAAGCATTCACATTGATAAAATTACAATTTATAGCTTAAAGCTGATAAGCGTTCAAAATGAGAAATCAATTATGGCAGCAATTCTACAAAATCAATTTTGAAAACTCATAACATTCGTTTTCAAAGAATTTTATAGCATCTGAAACAAAGAATTTAAACTCTTTTTAATTTCACGAAAAAAATTGCCGATAATTTGAAGATTTCAACAGAGCAAACATTATTCTGGAAAGTTTTTTTTTCAAACTTTTCCTGCATAGGAAGGACACAAAGATAAAGTATTGAATTCGTTAAAGTAAGCGCATCTAGTAATAGATAAAAAACATAGAACATTTAACGGCTCTTGACGAGGCTACAGAAATTGCGTAATTTATACAAGCAAGATTTTTAAAATTAAAAAAAAATAGTGTGGGAAACTGGGCTTCGTGAAATTTATGTCATTAATGAAAATGATGATGGGTGACCAAGATTTTACAAAAAATATTCATCACAAGTTATCATAAACAACATGGTCTGTTAACTACCACATTTCCCTTATGTAGATGGAAGTTCTGACTGGTGTGTAAGCAAACATTTTTGTTCACACACACACACACACACACACACACACACACACACACACACACACACACACACACACACACACACACACACACACACACACACACACACACACACACACACACACACACACACTCTCCTTATAATATGTTTCAAGAACTTTTAATTTTTTTAAAAAAATGGTCTAATTCCACACACAATTCCACAAAACATGTATTTCTGAACATTCATAAAAATTTCATGCCCCCTTTTCAAGTGTTAAAATAGCTTTATTGCTTCAAAAAAGGGTATATGGGAAAAACAGCATGGAGAAATATTAATTTACAGTTTCCATTCCTCCAATATGATTAGATAAAATATATAAAATAGTCGGTAACTTTTACAAAATATTGAAAGTCTACTTGACATAGTTTACCTTAAAAAATTAAAAGAATTTTGGTGCATCGTGCACCAAAGAATTATCTTGCAAGAATTATCGTGCAAGGATAATAAAATATTATCCTTGCACGATGAATGTATAATAGAAAAACAAACAAATTTTAATTAATTTTAACAATCTTAGTAAAATTAACTCTATAAAATATAAAGTTACAACACGTATGCAAATATTTACAAATTTTTTTCTATTACCTTAAAATTCTTAAATTGTATGCGGGCAAAATGAAAAAAAAAATTATACGTTAAAACTTTCAAACTTGTGAAAAAAGAACAACTAACATACAAAATATAAGTAAGGCATTTAAACATGCAAATTTAAAAACTGAATTGATAAAGTTTAAATTAAAATATTTCAATATTAATGGTATCTTCAAATTTAATATTTATTAGGCTCTTTTCTAGGAGAACTGAAAAACGAATGTGGTATCATTATTTACTCCCCTATAACGCATTAAAAATTGTTAATGTAATAAAAATTGTAGATGCAGTTTTGGAATTTTAGTGGTTTATTCAAGTTAACATATGAACCAATAAAGAAATTTTTTATTTTGTTCAATTTTTTGGGGTATCATGTTGTCTTACGAATGCAAACTATTTTTTTTAAATTTGTCGTTAAGAAACAGAAATCACCACTAATTACCATTTTATAATTAGAAAAAGAAATCAGTGTAAAATATATAAAGGGATAAAAATTGCGCTATCAATGTATATGCAATTTTATTTAGAAATATATTTTGTAAAGTGTTTTAAATGATGTAATCTCAAAATGTTGCTTTATTTTAAACAAATTTTCTCAATAAATTTTGATAAAGCATTTCTAAGATGTTAGATGTTATATAAACTTTCTCTTCTTAAAAAAATTATTTTCTATATTTTATTATCTTGAAAAAGCTTAAAATACGTTAATAAATTGTTACTGATAACAATTATGTTAATAAAGTATTTCTTTTTAAATTTATTTATCGGATGTGCATATTTTCAAATATACTGACGATTTGTGGAGAATTTAAATAAAATCTAAAACGTTTTGTGGTCTTTAAAATTTTTTTAGACCTTGAAACAATAATAATAATAAAAATAACGAAAGTAGTATACCTCAAATTTCTTGTTTATTCTCCAATAAAGATTTTATCTCTCCTTTCCCCTACCTTGTAAAGAATTGTAGACCTTGGGTAAGATTGCAAATGCCTTAAATGGCACTGGCGAGCAATAATTACGAAATATATACCTTTGGCCTGAATCCAGTATTTTACGGAATCAATCATTCGAATATGAGTTTGGATGCCTTTTTTTCGACCGATTGTCGGCCAAATTTGACACAGTACATTTGAATTCCAAGACTACATACCTAATTTCATTGATTTAAATAATTTCGTTTATATGCATGCGAAGTACTGACCGACAGAAGATCAACAGATTCAGTTCAAAATTTGATAAGAATTTATATTTTAGATGCTAAATCTACATAACAAAATTTATCTGTCTAACTCTTTACATTTTGTAGTGATCGAGTTCACTTGTACTCGAACAAACAAATATACATTCTTTGAATGAATCTCGTTCAAAAATTGATAGAAATATACAAATTTGGTCTTAAGTCCATTAACCCCATTTCATTCGTCCAGCTCAAAACAATCTTGAATTATCGTCTTCACGAACAGACAAATGCCAAGAATGTGTTTTTCGAACTCTGGAAGGTCTGAAACGTGAAGATTCGTCAAAATGTCGAGCTCGAGTTTTTCGATGATTACAATACTTCTCTATATTTCGTATATGAGAGAGTAAAAACATGCTGTTTTTTAAAATAGTTTTCGACTCCCACAATTTTATTTCTGTAGATACATAATGATTTATATATTCTGAAAGGTCACAAATTTTATCTTTATAAAATGAAGTTGTAAAAGTTTTTGAATATATGTAGTTCACTAATTTATTCCGTTTGCCGTTAAAATGTAACAGCCATTTTTTATTTCACTGCTAATTAATAATAAATTGAAATTTCTGGAAATTAAGATACCATGAGTCTCGAAATTCTATTTTCAAATTTGTTTAAATTTTAAATTTAAATTTTTTTCCGAATCTTCGGGTCATTTTGCTTCAGATCTAACTGAATTCACAATATTTATTAAGCTTTACATGTGCTAGCCAACGCAAGTGTGTGTTGTGTATATTTTTCATTTTAAAGTTTTGTTTTTGTTTCAAAGCTCAAACATTAGCTTTAGTTTATATAAAATACTTTTTAATTGCAAATTTTTTATAAAGTTATTAATTTGTCCTTGAAATTCTTACCTTTGACTTATAAAACTTGGGTGGTTATAGTGGTAAAACATTAGCTGTTTAAAATAATCTCTGCGAGTAGCTGTTTTAAATAATTTCAGCAACGTCTTGGAGATGTTGATCCCAGTTAGTGATTAAACGTGATATAAACAACTTTTATCTACATTCTCTTGATAAAAGTAATATTTGCTATGGAAAGTTAGTTATTTTTAGCAAATAAGTTTTAAATAAATCATTTTCTGCTCTAGCCTTTCTTTTTTTTTCGGTCAACCTTTAGGGGTCTGCTTACATCCTTCACCCCGCTTTCTTACGTCAGCTTCTCACTTTACTCCATCCCTTGTCCTTCACAAAAGGTCTTACATAGATGGAGAGTGGAAGTTCGTTATCTGATCTGCTCTCGGGTAATGTGACAGTAGTTCATCGCTTTTTTTGACTCGTAGTTTGATACATCGTAGTTCAAAGATATAAAATGTTAACACAACAAAAAACAATAAAGTAAAGTCCTCTATACTTACTCATATGGAATAGATTATAGAAGGGAGACTCCAAAATATGGAGGATAGAATCCACATTTTGGAGTCTTTGCTAGGATCGTCTTGTCCAAGGATAGACTCCAAAATGTGGAGCCTAAATCAAATTCTTAAATTTATATGCATCTTTTCACAATTTCCAAAAATGTAGTAAGTGCATTGAATATTTATTAAGCCACATATTATAAATGGTTTTTGCAAAACTATGTTTAATAGCAAGTGTTTCTTTTCTTCATAAAAGCCCCTTTATGGCTTAAAATTTCTTTCAAGCATCTGAGGATAAAGGTGTTACACTATAAATTCGATTTCCAAAATGTGGACCGATATGTTTGAAATTTTGGGAACATTGTAATACAGGGTCAAAGCTTTTATATTTATGTCACGGTTAAAAAATATAGATTTATTTGATTAAAACAAGTATAAGACATTTCCATATCTTTGATAGTTAAAGACAAGATGCCTTATTTGAGCTACCTAAGCATTCTTTAAGTACAGTCATAATGAAGTAATATTATTTTAAATATGGAAGGAGGGATTTTGTAATTTATTTACATTTAAAACGAGGTAATGATGTTTTTAATTAAATAAAGCCAGTTGAGGTAATTGATAGCAAATTTTGCAAATATAGTCATCTTTTTCATCTCAAAATAATCGAATGAGATGGGAAACATGCTCTTACTTTTTGTGAGTGTATAATCATGTTCTGTAAGGACTCATTATACAGTGCCATTCACCAAATTAATTGATTAATTAATTAACCTCACTCAAGGAATGTTCTTATTTACCTCAATGTGTACCCATTTATCAAGGGACAATGAATTAATTAATAATATTTGCATTGGTTTCAGATCACAATTACAAACTGATTTGAAAATAATAATTTGAAATGTTGACTTAAGAAGACATTAATCCTTAATAAAGATTAATATTAGATTATTTCCCCAAATATCTCCAAATTATTTTTTGATATGTCTTATGATATACTAATTCTGTAAAATAAGTAAACATCAACATTTTGCTAGTTATCTAATTAATTTAGGAAAATAGGAAGAATCTATACTTCTTCCCATAATAATTGAACTAGAAGTGGTAAGTATTTTTGCCACCGAACCTTAAAAATGAAAATATATTAAAACGTTTATTAAAAAGTATACTTACCTCATAATTTTAAACAAATCGAAACAACTTGTATACATTTTTCTAAGAAAAAACAACGGAATTTCTAAGAATTAAAAATATATGAACAATTAAACTAAATTCTGAGCTTCATTAAGCATTTAATAGGATGGGTAAACGAAATATTACGTTAATAAATAAATAAATAAAAATTATGAAAAAGAAATTAAAGAAAACTCTAGGAAGATTTCGAATTTGAAGAAACCCCCACATCATCTATAGTATTTGACATAAAATTCAAAATAGTTTTTTTAATGAAGAAATCTTCATGATTTGAAGTTTTAAGTTAAACAGTAATCAAATTTCACTAAAAAACATCCTCATAGCATAAATAGACACCAAATGCATTGATTTGTCGATACTTGAGGCGGAATATGGCAAAGCACTTTAATTGTCCAATTTTCTTATAATTTTCTTTAACCTCTGCTAAATAAAAGACAGTTTTATCTGATCATTATTTGATTATTTAGAGGCGTTTGTTTTTTATAGAATTTGTCAAGAATGTGATTTCGACAAAACGGGATTCCAACTCAAAGATCATTTCAGTCTTATACTTCTCTGACCAATCTGGCAATAACATCATTGGTCCATTGGCGGGAGCCCCTCTCATGATGACCCTGTGATTATCCCCCCCCCCATCTCCTATTTGAGTTCAATAGATTGCTATCCTTGCAACTGATTAAAAAAAATTAAGTCTACGAAAGAGAATTCACAAATAAAGCAGATTTGATAATATGTTCAAGGGATGCATTGCCAGCATGTAGAGAATGACATGTTATTTTTTTTATCCTTTTTGGTGGTCTTAAGTTCGAGTCTGGAAGCCGAAGAATAATTTTATTTATTTTTTATTCATTATTTTTTAAAAATTTTTTTCCATAATTATTTTATAGTTATTAAGAATTCGACCAATTTTCATACTTCCTAAAATAAAATTTGCCTTAGGCATATCTATAAATTTAATTGAAAATTTGAATTTCGATGTCTTGCACATGCGCCGAGATCATCTGTTTGCTTAGCATTGTGCATTTAGAACCAGATTTCCATCACATTTGAAACTTGGTTTATGGTGTTAAGAATCTTAAACTGCTGGGATGTTCAAGGGATGCGTTGCCAGGAATGACATGTTACTTTTCGCTCATTTTTTGTGGTCTTAAGTTCGAGTCCGGAAGCCGACGAATAATTTTATTTATTTTTTCTGCATTATTTCCATTTTTTATAATTTTTTTCTGTACTTATTCTATATTTATTATGAATTCGACCAATTTTCCAACTTCCTAAAATAAAATTTGACTTCAGTGTATCTATAAATTTAATTGAAATTTTGTGTATCGATGTCTTACACATGCGCAGAGATTATCCGTATGCTTAGAAAGAGATTTCCATCTCGTATTATGGGATGAAAATCGCTTAAATCAACAATGGTGCATAATGTACAAGAGGAATTTGTTACATGAGCGTATTTCTGTATTACAGAAGAAGGAAAGTAATTTCGAGCAAATATTGCAGTAAAGTTACTTTATTTTACCAATAAAATTGTTTATTTTAATTGTATTTTAACAAATATTTCTTTCTGTAATGGAATCATTTAGCTCTTTCCATGACGATGGTAATGACATAAGATATTCTGTTTTTGCATTATTATTATTATAACGCCTACAATAAATATCTATTGAATGTTTAAACCAATAAAATATTACAATGGAATTTTTAATTTTTTTCCAAACTTTACACTTTTTTGAATACTGATGATTGTTCTCTTTAATAAATTTTATTTGGGCTTCAAGCATTTTAAAAAGTCAATTTTAATCATAAAATTATGAAATTTTTTTATTGCATATGTTAGGGTATCAAGATCTTTATTCACAAAATATGACTAACAAGGTTCTATTTAGAAATATATAAAAAAATTAGTTTTGGTAATATTCAGCATTAATATCTTTGATTTAATCCACTCAAAATGCAATTATTTTGTTCATTTAAAAACAACGAAATAAATGTCTAACGGCGTAGTAATTTTCTCCGGAATAACGTTTAGAAAGGCACATATATTTACAATAAATAAGATCTTCTATAACTGATTAAAATATTTTTGTGAAACTTTTCTGGTTTTTCATATTTTTCCTTAAAAGATTGTTGATAATTTTCAACAGTAACAAGATATTAAAACATTTAATGTTTTAATAAATAAAAAATGTACTCATAAAAAATTTGAGAAGGAAGGAGTCAATAAAAACAAATTTAGTGAAATCAAAAGTCAATCAAAGCAATCAATCAAACAAAAAATCATTCAATACGATGTATAATGTAATATTATATATTGAAAATTGGAAAATAATGATTAGAGAGAAAATACTTTATTAAAAAGTTTTGATATAATTCAGTTAGTTTACATTTTCTTTACTATTTATGGCAGTTGTTTAAAGAATTATTCTTTACAAAGATTAACATCTATAGGCGGCTTCGAAATGATATAAAGTTCAAATGCTACCAAATTAGGTTCTACTGCTCTGTGGGAGTGTCTTGTCAGAATCTTAATGATTGGCTGAAAATGCTAACTCTAGAACTGACTCTCCTCGTATTAAGGTCATAGACTATTTCTGAAACTATTCATTGCAATGTAAAAGTCCAAATATTTTTTCATATATAGAAGAATCTTCGAATTTGAGCTATATTTTTTTATTTAAAATAGTTTGCAACAGATTCATGAATCGAATCGAAATGAACATTGCCTGGATATAACAAGTAACGGTCTTTTTTTCCTTAATTCGCATTTTTTAAATAAACTAAGCAAAAGTTTATTTAAATTATTATTATTAACAAAACACTTTTTATTAATTTTAATTAAGCAACTCATGTGATTAAATTATTTATTTATTATAAATTACTTGATGGTTTCTTTAGAATTGAGTTATAAAATAAAATATAATCGTTATTTTTTGATTCATTACAAAAAGTTATATAATGGGAAAACATTTTTAAAATATAAAATTTTCAGATATAGTTGTTTTTGCAAACGTTTAAAAAATTTCAAAACTTTATCATTATAAAATAGATGATTGAATTATATGAGGTTTGTTTTGCAGGAGATTGGAGTTGACTGAATCTTTCATAGAAAATCTAAGTTTAAATTTAGGTGCATTCATTAAGGGGCGGATTTGGGTATTTTGTGGTCCTAGGCAATGTACGATATGAGATCTCTTTTTCAATAATATGAACAATTTAGTTTTAGAATTCAACTCGTTTTTAATAAGCTAATGATTTATTTTAAGTTAATATTTTTTAATTTATAAATTTTGTGAATACGTATTTATTTTTATTTATCTATTATGACTCCAGATTGTCTGATATCCACGTTTAATAATAGATAATATTATTGAATCAGAGTTTCGATTTCATACATATTCTGATAATGAAATGAACGTAATGAAATATATAAAACTTTGATCCATTGTATTTGATGAAGTGTTTAGTATCATCGTTATATTTCGCCATTCATAGAATTTAAATGTTGCAGAAATTTATTTATTTGATTAATAAGAAAATAAAGTTTATTTATTTTTTATATAGAGGTTCTTGCAATCCTCTTTCAGCCTAGCGATTTTAGCCGCTGCCTTGTCTGCCTCATTGTATATCCACCCACGAATTCAATCAAATTTAGGTCTAATTTACTATAGTGAATACATAACAATGACATTGCCGTTTTATCTAAACTGCATGTTTGCATACTGATTTTAAAATAATTGAAAATTATATTATTTTTCTTTTTACGTAAGTTGAGCTCTGGATTTGTTTTATTTGGTAATTAAGAGGAATCTGCCTTTTTCCCAGAGTTTTACTAGTTTTGTAGCATAAAACAGTGTAGATTAATTTAATTCCTTTTCCCATTTTCATAATTATTGCTTATTTAATAATCTAAAAAAATACACTTTCTTTAGAAAAAATTAGAAAATTTTTTAAAAAAGAGCAAGAATTTAGAAAAATTAAACTACAAGAGCAATTTTTAAAAACATTTCTTAAAATGTATAATTATAAAAAATTATTTCTTTAGTTAAATCCAATATAGTAGTAGAATGTTGAATGTATTTTCAAGTGCTCTTTTCCAATTTTCTCTTCAAGTGGTTTTTCAACAAGATACTTGCTCAACGAGCAAATAAATGTTTTCGCTTATCTTTCTAGACTTATAAACGAATGCAGTGAAAGAAGAGTAATTATATTTTATAATTTATGGAGGATTTATTATGACAGCTTCTATTACTCGTTAATCTCAAAAGGAATTTTTGAGAAGGTCCTCATTTAATCTATCACAGCAGAAATATGAGTTTACACTTACTGAAGTATTCTAGGAATAAACACTGAAGAAATGCTCTAGAGCAAAAGAGTTTAAACGTCAAAATTTTATCAGTTTACAAATAAACAAAGAAACATTTGATGTTCTTCATCACTTCCTTCCGTGTCATTTCGCCCTTGACATCTAAAGATAGTGACCGAGATTTTCAGAAAGATCTAGCTTTGAATTAAGATATCGTACTACAAAAGCTATCCACATTCTGTGCCTCGTTGTTTATTTGACCCGAATCGGGGATCTTGATAGAAAGAAGGATTAAATTATAAATATTTTTATTTCAACCTATCATACGAAACAATTTTAATTTAATTAATTCTGCATATTTTAATTAACCGAATCAAATATGCAGAATTTTTTATTTATCTATGCCGAGAATTAATTTTAATTATTTTCTTAATTTATTGATATTTGTTCTCATATCTTTTGTTATTTTTCAAAGGCGTGTGAAGGTAGCAAATTATGCTCGAAGCAAATCGAAATAAGTAGAAAATGTTTCAAACTGACCAACCTGTATGTTTTTTCTTTTTCTAGTCATCTTTTGTGTTTAATAATTGCACTTTTCTGATAAATGATGCATATTTGATTCGGATTACATTTCATATAGAATTATTTCCATCTTTTTATCCTTTTGGAAAGGATTAAGAAAAACCATTATAGAAGGTTTATAAATAAAAGGTAAAAAATAATTTGTAAATCCAAAAAGTCATTTCATCATCCATTTTTATTAGTAGTATTGCAACTTTTAAAATAAATTAATAACTGGAAGATAACCCTATTAGTTGAGCATCATTTCGGATTTAAGATAAGTATTATTCTAAGAAAAGTGTAATTCTAATAAAAAAATAAGTTTGCCCTACTTACTCAAATTCAGATTTTTATTCCATGTATGTTAGAGTATGACTAATTTAAAAATATCTCAATAGGTGACATTTTAGATATCTTTAGAATACTTTAAATTCTTTTTGAAAATGAAAATGGCTAAAAAATTTCTAAGTTTGTCCAATCCAGTTTTTTCTAATCCAATTTCAAAGTTTGACAATGTTTTTCTACAAAATTATAATTTCTAATTTTGACAAAAATTTCAAGAATGATGCTTTTATTAATTTTATTTTGATAATAATTAACTAAATAAAAAGAGGAAAATATCTATGCACTCTAATTTTTTGCCAGACATGGGATGGAATTTGAATGCTAAAGCACCGGTATTTTGTATTTAAATAAGAGGCTAGTAAAATTAATAAGAGACTGAGTAAAAACGTTTAAATTAAAAATTTCTGGGTATCAAATAAACTTACAAAATGAGCTGTCGAACGTCGTGATGATTTATTAAGCCAGGAAAAATTTATAAAAAACTCAAATTTGGAAAATATTATTTATTCTTTTTTAAAAATTCGAATGAGATTTCCAGAATTCTACTTAAATATATGTCACATAGTGTATAAAGCTCATGTAATTTTTCTCATTTTGCTATAATTTTGCAAAAAGAAAATTGAAAGGCATGGGTAATGAGAAAGGCAGAATGTAGTACTTAAAGAATGAATGGCGGTGTTACAAAACATTATATAGACGAGAAGAAGGAGAATAAACAGATGCCCCTTCATAAAAGATATGTCCTCCCCTAACTGCAGTGTTTTGAGGCACTGTCTGCTCATACTCAAAATAATATTATCCAGCAGTTTTTGAAGCAAAAGTGCCAAATGAGCCGTGTCAAATGTCTATTTGTCTTCAGAGGATGTAATGTCGTCTTTTCAAAGCATTTCATACATGTTCAGGCGGCCTTAAATCAGGGTAAAAAACTGCCTAACATATTCACCAATTATCCTAATTTTTCAGAAGTTTCTGAACAGCGCGAGATCGGTGTGATAGTGCGTTATTGTTCGTAAATACTAAATTTGGATCTATGGCACTATGACTCACGTGGAGAGAATTACTTTATCAAAGTAACGGTCTATGGCACTATGACTCACGTGGAGAGAATTACTTTATCAAAGTAACGATCTACGGCCACTGAATCTGTGTCGAAAATATGGAGTCCCGTTTTTTTTATTTATCATTGCATGCCACTTCACACAAGCACTAAGACCGTTCCAACAGTCTCTTTCTTTGATGTTAGTGGGATGAAAATATGTCCTTACCCTCTCCATGTCAAATAAAATCGAATATCGTTTGTGAGATTCAAACGACTTTATCGACCGAAAAAAAAAAGACAGACATCCATTGAAGAGATGATCAAATTTTATGTTCGATGCACCATTGTAAACGGCATCCCCGACATTTTGCTACAACGGTATGCAACATTCCGAACGCCACTGGAATAGACAACTTTTACGCAATCGTATAACTCAATCATCGTTCGCTGCCCGCTGTCTGATTTCAGTCTATTTTCGATAGCACGGCAATATATCAATCAGCTATTACTGTTGTTTCTCTTGCAAAAATTTCTTTAGAAGTATGAATAAAAAAAATAAATAATACTATTTTTTCCAAAACTGCACTTTATTACAAATTTAGTTGTGAGTGTTTGCCTTTGTGTTACTTAAAGCGTTTGAATTTAAACTTTTCAACTCATTTCAAAGACAGTTTAAATGAGAAACACAAGCCCCCCCGTCTACTTCCTCATCTATAAAAACATATCCAGGTGCAAACTTAGAGCCCCATTTTATTTAATTATCTCAGCAACTTGAATCACTGAAAATGAAGTTATGTATTTTTCCATATTTTATACTTTTTATTACATTTCGGCTGGACTAGTGCCTGAAAGTTTAATTTAAGTAGTTAGTATATAAATTAATGCTCGATTTAAGACAAAAATATACTTATGCTCAATATGTTTTTTAAGTTTAAAGCAATAATTTAGTTTTTCATTTATGTTCAATTGAATTTCTATTATTTTTGGATTTTTTTTAAATGGATTTAACATATAATCTAAATAACTCCTCGTGATTTGTAAATGAATTTTTTTAATTCGAAAAGATGCCTTCGATCTCATTGATTATCACTTATATTAAGTGAAAACACCAATTTTCGAATTTCTGTTACATTCTTGTAATTATCTTCCCAAATTTCAAAAGATTTTAATTCATTTTTTGAATTAAAAAAAATTCCCATCGATTAAATTAGTTTAATTGAGTTCATTATGTCTGATATAACGCTATATAAGGATGCGAGTATTAAAATTAATGATATAAACTTTGAAAAAGTACATGTTATCAACAATATATGAAAACTGGCATTCTATAGAATAATGGAATGCCAATAACTGGCTGGTAATGTATAAAACGATTAAAATTTCACATATTTCCTAAGTTTTTTATAGAATGCTAAATGACAAATTAGTAGCATGCATGTGCAGTATTAAATACATCACTGATTTGTTTCAAATATCACTTTCGACTTGGAACTTCTGAAGAAATTTTAAAACTGTATGCGAAATCACAGTATACTTCATGCCCTAAAAACGTGTTTATGATTATGAAATTCTTTCCCGGTCAATTGCAATTTCATAAACTAGTGGAATTAGATAGAGACTCGACAAGCGTATGAACAAAAAAACAGTACCAAAACATGAAATGCCTTTGTGTGGAAAAAATAACATTGAGTAGCTCAAAATGTCATTCAAGAATATCATGTTGCAACAAGTAGATTAATTTTAGTTTATATTTTGCCTGAAAAAATTTTTTTTAACAAGAAAAGCATTAATTTTGTTTTGCCTCATAATAATGTATAACGCCTAAAGAAAACACATCATGATACTCATATTTCCTATTTTTTAGAAAAAAAAAACTCGACATCCTATAAATTGTCGGTGTTTCATAGATTTCCTGTAAAAATGCTTATATTAATTGTATATATTAATATATACAATTAATATAAACAGGCTTATATTAATGTGTGATTTAATATAGATCAGATGTAATTATGTATGCCAGTTTACATTATTATATGTAATGTAAACCGCCATATATTAATGTTCGATTTAGTATAGATTAAATATAACAAAATATTATTTGAAAATATTTGAATGAGAATATTTTAAGCTCTTAAATAGGATGCATGCAGCTCCGTGGAAAATAAATTTGGGACAAATTTGAAATACCAAGTTCCTTCCATTCATAATCTAACATTAACAGAGCGCAGAATAAGAAGTAACATGTGCAGCAAGAAGTAGTGAAAAAAAATTGTAATCTTAAAAATTGTAAATCTTAATTATTGAGGATGGTGCCAACTGCTGCTTTTTAAAAAGTGTTTCTTTCTAGGTATTTAAGTCAGGGTCACTGTCTTTGTCTCGCTTCTGCTTAGTGAAATCAAGAGCTTACTTTTTTTCTGCTTTCACAATGGTGCTTGATTTAAAAGATTTTAAAGAAATTTTTTATAGAAAGGACTTTTTGTGTAGACATGATATTTATGACTTTATTTAATACAAGATTTTATATAGTGCATCATAATGTTTATAAACTGGTATTCTGTTTGCAAATGCGCCATATTACATGCATAATGAAAAATTATTTAATGTACTCTATAGAGATTTAGAGTACTAAATTTGTATTAAACTATGAATTTTTTCAAACATTTTAATCATTTTTTAAATTAAAAACTGTATAAAATTTCAATGTTTTCTTAAATGACTTCGGAGCATATTATTGCACAAAAATAATTTTTATAATCATTTTAAGAATAGAAAATCCGTTTTTTTAGTGAAATGAATTTTAGGGACATTTTTCTCTAATTTTAATAGATTTTTAAAATTGCATTATCTACATTTTTTTTAAATCCTGTTCATTGATTTAGTTACTAGATTTATATTTCTCCACATTTCGACAATATTAAACGCATTTTTTGATTGTACAATATTGCTGCCATATAATTAAGTGTAAATTTTTAAAAATAAAATAAAATATACATATGAAATAAGCCTAAAATATTATCATGAAGAGACGAATGACTAATCCAATGATGATATTTTGCATATGTGTTCAAATGTTTCAACTAAAGATAAATTATTTTAATGCAATTTATGGAAAAAAAATTATTCTACTACTCAAATTATGAAAAGCTGTTTTAATTTCTTCTTTTTACTATACATTAAATAATTTAAGCAATTTAATAAAATGTAAATAATTAGTAAGTAAAGTTTAAATTCGTGATCCAAGAATCTGTTGAAACTAGAAAAGCACTCAATTCGGAGAAAACTTCCTGGAAACTTATATTTGTATTACAGATACAATCGTATTTTTTGGTTTGTTTTCCCTCCTTTTTCTGTCACGTAATATTTGATACATAAATTATGATATTGTTTTCTTTTATCGGACATTTTATGTTTGGTGTCCGTTCCGCATCGTGTGTATTTTATTGATGTTATTTCCTCTTGTTCCTATTATATATACTGCAATAAGGAAAGAACAGCAATAAAAAAATCTACTGGATCGAAAAATATCGTTGAATCAGAAACGTCCACTCCAAGCGGGAGTGGATTACCCGAAACTTTCTCGCATATTCTCCAAGATAAGTCTTATTCCCCCTTCCTTCACATAAAATTATGGTCCTTGGGTAAGGAAGCGAATACCTTGCATGGAATTGGTGAATGATAGTTAAGAAATATAGATCTTTGGCAAAAATCTAGCATTTTTATATCAAAAATTTGTATTTTGGACGCTTATTTGAAGGCCGATTGATACCAAAATTTGACACGAAACTATAGTTGTAGTCACAGGATAACACACCGAATTTCATTGATTTAGTCATCGCATTTATATGCATATCAAAGGACAGACATTTGACAGTTCAAAATTTGATGAGTACTTTAGATGCTAAACCAGTATAAGAATTTAACTACCGAGCTCTTTGCGTTTTATATTCATTGAGTTCATTTGAATTCGAACAAGCAGACAGACAGACATCCTATGAATGATTGCGTTCAAAATTTGATAAAAATTTACAGATTTTGGGGCTATGTCATATACCCCTATGAGCCCAGAACGCCCAATATCGCCCCGTTCGACAGAGGCCTGACTCAGGTGCTTTGGGGCGATTAAAACGTTTAAGGGGTGAAAAGTACTTTCCAACGAGTGCTCATTTAAACTCATTTCATATCATTTAACTGGCCCAAAGCGCCTGAGTGAGGTTCCTGTCGAACGGAGCGATATCGGGCGGTCAGGGCTCATAGGGATACCAAATTTCAATTGCCTAGTTCCCGTAGTTTTTGAACTATTGTGTTCACAGACAATAAACTGCCTGCCTGGCAGGAAGTCAAATATAATTCCTAAAATGTGTTTTGGGGACTTATAGATGTCTAGACAGCGGAGATTCATCGCAATTTCCAGTCTGAATTCTTTGATGATTACAATACATTATATACGAAAAAAAAAATGGTAATTGAGCTGGCATCATTAAATAGATAATGTTATAATTTTTAATAAAAAAAAGTTTGCAAAATTTTCGTTAGAAAACACAAAATTATAACACATCTATAACAATGTATTCATAAAAAAAGGATAATTTTGAATACTTATAAAAATTTAATTGATAATTATCGTGAACAATTAATTTGATATCCTCCACTCAACATTTTTTTTTACCGTATGTTATAATCAATGTAATTAAGTGAATTATGGTAGAAAACGGAGGGGAATACACTCCCAATTTGTTTATAATCAAGGCTCTGAATTATTGTTGGAGAAAAAAAAATGACACTCAATAATAGTTATTGACACGTGAAAAAAACTTTTTCTCGAAATGCATTTCTTCATTGATTGGGATATTTGGATTACCATGTTTGGATATCGCTATCGACACGTGGATTGGGTTGAACTGTATGTCAAAATAATCAAATAAATTTCCATCTCGCTGACGATGGCTATTCTCTCTGTGGATAAAATATATAAATGAATTTCACCACCTAAAGAATACATATAATAATAATGTTCATTTAGATCGAAATGAATATTCTTGCTGAATTAAATTACCAGTAGATAAATATTAGAATAATTTTTATTTAGAAAATGGAAATTTTTAAAATCAGTATTTGTAATGTTTTATACTACAAAATGTTAAATCACCTACTTAATCTAAAGACATTTCCTTGCATCTCTTGGTGAAATAACATTGAATTAACACATGAAGTTTTGTCTTCGGGATTCAATTAAATTAATGTAATGATAAGATTATTAAAAAGTATTAATCAATTGTGAATGATGGGAGACTTTTAAAACCTTTTTGTTTCAGAATTTTTTAGTTTTGCAATGACAAATAGTTAAAAGCATTAGCTTGATTTAAATCTTCCACAAATTTGCTTATAATAATTTTAAATTGATTTTCTTTTTACCATTAAACAGCGTTAAATGTTCACATTTATTGGGAACTTAGTAATATTTTATAGGCGTAAGCTGATCTGTGGAGACTTCATTTCATTTGAAGGGTATCGTAAGTGGGAAGAAGTTTTAAAAATCATAAATTCATTGAAAACATTAGCTGTTTAATTTTCCATGCACTTGACTGAAATTTAGCACTTCTTCTATTCCAAAGTAATTTATCAAATAACTTTAAAATTGAATGTCTTTTAAAATTCTTTGTTTGATAACTAATTGGTAACAGATTTGATTGGAATAAATCACTAAAATAAAGAAATTTAATTATTAAAACCAGATTTGGATCGCAGTAAAAAATTTGACAAGAATTCTGATGGCTAAGCTGTGACTTTAATTTCCATCTAATCAACATATTATTGCCCTCATTATTTACTGTTTTTTGATATTTGTAGCTTGATAAAGCTAATTTTTTTCAGCTAAAAGATAAGTTTTACATCTTTACTTAGAAAAGATCAATTTGATGAATTAACTTTATCATACATAAAACTTATTTAATGATATTTAAAGTAAATTAATTCTTTCTTTGCTAAGGTCATTTATACATGATATCACGATTTCCTTACTTGAATACGGCATCACAAATATGTTCATTCCTTTTTTTTTTTTGCTTGAGTCCGGCGTCACAAATGTGTGACAATCCGATTTTCTTCACTGAACTCGGCGTCACAAATATGTCAATGTATGATTGTTGTGGTATCAAATACTTCCACAAGAGATAAATTAAAAGAAATTGAATTTAATTTTTGGTTTTCTCATTTACAACATTTCCGTAAAAACTGGAAATAAAGAATTGGATTACATTTTTAAAAAGTTTAAAACAATTAATGTTTTCAATTTTTTTAAGAAATGTTTGCTTTAATGTTTTAATTTGGTTATTTCTTAGCGTTTTGTTTTCTTAGACAGAAAGTTAAATCAATAATAGAATCATCCACGGCAGTTATAATGCCGATCATAGTTAAAAAATATTACCGACCCATTTATCTGCATCATTATCGGATGCACTAACTCCAGTTTCACATCTATTTTGGTGTCAAGCTACTCAGGGGCATTTTTTATGTGTGAAGTACCTGGTTTATCGATATGTGAATAAAGTCAAACATGCAAAGAAATTAGCTATGGGATCACAACCTTCTAGTTTTATGTATAATATCTTATTCTGGGTTGTAACAAAGGTAAAAAAGCTGAAGTTTGCAATTCTTATTTTACATTTGTGCTCATTCAGCTATTCCCCCTTTGCAGAATGAATGGAGTTATTATTCAGATTTTCTTTTGGAATTTTTTAAAATTTCGTTTCAAGCATTGCATTTTTTTCTGCAAGCGGATTACTATTTGTTCCTATGCATTCTTAATGATTTGTTTTCATGGAAATGTTCTTGAAATGTTTTTAGTTTATAGAATTCCGGACCTTTATTATTTTCTTTTAATGTTATTATATATTGCTACAAATAATATATACATATATATTATTTGTAGCAATATATAGTAATCTGGTATATATATATATACTGATATATATCTTAATCTAATTTAAATCCTAATTCAACTCATAATTACTTCATTATAAAATAGCCTCTTATTTTCTGTTCAATTCCTGCTTTTTATTTAATTCACCTTACAAATGCTCTATAAAAATGCCTACTTTTGCATTTTCTCTCGCTCCGAGTGAAGAAATAAAAATCTTTAATGATTGTAACATTCTTTAAAAGATACCTAAATTACCTATCCTAAATCGACATGTGTCAAAGAAATCCCTATCAAAATCTCATTATAAAAATAAATTGAAGGGAAAATTTTGGTCTCTTTTTTGTTCTTCTTCTCTTGTGTCGCGACATAGACAGACATATTGCCTAACGCTCTTTATCTTATATATTATGTCTACAGGAATGGAATAAATCGGAGTTTTAAAATTTAAAAATTTTTTTCTATTCGCACGCGCGCGCACACACACACACACACACACACACACACACACACACACACACACACACACACACACACACACATCTTAAACACTTTGCTAATGTACATGAGAATTCCTAATACAGTTTTCGTTTATTATTCTATGACAATCGCATGAAACATATCGTCATCATGATAATAACCTTTGTAGACGTAAACATTTTAGCCAACAAATATTAATTACAATAAAGGAAAGCTATTTAATTTATTGAATTTGTGATTTTAAGTTCCATTCTAAAACAGGATCATTCTTGAGTGAATTATCCATCCTACAAAAGTCCATACCAGTGGAATTTTATTTGAACGGGGGCTAGAACGACGTTTTAGGCGGTATCGTGGCCTGTTGGTACTTTCAACTTCGGGAATGGGGTGTTCATCCAATGCATGTTAAATCTGTCATGGTCCAATGCCATCAGTTTGATGTGCAATCTTATAATGGAAAAATTCAAGTGTCAGCTTTTTTGGCTGAATATGGTTCAAAATTAAGAAAAGCCTTATCACAAATTTGCTTTCCCTCCAAAAAATAATGTGTTTTACTTTAAACGGAATGTTAATTTAACCAATAAATCGATTTCAACGTATTAGCAGTAGGTAGACTTTATATGTAGATATATAAAACAAAAAATTTGATTTCCCATTTTCGAAGCCATATCCGCATTTGATGCCACCATAAATGTGAACTGAAAAGAATAGCATTATTTTTCCTTTACCTATTTACATGGAAAAAAATGTTTCTGGATAAATAGGATTTTTATATTACTTGCATTGGTCAAGTATGAAATTGTAAAATTGTGTTTCTTCAAAAATTTTAATTTTAATCCTTTACACCCGAATTCTTCTCTCAGTCACCTTTCAAGACGGTGCATCATTTTGACATTATTTTTTCTAAATTTTAATTATTAAAAATACTTAGTGAGTGGTAAAAAGATGGAGATTAATTTTTCAGAGAAACTCAATTTAAAACAATTGTATGCATTTATTTTTAAGTAATAAACAAGTCCATGTAACAACTGAATAATAATGCATTGAATGCGAGTGCAAAAAGTTAAATTAGACTATAAACTCTATTCTTTGGATGCTTAACAATTTTAAGTGAAATATTCAAGTAGTTTTCCATAAAATTATTTACTTCTTTAAGAAATATTTCACCTTCATTTTTTAATCATAAAAGCAATTTTAAAAATTATATATGACATAAAAAAGCAGGGTATCAAAACTATAATAATAATGTTTAACATCTATAAAAATTGTAGACAAACTCAAATCTTAATTTAGCTCTTCTATATAGTTTTTAAGTTTTGATTAAATTTAATCGAAAGCAGAAATATTCAATTTTGTATTGACTTCTTCGTTATGTGAATACCCTCATACTTTTAGACATATGGTTACAAATGAAAGTCAAACATTTTGTTTTAATCTTGGAAATAATTTTATAATAAAGTTAATACATTTAAGAATAGAAAAGTGTACAAAGAACATGCAAGTTTTTTTTATTATAAAAAGCAAATCAAATCAGGGAAAGGATTTTTTAATATTATTGAAAATGATTCTTGAATTCTTTAGGAAATTGTTTTATAAGCCAAATTCAATAACAAAATTAATCTATCATCTTTTGAGAGGAAATTCTCTAAATTTGAATTCTTTACAAATTGAATATTCAAAGAAGTTGATCTCGAATTCATTATTCTCTTGTTCTGAAGCCTATTCTTTGATAAAAATTGAAATCCATTTGTTGTCGAAGAGTATTTTATTATCTTAACTTTAGAGAACCGTAGTAACTTTATGATAAGATTTCGAAGCAGGAGGATTCAGAATTCGAAGGCTCATTCAGTAAAATCTTTCTCACCACGTACGTGGACCTACATTAAATCCAACGTTATGGGCCAGGTGTCCTTTCGTTTCTGTGGCATGGAAGCTCGGAGAATAGCAACTCAGAAGCTGTTCTCGTTTTCTGAAAGGGATTCAAACTTTGGTCAGTTCCTAAAAAAAGTCATTGTATTGATTTCCAAAGGAACACGAATGTAACGAAACCAAACTGAAACCAAACCCAATTTTTATTCCGTTTTTAATGTGCTAGCTAAGTTTGCCATACTGCTCTAGTAAGACTTTAATTTAACTAAGTTTTGGTCACCATAACAAAGGCTGCCTTAATTCTATAGAATCTAAGCAACAACTGATTAAAAATATATTTCAGTTAATCACATTAAAATTATTTTACTAATGTGACTCTTCTTTGCATTAAATCTCTTCGTTTGTACAGCGAATTGATAATGCAAGTATTCGACGAATTTTATATGAACCAGAAGAAGACAGTGAATATTGAGATTGAAATGAGTTAAGAGTATTATACATCTTAATGAAGTACATGGAGTTTTGACTGGTTGCTTGAATCGTTCGGCTTAAGAAAATAGAGGCTGCTAATTCAAGGTAAGAGATAGCAAGAATGTATTTGAATTATGTACTGCTGAATGTTACGAAACTGAATAAGAAAAATTGAATATCAGCATTTAATTAATCAATATGAATGTCTTTAAAATATTTTCTACATTTTGGCGTTTTCTTAGAAATTGTTTATTATTCCTGCCTAATTATTGTATCTTAAACTAGTTAACAAAATTCTATGCAACTGAATTTTCATTATCAGTAAGAATTTTAAAATAGTATATGTATTCGAAATACATAAAAAGCTTTCGAATTTAAGTAATATCCACAGGTCATTCAAAAATCTGTCGATTAAAAAACATTATCTTAGTTTTTGATTTTAAGAGTATACTCACTACTGATGTTAAATTTTAAAACTGAAGGTCGTTCTACAATTTGAAATAAGTGTTCCATTATTTCTCTTATCGCCTATTTCAGGGGCAAATTTATAAATTCTGTCGTATAGTTACTTTTTTATGCAAAATATTCTTGTGCTCTTTCAACGCGATGCCAAGATTATCAAGCACGAATCATTACAAAAATGATCTTGAAAAATATTTATGTAATATTATCGATCCACTTAATTTTTGATCTCGTTTTGTTATCAAGATAAGTGAAAGGAACCGGTTCCAAATTTTCTAAAAGTAACTTTTAGATTCACATATCATTATTGATATCTCATTAATTTTATACGTGTAAGTTTTTATCCTTTTTTCTTATCTTATCTTATACGTGCAAGTTTCTTATCTTATACATGCAAGTTTTTAATTTGCTAGGACACGAAAAATCCATTGATAAAAATGTCAAAATCTACTACCTTAACTTATTATTGCTGTCATCGCTTATGTTGAGTTTTTTTATAAGATGTTGAAAAATGTCTGTGTATGAGGAAAATGGTGATTAATCAAATATAAGTGAGATCTTCTTCTATTATTTTTATCGCTTTTTTTTTTAAATCTGCAACATTCGATAATATACTCAAAAATATTCCAGTTGAATCTGGATTATGTTTTCTTCTACTTGTGTATTTACCGAGGGAATTAGAAGTATAGTACTGACATAAATATTTGAATAAAATTTAATTAACTGTCAGATAAACCAAATGTGAAGGATTTATAACATGAACTATATTTAAAATGATAAATCTTGCATATAAATAATTTCAACTCAGCTGTGGAATTCCTTGGAATTGAAAAGTTTTGGTTTATCTTATTGTATATATGCTTGGAATGTTTTTAGGTTTGATATAAATTTCCTCATTTTACATTCATGAAAAGTTAACTGAAAATTATATGTGCCTTGAAAAATATTCTGGAAGGAAATTCACCACGTTGAAGAAACGATCAGATTCTATAATGCTAAAGGAAATTTATTTTCCGTTGGATGTTAGCATGAAATGATCGAAGTAGAATAGAAGGATTTATGAATTTGAACTTTTAGATTATTGAAAAAAAAAAGTAACTGGAAATTGAAATTACATTTATACATTACAAGACACACTATAGTCACAACTATATATTTTTATTTGTGGCTCTTTATATTTCAATTTATAAAAGCATTATAAAAAAACACATTTTGCCGTCCAGTTGATAAATGATCAATTTAGTACTTATTTTGAATTGTAATTTAAATTTGAACTATAGTTCTTTGTATGAAAATTATTAAATACAATGAAGTCAATTATGCAAGATTTTATTTTCGAGTCCTTATAAGTTTTATTTAAAATAATTTGAAGGTTATTTATGAATTAAATTTTCTATATAAAATGTGACAAGCATTTTAAATAATTTACAAGGATTCATCATCGCAGATAAGACGCTTCTTAATTTTATGCTCAAGATAATATAAAACGATACAATATCGAGGAAAAAGTGTGGGTTTCAAGGACTGGTGGCTTTGGTTTCATATAGTCGCAATCGGATGATCATAAGATTCAAAATCAATATCTGACAGTTTATTTCCTGATTTCTTTGCGATTTATGAATAAAGCGAAAATTCTCGATCTGCTTTTAATTACTTATAGGTTGCATGATGCGCTTCACTTCCGCTGTTGACCCAGCAGTGAGTGAAATATTACTCATGAATTGAGCCAAAAATTTCGAACGCTTATCATTTCTTGGTCAACAGGAAATACAAACAATTATCTTTCATTAGAATTTTAGGGTCCGCAAGTGGAATCTCTTTTATAATCAATTTCTAACTATTAGAAGGTCATTATCAAAAATTGTATAACTTTTCATGGAATGGATATTCATTATCGGTATTCTGCTGAGAATCTTATGAGGCATTCATTGTATTTTTTCAGTACAACATTTTAATTTCTACAAATGATTTAATTATTATAGAGCAATATAATATCTTCGTAAGATCTAGATTTTTTTCCATTATACCCAAATCAATCTAACGAACCAATTGTTCAATAGTTAATCATTTTTGCTTTCAAGGTAAGCATACTTCGGTCCATTTTTATTTTGAAAGAATAAAAATAAATTTTTGTCTCAGTATGATTAAATTTTTCTCCAAAATTTCGTGAAGCATTATTTTTTAAACACAATTATATCCAGGATTTCTTGTATAAGGTTGATTCGACAATTCCATGATTGGAGGATATTCGATAGTTGGAGTATAGATTTAAAGTTGAAAATTAATTTTACTGAATAAATCAAAGAGTACAATTATTTAAAAGTTTCGAAGTACTATAATTTGTCCTTATAAGAAGTTAATACCTATGCATAGAATTATGTTTTAGAGTACATGAAAATGGGAAGTTAAATTTTAAACTTATATTTTACCATTGTTCCTACATAGAAGACAACCAAGATTTATTGTAATTTCAATATCATCTTTGTTTTTATTTATGTTCTGCTTCTAAAATATATTTCAAGGCTGATAGAGATTATGTATTATAATTTGAAGTCCAATTTTAATCATTATAAATTTTTTTTAGATTTTTGAAAATGACTAATATTTATTATTTTATTTCACAAATTACATTTTAATTAAAAAATGCGTAAAGCAAATTCTAATGTCCATTTCAAATTTATCGATGACAAATCTTATACATTATAGTACACAAAATTATATGGAAAAAATTCTTTAATTGCATAGGTTTTAGGAGCCATCTATCTGTAGGATGATTGCAAAATTCTCTGCTTTTACACGAAACATATCATCCGAAAGTATTTGAAAGTTTGAGCAAAGAGCTTGTCTGTTTTGTTTCCTGCAAAACTAGATAACATCCGGTTTTCCTATAAAAAGGTTGAGATTGGTATTCAAGGAATATTTTTGATTCTCTCCTTTCATTGGTGGTAAATTTTGGTCTTGTGACGACGCTTTCGAAGAAAGGGAATATACTTGCAGTTCGCGGTGTGAGATGATTTCAATTCACATTCATACCTTCGATAACATTTCTAAAACTGAGTCAGAAATTTATAACTGTAAAAGCTTTATAATATTTAATGTCATTGGAGGATGAATCTGTTGATAGTAAACAGGAAATGGTACTAATGCCGCATGATCCAGAATAGTCACTGATGATGCACATGCTTACGAGCATGCTATTTTTGACGTAAAGCTTTCTAGAGAAACGGCTGGAATCTTTGAAGCTCCAAAAGAAAACAACACTTAGGAAAAAATAAAGAAATACAGCCGAAGTTGCACATTTCGCTCGCCGTGAAAAAAATTGCATAAATCTTAATTGTTTTTTAAAAGAGGATATTTGAATAACGTTCTGTCCAAAAACGCATAGCTAATTGCTTAAAAATTAATTATTTGTAGCAATTAAATACGTATTATGAAGCATTGTCATAACTCTATCAGTATGAAAGTTAAACGTGCACAGAATAGTCTTGCAGTGAATGATGGAAATCTAAACAAATCCCGCTTTGAAAATGCTAAGTCACGTTGAAACAAAACTCGGTCGATCCGAAAGTAAGTTCGTAACTTGAATTTTCGATAATGGGACGTTAGCATGGACGAATAGTAAGGAATTAGAGTAACGTAAGTTAACTTTTAACTTAACTAGGACGTAAGTAACTTTTTAAGTAACTAGAGTTGATTGTTCCTCACTTTAAATTCATCAATCTACGAAATCGGGAATATTAAGAATAAAATTCATTCTACTATTCAAAATGTTATTAATTAGCAAATGAAAAATTTGTA
The DNA here is from genome assembly GCF_947563725.1 of Argiope bruennichi. Taxonomy (NCBI): domain Eukaryota; kingdom Metazoa; phylum Arthropoda; class Arachnida; order Araneae; family Araneidae; genus Argiope; species Argiope bruennichi. The sequence goes on along the minus strand of NC_079157.1, from coordinate 110,331,755 downwards.
ATTCTCATGAGGATCGTTAGATTATGCGGAAAGTTAAATAAAATTCCTCTATAATTTCTCTCGAAGCAGATACATTTTTAAATAAGAGTACTCCCTCAGAAACCAAGAAATCATTTTAATTAAAAAACAATTTTTGGAATAGGGTTGGAAGAAATAAGTCTTATATAAGTAAGCAAAATAGAATAAAAAGATTTTTTTTCGTACTCCTTTGCAAAACAGACATTTATCTTTCAGAAAAATGATTCGATGAAACGTTTTTCTTCGAATGGAAAGGTAAAGTGTGGGTAACTCTAACAAAGAACTAAGTTCAGGGGATATGGTAAAACATGAAGGGGAAGCTTGGTGGTGTGGGATATGTGGCTGCAGCAAGTATTGGCAGATTGGCATTTATAGAATTTACAAGAGATCAGTAAAAATACTACTATTGATGTATCAGATGGATATTGCAAAATTGTTGAATTTATAAATTGATGAATGAAGTTTTACAACAATTTGGTGTGTTTTCCGAACTTCTATGAAAGAATGGTAAGGTGTCTTTGGAAATATGGTTACAAAAAATAATTCTCATGAAAGGAAAACTATAAAATTTAGATACAAGCTCTGGATACTCTGATTTTTCGATCAATATCCTTTTTACTTTCTCGGATATGTAGTATAAAGAAAGCATAATCATCATCAAAAAATTCGAACTCGAGCCTTTGTCAAATCTCCAGGTTTTAAATCTCCCTGAGTTCGATAAACATATATTTGGAAAATATCCATCTGTCTGTGACAAAGATCATTCAAAAGACACTTTGAGCTAGATGGATAAAATTCAGTATGTGGTCTTTGCACCAAATGTGCAGATTTCTATCACGATTTGAATAAACTTTGTTCAGAGAAAGTCCGTTTGTCTGGCTGTTCGACTATAAGTTAACATAATAATTATACAACGAATAAAGCTGGATAAATAAAATGCGGTACGGATTCAATTATGTTGTAGACACCTGTTGGATTTGGCTCAAAATTTTACAAGGAAGTGAAAGTCTGTCAATCTGTACTTTCAGAAATATGTAAACACGATAATTAAAAAAAACAACGACTTAAATATATCAAATTAGGTATGGAATTTCATGACTACAAGTGCAGTTTTGTGTGAAATCTTTGTTTTAATCGATTGAGGAAAACTTATATAAAGCAAAAATTTAATTTTCGAGTGCTATTAACCGCCAGGGATTAATCGCCAAAAAAGTCGCCAAGGATGATATGATAAATTCAGCATAAATGCTGAATTGGATGTTTATTGATGCACAAAATTTATATGAATGCTTTTTTCATGTCGTGTCATCTTTTTGTTTCCTTCAGAGATAAAAACTTCTTAACTTGAGAACAATGAAAAAAAAGAGAATGGGAGAATACCCTTAAAACTCATCCAAAAATATTTGGGAAGAAGATTCGCGAACACCCGACTGCAAATTAGATACTAAAATGAGATTGCGCTTATTCGCTGGAATGACAATAGAATTACATCGCTCTTTTCCAATTTTGAAGACACGAGATGCTTTTCAAATGTACAGGGAAGAATGGTGTAAAACAAATAATAAACATGCCATAATGTATTGTTTCTTATAACAAGTACAGAAATGTTGTATATTTGTTTGACAGTCTCATGGAAGCACATTTTCCCTATATATAAGGAAAGCAGTGGTATTGCATGCATCCGAGACGAGCTTGATTGTAGCTTGAAAGCTTTCAAAACTTTTTGCCTTGGGACGAGCTCTAGAATTCATCGAATTATTAGTGTCCCTTATCTGAGATTACGTGCAATTCGAAATATTTTAGGAAAGAGGTTGAGCATCTAATAAAAAATTCCAGACTGTTTGAAATTGCGAAGTGATCACATATTCGTTAGAAATCCAAATGTGGGACAATACTGATGCAATTTAAATACAATATAACAAACAAACCTAAAATATAATGTAGGACTTTCTACTGAATGTTTCTTACCATTTCATGCAAGCCAAGAGGTTTTATTGAAAAGCATGTAATAGTGAGTTGTACCGTATCTCTAATTATACGGCAGCTTGTTAAAAAATCTGATCATCTTTTGGTGAGTTTTTTTGAATTTCATAATTCACTTGCTTACTCTCTTGTAGTCATTCTCAAAAATAAGTTTTTTTGAAAAAATATTACTTTTTTTTAATTTGATAAAATTCTTTAATTTTCAGTCACACGATCTCACAATTAGCTTAGATATATTTTACATTCCACTTTTAAATTAATTAACAACGATTACGCCCCCCGTTTCCCTATTTTTGTAGATATTCTAGAAAGAACAATAAAGATGTGTAGGTTTTTGAAGGCCCATTGCTAATGATGGGAATCTCCAATTGCGATCATCACTGGTAAAGTTGAAATTTTTCTGATTTTTTTTTTTTTTTTACATATTTTAATCTGTAACTTCTGAGTACAAAATAGTTTTAATGTCGTGTTGATATTTCCTTTAGAAATTAGGAATAATTGTCTAAAAGCAGTTGCATTTAATACTAGTACCATATTCAAGAAATAAATAGCACTAGTATTAAATGCAACTAGTATTCCTTTAAGAAAAGTATAATCTTTACAAATAGAACAGTTTGCAAGAAATCTAGGAATACTGCCATAGTATTGAAGAAATGTGTTCAAAAATAAATATTAGATTTATAACATATTTTCATAACATAATTGTATATTGAACAAAATTAGTCCATTATGGATTAGTAGCTCCTTCAATCGAAAATGAGAGACAAAATTTGATAATTCTGATTCTTATTTCACAAATGTTGAATGCAGAAAACTGCGGTGTAATAATTGTATAGAAATTTAAGACATTTTTTCGTCTTATGAGACTGACAATATCTAAGGAAATCATTTAATTTTTGTTTGACAGTAAAGATTGTTATTTTTTTAAAACTCTGTTCATATAATTATTAGTCATAATTTTCATTTTGTTTATCGCTAGATTTCGTGTTTAAATGTTTTATTTACTTCATATCTGCAAGTGAAAGTTTTGACTTTATATACATTTTATTTCATTTTGTATTGCTATTAGTTTATAGCTTAGTGTTCTTATTTTAAAATCTTACAAGTTGCGAAAACTGTCTGGATAACTTTTGATATGTGCGGTGTGAAATAATCTTTTCTTATAAAAGCGAAAGATCGTACATTATTATTTGAAATAGTATATCACTGCACTTTTTTTATGAATTGGAAATCAAAATAAATCATGAATAATGCATGGTTATGACCTGTAAAAAGTAAGTAAACAGTAGCCTGAAAAAGTAAATTATACATTTCACGACAATGTGATGATGTTAAGTGAAAACCAATCATCCAACCTGTAGAAAACAGTCCGAATCCATTCACTTGGAACAACAATTATGTATGGAATTTCATTAAGATCATATTTTGTCAATATGAGCGGGGCAATAAAAACTAAACTAAATAATCCATCACTTAATAAAGTTAACAGAACGAAATTTCCAGTATTGAATAGAGGCCAACGGCATTGAATTGCAGTAAAACAATAACTAAACAAATAGCAGCACTTGGAACTTATTTACAAGGCCAAAGGGGCAACACCCAAAGCAAGTGGCCATTAAATTAATTAGATAATTAAGAAGTCATAGGAAAGGTACCATGTTGGTATAAAATATTGTTGCGTATTAATAATAAACAGTAATATAGTTAAGCACGCATATGATGTTGATGAACGCACATTTGAAATAGAACATATGGCTTCCATTTTTATCAATTATAAAAAATTTTATATATCATAATGTATAGTTTGTTGGTAAAGAGTACAGCGAAACTGAACATAAAATAATCAGGTTGGTTCAAAATTAACCTACAAATAACAGATGGAAACACTAAGCAACAGGTTAAATAAAAGACGAGAAAAGAAATGAATCGCGACGGTATTAGGAGATTGGTATTGAATAATAATAAGCCGCTTTTATAATACAAATTGTAAAAGCGGCTTAGCAATCTGATGTGTGAGTGGCAAGAAAGGGTGTCTATGCGCCAGTGCAAAGCTTAAGGAGGCGCCATTTGGACCTGGTATGTGTTCATGTGAATTAATACGTTTCTTTAAAGAGAAATATCATAAGGGTTTGAAAAATCGCCATGTCCCTGTGCCATCTACCTTTTATACGCCACTGAATGGCAAAGAGTAAGTATTCATCCTGAAATAATAAATGTAAATATTCAGTTATTTGTTATGTAGTTTTAATTATGTAATGACAACTGGCGATTAAAATTCCTAGTAAATGTGAGAAAGGTTTCTGAAAATTCCGGTTTATAAAGATGAATTTTCTATTGTATTTTATTGAAACGTATTTCCTATTTTAAATTGAATGCATTTATAATCAATTTATAAAAATTGTTGATCAGTATAATTAAAAAAAATATTAAGGTATTGTAGATAAAAAAAAATGCCTGTAGAATGTGGTCTCAGAGATCGCTAATCCTTATAGCCAGGTCAAATTGTTGTGAAAAATAATAAAATTTGAAAAAAATTACGTAAGAGCATTTTATTGTTTTAAGTTGTTGAACTGACCATCCAAAACAAGCTACTTTATTTGCTCCTAATCGGGCGGGGAAGTTGAGGAAGCTATAACATCACTTTTTTGCGTTTAAATAAAAAAACTATTAAGTTGAGAGGGAGAATTTATATAAAAGTTGGATATTAAAAGGCTTATACAATGAGTACTCTAACGTCATAAGGTAACATAAGTAGGTCAAAAATAAATTATAAAAAGTGTAAATTTAGAAATATTGTTATTTTTTTCCCAATTAGAGTAACAATTTTGAAATTCCATTTACGTTACATAGCAGGGAATTATTGGTAAACATTTCAGACCTATATCTGTTTTTTTTTTCCCGAAAAACTCGACCTTGCCAATAGAAACAGTAGTCGATAAATGACTATAGATATTCTTTTTATTTCGAATTCTTATACAAAAACAATTTTATTCTAAAAATCTTCTTCAGTTTCATATGGCGTTGTAATGATTCAATTTTTCTTAAAAAAATAATTTGTGATTAATTTGTGTTTGATGATTGTAATTTGTGATTTTTTTTTCTCGAAAAATATTAAATGATAGTTTTTACGAGAATAATGATGACTGAAAAATGCGTTCAAGTTTTAATAAACAAGACAAAATTTTAATTGAAAATCCAGTTTTTAGCACTTTTTTTTAAAATATATTATCTGAAACCATGGAACAAAATTTTTAGTATAGGAATTCATGCGGCCCGAATGCGGCCATATAGAAAAACACTTAAAGGCATTTATTTTTATCAGCGACATTGGATTTTTCAAAAGATAAGCAAATAACGATTTGAAATTTTTACCAGTTAATTGATTTGAAACATTTGTCATTCATTTCCTTCTGATTAACATTTCATTATATTGGATTACAAAAATTTTGTACAAATTGAAATTTTTTCTAAATTCATCTTTTTAAAAATTTATCCCAGTTCTAATTAAACTAATTTAACTTTTGCAAGCTCATTGCATAGGTATTTTTCATTTTTATAACTTCTGTACATACATTCAAATGGGAAAAATAAATTCCACAACTTTTCGACCCCTCCTGTTCATATTCGTTCCGATATTGCGGAGCAATGTGTAGTTAGTGGTCAGTGATTTTATGACTAACAATGTAAACAAATAAAATTGCTGTCATGTTTTGTTCGTTTGAAAATACAATTCAAATGGACTTTAATATGAGATGTATTAAAAGACACTAATGTACAGTTAAATAATTGAGTGTATCGAATCATAGGAAGGAATACGCTAATTCAGTAACCCAATACATCAGTGGCACTAGCACTTTAGGAATTTGTTTATGAAGAACGAGTTTGTTATTGAGGAATTTTGTAAGGGCAGTAATAGCTTTCATGCTTATGACAGCAAAATTTCACCTTCGTACAATCGCAAAAACACATTTGTAGAAAATATCAGCAAAATCCGATCCATTGATTGAGAAGTTCACAATTTCGAGTCAAGCATTGTGCTGTGTAGTGATAGCGTGTTTTATAACTGATGTCAATCGCGCATTTATCGTGTCGTAGTAGAAATAAATAAGATAATCTCTTAGAATTTTAAAATAATTTTATTTATGTTAAAATTTATTACAGGGAATAAAGAGAGACATCGCGAATAAATTATGTTTCTTATTATTTTGAAATTTTTGAATTGCTTCACAAATGATTTTTTAGATATATTATTATTTTAAATATTAATATATATATATATTTAAAAAAAATTACAAGTTTATAGATATAAAATTACGAACTGAATTTGTAATGAAATTCTGAATAATAAAAATACAGACCTTCGTAAGAGAAGTAACAATTTGTCATGTATATGATTAAATGCTAACAATGAGTTATAAAATAAATGCGTAAAAAAATTCTAACGAATAAATTATTTCGATTATAATAAAGATTTCATAAATTGCATCATATTTTTTTTGCAATTGTGATTTTTCAAATTTTAAGACCTTTGCAAAGAGCGTTTAATTTTTACATAAAATAAATTTTTCTAAGTATTATTTAGGCTAAATGGATGTTAAATATCATTGTTTTATATTTGCAACCTAAATTTTTCAAATAAGTGGAATTTACAATTTTTTTCTTCCACTCATATTAAAATTCATTATTTTATTATTCATTCAATATTTCAAATCTGGCTCACTGAATTATATAAAACACTGTATAAGATGAATTCAGTTTAACTGATAAATTAATGGATCAGTTTAAAATCCTGTTCCATTGCTTGTACTTATTTTAAACAATATTTTTTTAAACCTTCTAAGCGATCTTAAATTTTTATAGTGAAAGAACAGAAGAAATTTGAAAAACTTGTATAGTATGGATGGATTAAGAATTACGCATTTTCAATAAAATATGTTGCCAGGTTATTTACTAATTTTGGTAGCAGCTAAATAATCAACAAAGTACTTTCATGACTTTATTAAGGAGAGCAGAGGAAAGAATTTAGTTGTAGAGAAAGCAAAGTTTTTTTTAAAAAAGATAATATAGGATATATACAAAGCTTGACAAGGATTTTCAAAAAAATTGAAAATGAAAAAATTTTAACTCTGAAGCATACCATTATTTTAGACGCATATTGAGCCATGTTTACTTAATCCGAACTGTACGCTTCTCAAAGTATCGACCAATTATACAAGTCTATTATACCATGTAATCACATCTCTAAAAGAAAAGTAAAAAGTAATTCAGAGTCCTAACTCACTTTTATAACATAAATATTTTTCCTCCAGAAAGCTTGAAGTAAAAAGGTATTTTAAATATCTAAGAAAGCTTTAATAAATTCTTTACAATACATTAATAAAGGAATCAAGACATATTTTAAGAAACTGCATTTCTGATCTCTCGAAGAAAAGTGTTGAATATTTCTCAAGTATTTAAAATAATGTCTCATAATTTATATTTGGAATTGCATAAAGAACATTGCATAGAATTACTCAGGTTTAAATACAGATAATGATTTCATGAAGAATGTATATGTTCAAAAGGTACTCGATATGTTAGTACTTTTTATTCATAGGAAGTAAATAAACGTTTTCTTTATTAAATGTCAATTTTAGATGAAATACATCATGTTATTAAATTTTCCACGACTCATTAAAATTAATCGATAATCATACCAACACAAATTTTTCAGAAAATTACCGATGTTTTCGAAATAAAAATTGCATTTTGAAACTAGTGAAGCAATGATCAAGTTTCCGTTTTTATATTTGTAATAAATTCTAGTTTCTTATTTAAAAGCAAAACAAAAATTAAACACATTATTTTTAAGTGCTTCTTACAAAATCCTTTGCATACAAAATTGTACAAAACTTTCGGATAAAACCTTCACTTGTATTTATCATAGTGAGAAAATATTTAGTACTGCTTATTCACTTGATTCTTATTTTCTTCAGATGAAGAGCACAATGAAACGTTTTGATAGATTAGATCCTGGTGCTTATTTTTAAAATACAGTATTCTCTATTTAAACAAGTGGAATTGCAACCTCAAAATTTTCTCTCATACTCTCTAATATCCCTTCCTTTCGCATGTCACTTTGGACTTTGCTTAAGGTTTCGAATACCTTACATGGCTTTGGCAAACAATACTTACGAAATATTGATTTTTAACAGGGATTTAGCATTTCTACTGAATTTATCGTGCGATCATATACGATTAATTTCTTATATTTAGTAATAAGTACACGAAAATCGAATTTGTGTTTTAGACACGTTATTTCTAACCGACTAACTTTGATATAAAATAGTAGTCACAAAATCAAATACCAAATTTCATATATTTAAATCATAGCGTTCTTGAGGTGTCGCATTTACATGCTTGTGAAAATGTAAAGCAACGAGGGAAAGTCAACCGCACTGCCTAATTTGATTCCATACTTGATATTTGAACTTCAGATGTTAAATCTGTGCTTCGGGTTCTATTTATCTAGTTTTTTTCCTTTTGTAATTAATGTGCTGACTTTTATTCGCACATCCAAACAGATAGACATTTTTAAATGGATTTCGCGCAAATTTGATAGAAAAAAAATTGATTTCTACAAATTTAGTACAAAGATCGTACACCAAGTTTCATCACTCTAGATCGTAGCGTTTTTGAGTTATTTTTTGTCAGGGGCGAAAGGATAATTCTAAAAATGTGTTTATCGAACTAGGAGAAATATAAAACGTAGAGATAATCAAAATTTAATTCGAATTTTTTTATTATAGCAATTTTTTTTCTGTATTCTGCGTATACGAGAAAGTAAAAATCTTATCTTTCTCTGAAAAATTTGGTTCTACATGGAAAATTGCAAATTATGATATTAAAGGAAAAAGAGAAAGACAGACGTTTACCGATCCGCTTTATTGAATTTTATTCATATCCTGCATTATAAAATCTTTAATTCTGTTTTGTTTAACTTTTAATGTAAAAGAAAAATTTGTCATAAATATCTTTACAATTTTGTAAAGATTAAAATATTGTAAAATTTCTTGAAACTGTTATCTTCATGTTTTTTCAAATGCTCTTATCATTTATTCATATAAAAGCTTTTTTTTAAATGGATTCATTATTGTTTTCATCACATTTCGTCAACTTTGCATTATGCTTCATAAGATATTAAGCAATTGCAATGTTTTCATAAGCCTATAGATAATTCGAAAACTCCATATTTCTATATTGTTGAAGGTCCATGAAGACTAGGCAATCTATATGATGAATTTTGCTGGAACGTAGATAATTGAAAAATAGTAGATGTTTGCTTTAAAAAATTACAAAACTTTACTAATTAAAAATTACGTTTTGTTGTACATTGGATAAAATGTAAATGTTGATCACGGCTGAAATTCTTCAAGAAACTTTGTTAAATGGAAGTGAGAAGTTAAATTGGGAACTTCAAGGTATTTACATTTATTTTCCTATGCTTTCAAAATATAAAAAAAATTTGCAAAGATGTGCAAAATATGCAGAAAATTTAACAATATATTCACTGCTGTAAAAATCTTTAATCATTTTTACAGAGAAAAGGCGTTTACCTTTTACATATTTTATATGGTATGTATAATATGAATTCATGATTATAATAGTATAAACAAAGGCAAGAAGAGTTTTCAGAGTTTAAAATTTACAATCGATGTATCGTAATCAACCCAGAAGTGATAAATAAATAGGAAATATTTAATTTCCAATCCTTATTAAAAAGAACAACTTTTGATATACATTTTATCCAGTTTAATCGAGGCCCAGTAGCTCATTTATAACTGTTAGAGATGTATAGAAAAACATATACTTCCAAATGGAAAAAGTCTCATGATATTTTAAATTCATTAGTTTAAGATAATCAACAGCTGCCTCTAGAAAGGGTTATCTATAGACTGGTGGATCTACGAAAAACCCGCTGAAATAGTCTAAAACAGTTATACTCAAAACTTCGTAACTCCGCCTGTTATAGAAAAAAAAATGACTTATAAATGATGATTGACTCAAAAGAGCTCTAAAAATATTCCTTTGTCATTTAAAGCATTTTTTAAAATGGAAGTTTTTTTTTATCACTACTAGCTTAGAAATTAGCCATTGGGATACGATTAGAATAAACACTCGCCTTTTGGAAACATATTTTGATAATTATTTTTCTTTCATTTTCGAAACCAGGGAGGTTTAAACAAAGGGATAGTATTGTTTCAGTATGACTGAAGTTAAAACTTATGCATTCCAAATGATCTAAGTGAAAAGTGAATTATAAATTAATTTCAAGAGCTTATTAAAATAATTTAATTTACAAACGAAAAAAAAATTAAAAAATATTTTTGATTTTTCTGAGTAATTATAAATCTTGAACAATCCATTGAATATGTTCTAAAGTATGTAAAAAGTTATTGGTTCAATTATAATTGTTGGAGAAGCATTCTAGATCGTTTTTTTAAAGTAATGAAATAATTTCGAGTCTTTGCATCTATGGATAAATCATCATTATTGGCAAATACGACAGCGCAATTGGTTTTTGTCTGACGCTCGTAGCTGAGTGGGATTGTTTGTGGGCAGTCTTTGGGAGAGTCCAAACCCGAAAACAACGAATGGTGCTAGCATTTTTTAAAGAGTTTTTGGCTTATGAGTTTGGCTTGTTACACTCAAAATGGGATTAACATCGGTTACGATATCAGAAGGTAATGTTATTTATTAGAAATAAACGATTACTAATTTTAAAAGATTTTTAAATACAATTTTTAACATTATTTTTCATTGTTTTAAAATTTTTGAATGTTTCGATCTGAATCGATGAGAACATTTATTGAGATCCAATATCTCAATAAATGTTTGATAGTTAACAGTAAAGATATATATTTAAAAGATTATATTTAAACATTTGCAGGTGCAGAACTAAGCATTATTTAAAGGCATAGAACAATTTTAATTTAAAAAACTTCCAAGGGGCAAGAAAGACAAATTTTAAAATAATACAGCATTTCAAATTTATCTTATAATAAAGTGGGCATTGGTAAAAATGAACGAAGAAATCCACCTACGTTGGAAATCGATTTTTGGAAAAAATACACATTTTCTTTTTATTGATTTATCTGACAGCCTATATTTTTAAGTTTCCAAAGCAGTTTTTATCTTGTTTCTACGATACTTAGGAAGAAAGTTGGAACTGTTTAAGGAAAAATGAAAGCTAAAAACGAAACCAGAAGTCTCTTTAAAGTAACCGGATGTGGAACGATTGGAAATAACTATTCAGTAGTTTTAATAATATAACTGATACTCATTGTGATATTTTATTTATTATAATTATTTATCGCTTGTTAATTATTTTTCAATGCGAAATACTGCGATGTGTATGTTGATTCTACATAGCATTGAATGGATGTTTAAGCGTTCTCTCAAATGATATAGGTAAAATGTTTGATCACAATATTTCAGATCAATTCACAGCCGTGCAGATACTATAAAGTATTTCAAGTAATCTGAATCCACTCACATTTGTTCCAATCATCAGCGTTCCGATTTCCCGAATGGAATCTGTTGGAGCATATCAAAGTTTTGAAAGGTCATAGAGTTCGCTTCAAATCTTGTACACTGAATACTATTCGAAAGCTTATGACACTGTAAAGAATATATGCAGAGGAATTGCCATCAATAAGAGTTATAAGATATATCCAAAAGAGAGTTGGTACTCGACTTAGGAAATCTAAAAATAAACTTCAGCTGCTCGAGGCAAGGACAAGTTGACCGATAAGTTCATCGATTAACTTCAAAGTTCTTAGGAATTGCTATATATAGTAATTTAGGCAATATTTGATAATTTAACAGTACCCATAAGATAAAGAGAGCTGGTGCAAATAGTATCAAAATTATCTAGCCATGTCATCAGTCAGAAAATGCAAAGGAAAATACTTCTCCTTAATGATCCCTGGTAGCCCAAATAATGGGAGAAATACTATAAAAATGTACTTTCTGCTTTCTCAGTTAAAAAATGTCTCCATGGAAAAACTCAAATGAATCCTTCATTGAAGTTATTTGGTTGATAATACAAAAGAAACATTTGTTGAGTTGACATTACTTAAATTGGGTGTCTATATTGCAGTGATTCAATTCAATATGGGATTTTATGGTTTGTTGATAATCATAGATGAAATGCATATTTCTTCAGGATATGTTACGGAAAAGAATTTCAAACGATTGACAGCTCTTGAATGGCGGATTTCAAAGGCACTCGTTAGTCTTGCTAAACTGCGTAGAAAAAAAAAATACGAGCCATCCCAAAACAAAAATTGAATTATGTTAAAAAAAAAAGAAAGTACAATTTATAAAATTTGAGAATTTTGGAAAAAATATGCATATTTTCCTAATGTAAATAATAGTGAAATCTTTATTTACATTTTTCTCAAAATGTGATTTTGTTACAAAGCTTCAATTTTTCAAAAACAATATACTACTATATACTACTTAACGTATCAATATAAAATTTGGAATAGTTGTTGTTTGTAACATTGCTTAGGCCCTGTAGAAGAATATATTTAAAACTATAATCCATTGATAAATTATGCAGTTTTATACGTGTTAAACAGATAAAAAATTTAAAAAAATAAACAGAATTTATTGCTGAACTCATATAATTTAGAAATGATTCGAGATATTGTAAAATTCCTGATATAAAACCTAGAAATCGCGCATATGATTAAGTGTACAAAAGTTTATATATTAAAAGGTTATTATGTTTATAAAAGGTTATAAAGGTTTTGATTGATTACTTATGATAGATGATTTTTGAAGCAAAAAAGGTTAAAGTACGTGAATAAAAATTTTCAATTTTCTGAAGTTTGATAAATTTTTAAAAATAAATTTAATAAATAGTTTTATTATTTTTTGAATTATTAATTTTTAATATGAATTACCCCTAAAATTTAGAAAATATTATTCAAATACCGCTTTTTAAAGGCCTCCGAATGTAGTCGGATACCTTAGAATATTGAATTTTTCAATCATGAATTTGGAAAAAAAAAAAAAAAAAGAATAAACTATATTCTTGAAAACCTCACAATCGAGAGGATAAGATATCGCATTATTAATCAAGCATAGATCTTATCGGACTACGAAAATTGCATTACCAAATGAATTAAGCTTTTCATTGCCAAGGCCATTTGCAGATAGTAGGTTCTTTTTTTAGCTCTTAGGGAGATTAAAATTTTTTAAATTTAAATGAAAATTTAAAGTTTGTCTACGGGGCTACTTAGCAGAGTAATAACCATACAGAATAATTTAACTATAGGATTAGGATGTCCCATAACTGTGCAGAGCTGTCTAAAATTCCTTAATGGTAAATAAAGGCATTTTTTTTTTAAGAAAAGAAGAAAAAAAAGAATCAATAGGAAACCTGGACTCCAAAACCTGACGATAGAAACTAAAACATCACGCATAAACTTTGAACTATTTTGTGGAACCGTAAAATGACATTACATTTTATAGTCTGAATATAAAAAAAAAAGAATCCTACAACAACAACAAAAAAAAAAAAATTCAAAATGAAAAAAAAACAAAAAAAAAAACTTAATTTTTTTATATAATGACCATATAAAAATCATCCTACCTTTGTGGCGATACTAACTTTTACAGCAATTTGCAAGTGCCGTCGCTGTGGGCCGACTTCAAGACAATATGGAAGTCCCGGTATTGAGCGGCGCCGATAGCAAAAGATTAAAATAGGAAAAGAGGATTTTTCGCTGTAAAATAACAATTTTACTTGTAAGTTATTGCTGGCAATTTTATTTGGGATTATTAATGTGTATCCAGCGTGTGATAGATGGAATGTGACCTATCTACTTTTGGCAGCTTATTCAAAAGTTTTCCTTATGAGGTTATTAGAATTGATCTATGTTCATATAAAGATCATTTTAGTTTTTTCATTGATGGGAAATGTCCTTTTCTTGATTGATCATACTTATATTGTTTAATCTTTGCCCAAAAGCTGATTTATAAACTGTTGAAATATACTCTCAGCTGATAAAATGTTTTAAATGAAATAAAAAATTCAAATTTATGTTTGAATTAATGAAAGGAAGATTGAAAAAATTGTGGAACTAAGTATAAGGGTTACCTAAATGGAAGGTGGATACTAGAGATTATAGCTGTACCAGCGCCACCGAAAAGGGATATAAAAGGCAATAGGAGGTGTGCACTGCATACGCTATTCAACAGTGAAAGCTGTTCATTGTGGAGGAAATTGATCGAAAGTAAAGCCGTGCTATACATGGATGCACCCAGATCGGAACAACACGTAGTAGTGCGATTTGTGATTCTTCGACTGCCGTGGACCACTCATGATTGATTTCCTACCCCAAAAGAAAACTATCCATTCAACATAACATTACAGTACTCTGCCGAAACTACCGAAAGCAGTTAAAAGCAAACAGCTAAGCGTTCTCATGCAACAAGTCATCCTTCTCCATGACTGCTCGCCCACACGTCTCTCGTGAAATCCAGACGACCTTAAAAAAATTCCGTTGGGAAGTGTTGGAACCCACGCTGTACAGCTCTGATTTGTCACCATGTGACTTCCACATCTTTGAGCCACTTCAAAGAGCAATACAGGGAGCATGTTTCCATTCGGACGACGAAATGAAGGAAGCTGAGCAGGATTTCGTCAAGAATCAACCACCATAGACTTGCTAAGTAAACGATGGGATCTGTGTTACAATGCCCATCATGATTTCTTTTGATTTCCAATAAAGATATTTTTTTTTCATTCAATTTGCCCATTTGGGGAACCCTTATATTTCGGTCTTATTAATTATAATTATCAATAAAATTAATTACTTTAATTTTTAATTTAATAAAATATCTTTAGCAACTTATATTTCAAAGACTTTTCACTGTTCTGATTAAAACTGACTGACGAATAAAACTCAGAGCTCCATTTCTCTTAGTCCATTTACAGCCAATTTGAGGATGCAACGTTTGTTGAGTAGAAAGAGAATCGTCCTCACGCTGTCATTGAAATGATTCAAAATTATTTGCAACATTGATATTCAAGGATTTATAACTCCAACACTTTTAGTTTTGAATATGTGGAAATTTTTTGTTTAAAATATGAGCGTATTAGTAATATTTTATTTAATAGGAATAGGGAACATGAGAAAAATTTACATTCTGTGATTTTATATTTATTGCCTCAAAAAATTAAAATAGCTGAGTAATTTCAATATTTTCCTCATTGGAAGCATATATTCGATTGTCATGATTTAAAAATAAATTATTGGGTTACCATTAGAGAGGACAATCTATACATTATAGTATACAAAAAAGATTGAGATGCAAAAATACGTCTGCAAGACTTTTTTTCCATTATGATTAGACAAAACTCGAATCTTGTTCAAAGTAGACTGAAATTAAAAAATAAGAAAAGAAAAAAAAAATGTTATTCATTTGTCCCTCCTGGTGGAGTAATTTTTGACAGTTAAATATGTAGTGATATTAGTATAGTAAAAGAGTAAAAATACATAATACTATATTGCTATTTTAATTTTTTGATCTATAAACACAGTTTATACATAATCATAAGTTTACCTGTAAAAAAAAAGCTGCTGGTAAACACTTCGAAATTTAATAAACTTTTCTAAAAATATGTTTTCAATGGGAACTTTTGATTTATGTAGCGTCAAAAACAATTTTGAAAAATGCTTCATTAAAAAAAAAAAAAAAAAAAAAAAAAAAAAACTATTTTTTTGACTTTTGTAATACCATTAGATTTGTAAAAAGGAATAATTTTGCATTTAAAGGAAATCAAACTACTGATGTTGTAATCTTTTATTCCCGTCTGGCTTTCATAGAACACGGAAGGCAAAGAGGAAAAAAAGGGAGAAAAAAGAAATCACGTAAGTGCTGATTGATTTGGCTTCTTGTCAAAGGTCACCAATCAGTCCTCTTCATGACCATTTGATAAAACTCCATCGCTCTCCTCAGACAACAGCAGCATCCTGACATCTCTCCTCGGCAATTATCGGCGGTAAGTTTCTTACTCCTGTTTATTCTTCATTTTCTTCTGGTGTGAAATATAATTTTCCCCGTTAAATTTTATTTCCCAAATATTTTAGTTATGCCTGTTTTACATAGAAAAGATTTAATAATTTGAAAATCTACGTTTTATTTCGAAACTTTATTGATTAATATAGTGAAAAAAAAATTGGACCATACATGAAAAGGAAAATGTACAAAACGAATGAAAAATATTTAAGACTATTTTAATGATATATTTTCCCCCTATAATATTCAGAAGAAAAAAAACTGCTAATTCTTGATTTTATAAGGTATTTTGCTAAGAAATTTGACTGATAATATACTTTAAAAAAATTGGCTTTTAGATTTAAAAAAAAAAATGCTAAACCATGTATCTGGATAATTGAAGATTAACATGAAAACTATGTATTTTTTTCCAAAGAATATTTGTTAAGATTGTAAATAGAATGAAATAATTAGCTTTTTATCTTTACATTTCCTTTATTAAGATTATTAATAATTTTTCGGCCAAACGAATGAAAAAATTTAATTTTTCAAAAAAATCTAATCTTGTTTTTAAAAAATATACTTTCCTATCTAAGCAATGTCCTTAATTTTTTCAATTTCCTATATTAAAGTTATTAATAATTTTTCGGCCAAGCGAATATAGAAATCTAATTTTTTAAAAATCTAAACCTGCTTTTCAAAAGTGTTCTTCCCTATATAAACATTGTCCTTAATTTTTTCTCTGAATATATTCACGAATTAGTACGTTTTCTTACTTTCAAATATCATTTCTAAGATGCGGTTCGAAGGATTTAATTAAAATCAAAATAAATTATTGGATGTTATTGCCTTCTCGAATAGAATTTAAAAAAATGTAGAAAAATTGCTCTTATTTTTATTTCATAACTTAACGAATGAGACTACTTGTTAGTAAATACATTTGGTTACTTTTTGTTTCCTATTGTATTTTAGATAAACAATTCATTTCTAAGTATAAATTCTTCTAACAAAGTTTTCTTGTGAAATTTTAAATAGATATTTTTAAGACAGCAAATATATTTTAATAAGTGAATTAATATAATAAGTGGATTAATTTAATAAGTGAAATTTTTTAAATACTTCTCATCATTTTAATATCTCATCATATAAAATCCTTTTAACTATTTCTTAGAAATCAAGCTGCCTTAACCGAACCTTAGCATCTAGAAACCTTTTATTTTTGCCTTTAGAAAATTTTCTGTCGGCATAATAAAGGATTAAGACACTGTAAAATGATACAATGTTTACGTTTGGTGTGTTTATTGTTGATTCTTTTTTGACAATCACTTATTCTCTTTCGCTTATTTGTGAAATCTGGCACATTCCCAAGTAGCTGATTTCAGACAATGGTGTTCTCTCGAGAATTATCTCTTCATTACAAAAGAAAGTACATCCGGATTTATCCCAGTGTTTGGATTAGAGTTTTCAATAAGATTTTCCCGACGCATGAATGAGATGAAATTTTCAGAAAGGATAACATTTTTTAAAAAAATAATGCCATGAGTGTTGTACACTTAATATTAGAGATCTAATTTTAGAAATTTGACAATAATATATCGGAATTAGGGCTTTAAAACTGCTTTCTATATGAACAAGTTCTATTTTTAATTATACATTTTGATTTCATTTAGAAATATTTGTTAAATGCCGAGTACACTATAAGGTATCAACATGCCTACGGGATAATTCTCTTCCATGTTTGATACTTTGAATGCTTCTATGATGTAATTTGCTTCTACAGTTAACATAAGAAATATTTATTTTCTTAGCTCGCCTTACATTGTTAATAATTTTAAGAATTTAAATTTAAATTAAAGAAAAAAGGGACAGAACACTTCTGATGAATATTATGGAACTTATTTTATGAAAAAGGATATAGTCATGTTTTTAAATTCACAGAATCAAGGATCTCATGGGAATTATTTTTTTAATTCACACATCCTAGAAAGCTAATTTAGTTATATATTTGGCTTGAGTTAATTGATTGCCAGTAATCAAAATTTTTAACACATATAATTATATGACCTACTGGGAAATCTAGATTTCGCGATTGGAGAATCATGGGCTAGAGACCCAATTCCGCCAAAGATTCTCCACTTATGTAGGTCATTCTTCTGTCATCGGTCGCGTGATGTCTCCTGGAAGTTCCAGATAAGGTATCGACCTCGTCATGGGACTAAGGTTCAATACTGAGATCCGACTAGGGCAACGTGTAACTAGCTGCCTTAATTTGTATAAATTTGACGCTTTAACGATGTTATCATACCTGGTTTGTTCTTTGTATACAAATAGAATATATTGTAATTGTCAAAAAATTAAGCTTCGAAATTTTGATCAATCCCTACGTGTTAGATTTTCCTTAACTCATCTTTGGAATGATACTTATCTGTTTCTCTGTCTGTCTGTCTGTGAACAAGATAACTCAAACTTTTGAGCAAAATATAAGAAATTTAGTACGTGACCTTTACACGAAATTTTTTTTATCCATTTTCGAATAAAACCAACCGCAGGATGTTTATTCTGATTAAAATGAAATCACAGTTATAATGAGTAATGAGCCCGGTGCATAAAATTTGGTACACATTTTTAAGACCTAAAGTGTAGATTCATTTTAAATTTCGAAATAAATCTGTCGACGGATTGACCGTCTGTTTGTCGGTACCTTCTTTTGCATCTAAAGGCGACAGCTCGCAAACACAAAGACAGCGATGAATGAGGTTTAACATGAGGTTAGACTGAGATGAATGAGGTTTAACATGAGGTTAGAATGAGGTTTAACATGAGGTTAGAATGAGGTTTAACATGAGGTTTAAGAGATCAGGCTATGAAAATTGTAGTTCGGTAGCAAATTTTGTTTTCTGTCGATAGAAAAAAAAAAGGCATCGAAAACTCATACCTGGTATTCTTTTGTGTGTACTATGAAGCGTAACACAAAACTCATATGTAGAATTTTGAAAATAAGAATCTGAGCATTCATAGCATACACGGCCTTTAAGAGTATGCAAAAAAAATTTGATAGATATCACTTTAATTGAAGCAATCTATCTATTGTTGATACAACATTTGTTTGAAGGCAGTTTTATACACCGAAAATTGAGAGAGAGGTTAAATTCAAAACTCTTAAAGGTTATGAAAATTTTATGATGTACAAGATAATTAAAGATTGTTTCTTGAATTATTTTTAAAAATATTTATTCAAGGTATTGCTTTAAAGGTACGATTAAAAGAATTTTTTCAACGTGAGAAATTTGCATTTTTGGTATATATTTTTTTCTGCATTGTCAACTGCAATTTTTGAAAAAAAAAAAGAATCAGTTTCTCTCTCATTTTATATGAGGGAAAAAAACCCTGAATAATCTGGTTTATTTTCAAATTTTGATCTAAAAAGCATATTTAGATTGAATTATTGAGTTATATATAAGTCAAGATTCAATTAAAAAAAGTTTAGTGGATAATTATTTAATGAAAATAGCCATTAATAAATTAGCAATTCGGAAACCACGATGACTAAATTTTTAAAATTTAAAAGTGGATTCAAATTTATTTTTTCCTTGTATAATTGGTGATTCGATGACAAGTTTCTTGAAATTATTGAAAATAAGATGTGATATTCCTAAATTTTCAAATCTTTTCAAAATTCAATCTCCATAAGTCCTCTGATAACGTGACATACATGTAATATAAATTCAGTTAACGGTGCTTACTACGCACATTGAATTTTGTTTATTTATGATGAGTGTACTCATCATGAAAAAGTGCGATGATGAATGAATGTACTCGTCATGAGTATAGTAGTGACAATTTTGGTTTAAATTGCAATTTTAATGAAAAGTGAAATGCCTTTTCTAAATTTTATTTTGTTCGTTCATATGAAAATTATGTTAATTTAGGAAAATAAATGAATGTGAGTAATGAAATAAAAAAAAAGTCGCTTCATTGCAACTTAATTCCACATTACATATAATCCGTGCTTGACAAATATACTAATATTTTAATTTCTGTGACATAGATTAGAAAGAAATTTTCCAAAAACATTGATAATTTAACTGGATATAGGTTCTATATACGTGTAATTATAAAAACGGTATTTTAAATTTATATTTAAGATTATTTTAATGATAATCAATAATTAGTAATGTTAATTATTTTTTTCTATAATTCGTGGATGTTTTTGATTCGAAGCATTTATTGAAGATGCTTTTATATTATTTCAATTCATTAAAGTGTCATTCATAAAATCAAACAGTTTCACTTTTATTCTCTTGAGAAAATCCAATTTTATTTGTCATACACGAAGTATAGAGAAAATATTACAAAAAAAATGTCAAAAAATTAGAACTCGAGATTCTGACGGATCCCCACGTTTTAGATTTCCTGTGTTAAAAAAAAACCCCATTTCTGGCGATGTGTCTGTCTGTCGGTAATCATAATAAAAATATCTCTTTAAGCTAGATGGATGAAATTTGGCATACGGACTAATGATCAGATTTGTAAATTTGGAATAAATTTTGAAAGAAAACTATTCTACAGATGTTCAATTACAAGTGATTCGGTAACTCCCAAACGCAAAGAACTGAGTAGATAAAATTTGATACATAGGTTTAGCATCTAAAATATATATTCTCAAATTTTGAACTAAATCTATGAAAGGGTTAATCATTTGTCGGTCTGTAATTTTGCATGTATGCAAAAGCAATAACTCCTAAACGGAAAGAATAAAATTAATGAAATACGGCATGTTATCTTGGGATTACATTTGCAGATCTTTGTTAACTTTTTCTTTTATTCGATGGACAAATAATCCTTTCAAAATACTTACTGGCACGATTGATTCGGTAAAAATGCTGGATTCACACCGAATATTTAAAATTCGTAACTATTATAAGGCATTTGTGGCTTTACTCAAGGTCCATAATTTTGCGCTTGAGTAGAGTATAATTGGTGAGTATACGAGAAATTTTCTGAAAGAACTCACCTGCTGAATTGTTCTAGTTAACTATGCTGAACTCCCTGGAGAGAGTTCAATATAGTTAAAGCATCAATGCTATTGTTTATTTATTCTATCTAAATCCATCTTTAAATGTCTAATCAAATTGAAGTAAGATATGAAATCACTAGGACTTAAATGTATTCTAACATTTTGTGCAGTTTTACTGAAATGGAAAAAAATTTATTTCATGAAAATAAATATTAATTCCTTGAAACATATTTCACATTTTGAATGGAAAGAAAGAAAACAGAAATGATTATCATAAATATTATATCAAATTTTTCGAAAAAAGATCAAATTCCTTAATCTGTTCTTAAAAAGACTAATAAAATGGCATTTTCAAAAATCTAATACTGAAAATAAACTCTTCGCACTCCTGATTGCCTATGTGCAGGATGTTTTCACACTCTTTTTGGATAATTATTATAAAAGCCCTAAAGTAACTAAAACCTTAATTTTTAGGAATTATAACAAACCTACAGCTATTTCTAAGCTTTTTAAGCACTAAAAGGAATCTTTATATTCAGATATATATAATAATGCATCTCATTATTCTTTGGAATGCAAAAGATTAACTTCTGAAGTGTATTTTAATTATCCAATTCTGTTTCGAATATATACTATCTTACTGTTTCAATTTAGAGTCCATAGATTATTTGAAGTGCGTGGGGATTATGTGTAGTTTCCGCACTGAATTATAGCATTTTTGAGTCACTTAATTTCAGCTATAAGTTTGGAAAGTGATAATTCAATCTCCGTATGATTCGCGGATAGGACGATTAAGGGGTTAAAGTATCTGAAATTAAACGCAATTTGTTTCGAAAAATATTTTTTCTAGTAACCTCCTCTACGTAATTTTGAAAACCAATTGAAAGGCAATTGGGATGCATGATTGACTTAATTGATATGAAGGTCGCTGTTTGTAGAATGCGAGTCATGGAAGTTTCGCAGCTGGTTATTAATCTTCATCGAAGAAAGCGTGATAAAATAATATTTCGATTAACCTGACTGACGTATCTCGCGTGCCGTGTATTCAGCATGACATTTTTTTACACCAATCAAGCATTTCGTAACATCAGAAATATGATGCTTCGATGCCCTTGTATGTCCGCTTCGTCGTTACTACGAGGTGTTTTCCTTTGTGAGAGGACATTCGTTTTTCAGAAATAAGATGTAATTGAATTTAATTTGTGTTTCTTAGGATTGTGGCCACATCTGACATCAAGTATTTTCTTAAATGGTATCAATGAAGTTCCAAATAAATCAGTTTTGTTTACGAATGTTTTAATATTCTCTATTCAGCATTCTTTTTTACATACTGAATATTTTCATATCGGGAATTTTTATCCTTGAGGTAAAGTACTCTAGATTATCTGTCTGTTTTACTTTTTAAATATTTGCATTGTTCTAATTTTTATTTTGATGAAAAATGAATTCTTTAACCGTTTTTATTAAATATACCTAAATATTTTCAAAGAATGACAAGTTCTTAAGTTGAAACATTCCAAGAATTTCTGTTTTTAAGATTTCGTTTTAAGTTATTTAGGCTAGAAGAAATAGTAAATTTATTGTTAATCAATAACAGATATGAAAAAGGACATCTTATGGAGCTTGGATTAAGAAGACTGATAAAATAATCAAATTTAATGGAATTGGTTTATTTTTTCTACTAGAATTGATAATTTATCTTGTTTATGCAATCTGAAATGCTTATTTAATAAATAAAAATTTTCCGCATTAATTTTGTAGGGACTGAAAATCATGGTAGTAAGCTGTTACGAATGAATAAAAAATATCAATTAAATGTATCGAAATTGAAGCAGCAGATTCACTTAATAATGAGTGCAATTAAGGTTATAGTTATTCTTTTCAATAGATAAGAAATTTTTGATTGTGGAAAAGGGCTGTAAATGCTAGATAGTAATATATATGAAGTGAATATATAGTGATATTAAGAGAATACTTAAATTTATAAAACACCAAAAGATCAGTGTAAAGAATTTAATTTTTGATATTATCTCTGTTAAAAATTGTTTCCCCCTACGAAAGTTTTTATTATTGTATTTACTTCAGCACTTTTCAAACCGAGACAAAGGATAACTATTGTTTTTGTTGCCTTAAAATTTCTGAGGAATGCATGGCATTTTTTGTGAACTTTTATTTAAAAACTATCAATAAAATATAATCCATTTTTAAAAATTTCTTACTGGAACAAGTCTCAATGATGTACATTAGCAAATATATTTAAATATAAAAATATTTAAATTCCTTTAAATATGATCTTGATTCAAATATTCTTTTATGTGGTATTTCATAACAAATTCAAAGACATTCATTTCATAATTGCTTCATAAATGACTTAATCAAACGCATACTTCAAGTTTGAAAGTAGGCTTGAGACAAACGTCTTACAAGTTTTCAAGATGAAAATAAGAAGGCATCTTCAAAACGAAATCACAGTTGCTTTAATCTGTTCTGCCCACTATCCTAGAAAAGCAAAGCATTCTTCAACACGTACTTGATCATGCTTGAGAAACCAGTACAAGAACAGGACAATCGGTAGTGGAAGGAAAAAAAAACGAACAAAAAGTCCGTCACAAACATTACTTACGTCGTCACTCTGTTCCCATTCGTAGTAAGAAAATGAAGACCGTAGATGAAAAAATCGTCAGCTGAATAAGCATGAACAAGAAAAATGTCTCATTATCAGTGGATCAGGATAACTTGTTATTAGTTTTTCCTGCTCTACGGATTTGGAAATCAGCATTTACTTTTGAACTTAACACAAAAATAATATCTTAATATACGGATCGTGTTCAGATCAATTCTGTTTTCTCTAACTCTTGTTTAATCAGTTGCAAAATTCTTACTTCGCTAAATTTAAGCCATTTATGTATTTTTATTATATAATTTTATAAATTCCTTCACTTTTATTTGTCAAACTGGCATATGTGAAAAGTGTTATTTGATTCAAATAAAAATAAATACTTAGTATTAAAGAAGTTTTTTTTTGTTTACAATATATTTTAGAAGCATCACTACGAAATATTTGAATTCTTTAATTTACATTATTTTTCATATTTTACTCTATTTGCGAGGGAAAATCAAGATGACTTTATTTTAAGAAGTGTTCTTTTCGGTTTTTTTTTTGAAGAATTTTATTGAACGAAAACATTCTTCTCTAATACGATGCTGATATTTTGATTTAAACGTTATTATTAGTGTAAATTATATTTGTATTAGAATATACGTTGAATTAATTTGAAATACAGTAGTGGAAAATAAAAACGCACTATCATAGATTCTGGCATATTTTATAAACAAGTCAAAAACAAGTAAACATGTAGAAGTGTTAACTCACTTCTATCGCCAACTATTGATACTTATTTTCATTTTATCAGAATTATTTATCTAACTGAAATTTATAGAAAATGTGAAATATATTTTCATTAACAGGTACTTTAAAATAATATTTAAAAGTAATTCTCCCACCATATCAGACGGAAAATTCGGAAAAGGAATGAAAGTTCATATAACTTCTTTTTTAAAGTATTGCAACATTTAATTCAAGACGCAGATTGTAAGTTTCCTTCATGCATTTATATATTACTAGCCGCCTTTGGCGACCAGCCGGTTCGCCAATCTTAATGTTCGTTAAAATTTTAATAATTAAATATTTTATGCAATTCCAACTTTAATAGATTCTTCAGCAAAATATTTTAAAACTTCAAATTTTGATAGTCATATAATTCACTCATAATATTATAAAGGCCTTCAGTCATAACGTGATATGTATCTCTCTAATTTTCTGTTACCCCTCGTAGAATTTATGCTTTAAATTAAAGTGTAAAGGATTAATCTGCAATTAATATAATAATATTTTTTACTGAAACAAAGCATTTTTTTTAATAATCTGATTACTGATAACAGATTCACTGAGCGTTTAAACTTCATGGGCACTAAAGAATATCTTTCTTAATTTATATAATATCTCAAGAATTTGTCAACAAAATTTTCTCAGATTCATCATGAACGTATCGATTCATTAACAATGTTTCATTTTAAATGCATCAAACACTAAGAAAATAAAATGAATCGTTTAAAATAATCGGTCGAAAACAGGTTTAAAAAAACTACTTAAAAAACGATGTACTTAAAACTATAAGCATATATCAAAAAATATATAACTAACATAAATACAATTTAATTACAAAAGCATGCAATTAGCCTAAAAATAATTTAAATCATTGAAAACAGGTTAAAAAAAACTATTTAAAAAACGATGTACTTAAAACTATAAGCATATACAAAAAAATATATAACTAACATAAATACAATTTACTTACAAAAGCATACAACTAACCTAAAAGTAATTTAAATCGTCCGTTGTTAATGGTTGCCATGCCAACAATCAGAACACAGTGCGCATGCGTGAATTTTCTTCGTCTTTTACGGTAACGCAAATGCGTGAATTTTTCTACGCCAGTTGGGGTAACGCTATGCAGATTATACATTTTTAATTTCCTTTATTCTGTGTTATTTTAATTCAAAAGTACTTCAGAATGAATCTGAAACATGAATTAATTAACAATGTTTCATTTTAAATGCATAAAACATTAAGAAAATAAACAGAATCGTTTGAAATAATCCGTCGAAAAATCTTAACCCTAGCCTCATTACTGTTGGGAGAAAAAAAGAACTAAAGCCTAAATCATTTGGCGTTGGGGAAAATGGAAGATTATTTTGGCGGAAAAGTTGGCGGTGGGGAAAATGGAATATTTTTTTGGCGGGAAAGTTAGTTTTTAATTAATAATTAAAATTCTAATTAAAATTTCAAAAAAAGGGACCCCAGGTGCACATTCCCGACCTCTAAGGTATACATGTACCAAATTTGGTAGCTGTAAGTTGAAAGGTCTGGCCTGTAGAGCGCCAACACACACACACACACATTGAGCTTTATTATAAGTATAGATATCAATTTCTCTAAGTAACACACTTTAGTTTCAATTATCATCGATGGGTCGTTTTGTAATCTTTAACTAGTTTCGATTTAGCAAATCTCAAAAATTGACATTTATGCAATAATTAGGATTTCATTTAAATTCTTAATTTTTATTAATAATTTGTAATTTATATCGTTTTGAATGAGAATACGAACATAGATTGATATAAAGTATTGGGACAAATGTTGCTTGTAAATAATTGTTAGATACGTTAAAAATGATTTTTTCCATATGTCCTTTTGTTAAATTTTCCCTCGCTTATATTCAGCAAGATTATAAGGAAATCTTCTAAAATGAGAGATATTTCTTTGTGCTTTAAATAGTATACAGAATTGGCTTGTGAAATACTTCTCGAAATATTTCAAACATACTCTGGAATTCATAGTCTTTACAATGTTTTAAAATGAAGTATACGTTAGTTTTTATAATGTAAAACAATCATTGAAGAGAAATAATAGAGGAAAAATGAATTAACATAGATCAGAATAGCTTTTTTTCAAGCAATATAAGATTTTTGAAGCATATTATAGGGTTGTATTCGAATGCAAAAGAAGGAAATAATATGAAAAAGATTTCTCTCTCTCTTTATATATATAATATGACAATTTTTAAGAGGTATTTTCATTACGTCATACACTAACGCTTTAATGTATATTATATCTAGTGTGATTTTTTAGTAAGAAGTATTATGTATTTATTATTTAAATTTGGATATTGCACATTTTTCGTTGTGGATTTTGACTGTATTGATTAACCATCTGTTTTTAATGACAGCACTGATTTGCAAGTAGTCTTGGGTTTAACGAAATACTTTTATAGCTCCTTATCCATGTGCAACGAATAGTGTAAACATTTGACACCATCTCGTTTTAAAGTATTAAAAGCAAAGAAGCAAATAGCTGTTTACAATAATTTAATTTTCTCTGTCGCAATTGTCTCACCAATATGGCAGATAATTTCTATTTTTTTTTTCTCTCTCTCTTTGGCATGTTTCGCCATCTTTTTTACATTTTTTGTGTTTTTATTAATTTTTTGGTTCAAGAACTATTTCGTGAAATTTTTTTTCTGTGGTTTGATGTATTTCTTCTTCCACTTCGCCTCTTATGTAGTGCTAAGATGTCTCATTCCTTTTTTCCGGAAAGTTGTGCATTGTATTGTATTCCGGAACTAGATTGGCAGAGTACATTTATGTGTAAAAAGATTAAATTTATCATTTAATGCCCTCTCATGCAATTTAAGATAATTCAAACTAGATTAATTATCATTGGCGTTAAATAGTTACAGTGATTTGTAAAGTTATTTCTGATCGAACTATTTTAATCTGTTTAATAGTGATTGTGTTTACTATCAATTAAATTTTCTCTGTTCTTTACTTGTTACAGATTCGAGAAGCGCCATGACGGTCTCGCACAAAGAAAAAAAGGAATCCCTTGCGGATGAGCCAAAAGAGTTTACTGACATTATTGGAGGTCATGGGCGTTTCCAAATGACTATATTCATATTTTGCTTTTTCTGTTCTGCACCACACTGTTTCCACAATCTCATCATGACTTTTTTCGCACCCAACATGGACCATTGGTGCGCACGACCTCCAGAAGTAAGTTAAAAAAATAATTTAATCTGTCATTATCTCTATATTTTAGCATAAGATAGAATATTCACTGGAATACGATTAAAAAGAATTTTTTGACGATGGCGATTTAATTTATCTTTTAGATTCTAATTCCATATATCATATAAAAAAATTGTGCATGTAATGTAGATTAGTTTGAAAATGTCTCATTTTTTAAATCCAGAATAATTTATCACTGCTTAAATTTTTTTTGTAAATATTTGAATAAACATTTCTGTGAGGTAACTACAGTCTGAATATTTTAAAGATGATAATATCAAAAGTTATAGCACACAAGAAAAAAATTTGAAGGAGATTCGAACCTCCATTCCGAAACATTGTAGCATAATGTTTTTACCATGATTAGTATATCTTTATATAACATTAAATAAGTTATTCTAAGTTATGAAATAACGATGATGTGCTCTCAAAAATGTAATTTTAACTGTCATAACACGCACGTGTATAATTGCCCTAAAATAAAACAAAACAAAAATGGAATTGCAGCAGAATATTCTTGAAATCATTGTTGAAAAATTATTAAAACTGAAAAGAAACATTTTATAGAGAAAAAAATGAAAAAAAAAAATCCTTTTTTGAATTTGAAAATGCAAGAATGGTTTTTGTGCTATAATATAATGGTATTCATAAATGAATATCCCAGCTTTGGAGGATTATTAAAAAAACCAAAACTGAATTTTAGCTAATCAGAAATGAAAAATAGCAGTTGAAAATTTCAATTAAACTCAATTATAAGTGTTGAATTTGAGCTCCTTTAGAAATACCATAATATTAAGGCAATACGATAATCTATCTTACCCTTTTTTCAGCATGCCATATGAAAAAAACATGACGCTTTGAAAGGTCGCTGATATAAGGGTCTTTATTTCGTGTGCGTTTGTAAGTAGTAGTGAAACAGACACAGTGCAGTTTGACGTAGCCCCCCCCCCCAAAAAAAATGATTGTCGCCGTACACATATTTGCAGTTTTCAAATCTTCACATCAGACATTGCAAAAGTGTTGGATGAAACGCCTCGATGGTCTTTGTGTAAGGCTCACATTGAATTTAAGCTTTTAACTGTTTCTGTAGAGTGTTTTGAACAATTTTTAGATACTGCATTACGAATGAGTTGATTTGCAAACAGCTTAATTGCATTCAACCAAAATTATCTTATTATTATTTGAATGATTCAGAGCTGGTTAAATTTGAATCTTTTCAGATAATTAACTACTATTAAATAACACGTTATCTCACATACTTTTCGAAGAACATGAAATGCAATACTATTTCCTAAGCTCTGTCAAGACCATATGATCCACAAAAATTATACTTCAAGCTACACTTAATTATGTGTTCCCAAATTATGCCTTCACTCTTACACACAAAAGCACTTAGCTTAGCGTTCTTGGTGATTTGCTTTAATTTTGACGCAAAGATAAAATTTAAAATACCTAGTCAAAAATAAAAAGGGACCCATTTATGTCTCTCAATTCATATAATCATTTTAAAGTTTCAGACATTATTATTTTTCTTGATCGTTTACTTGCGACTATTTCATGAGGACTGGAAAAGCAAAGCTTTGAAGAAGAATTGCAAATGAGTCATTCCATGCAAAATTCATTGATGGAAATTGGACCTTTGCAAAAAGTGGTCATTTCTAATTATAGTATGCATGCAAATTTAATTTTTTATGTCCTCTAAAGGGAAACCTTGCTTTTATTCAAAGTTCTTTATTTTCTGTGCATGAGGCATGAAACTATATAGTGGATCTGGACTATATCATGAACTATATCTGGATGCATGAAACTATACGCAATCATGCATCCAGTTTTTCTGAATGAGGTTTGATTATGATACTTTAATTTCAAATAAGGGAAACGGTGAATTTGAGACATGATCAAAAATGATGCGAGAGGTGAAATTTACTAATTCGGAACTAATATTGCAGTGATGGGATAAAGTAATTAAAAAACTTTTCGCAAACGTGCATAACATTGGGCAAGAGGTAAGAAATAGTATATGCGAAATTTTATTTTTCTCAATTGAAAAATGGGATTAAATGACGTTTAGTGGAAATATTGTCCTTGTCAAGCATACAATAGCTTCTTGAACAAGATTCTAGAGGGCTTGGTATGCAACTGATATTTGTTTATACGATGCAGTTAAAGAGTAGTATGGAATACAGCACTTTTTTTACTGATTTAATCTGTTTTTTTTTTTTTTTTGAATGCCGAATGTGGAAATGCATCTAGTTAATGACTTTAAAACTCTAAGTTAAATTGTATGCATTTGAAACTATTAGATATGAAAAGAAATAAAAGAATGTGTAGATATTATTCAGTAGATTATTCTACATAAATTTATCATACTATGATCAGTAATTATGTAAATATTTTGAAAACTTTACAAGACATAATTTTGACTAGTATACAAAAATTTTTGTTCCGTCACAAATGCCTATTATTAAACAAATATGATTACGAAATACAAAAGAGAACATTAGAAAGGAATATTTATGATATTGGGAGATGTGAAGAATTATTACGCAAGATATTTATTTATGCAATCGAAGTTAATCGAACACATGGGCATGTGGTTTTAAATATTTAATGTATTTTAGGATATCATAGATATCAAGGGCAAGACTACGACTTGAAAGCTGCAAGAAATTGATTAATGGAGGAAAAAAATTGTAGGTCAAAAAATTTATCTGAATCAGTCTATAAATATATAATATAAAAATTTTGCTATAAATATATACCCAAAGTAATTTCGCCCTTGCTAGAAATTTCATTTCAATCAATCTATATTCACACATTAGTAATCATTAGACAACTATTGGTAGAAAATGGATATACGGCAGAAAATGCATATATTTTCCCTTCAAATCAATTAATAATATTTCATAGATATGCTACAATTATCACTTGCTCACTTATGTTAAAATGTTTCTTTTCTGTTAGAACATGTCTGCGTGATATGCTTGAATAATTACAGAACAATTTCCTTAGCAGGATACATTAATTAAAGATATTTACATTCATATTCATTCACCACTTGTCAAAAATGATCCCATCTTAAATGCAATATTTAACTTTGGTTTCTAAAAGGAAGTAATTATAACTGTCTAAAGTAATAACTTTATTTGTGCAAATTTATTGAAAGAAATCTAATGTGCAGATCTCATTTTACTCCGAAATTTGACAGTTGGCATCCGTTCGATGTATTGCGTATGCTTGATTTCTCTCTTTTTTTTTTATTTAAGCAATATTTCTCGCACACACACAGCGTTTTCTTGATTTTAATCTTCATACTAGTAGAAAATGAAAAATTTTGTAAGTGATTAAAATGATATCCTGACTAACTTATCACAAACTTTTATCAAAGGTATAAAGTTTTAAAAAAATGAATAAAATAAACATTTTTAACAAATAGAATTAACAAAATTGTTTTGAATTTCATAAATATTTGTAGGTAAATATTGCCTAATGTTTCACCATTATTTATTAAGCATATAACATATAGAGTACACGGAGAGATTTAAAATTAGAAACAAGAATTGTTCTGGGAAACTTATTCCACCCTAACTCGTTGTGAATTATTTTGAAACATAAATATCAAAATGATACAAAATTCTCAAACATGTCTTTATTAGAAATAATGATTACATGAATTGCTTTTACTTTTGTAGATTATTGCAGCAAATATATCAGTAGAAGAATGGAAAAATCGTAGTATACCTATTGTGAAAGGAAGAACAGAGCTTTATGAGTCTAGTCATTGTACTATGTATCCCAGCACAATCCGAAATGGTTCTTTATATTCAAACATTAACGAAGAACCCATAAAATGTACTGCTTGGGAATATGATAATTCATTCTACAAAGACACTATGGTAGATCAGGTAAGTTCAGTCCAAAAAAATATTGTATTCAGTAAAAACTGTTTCAATAAAATATATTATTTTAGATTTAACTTGAATCACTTCAAATATATTTTCAAAGGTTTTAAGAATGCATTTTGCTTCGTAAAAATATATTTAAATAACTCAAATCTTTCCGGATTAAAAATAAAATTTCGTTGAAATGATGATTAACATTTATTTTTGTACTTATATTGTTTTATTTGATAATTCCGGCTACGGATTCCCCAAAAAATGTTTTTAAGAAGAAACTATTAAATATATTAAAAAATAAGCAAGCTTTTTTTGTGTTTAATTTTACTTTTTTAAATGAAAAAAGGCCTTTAAATGCGTAATATATTTATCATACATAGTATATAATGCCGTTGATTTCAAATCTGAAAATTTATCTCAGGAACTCAAGATTTTTCAACAAGTTTCTGCAATGTGAATGTTTAATTTATAGTAATAATTCTTATAGAATAATTTTTATTTTGCTCTCAGGATTCGAAAAACTATTCTTGTTATAATTAAATTTGAATTTCAAATTATAATGAATGCATTTCTCACAACAGTTATCATTAAATATGAATTTAAAGTAATCACAATCTATCTAGTCTGCGTGCTTTCAAATTTTTGATTCATATATTTTTTTTTCAAATTACACAAAGAAAAGGATGGTTGAATTTTCTCCCTTTTTTCATAAAAAGAGTAGTTTGTCATTTTAAATAATTTTAAATTTTACAAGAACAAAATTTTTGTTGATGGGAAGATCGGTTTGTCGGATCTGCCCTACTCTGGGGATCAAATAACTCTTTCGGAGAATCTTAAACTTTTCCACTAAAAACTTCTTGTCCCTCAAGAAATTTTTCACTTATTATCCAGAAAGTTCTTTGCTACTCCAGTATATATTTGCTTAAGGAAACAGGGCATTTGAATATTATAATATTTGTTAGTAACATTTTTTTCTTCTATAATTGCTGAACAAATTTCAGTCGAATGTCTTAATTAAAAGTGTTTTCAATTCTTTTTCAATAAATCAATTGAATGAAAGGAACCGTGCTGTAAATGTTTTTATGCCGAGACTGTGTTATGAGATCCGACACCGTAATCTGAACTCATTGTTCTAGAAGATCCGATCTAGTTCGTGTACTAAAAAATATTTCATTCATACATTTCCCTAGTCTATTCAAACTACAGACCTCAACTTAATTCGGTGGAAAGAAATTTATTGTTAATAAATAAATAATTAATGTTTGTTTTTAAGAAATCGGAGTGTTTTTACAAAACATCCAAAATGAATTTTTATCATGATAAATAGCCTTAAAGTACGCTTAACTTTGGTAACGTAATGGTATTTCATAATGATTTTTCCAGTGGGATCTAGTATGTGAACGCGAATGGTTAATCCCCATAGCCAAAACGGTTTATATGGTTGCCTTCCTCCTCGCTGCAACATTATGTGGTCAACTGTCAGACAAGTTTGTATATTTTTTTTTCTTTCATTGCAAGAACTGCAATTTTTTTTCGATGATTTTTTTCATTCAGTGATTTTATATTGGGAAACATAATGATTCTTTATATATGTTTAGAAAATAGTTTTATTATAGTAATTTGAAAGATCTTTTTGAAATTAAATTACGTATTGCAATTAATAGGTCAAAGTTCTTATGATGTGCGTCGTGGATTTTCATGAGAAAAAATTTGGACTAACTTGTTGACATTTGATACTCTAGAGATGCTTGATGAAATGTTGAATGCATTGCAATTGCATCAAAGTGACACAAGTAAAATATTTCAATCAAGTAATTGCATAAACTAGATTATTTATGCTTAAATGTGTCCAATTCAACTAACCGAAGTTAGAAGAATCGATAAGCAAACCAAAGAATGCATGAATAAAGAGGATACAGTATAACAATGTATATCAATTTAGAAATGTTTCGTTAAAATAACTATAATTTGGCCATTCTTAGCTTATTATTCAGTCGATGTAATCCTGCATGTCTTGCTTATTTTCTAACTTTCTGGACTTTCTAAAATGCTTTTTAAAATACATATATTTACCATCTATTTATATTACCATCAATCAATGTGGCATGAAAATTCTCAACATCTTAATGACAGTTTCTGTAAAGCCGCATTTTCAACGCAGTTTATGGAAGACGCGTGTTGACAAAAATCGGCGACATTTCGAATAGCGAAACTACTTTTGTTATTAACATCTTGTGCCTGCTACATAATTTTTTCCAGCAAGAGCCTATAGATATTAAAGGATTATAACATCGAACGAAGTTGCAGTACTTTTTAGATAACGAGGTACGGCCGTACAATAATTCCGAAATATTCTCTATAGCTTTAATGCCTCTTTATTATGAAATTATTGAATCGATATTTCGAGATTTTAATTGTTAATTATTCAGATTTAACTTTTATAGAATGCGAGTAAACTATTTCTTAAATACTAAAAAACGTACATATTTTTACTAGAATACCTTCGCATGTCGTGCAAATTTTCTTTAACTGTAGTGGCCGCTTTACAGTTTTTGCTGGTCTTATAGCAGCTCACTTTCTCGGAAGATCATGAAAAATTCTTGCGTCATGTGACAAAGATAACCGAAAGACTAAGCTAGACGAATTTGAATTTAGACGAATTGGTAGATTTCTATGAAGTTTGAACAAAGTACTTATAGAGAAATTCTATCATCTCGACTTTTGAATACGTTAACTCTTTCTAGGGCCATGGGAAGTGTGCTTCCCACCAAATTCATCAATCTTTGTATGGAAGTATGTAGTTTTTCGTAAGTTCTGACAAATTTTTCAATCAGACGGACGCTTAGATGCTTCATTTCCTTATCTCATACAAAATGGTGTGTCTTGATTTGTTACTTAATTATTAATTAACCAAATTAATTAATTAAAAGAAATTTATCTAATAAGCTAAATGAGTCACTTTTCTTAAGCCAATCACAATCCTAAAAATATTTTAATATATCATGACTGGAAAAAAATAGCCCTTTAAAGGGTTAACACGATAACTACAAAACGAAGAGAGCTAGATGGATAAAATTCAGTATACGGATTTCACATCTGTACCTATCGAATTTTAAGTCAAATTAAATAACTCGTTTAATACCTGTCGGTCTATATTTTCGGAAGCATGTAAACGATATAACTCAAAAACACAATAATTTAAATATATCAGTTATTTGCTTTTGTGACTATGAATGTAGTTCAGTGTCAAATTTTGATTTTTATTGATTTGGAAAAATGTCTTAAACACAAATTCGATTTTCTGATACCATTCATCGCATGGCAGGAATAAATAGCCAATAAAAAAAACTCGCTAAGAAATGCACGATAGAATAAATAAAAATGCTAAATTCATGTCAAAGGTTAATATTTCTTAACTTTTTACGTCTAATTCCATACCAGACGTTTTCGGATATAACACCTTTATTACAGAGTATGCGATGAAGTTTTTGGGGACCACTTCAGCTCGTTTAACGTTGCTTTTATCTTCGGAGGACCCGTTATTTCTTGGAAGCAGGATCTTGAGAACACATTTATCACATTCAAAATCTTGAGTAAAATGAGAAGATTGCTCAACTTTTTTGATTTGTCAATGGATGTTGCAAGAACCCATCGATATTTTGTATACAATCAAAAGTTTTCCATAAACATTTTTGGAATAAGAATTATATAAAAATGTTTGAAAATGTTCTTCTTATCCTAAACATAGCTTTGGTTCTGCATGCTAATATCCTATCGGTAAAACATAACCCTATTTATTATAAGAGAGTATGAAGCATCATTATTCAAATACTAATGTGTATTTAAGCGTTTACATGCCAGAAATAAAATTAAAAGTCTAATATGTAAAAGGATATATTATAGACAGTTTGGGTTGTATGGAGCAGTTGAGAAGCAATTTAATATTAAAGATTTGATGATTATTAATTTTGTGCCTTATTTTTTCGCTCTATTTTAGATTCGGCCGTCGTAAAACTATGATTGGTTGCCTCGTCGTGTTCTTGATAGCTGCCTCCCTTACTCTCTTATCTGTGAATTTCATCATGTTCTTAGTGTTCAGATTTTTCGTGGCTCTGGGACTCACTTCTGTGTTTACTATTTCATATGTCATCCGTGAGTTTTATTATCTTCAATCTCAAATAAAAACCCTGCCAACATAAGTTGATATATTTTTAAGTACATAAAATTTCATTTGCAATATTTCATGTAATATGTGGATATCTTCTGGTGTTTTTACTCTTATTTCTATAATAAACAAACACTTAATAAAATGCTCTAAAAATGAAGAAAATTAAGCAATAAGTTAATGCTATTTGTATTTTTTCAATAATACGTTTGCTTTAAAAAAAGATAAAGTATTTTTGAACATTTAATTGCTATAAAAACAGAAATAGGAGCTTCATTTTAGTTTACTGCTCATAACTTGCCATCAGCAAAGTAGTAATTATTTTCTCTATCATTCTTGCTTTAAAAGTCAGTCTTGTCATATATGCAATAAACCAAATATTTTAAAGAAAATTAAAGTAACAAGGCTTTAATGCCTGATAATTTGGAGGAACTCGTTGGCATGAATCATGATTTAATTTCAATTAAATGTAAGTAATATTTCCGACGACCCGGTTGTCGCTGAAGACTAATATGGAATGAAATGTAAAAATATATATATTTTTTAAAAAATATTAAGTAGATTCGAATAATTTGACTCTCTATATAACATTTGGTCTTAATATTACTAAAAAAAAATCTTCTTTTACGAAAAAATCGTAATATGATAATGCTTTCAGTTTGATTTGTTCAACTTTATACAGCTTTAAAAATGTATTATTCAGTTTATGACAAAGATATTGCACACACATATGAGTACGCATTCAGTGATATTGTCATATATAAATGCACTAATGAAAAATATTGCTTTAAAATATTTACCAAATTTTTAAATTTGTTGTAAGATTTTGGCGTCTTTTTGAATTCTCGTCAAACGAGTGGCGATAAACCTAGACGGATTTATTTTCCTAGACGGAAACCTAGGCGGATTTATTTTATATTATTTTTATTTATTTATTTATTATTTTATTTTTTATTATTTTTTTATTATTTTATTTTTTTATTATTTATTATTTTTTTATTATTTTATTTTTTTATTATTTATTATTTCATTTTTTATTTATTATTTATTTTATTTTTTATTATATTTATTATTATTTCTGGCCTTCAAGTATCGTTTTTTTATTGAAAATAATAATAATAATAATAATAATAAATATTCCATTAGTAGTCAACTTGGCGAGATTTCAAATAAGTCGCCAAGAGGTGGGTCCATCTAGGATTTTACCAAAAATCTAATCAAAGGATATCGGAAGAAAACTGGTTGGCAACTACTGGCTCAGTTGTCGCCATTTGATTATAGATTTCACAGTATGGGTTTTTTTAAAAATGAATAGACGATATGTGCACATTATAGTAACCACTTTCATAATCGCAGTTCTTGCTTTCTTAGATTCATGTTGGCTCATGTCAACTTGAAATTTGATTTAAATAATTGAATTTTGCATGTTATCTCATATGCAGTTTAAAACGTTTATTTTTTCGTCGAACATTTTAAATTCTAAGCAGAAAAGTATTGAATTTTCAGTGATTACAAAATTTACTATTTTGCAGTTGCGGAGATTGTTAGTGTGGAGTACCGTTCAATTTACTGTTTCACATTTAAGTATGGTTGGGTATTTGCCTATATGTTGATGCCATACATAGCCTGGCTTATACCCAGCTGGTTCTGGTTACAGTTAGTCTTCACTCTACCTTGGTTGACTCTCTTGAGCGTTTTTTGGTAAGATCTTTCGTTCTTTTTTACGTTTCCTTGATAATGAGAGTAAAATATTAGATAGATTTATTAATAAAAGTAAAATATTGTTACATTGAGGAAAGAACAACTCGAAACTTCTTCAGAAATGAAGGATTTATTGTTAACCAAGAGAAATTTTTAAGTATTAAATTATGTTAAGAGGAAAATTCAGTTGTTTTTAATAAGCTTGATTATAGCTTTTTGATCTGAATTTTTGCTTCCTTCCTATAATTTTTCAATCCTTACTCTGATATATGTATTTTAACGTCTGAAATCTTGCGATTCTTAATTTTTGTATTAAAATTAGTTTACTTGGAACTTATGAAGTATATTTATAGCTCTTATTTAGAGACGAACCGAGAATTGTTTCTTTGTATGCGTTTTCAAGATATATATTGTTTCTAGAATTATTTCTTTGTTATCTTTCTTTCGAGAGTTGTTTCTTTGCATGCCTTTTCAGAATATTAATTTTCAGGCAAAAATTAGTTGAGAAATTTCATTAGTAAATTATATAATATTCCTAACAGTTCATGCAGTTTTAAACACCTTTGGAAATCAATCGTTCGTCTACCATGTAAACAAAATTAGTATAGTCATGTCAACCAATTTTGGTAAGCTACATATTATCGCATCCTAAGAAAGTATTTTATATTATACTTGCATAATAAATGCTGCGGATTATGACTGACAATTTATGATTGCAAAATTATGAGATAATTTAGTTGGCGAGATTGGTCTAACTTTTGAGGCCAAGAGCGTTATTAAAATTCTATTTTTGATATCTATAGAAAATGGAGAGTAGTGGAAAAACTGACTATTGATAACATGCCCAGGAGTCTGTAGTGGTGAAATTGGTACAATAGTTGGGGGCTCGGAGAAGGTTTTCTTTTTTGCCATTAAAATGTGTAATGAAATAGTTTTTGAGGTGTCTCTAAAAGAGGTCAAAAAGGTAAAGAGTGGCGGAAACCACTGATGATGTATATAGGAGCCATGATTTTTTCACACAAAAACAAAACTGACGAAATCGGACCAGTATTTAGTTCTGGTGAACTGTTTCTTCTGGTTTTAATTATTGTTTTAAATATATAAATAAATTGTTGCTCCAAAATATACATTTCGAATAGAATATATTTATCATTCGAATTAAAAAAATTTTCATAGAAATCACAATTCTAAATACTTGAATTGGAACAATTGAATCGAATTAATTGATAGATTTGTATTTTTAAATTTATATCGTAAATGATATTACATATTACTTACGATAAGTAAAAAGAATTAATATTACATGCAAGCATTTCATTTAATTCTAATGAAATTTCATAAAGTACATAATACGAAGCAATTACAATCAATTGCCAAGATGATAAATGGCTATAATTTTCTTGCAAAAAAACGCTATATAGAAAATAAATTTGAACAGAATGCAAAAGGAAGTTTTAAATTTTGTTTGAATATATAATTGCCGTATCCTTGGTCCCAAGGACAATATTCAAGTTATAATCCATTTCATTATTATTTAAAATATTTTTCACCACTCGTATTTTCAATTGTTCCATTGTTACACGCAAAGGAGGAGTAAAGACAATGCACGAGATATCTCAATGGATATATTAGAAATAATTTCAGGGCATCTAAGTGAGTATTGAAAGAGCATTTGTTGCTGAAAATGGCTTCACAGTGTCTTCCATGATATGGATTGCCACATGGACGTTTCAGGTTTTGACCACTTAGGAAGAAAGGAAAGGGTTTATAGGGTAATTATTACGTAAAGCAACTAAACTAAATTTCCTTTCAATATTAGATACATGTTTTTCTTCCTTTATTCATGAAGGATTTAGATGTTTGTAATTAGGAAATTGTTTTGAACTATCCAGTATAATTACAATATTTAATATATTAGCAATAATTTGAGATATATAAATTTGATTTATAATACAATGAGGCTAATTATTTATATTTGTATTAAAATATTTTTAGATGCTTTATAAAATAGATTCAAAGAATTAAAAAAATTTCTTAACACATTCTGTTTACTATCAATGTCAAATTGATTTGCTTTTCTTGAAATTAGTTTTAATTAAAAGCTGTTCAAACTAACTGTTGATGGATTGAATACTTAGTGAGAAGTAGTTAAAACCTAACACTTTAGTTCATGAAAGAATCGAGCAAAAACCTTTCACATTTTTCCATCGGAGAGCGTTGTTTCAAATGCATTTCCTTATAGAAGATCGATTAATTAAACTTAACGTTATCGCACTTCTTCTAAAGGTATTCAAATATTTAACCAAACTGAAATTTTTTTTATATGTTTAATCACTATATGTCTTTATTATTTGAATATCTTTTCTGTTATATATATTTATCGACTAGGATAGCTTGACAATATCTACGTTTGAACCGTTTAATTGGTGTAATTATTACGTCAAAATGATGCAATAAATGTTTTTTTTATTCATAGGATTGTTCCCGAGACGCCGCGTTGGTTAATAACCAAAAGAAGGTTTTCAGAACTTGAAAAGGTGCTCCTTTATGCAGCTGAGAGAAATGGCAAGGATATGAAAGAGGCCAAGGCTGCTATTCATCACTTCATCACCAATCACCCACAGGTATTTATTATCAACACTTTCAACTCTAACGACGAGATATCTCGTCTTTCAGATACTTTAGATTACAGGTTTCTGTGAGTTAAAATTTGTTTGATTCAGATATGTATTAGAAAGTTCAACCTATCTAAACTGGCATTAAAAACTAATTTTAGCCCACAGAAACCTGTAATCGGAAATATCTGAAAGACGAGATATCTCGTTGGTTGCTTTGAAAGTGTTAAATTGTGACTCATCAGTGATGTAAATATTATCTTTCCAAATTTTCATGGTCTTATAACTCTTATTTTCATAGTTCTTTAATTTTTACAGCGAGGCAAACGTCTTTTTTTGCAAAATACAATACAATGTGTATTTACACAAACTTGCAAATGCTCAGACTTTATTGTCGAAAAGTAATATCAATCATATTTTACATTTACTTATACTTTTAAATATCTTTCCAAATTTATGCTTTTAAATTTCATTGACGGAAAAAAAAACGCATCAGAAAAAGAAAAAAAAAATTTTTTTTCTTAGGATTTTGAAAGCAATAGTCTCTCAGATGGAAAGATGACTTTCAATTTCTTTCTTTCAATTTCATCAGGAAAGTCATCTTTCCAGATGAAATTGAAAAGCATTTTGTTCATGATTTTATAGTAAAATTTTCTAAATTTTCTTAGAATTGAAACCTCTTGCTGTTTATCAAATGAAACACAACATTACCTTTTTGTTTAAAGGGAAAATTTAAATCTCCATTTTTTTTATATGGAAATAGCAAACTTAATGGCTTGAAGATGCTGTTTTATTTATTGATTGAAATGAACCTCTCTTAACCTTTTTAAAAATAGTTATTTTAACCTCAATATCTTTTTATATGCCTGATAACACAAAACTTTTCATCCTTTGAGAATCCTAATTGCCTTTCTCATAATAATAATCTTTAAAAGAAAAAAGTGTAAAATACCTTACGCATTCATATATAGCTGCATCGCGCATAAATATTGCGTTACCGAAGATGTAACGACGACGTGCTGCAAACGTGCTAACATACATACATTTGGATGCAATTATGGATCATGTGATCGATACTTCTGCTTTTTGTTTTATTAAAGAATCTAAGTATAAAACTGACAATAAAACCATATCAGTCGATGAGTTCTAGAGAATTAATTTAATTAGTTAAGAATTTTTCAACACAAATTATACAATTTTGAATTCATGGCCCCAATAAAAATAAAAATGACACACATTCTTCCATAAGATGGTCTATCAAAGAAAAGCGATATGAATCTTTTTTCCTGTAAAGAAATGTAACGATGATTGCTCCATTTGGGGGGAAAAAAAGCAAAAATTACTGATTTTGCAAACATAGTAAAACAACCCTTGGAAAGCAATTTTAAACACAGAATTAATTGATGATTATGCGGTCCATACTGTACCCCCTTATGATTTTATGAGGTGAAACAGCATGGACGCTGCAAATTCACCTTTCTTGATTACTTCTTTGCTTTTGAAAATGCAATCCATTCCCGTAC
This sequence comes from Argiope bruennichi, assembly GCF_947563725.1. Classification (NCBI taxonomy): domain Eukaryota; kingdom Metazoa; phylum Arthropoda; class Arachnida; order Araneae; family Araneidae; genus Argiope; species Argiope bruennichi. The sequence goes on along the minus strand of NC_079157.1, from coordinate 110,290,155 downwards.
AGAAACAGATTTCCTTTTCACTCTAAGCCCGTTCCTGCAGAAGTCAATTTATTTTCTTTCTAAATGAAGCAATAATTGGTCTTGATTCGGTCTTAAAGTTCGATATTGTTCCATCGCGTGTCATGAATTGCATTCTTGCTGATAATAGCATTTTATAAGTAATGCACAATTCATCAAATCAAAAACATGATTGTAATGATTGAGAGCTTGGGAGGAATAGAAAGTTTGTAGCAAAAATATAAATTATATGAATTTTATTTATTTTGCAATTAAGTCATTCCATAAATATTGATTTTCGTAAAGCCATAAACCTCTTATGTTAACCCTTGCTTCCTGTTGGTTACCTTTTGAACCAATTTTAGCGCAAGATGTAAAACTGTGTGCTTTCTTCCGTAATGTTTTGAAATTTTATAATTTCGATCTAGTAATCTTTATTTTAAAATGATTATATTGTAGAGTTTGAATTATGAAAAATGTATTGCTATTTTTATATTTTTTTAGGAGAGGAAAAATAGAATTTCCTTTCTTTTAGTTTGAGAATGTCTTTAATGTCAAGCAATAGAAATAACATGAAACCTAGATACATATTCTATTATGATAAATCTTTTTAAGTGAAATTTTCGTTCATAATAGTATAAGTAATTTTTTTGTTTACTTTTCTGTGATAAAGATTGATGAAAAGAAAGGTGATGAGACAGTATTGGACTTGTTGAGGACACCAGCATTGAGAAAAAATACAATTAATATATATTTCTGTTGGTAAGTTTTTTTTTAGTCTTATAATCGCTTCATTAAATTAATGGTAACTATTCCAACAAAATTTCACTTTTCCTCATTTAAAAATATGAACTTTCTACGCTTCATTATTTCTTTGTTAAAAATAAAATACTACCTCACTCAAACTGTGAAGAAGCCCCAAACCTTTTATTTGTGTGGCCAGTTTTAGATAATTTCAGCCGAAATTCTATTAAAGCAACTTTGTATAAATATCGATGAGAAATAATTTTTATAAAAGGCATTATAATATACGATTATGTCTGATACTATGTCAGTTAAGATCTGTCAATACATAATTATAAGTAATTTTCTTATTGGATTGTATCACTAATTTTATTTCAACATTTGCGATGTTAAAGATTTCCAAATAAAGGTGACGCCAATAGGGGGCAAGAAGGAAATATCGCTCCCTTTTGATAATCGTTTTCCCCTCCTCCCCTCCCGTAGGTGAGAAATTGAAAAATTCATCAAAAGTCTTCATCATGTTGTAACTAAGAGCCCTTAACGAATAAGATAATTTAAACCCATCTTGGATTTAAACATCGAAATATACAAATAGAGGTTTGTTTAAGTCGGTAGAATGAATACGTTTGGCAAAGTAGTTGACAAGTTAACAGGACGTCCTATTTTTCCTATTCTGTTTAGTAGTGAAATTTAAGAAATCAATGCAGTCAATGTCCACTACGTTAAATCCGATTTTCAGATATCCGATTCCAATGCCATTCATTCTGCTTAAAATCTGCAGTATTTGAGAAAATAACAGACAACGTGTCAAGTGATGTATTTTTGCAGATTGTTTTCCGGCTGAAATATCATCATGATTTATGAAAAAAAGGAAGTTTTTGTCTATTGTTGCATTCTCTTATCTGTGGAATTCTTAGAAATTGAAGCATTTGTATTATGAATGAATATTGCTATAAAGCTGTATTCTCTTATTCAGAATTTACTGAATATTTCAGAATAGAATAGTCCTTTTATTCATCCAGTTGTATTTCTTTTACGATGAATTTGCAAGTTTATTTTAATCCTTCATGCTTATTTCATTATGATAATTCTCTGACTAAAATCTGGTTAATAGTTCATGTAAATTGAATGAAACATAGGCAATTGTTGTCGACACTTTCTTCCAATATCCATGTTAAGAGTTGCTTTGTTGTCGTCAAGTTATGAAAATTTACTATCAACATCAAATTGTGTACACGTAAATTGGGTAAATTTAATAGTAAAATCCGTTTTCTGCAATCTAATTTATTAGTCTGCAATTATTTCACTAATGAAATATGACCGACTGCAACTGGCGACAAAAAATAAATATATGCGGAATGCTACATTAAATGAACTTCTCCAAGTATGCACTAAACTTATTAAATAAATTAATACCTAAATTTTACTGATTCTACATTCAGTGTTATAACTATGCAATTGGGGAATTAATATATTCTTCTATTTTTCCTTCATTTGCTCTTCACGTCATAAACTATATAATTATTTGATTTTTTTTTTCTTTTTTGAAATTTGATGGATTTTAGATATACGTTTATAAATAAATACATAGTGAATCTAATGTTGAAGTAATTCATAATTTGAAAGTGCGTTTTTCATATCGTACTAAGCATTATATAGAAAAATAAGCTTCTTCATATTGTCACGTAGAAATGAATCATGTAATTAGATGCGATTTCTAAACGGATTTATTCTGCCGTAATACTCTACACGGACAGCATAACAACTGAAGACTTATTAAGCCATAGTCTTTTTTATATACCTGAAGGAATATTCTAGAACTCAACAAAGGGGATATTTACGTTTATCAAATTTACTTACTTTAAATTTGCATATGAATTAAATAAATGTAAACAATCGTAATACTTGGATTTGAACTCGGGTCGTTGGGCATGGTAGTGTAGTGCTCTAACCGTTAGTCCTCAGTTAGAATGTGACAACATATTTATAAAATATTTTCTCCAGCCTTCTTAAGAAAAGTACATAGGATATTTCCAGCAGTCTGTATTGTTCTTGTCTGAACAGTAATAAATTTTAGTTTCGAGTACTTGAGCTTATTCGCTCGGCTCGAAATACATAAGAATTTCTGCTAATTATTACAATCCCTGTTTAAATATTCTTTTACTACTTAAAAAGCGAATTTTGGTAGAAATCTCGAATGTTTTTATTAATTATTCTGGATTTTTGAAAAGATTTTTAATAAAATCATCTGAATTTAGTTCCTACATTCATTTTATTTAACCTCTATTATAAGTCCATATATTCTTTCTTTTAATATGGTCAGACGAGATTGATACAATGGCAGGGATATCGAAATTCATACAATTCCAATGTCAGGAATGATCAGACACTGCTTACAATAAAAGAAATATGAATGTGAAGCATTACCAAAGACGAATAGTTTCGATCTTGGAAGTAGGAATAATTCAAGGGAAAATTATTTCATGTAAAATTCCTCGCTTGAAAACGATAGAAGCTCTAATATTTTTTAGGGTAATACTATCCAATATAAACAATTTCATTCATAACATTTCATACCTTGAATGCGAAGTGAAATTCCTAAACAAAAAAAGCACTTTTATTGCTTACATATATAATTTTTTTTTCTTTTCATGTGCATGATTCTTAATGCAAAGCATTTATTCTGAAAAACTTTTCAGTTTTTCACCAACCAGGGCAAAATCAACCGATTTTCTAAATTCTCCCTGATAAGCTGCCATTTTGGATGGCTACAAAGTATTGTAACAAACGGCTTTAAGGGTTGCAATAAAAAAAAAAAACTGTCAGCATCACATTTGGTAAAAAATCAACCCAAAAATTCATTTTTAGTGAAAGAACATAATCTTAAGACGTCCATTTGGATTTGATTTGTTATGCGGTGTATATAATGTGTGTATGAGAAATATTGATGATTTTCATAATTTCTAATTAAATTATTATGTGGTCGCCATATGTCTGAGTTATTTGAAGCCTAAACAGGAAGGATATGCGCGTCCGATAATCATGCAGAGCAAAGGGACGGGAATATTTTCTAAGTCTGCCCTGAGTTACAAACGTCGCTGGACTATTATGTTACAAATTTAAAAATTAAACTAAATAAGAAGATAAATGTTATGCAACGATTCCATATCTTATTGCTCTGACTTATATATTGATTTAGTTGGTGAAAATTCAGGTTTTGCAACAAAGGTTTAAATTTGTGTTTAAGACCCAATGGTGGTGGTTAATGTTTTATCGATCCCTTTTCCGCCTTCGATGCTGATCCTAATCCAACTGATGCGATATTCTCCAATGAAATGCATGCAACGTATAATGTATGATATATTTTTAAATTGTTCTTATTCGTAAATAGTTTTGTTCATTTAAATTTTTAAGATAAAATTCATCATCATACAAGATCCCTGATTTTGTCTGGAAATGCCTTATCTCGAACAGGTTCATTATTTCCTACATCTATTATGCTCTCTCCTGGAATACCAATGACCTAGGAGGGGATCCTTACTGGACATTTTTTATATGTGGATTCGTGGAATTGCCGGCGGGGTTTATTTTCATGTTTATCTGCAGATATGTTGGACACCGAACCGGTCTTTTGATTGCAAATGTTCTGGCCGGACTTTGCCTCCTAGCTGTGATTTTTGTTCCTGCTGGTAAGAAATTTTCTCTGCATTTCTCATCAAGCACATCATTGATAGAAAAAAAAATATATTTCTGAAAATGAATGAAATAGTTAAATGCTTCTATCTAATGAAGTCAGTACAACTCCTTTTTGTGTACTTTCGTATCCTGCATTTATTTGCTCGGCGATGGAAAATTCAGCATAGAAGAACTGCATTTAAGAGCAAAAATTTTATTTTATTACTTTTTTTGAACATTTCATTATTTATAAACATAAGATTTTGACATTCTACTTTTTTATGATGAATATTTTTAAATTTTCAGATTTTTATTTAACGTGATTTGTTTCACGATTGTAAAGATGCCATGCTCTTTCTTCTGTATCAGAGTTTTGAAATTCTGAAAATTTGTGAGTTCTCGATGACATTATACTATTTTAATATATTTTATAACCAAGCATTTTGATTTAATGGTAATTTTAAAATTACTGTAAATATTATGGGATCTTGAAATTATTGAATATAAATTGAATAAAAAGTTAAAAATGATTTATTTTATTATTCTTCTTCAGAAGACTAATAAAACTATACGTGGTTACGTTGGTTGCATAATTATTTTTGAATTTCAACCGTAAATCAAAATTTGAAAATTTTTAAGTTGCTATTTTATAGCATCAAGAACCGAAGTGTTTCAGTTAAACTAATTCTCATAAAATAATATTGAATGCGATTTTGAAAAAAACTATTAATATGCTACACTGGAACAAACAAAGTCATAATTTTTAAACTTAGCATTTTGGTTTTGTGACAAAACATTCAAATTTCTTGATAGAAACTAATTCTTGCGACATTTTTTTTTATTCTTCAATACAACGAGAAACGTATACGTTTGTGACAAATATGCTCAATTTTAGAATATCCATATATATTCACCCTTAACTCATTTTCATTTCACGTGATTTCATACTAAATGAATGCTTCTGTCAAAACACGAAACAGCATCGAGTTTCTTGTCAGATTCAACGAATGCTGCCAACTGTTTCAAGTTGTTAAAGCGCACTGAACGAGATGCTGGCTCTTTGCCATATGGCTCTGCTCTTTACCACATGGCTGTTTTTAATGCAGTGCATGATTCTTTTGAACTTATTCCAAGACCAATTTAAATGCCAAGTAAGTCTAGGTGAAAAGTCGTAGAACTTTTCACTACTAGCCAGCACACGCTGAAACAACAAAATCTTAAACCGGCTGTTTAGAAAATCCTCTGTTCATAGTAACAGCGTCGGAATTCACGAAAGTACTTGGAATTTATTCTGTTTCTATTTTGTTCCGAAAAACATTTATTAACTTTAATGAATGCGATGCCATCTATTTGTTAGACTACTGCATAAAAAAATTGAACATGTTTTGTTTAAATTTACTTAATAAGAGTATGAATTGGACTTGGTGAGTTCTGAAAACTGAAAGGTAGATTGTGGTGAGATGGTAACGCTATTGTTTTAAAGGCTAGTTTCAGAATTTTTACTAGTTAACAGCAAGTTCTCGGTTTTTAGTAAGTTGCAATTATGTTAACTTTTTACATGTTACATAAAAGAAAAGTAACACATAGTGAACACTCAATTTTAGAAACATGTAATCAATAAACTTCCTAGAAGGGCCAAAAATATCATTTTTGCTCAAGACATTTGATCTCCTATTGCTCTTTATTTTTTTTATTAATTCACTTAATGATTTTTTATTTCTGTTTGTGCTCTGTATGTCTAGGATGAGTACTAAGAGGATGAAATACTAAGATAAATATGATACACAGACTAAGAAATCGTGCTTTAGAGCATATTTCTTCAAACTATCAAATGCTCTAGTTTTGGAACATTTATTATTCAGAGGAAGATAAACTTTTTACCATTGTTTCAATTTGGGGGGAGAATTAAATATCTATTTAGACCTTTATATTGTTGTTCACAATCGGAACACTCATGCTCTGAAATATTATGGATAGCAAAACTTTTTGTCTTGCTTACTGACAAAAATAAATAAAATATCTTAAACCAGAATTTCTTATAGAATACACCAAATTTCTTGTCACGTGAGTTTTACCGATATCCCTTTCTATGAACTTCAAGTTTCAAAATAGACAGTATCGCAAGCAAAAAAAAAAGTCATACTAATCTGCATACTAAAATATTAATTTTAATCGGTCATTAATATTGTCTTTATAAACAATTTTGATTGTCTTCCTCTTAATTTATTATTAATGGTTCTTATTTTCCAAATTTCGGCAGCTAGATAGGCCAATTCTGATAAAAATGGAGAGATCAAATTCCTCCATTAGGGAAAAAAAGGTTGCGAGGAAAAAATTTTTTAGAAGCTTCCTTACATGAAATCATTTTGAAGAATTCATAGATGTAGAGATTTTATTAACGTGAAGTATTTGCATTGAAAAATATTTGACGATAATTTCAGTTCAATGATATTTTTTTCGAAAATATTTTTAAAAAACAATTCGTAATTTTTTAATGCATTTCTAGTCTAACATCACTTTGTTATGGACTCTAATATACGTGTATACGTTTAATTTTCTTTTAACATAATTCATTTAAACAATTAAAACTCTTTTTAAAAAATTTCGAAGTTTACTTTTTTTTTTTATTCTGAGACAATAAACTGCTGCCGGTATAAAGTAAAAATGTAATCAGATGAATGTTAAATTAAAAACTAATTTAAGATTTAACGAGGTTAAAAGAACTAAATAAAAATAGAAACGAGTGGGACTTTTTTTTAGTTTAAATTTTCTTAAAGCAAATCGTCGATTCATATCTAATTTCTTATTTGTAAGAGATTCAATACGAGTTGTTCAATTTGTATACGAAAATATAATCTGCGCTATTTGGTTAGAGTTGTCTATAGACATTTCCTTAGTATTGGAGAACAAACATATTTTAAAGGAAGATAGTAAAATCTGCTAAGAAAACTTTAAGTTTTGTTAATTTTCAAGTACGCATTATGCTTTTTTGATATTCTGATTTTTTTTAAATTTAGATATGGTATGGTTGACCATCTTCTTTTCAATGGCTGGAAAATTTTTCAACTCTGCTTCTTTTGACACTGTCTACATCTACACAGCTGAGATCTTTCCTACAGTAGTTAGAAACGTAGCAGTAGGATCTAGTTCCACGTGGGCGAGAATTGGTGCATTAGTTGCTCCTTTCATACGTCAAGTGGTACGCTTCTTTCTTCATGCAATTAAAAGATAATGATTGAAACTGCATGATACCTTAATTATTTATGGAATCGGGTAGTTCCGATAATGATTAGCTTTTGTATATTTCTAAAATTTATATTCAAGCTGATCATAATTAAAGTTTCGAAGTTTAATGCTAAATTAAAAACAGGCCAAATACACCTTTTCACATTTTGTACTGTAATACTACTTTTGTACTATTTTGTAATGCTACTATTTTGAACTATACTTGTACTACTATATAAGGAACATTTGAGACATTGAAGCGTTTATAATTTTTGCATGTTTAAATACTTAATTCTGTCGCTTAGTTGCAGGCTTAAAAACTAAAAATTCAATAATTCGAGGCCCGTGTCAGACTCGTCGTTTTATGTGCTGGGGTTATATGATAAAAAAATGCAAGCTACACATTTTTATTTATAGATCGACTTCGCATGCTCTAAATATTATGTATAAGAATTGGATTTTTTAATCATTACTTTCTTTGTAACTGGACTACGTTTTCATAATAATCTTAATAATAATGTATAAATATTATAACGTCAAATAACTATGAAATGATTAATTATGCGCAATTTTTTTTAATGACAAATGAAATAAAATACGAAAGGCAAAAAAAAAAAAAACCCACACAAAATAAAAAGCTATACCATGCCACGATAATTCTTCTTTTTGGATCAAATTTTCTAGAAAAAGCAATGTGAACGGAATGGAATTAGATGCAGTTCGTAGCAAGATGGACAAGTTGTTACAAAAATAATTGAAAATACTTTATTGAAGTTTGTAAATGTGATTAAATAACAGTAGAATCTCATGAAGAATTAAAATAAGCGGATAATTTTTATAGTCGATAGTTCATGAACTATTAAATTTCTGAGTAAAAATTGTTTAAAGGTCACACAAAGAATCGATGCGAAATAGTAATTATATTAATTATACGAGGTACAAGTTTTAATCAATGATTTTCTGCTTAATCTCACTTTTATATAAATTTGTTTTGCAATCATTTTACGAAGGAATTTGTTTTATTTAATTCCCGATTTCCAAAAATTGAAGTTCAAAAATATAGATCTAATTGGATGAATTATTAATGTTTTTGAGCTTCTTTTGATCAGTAAAGAGACTCGAAATATTCAATTTTAATAACTTCCTTTGTTTTGTTAGGAAGCAAATGTGTACTAAAATACATTTTAAATCTCTTAATTATCACTTTCTTAAAAATTGTATTGTTTGAGTTTTAAAATTTTAGATTTAGGAGAACCATTAAATTTGAAGGTTTTATGAAATTCAAATATGTGAGATTTTATTCGGCTCTCTGTTTTCTCGAGTTGCTTTAAAAATCGTTAGTACGTAATGTCAAAGCTCTTTGTTGCTGTTTTTTCAAGCAAGTGTAGTGAAAGAATCGGATTTTCATCGCATCTTTTGATAGTTAGGAGAACGTAATTAGCCACAATAAATAAATAAATATGATCCTCGGCAAGAAAAACGCATTTCAACGTGAAAAACTAGTGAAGTCTTTTTAGTAACTCATTATAGCATTTTAATTGCATTGTGAAATGAGATCCTCCATTCTTTTTGTGATTTTTGAAACTTTGTTTCATTTACACAGGCAGATGTCACTCATCATTCGGTACCTATGGCAGTTCCAGGATGCTTGTCTGTTATCAGTGGACTCTTGATGCTTCTGCTTCCTGAAACATTAGGGAAGAGACTTCCTGATACCCTAGAAGAAGGGGAGACATTTGCGAAGTACGTTTTGATACACATAAACTACACTGAAAATAAAAGTTAAAATTTTTTTTGAATTCAAGTTTAAAAATAAATGTTGATTGTAAAATAAATCGCAAGTAAGAGAAAGAAAATTTAAGATCTAATAAATACTTTATCTGAACAGCAAACGTCATTACTTAATAAACAGATGTATTTTATCAATTTTACACAGAAATTACTTTTATAAGATCTTTTCTTTTTAACTCGTATTTCATGCTTTCAGTGATTTTTTTTTTGTTATCTTAATCAATAATTTCAATTAGGATGTTTCGGCCTGAAGGTTAATGTAAACGCCCTTGTATATAAAAAGTTTTTTTCCAAAGTGATATTTTTAACTGTTCGTAAATTTGAAAAACACATCATTAATTTCAATCACTTTAGAATTGATTACCCAGTTATTATTTTGGCAAACAAAAACACGTGCACAAAAGCACATTTGAAAATAATTTTAAAATCGGAATGAGGGATTGAACACCAACTATTTTCGAATTCTCATTTCAAGGTATGGAAACATGCGCCTTCTGAAAAATGAACAGCAATCCAATTTTTAAAATTAGATCATTGTGCGTTTTTAATTACTCTTGTACGCAAAAAAGGAGTTAAAACAGAGAAAGATGAAGCATAATGACCCTCAAAATATTCTACCTAGAAATTGTTGGTGAATTTCTACGGAATTTCATTGGAAGGTTGTTGTTCTGTTCATTCGTTCCCTACTGTCGTATTTCCTCTTCTTCTTCACGCAGCACCATAAGTTCGTCGGTAGTTCTAATAACGTTCTTTCCCCAGCTCATCAATGTCATTTCTATTTACCTTTGGCCCCATAATATTGGCCAAAGGCATAATCTCGTTAATGAAGGCTTCACAGGCATTTGCCCCTTGGAATCGCATTTGACAATGCTACCCAGCTTCTTCCATACAAAAATAAAGATTGTCTTCATATAAGCACTTGACACAGAATCGTACCCGAGATGTAGCCAATCCTGCATGCGTCTTCACGTCACTTCTTTTGCGAAACATAGTTAAGAGAATAATTTTTTTTTACATTTTATTTTGCCCATTATGCGAATTGCTCGTTATTTGAGATGCTTATTCAGCAAGACACAGTTGCATCATGTTTTCCGTTTTAAGAAATGACATGAACTAAATAAAAGCTTTTAGATATGTTAAAATTTTGGGCCGTAAATAGCCTGGTTGGTAAGGTGTTGGATTCGCGTCCTCTGGGTTGCGAGTTCGAACCCCGCCGGCCGAAGACTCTCCGTGTGTGTGGTGGCTGGCGCATGTATAAATCTGTTGTGGTCACAAAGTCCTCCATGTCGAGAGTAATACCACTGGGGGTACTGGATCAGGGGTGATTGTTCTCTGATTCAGGTCTAAATTACGATCAGTGGATGAATGAATGAACTCCGCCCCGTAAAAAGAGTTGTGACGTGTGAGTAGCTAAGTCGTACTCTTGGTCCCAGTTGGCGCTACCGAAAAAAACAAGAGACGCACCCTTGGCTTAAGATCACTGACTTCGAACGTCAGTGGGCTTGTCTATAACAAGTGCCATTAGAAACAACTACAAGTTTAATCACATTCATCATAAAAAGATAGCAAAGAAAAATCCTTTTCATCGCATGCTTTTAAATTTTATCTCTAGATAATATCAAAATAATGAAAATTCATGACATAATTATAAATATTTATAGATTTCGGCCTGACAATTGATTGCAATTTACCACTACACTATTTTTAATAAGAATCATTAGGAGCAGTAGGAAACAAATTTGGCGAAATTTTCCAATTTAAGATGATTGTATGATAATAGAGAATACATCCATATTTCTTGTATTTAATTATGCTCTTCAGAGTTCAATAGGTTATGCTTTTTCTCCTAAATTAATGTTTTAACTAATCTTTGTTACACGAAAGTTTGCAATTACCCAGTGCTTTCTAATAACCCCAGAGACTAAGAGGTCACTGAAAACAAGCATTTCGATTTCTGGTCATAGTAATGGATTTATCGTTTTCAAATATAATTGAAATGGTGAAAAACTATCGTATATTGCCTCAGAAATGCATTTTATTGCTGTCCCCTTTTATCCCAAAGTACAGTTCTTTTTATCTTTTTTAAAATGTTTTTTAATTTTACCCTCTGAATTCTCTTTGTAGGAAGCTTGATATCCTTTCAAAGGGCGAAAAGCACAACGGCGTTAGCAATGGTATCGAAATGGGAGAGAGAGACACGAAAAGTTCCGACTAGTCTTAAATTATAAAATAAAACAAAGTAAAGAAAAGGAACCAAGATGGAACCATTTATACATCTTTGGTGACAAAAAAAAGGCGAAAGTGAGAAGAACGCACACAAGTAAGGAGATTGGTTGAATAAAGGACACGCTCTCTTTACAAGGATTTGTTTCTGTTTACATTTATTGCGAAGTTTTCTAATGGAGTTTCTGCTAGATATATTTATCCGTCTGATTTATTGCTCATGAACACTCATCGTTCACTTCATGTTTTGTCACATTGTCTTCGGTTAATCAAAAGATATGCTATGCAGTTGTCCAGATAAACTGATTGATTTGATGGAAGAATTTGCTAATGGGAAAACTGTTGTAACTTATGCAAGATTTTACTTTTATGCTGTAATTACGTTGGATGAGTGTTTTTTCTATTCAAACAACATGTATGAGTAAGTTGGCTACATTTGTTGTTCAGTAAGCAATATGGAAGATCATATCGTGTGCTTTTTGATACTCAATATACATTTTATAAGCTTTTAAACATGCAAAATAAATATTTAATATTGTTATTTTTTGTGAATTTTAAATCAGTGTTATATGAAATCATGGAATTTAGTGAGTATCGAGTTTTTAGTTGTATTTTAATGCTTCGAATTTCGTGCATTGTTTTAAAAATTACATAGCTATCTGTATTTTTACCATGCAGGATGTTACTTTAAGAGAATTTTTGTAAGTGCTAAGTGTGATTCCGTGGCGCAACCTTCACAGTAATTACTTTTGTAAGACACGAAACTTAATATCCTTTTGTTTTGTGATAATTTATATAACCATAATCCTTCCATTTCTAATTGCTCAAGATATACATTCACCAATTAATCAGTAACAATAATATGAATCAAATATAATACAAGTTTCTAAAGAAAAGTTTATTTTCTAGTCAGGCCATTTAAGCATTGAATACATAGCTTTAAATATATTAAAAATTGAAATTGTTAGATGCAACAAATAATCATAATTTTAATGTGTAACAATACTCATTTACCTTAAAAGGTTCAAACGGAATCTCTTATATTTTCCCATGATTATAAATTACTCCATTATGAGCAAAGAAAATCTGAATTACTTACAAATATTTATAAATAATTTGTAGTTTCTTTGAATGTTTCGATGTGTTTTCTGATGTTCCATCATTTCATAATTTAGAATTCTTTTGCAAGTTAAAAGTACAATGAAAAAGTTCTTCACATCCGAAAAAAAGATACGATATTAAGTGAGGCATTTGCAACTTTTCTTCTTCATATGTCAGAATTATTTTAAAAGTAATAAATTAATACACATTTAGGATAGAAAATATTTCCTAGTAATATAATGAGCCTTAAAATTTTAGATAAACGATGGATTTAAAAGTGAACGTTTGTAAAATATTCTTTAACAATTTTAAAGTGAATACCCATCAATGTTTTATATGATCATAAGAATACTTTACAAAACTTTTAATTATTGAAATAACTTACAAGGAATTTTCTATACTTAAATAAAAATACGTCCTTTTTTTATGAGAAAATTATCTCATTCCGAGTTCCTGAAAAGAACTCAATATTGTTAAAATTGAAACTGTGTGATCAGATGTATTAGTTTTGTATTAATATTGGAAGTATATATAACAGCTATTTTTTACCAACAAACAAATGGTAATAAACAGTTTTTTTGGTTTGATAGCTTTGCCTCTTCAAGGAAATATTTTAAATAAAATATGAAACAAAGTTATTGTAATAAAATGTATACTTTAATTTAAAATATTTAGCTGTAATATACAAAACATAACTATTTTTCTTAAGATTGGATAAATCTCATAACTATGAGAATTGTATAAAGTTGTTAAAATCATATTGCAAATTAGTTACTTTCTTAGATTTTTGCCACTCGATATTTTTTACTCACTACATCAAAAATATTTTTTGGAACTGGTTGTTTGTATAGGATTTCATATTTAGCTTATGTTGATAAAATGCTGAGAAATTATATATATATAATATGTATGTATAATTTTATTATTAGAGTTGATTTCTATATGAAGAATTTTATGAAAATTGCTCATTATTGCATTTCTATTAAATAAATATTTTGCTTAAAAAGTTTTTATTGTTGTCTTCAATTATATGGATGCAGGATTTCGGGTCCATTAAATTGCAAATAAACCAAGACACATACATTACATATTTAAAAAATTACAAAATAATGAAATTTTATGTATGCTACACTTTAGCTGAAAATATCAAGCAATATATAAGCATTAGCATGTTCATGAGCATGAAAGTAATTGCATTCATTTTGATACAAAATGACATACCTGTTAAAAATATTTATTAACTCAGAGAATCGTGTATCCAGTTCTCTATGGCCCTAAAATTTTGAAATTATAATGAACTTTAAAGTAATTGCTAACTGGCTTACTGAGTATTTTAATTTTATATTGCCTTTCTTTTATTGCTAAGAAATCTAAATATTTGACGAATCCTTTTATAGAATTTCAGCCACACTAGTCCTTTAAAATTCTTTAGGCAGTAAATTTCCAATATAAAAAGACACAACACCAGTGATAAAAAAATCTGAAACCGATTTTTGTGTTATTTTGGTCAAAAAATATTTAGAAACCACGAAAAAGTATATAAAAAGCTGTTAACTTCAGTAGACAAATATTCTTAAATGATCCGTAACGTGAAAAAATTTATGAAAAACCGTTGGCTTGAAATAGTTCTTAGAAAAATTTATACCAATCGAAAAATATCAAAACATCAGTGAACCGTTTTTTATTGCATTATATTTTCATCTCGAATATAGTTATAGACATAATTTGACCTTTTAGAAGGACAAAATGCACTCGACAGTGTTTCTTTCGGATTATTCGCCACTATTCGACATGTATTCCTTCTTTCTTCTAAAGAACTACCATTTCAGGCCATTTAATATTTTATCACAAATTTTGACACCTACCAATATATTTTGACATTATACTGGCATTTGTAGTTTCACATATTCATAAAAGGCATTTAAAGATGTGTCACACAATCCTGTTATTCATCATCACTTAAATTATGAGAAATTTAAGAAGTCCAAAGTAAAGAATTATTACAAATAGTTAATATTATTCGTAAGGTATAACGTAACGCATTAAAATCTTGAAATGAAGCTTGTGTCGGTATTGATCACATTAAGCTCAATGAAATTTTTTCAAAAAATTCTTCGAATTTACAATGAATTGTTAACCCTTTCTAAGGCCATGGGAAGTATTCTTCCCACCAAATTTATCAATCTTTGTATGAATTTATGTAGGTTGGCATTAGTTCTGACAATTTTTTTTAGAAAGACAGAAACTTAGATGCTTCAGTTCTTTATCTCAGACAAAATGATGTGTCTTGATTTGTTACTTAAGTATTAATTAACCAAATTAATTAATTAAATTAAATTTATCTAATAAGCTAAATGAATATCTCTTATTATTCTAATTTTAAGCCTAAAAATATTTTAACATAATATGACTAGAAAAAAATGGCCCTTTAAAGGGTTAAACGATAGGCATCCGATTGAACAATCAATAGTTCAAGTACTTTTACAAGACGGGAGGTGTACAAAAGATGAAGTATCATCAGAACAGTCGGTGAAATTTGGTCAATTTAAATCTTTTATTATTATAATTTATATTTGAAAAAAGCCATGATATATTAAAAGTGTATAACATCCGAAAGCTCTGCCATAAAAGTAGTTATAAATTAATTTTTTTAATAAAAGACACAAAACAGTCGCATTAAAACTCCTAAAGAATTTCAGTTGGATTATTCAAAATTTCTTTAAAACTCTAGAATGGTTCCCAATTTTTAGTATAGTGAAAGAGCTTAAATCACTCAATGAATTTAATCAAATTTTAAAAAATAAATTTTTTTTTGATTAAATTACTGAAATTTAATCAAAAGCATCTTCTTTTGTCAAAATAAAATTTGTAGTCCATATTCCAAATTCCGTCTAGAGGGCCTCAGAAATCGCTAAATTCAAGTTGCATGGAAATAAATTGAAAGGTTAGCTTAAGAAATAAAAGAATGTGACGCGAGTTGTGATTGTCATTAAAATTTTGAACAAATCGAAATAACTTATGTTTTATATTGTTGCTTTCATTGTGAAATACACAAGAACCCTAAATAAATACACATATTACTATTTCACACAATACTTAATAAATATATAACTCAAATCATTCGAGCAACGTAATAATGATTGCATAATAATTTTATGTTTCAACTAAAATAAATTACAGCGAAGCTTATATAAAATGTCTTTGATTCAGATATTTCTATTTTCATGGTTTTTAAAGACCACATTTATACATTTCGAAAAATCCTTTCAACGATGAGGTACGAAATAAATTGCACGATTATGACATTCTTGGAAACCCCTATCGTGCATCAATTTATGATTCTTCTGGAAGATGAATTAGATTTGGAAGATGAATTATTAAGGACTCTTTTGTACCAAAGACTTTCTAGCGACTATGAGGGTTTTCGGAGGTGTCATGAAAGAGTAAAAGGGCAAGATGTCGCAAAATGGATGGGATCGCCGACTTCTCCACAAGAGCAATAGTAATCTTCTGATCAATGGAAACGGTGAAGAAATAAAGGGAATGGACCATGTCCTGTTACAGACAGGATTTCTTCACGAGTCCAGGAGAGTGGTTGCCATTTTACGGCTTTGATGACTTTATAAACAGAGCGACCAGTATTTCCATTATCCCAAAGATTTTGCCATTTTCTTATAAATATTTTCTGAAGATGCTGTTTAAGATGACACCGGGATTTTGGATATTCCAACGGAATACCTTCGATATCTGCTTTTGCTAGAATATCAGCTTCTTCTTTACCCCGATAACCAGAATGTGCTTTGATCCATCTTAAGAGAATATTTGGGTTTTGATGGAGTAGGGACTGGATGTCTCGGACAAGTTGATGAGGAGAGTGGGGATATTGTACTGCTAGCAAACTTGAAAGACCGTCTGTCCAGATTTTAATCGTCTCGTTTTTTTTCACTTGCTCGTATAATAGTCCTTTTCAGCCCAAGTAATTCGGCTTGAAACACAGTGTGGAATTCCTGTATTTTCCCTTTCCATTCGAGGACTTTCATGCCATTTTCGAATGCGCAATATGAGCAACTTGTTACCAGCTTTGTTTTGGACCCATCTGTGTAGAATGTTAGACTATTATCCACTTCAAAAGGCTCTATTGTTGAAATTAGTTTTTCTATCTCAAACAATGAGGGGTGGATAGTAATTTTCTTAACTTTTTCTTCAAATACTCTTGGTTAATATGTTACACCTTCAAATTCTATTTCTTTCTCTAAGCAAGTGATATTGAGGAAAAGGGCTTCTTGTTGGGCCTTCAGGTGTAGTGGCATGATGCCTGTAATCACTTGCAAAGCTGCAGTTGGTGTTGTGCGATATGATCCATTGATATATAGGAGGAAGATCCTCTGAATAGATGCTAGTTTTCTTTCCAATCTTGGAGAGGATGAGAGTGACCACGCACTTACACCATGCAGGAGCATCCTTTCGGTGACTGTTTGATAAAGGGTCCTTCTGAATCTTTGTTGTAGTCCCCAACGGGGGCCTGCTATGCGGCAAAGTTTTTGAAACTGGTTGATAGCCTTACACAGAAAGTTGTTGAACTTACCTTATACAGAAAGTTGTTGAACTTACCTTATACAGAAAGTTGTTGAAACTGTATGGGAGAAATCCAGTTTAACTTTTCATCTAACTAATTTTCATCTTAACTTTTCATTTTACTCCCAGATTGTTGAGCAATGACGTTCGTTTTAGAGGCTGGGTGTTCCATCGAACAGTTGGACCCCTGGGCAATTTTCCTATAAGTAAATATTGTGATTTTTCTATTGATGTTTCGAATTGATTTTTATCGCCCCATATTTTAAAGTTTTGAGTGCTAAGCTAGTGTGTTTTTCCATTTCTAGCCGAGTTCTCCCGCTTATGACAAATGCGAAATCGTCTGCATATGCTTGCAAATGAATTTCTCTTGGAAGGTCTGTTTTTAAAATTTCCTCTGAAACTATATTCCAAAAAAGAGGAGATGTACAAAATCCTTGGGGGCAACATTGTGTTTGCTTCCATACCACTGGTCTGTCACTTGTATGAATTGCCACTTTGCGATTGGAAAGGATGTCTACTAAGGTTTCTGAGGTATTGGTTTTCGAATAAAATTTACTTAATCTTTTTCTAATAGTGTCATATTTTAAGTTGTCAAAAGCACCTTTGATATCTAATGAAATAATTATGACGTAGTGTTCTCTTTCCTTGGCCTCTTCGATAACATCTAGCAACTTTCGAAGAGCATGATTTATTGATTTGACTTCTGTGAAACCAAAGTTGTGTGGGTGTAACATTTGCTGCTTATTAAGAGTAAAACTAACTCTGTGGAGTAGTAATTTTATAATAATTTTCCTAAGGTCGGAAGGAGAGAAATGGGTCTATAAGATTTCAATTTATTTTTTTCTTTCCTTTTGTGAAAGAGAACAATTAATCCCATTTTAAAAGGAGTTGGGAATTTTGTAAGCTCAAGGTATTTGTTCATGAACGTGGTTAATAATTCTGAAAAGATACTGTGGATAATTGATATAACTATGGTATCAATACCATCGTAACCAGGGGCCTTGTTTTTAAGTAGTCTTTGAATAATATTTTTAATATCTGTTTTAGTAAAGGCTTCTTCAAATTTACAAGGAGTGGAATGCATATTTATTTCTTATGGATAAAGCTGTTGAAGGATTTTACTTGCAAAGTCCTTAGCAATACCTGTTAACGGGTTTTCCAACGAGTTGAAGATTACTGAAGACGATTGTGCTGTCTTTGTTGAATTAAATGGAGTTCCGTAAGGGGAAGTTTCAAGCAAAAATTTCTCCAATCGTTTCTCTTTGCATGAAGTATTTCTTTTTTGCAGATTACTCTTTTTCTTTGAATAAATTTTCTGGCAATGTTCTCTCATATCTCCTGTGCTCTTCTTTACACGTCTCCTCAATGCATTTAGTTCCTTTTTCTTTATTTCCAGATTTTGGTTCCACCACGAAAAAAATCGGAGCTGTGGAAATTTTTCTAATATTGTATGAATGTAGAATATAGTATTTCCAAATGAAGATTTTTCGGTAGCGGCGTCGATGTTTTTGGTTGTTGAAGATTCTTGAATGATTTCTATTAATCTAAATAGCTTTTCTCCGAAATGATTGCAGAACTTTTTGTGACCACCAAATTTGGTTTTGAATTTAAGATAGGAGAGCTTAGAAATTTCTGAATTAATGATGATTTTAATAAATTATGATCACTGAGAGATTCATTGTCCATAACCTCCCAGTCGTAAGATTTAGCCAAGATAAAGTTAGAAGCCAGAGTTAGATCAGGCCAGCCTTCAGCATTGTGCTGTTGAAAAGTGGCTTCTGCGTCAGGTGAATCTAAAATTAGAGGTTTTTTTCAGCTAAGAAATTTTCCACTTGATATCCTCTATTGTTATTTGCACGGTAACCCCATCGGAAGATATACGCATTCATGTCAGCACCTATGATTAGGTTTTCGTTCTGTAATTTGGTGTGGACTTCCTCAAGATCTTTGATTGTTTCTTCTGTATTCGCAGCTGGAGAAGAATATGCAGAAATTACAGTTAAAGGTTTATCTCTGTTGGGAATTTTGACTATAACTGTGTTCTCACCTGAAGCAAGAAATATTGGAGAACTGCGGGAGGGCAAAAAGAGAATGCCTGCCTTTCCATTTCCTGATAACCAGCTTGTCCACTGGCATGGAAGAACTTCTATTCTCCCGTTTCTGACATATGGTTTTTGTACTAGGAAGATATTCGGAGTGATCGTTTGAGCTATTTGTACGAGAGAGGTTGTTGCTACTTTAGACTTGGCAAGATTAATCTCAATTTTTAGAGAATTCGTTACGTTTTGAAGAAGCGGCCAAAAATGAGTCTGATCAAAGAAAAGGTTCTTATGCGACTTTAATAAATCGAGTGTCATTACTAAAATAAAAAAAATACTTAGTAACTTACTGTTTTCTGGTATAAGTAATCTTCTCTTAACAAGGACAGAAATGGGTAGCAGCAGAGTGTCGGTTGTCATAATCAGTGCCATTTTTATAGTTAGATTCATCACAGTTTATGCAAACTGGATGCTTGGCCATACATGTTCGAGTATCGTGATTTTCTGTACAAATCGCGCAGTATTTCTTTTTTGCTTTACAATCTTGACACTTTTGACTCTTACTTACTGACACTACACTCTTACACTTTTGACATGAAAAATTGCGACGAACACTATAAAATTCTTTAATTTTATAGAAGCTCCAATTCATTATCAGTTTTCCTGTTGCTTCCAGAGTGAAAAAAGCAGAAGCTGGAAGCTGTAAAACCCAATGTTGGTATCCTTCGTCTCGCCCTTTAAGTTGGAATTCTATTAAGTTTTTGTCGCATTCAGTGGATACCTCAATTGCATTTGAAACTTCTTGCTCGGTTGTATCCTTTGGTATATTATAGATAATGCATTTCAGAAGTCTCTTCTTTGGTGGTTTGTGAACGATGTTTAACTTCAATTCTTCGGTGTTTTGAATTTTACTAATGAGTTTTTCGATGTCTTCTTCGTTCTAGCAATCTATCACCACCCCTTTATTACGAATTTTCCGAAACGACTTTATTTTGATTTTTTCATTTGTGGGTTTAAGCTTGGTACCTAAAAGTTTTGGAGAATTCGACAGCATTAGGAGTTTTTTTTTTCATTTTTGCTTCCTGCTGTAGATTCATTAGAGTCTGGATAAAGGAAAATAGTGTGCTTAATTTTACTTACCCCTTTGTGAACTTAAACATATGTCCTCGAATAAACAATATCTTGTTGATGTTGACATATGGTTGAGGTTTTGGGAGCCTTGGGGGACTTTAGTGGAATTGGAGAGGGAAGAGCCTGAAGCAGCTTTTTGGCAATCAATCTTTGATCATCGGCGAGTCGGTATTTCAACTTAAGCTTGCTGTCTATAATTTTGTACAATTCAGAAAAAATTTCATCACTTGATAGGCAATTGGCATCCATAGCTAGAAAGTCTTTTTGGTTCATTGACTAATAATTTTAAAAAATTGGAAAGATTCTTTGAAATTATATTCTAGGAAAAATATACAGGAAATGATCAGTAATAAGAGCAAAGCAATCAATTTTCTGATAAGGGAATATAATGCTTATTTAAGATAAACTAGAAACTGTGCTGTAATTAAAAAAAAACATTTAAGAAAAAAAAAATACTACTAAACAGATATTAATTTTTGATTCTAACTGTCTAGCTTCAGAATTAAATGACTGTGAATGATAACGGTAGATACGCTTGCTTAGTTAAGTATCGTACAGTGAACTGCCAATTAACAAAATAACTGAGATATGAAAACTGCCTGGTCAAAAATACCAATAAAAAGGAAGAAAACCTTTTGCATTCAGGATTTAAACAGCCTGGAGATCATTAGAAGGATTATCAGTAATGACATTTATAAGAACAATTTGGATTAATGTTTTACACTAGAGTTTTGTACTAATAAAAGTGTTGTATATATAAATAATAAATTTTAAAATTTTTTATCTTTAACAATTAAATACAAAAAGAAATTAGGGGTTTAAACATGGAAATGATTTTCCACTATTAAGTGTCGACTGCTTGCAAAGGCTATTTCCTAATAGAAGAAGCAGAAATGTTGTATTTAGTGGAAGTTAAACAGGTTCTCAATATTCAAAAGTTCCAGCAGAAATGTTCCTGATGATGATGTTATTCCAAAAGGAAACCAAAATTCAAAATCGATCTTACCATGGCAGATTGGAAACCACGTGACATTGTAATCAAGCACAGTGGTCCTGTGAAACTTTTCCTTTGCGATAGCAGCTATGAACAATAGTTGACACGGGATGCTTTGTTCGCTGGAGGATAACATAACATTCACTGTGGTGGGGGGAGAGCGGGGTCGAAAGTCACCAGCTTGTTTACTTCGCATCGAAGGGGTTGGATGCGGCCGGGTGGGGATACAGAGAGGCGTCTAAGTATCTGCTGTCGGTAGATAATGGAAATGACGTCTATTGTTGAAGGGAAGCCTAGCGTCGCTTAGGAAGATGTTTGATTTCATGTTGTCTTTTCCTAAAGAAAGGAAACGGTTATTGAATACTATCTGTCGGATATTCACGAATAAGTCTTGCCAACTAATGAATTGCAGATGCAAAAAATAAGTTCTAAACCTTTGATGACTGAGGAGCAAAAATTTTTTACCCTCCTTCCTTTTTCCCTATAGATGGCGCTCTATTTACGTGTCACAATGAAGGAACATGAAATCTCTTTCGGAATTTTGAAGGAAGAGATGCCAATAAAGTTGACTTTATCAAAAGTCTGTTGTTTTTTTTTAGCCTATTAGAACAAGATGCTCAAAATATTATGTCAATATATTGAATACTTTGCACAGCATTCAGAATATCGAATAACAATACAGAAAGATTATAAGTATCTTTTGTTAATAGGATGTTCTGCATTTCATAATTATCCCCATCTCAGAAAATACCTCATCGTTCTTGGAGCCCATCTATTATTTTTCTTTCTCGGGACCATGAATTACATCATAGCGAGAAATATCTTAAAAGAATTTTTCCTTACAGTATATGCAATTAATTCAATTAAAGATTAAGCTATGATTCGCATATATAACAGAAGCAAGAATCCATATTTTAGAGCAATAGTGACATTTATCTTGAATATGGTTGACTTCCTTTTTAAATTTTACGCTTAGATAGAGGAGATTCTATAAAATGCTGATAAATCTGAGGATTTTGCAAATGAACAAATAAAAAAACTTATAGAATTATTCTTTTTCAAACTCAAAACAATAGAACATCTTGATCCCCCCCCCCTCCCAAGTAAATTTAGAATTAAAAATTTTCACATGATTATAAAAAAAAATATTGAATTGTAAAGAATGGGAAATTAGAAGTTAATTAGTAGATAATAGGAAATAAAGATTAGAGATAAAATTAGAAGAAGGATTAGATTAATAGAACAGTTTAATAATATTTAATTTAATCATTTTTAGCCTTTTTTCAGTATATTATTACAATGAAATAATTTAGTGGCTCTATTTATTCCTTTTCTATAGTGAAGAGATTTGTTTCAACACTAGTGATGAAAACTTCATTCGCAGAAAGAAAAAAAGTAGTGGCGCCATCTATATTTTATATTAGAAGTCTAAATTCGTATTTAGCAGATTATAAAAGATACTTAGTGTGTTTTATTTAATGTTGTATGATTATTCTTTTCAACGGAAGTTGCTTAGTTTATAAATATGAATAAGAATTCGGAGAAAGTAAGTTTAAAATGTAATTTCAAAACTTAATTAAAATTATTATTAAACTAAAATTATTATCTTAACATTTATAAGCAGAAATTATTATTAATTACTAATAATTATTATTAATAATTGCTATTAATTATTATTATTACTACTAATTACTATTTGTAATAATTAGTATTATTAATTACTAAATTTAAAATAATAATAATAATAATTTTAATATTGTTTTCAATAT
This sequence comes from Argiope bruennichi, assembly GCF_947563725.1. NCBI lineage: Eukaryota > Metazoa > Arthropoda > Arachnida > Araneae > Araneidae > Argiope > Argiope bruennichi. Next base: position 110,266,891 of record NC_079157.1, on the reverse strand, counting down.
TTCTTTACTAAATTTCTTTTCTAAATTCAAAAATTTGTAAAAAAACACTTGTATTAATCAATGCCCAATTTATTCATTTATCTGAATTTTAATATTATTTAAATTTTTGAATTTACTATTTCCTTAATTAATTCAAAATACTGGGCAGTGAAAAATCCACACAATAAAAGATGTTTAGATCAAGATTTTGTACAATTAGCTGAACCCGGGAACCTACTTATAGACAAAGATGCCGAAAGCAGGAACCAAATGTATTCTTTATTTGTCATTCGCAAAATTTTTAATCGCTTCCGCTTCAAACAAATTAACACAAACTTTTAGAAATCAAAAAATTTAAAGCAGAATCTTTAACATATTTGTTTTGATTTATTGTCAAAATAAATTCGTAATTTTAAGTGTTAATGTAAATTAATTCGGAATTCGTAATGTTGCTTTTCAGCATTTCTTCTGATATGGACGGCAGTTTTACAAATAGCTCTGATGAACGCTAAAGGATTAGTGACTCTTTTTCTTTACGACTTTGGCGGCAATATATAAAATTCTAGAATATGCAGGAATCTTAGTGATTGGTCCATTAAGACATAAGTTATGTTGCTCGTTTTAGAATAATTTTTACCCTGTCGCGGAAATTATAGGAAGACGGAGACAGAGTTAATTAGTAGGATTGAATTAGTCAACTGGTCATGTGATGAGTAGGGTTTGTACAAAATCCGACTTTTTGAAGAACCGTTTTTCGAATTCAATATTTGCAAAAAACCGTTTTTAACAGGTTTTCAAATTTTGTCAAAAAAAAAAAAAAAAAAAAAAAAAAAAAAAGAATAGCGAAAAATATTTTATTTTAAATTTATATAAAATAACAACAAAAAAATATCAAGTAAAAGTCAAAATATATATAAAAAAAATTAAGGATTACATATACATATTACATACACAGTATCGAAAGCTCAAGCAAAAATGTAAAATAATATTTATATTATTTTTACTAATTTTAATTTCTTTTAAGAAAATAGGATTTTAAAAAACAATATCCACTGAATGGTGGCTAAGTGTTGTTCTTATTTTGGACACAATATTGCCTGAAATTGAAAATATGTTCACTCGCTACTGAGCTTGGTTTTATAGTTTTCATGGCATCAAAAAACAAATCTACATTTTTTTTTCTTTTATTCGTTGCTTCAAATAATGAAAATTCAGCTTTTAGTGTCTTTGGGTTCGTAAGTTTTTCTTCAGACTCTTCAAGAAACTTACGAATTTATTTTTCTGTGGTTTCTTTTCAAAAAGCATTACTCTGATGAGTAATTTCTTCGATTTACTCTTCATCAGAATCGTTTTCGACGTAAGAATTTGGAATTATTCGAGACAATATCTTTCCAGATAACTTAATAATTTCGGTTTTTGAAGCTAAAGAAAGTACACTAGACTTCTTCGCCGAAATAGAAACTTTTTATGGATATTCCAAATACAGCAAAAGAGCTGCTACTTCTACTTGTCTTCTTTCTTGAATTCGTTCTTCTAAATCATAATATAATTTCAAACTAATTTCAGTGTTAAAATTTTTAAATTCATTTAATAGAAATTCAAATATACCTTCACTTGTTAATAAATTGGCATCTCGTCGCCGCAAGCCTTCAGCTGCTAGACAAATCGATACCAACCAATAAAATTATTATTATTATTTATTTATTTTTTGAAAAAGAGGAATATCCAGGCGTTCCGGAAAACCGGTTTTCTTAATTTAAAAAGCGGTTTTGAAATGTGACAAATTTACTTTAAAAAACCAGTTTTTTCAAACTGGTTTCAAAAACCGACAAACCCTAATTTTATCGATAAGCTTTTTAATATATTTCTAGAAGATAGTCATTCATTCAAAATATTCAATAATCACGTTACTTCAAATTGTTGGAAACTCATTTTGCCATTTCTTAAGGCACTAAACTATGTCGCTTCAATACTAAGAAAAAAAGATTAAAAATACTGAGAAAAGAGCAAAGATGCAGATCAAGTCCACGTTAATGACAGACAGCCGACTCTAAATAAGTTTATACTACTTCCAATCTCTCTGACTTAATTGTAGAATCCTGGCAGAGTAAGGGAAATTCTAGTTCTCTGAAGAAATAAATCAGCAAAACTGCGTGTAAGTGACAAAATGAGGCTCGAGAATGAGAATTTACCATTCCCATTACACTAATTAAAACATTTTGAAAGTAAATTTTCTGAATAGGACACTTCAGCACCTGGACTTAGATTAGTACTTTAAAAAAATTATCTGTTAGGTAATAGCTATAAAATCTTTTATGGTTGCCAAATTAGATTGACGATGGTGATATGGGTTGAACTTTGAGAATTTGAACTGCATTTGGATATTGAGGACGACAGCTAAAAAAAATATGTGTTAGCGATTTATTTATCTAGAATTCCTCACTACACTGATAATTAGACTCTTGTTTCCATGCAGTAATACATGAAAGACAGTATCCTCACATTTATGGATGACACCTTGACATCAGATGATTTAAAACCTGAGAAGAACATGTAAATAGATTAGGAATAAATATAATGAATTCATCATTCAATTAAAGACGGACATCGAAGTTTATGAATATGTATTATTAACCTTTGTTTCCATTCAGATACATATGAAGGATAACGTTCCATTTATCTAGAATTTTCTTTTAAAATTATCCACACTTAATCAGAATAAAACGAATTAAATATTATAGAATAAAGTGTTTATTTTAATATTTATGGCTCTGAATTTGAATGCTGATGTATTCACAAAAGAAAATATAATTGATAATAATGAATTAATTTACAAAAATAAAGACTTATCATCATTTAATTGTCATTATTTTACATGATAAAACTTTTTAGACACTCTGTCACACAATATAGTCACACCTCTTGCCTTCACTTTGGACGTTTTAAGCCCATAACCTCTTTGATAGAGCAATTACTCTGATTTAGCCTTTATAAAAAATCGAGATCAAGTTCCAGTTCATTCAAATCTGTTATACTGAATTAGCCCAAAATCTGAATCTGTAATGATAAATGCAGTTGGTAATAGCACTATAAATGCATACGGAATAAGATGAATACACGTTTCAGAAATTTCTCGAATATATTTTGCTTTTTCAAGCACATTTTATGAAACTAGAAAATTATATAAACGTATGCAGATGGTAATAATTAAAATGATTTCTTATTTGATGTACAATAAAATCCTCTAAACTTTCTATCGTGCTCTCTAATATGGGTGTAGTATCACCCAATTAATAATTTGGACATTGGCCAAGACTGCAAAAGTCTTGTGTAATCATATTTTTACATTCGTACGTTGTTGTGTGTTTCTGTTTCCTAAGAGTTTGCCTTTAGTAGAATACAGTATATTTTAAAAGCATATTAATTACATGTTGTTGGTGATGAATAATTATGAAAGATGGATCTTGGGTATGATTCTAGCGATTTTATTATATCTACGGTAGGTCATTAATGATTAATCATTCACATGTTAACACATAAATACTAAAAAAATCAAGTATACATTTTGAAACCTTTTTTCCAATTGATTAGAATCAAAATTAGACATTGAACTGCGATTGTAGTCTCGAGATCGGATATGAAATTTCATTTATTTAATGTATTGGTTTCTAGAGCTGATAATGCATAATAACATATATACTTTTGACAAAATCTTAAAGCCAGTAGATAAGTGAACAAGGTATTACTAAGAGTACACGCAAATAAAGATTAAAAATATTATTTAAAGCATGTTCTTGAAATACTTTAATAGAAAAATAATTTATATTAATGAAAATGGTTAAAGAATAAAGGAAGAAAAAAAATATTTCATAGACCACCAAGTTTTGAAACTCATTTATTGTAAAAGAAAATAATAATAATAATAAACAAAGAATTAGTCGCCTTGGGCAACTAGTAGTTCACCCATCATAATAATATTACCATTGCAACCCCTGATAACATCAAAACATAATATAACTATGATAAGCTTTGGACAAAATAATGTTTTTTATTTAAAAAATATATTTGTGCAATTATGAATTCTGATTTATGAACTATGTTTTTGCAAAGAGGCGAAATCAATTGTCGAATAAAATTGGCAAATTCGCTGAAGTTCTTGAAACTGGCAAAACTGCAAAAATTGTATTTGCAGTAGTTACATAACTCTACTACAATCTCTTTTGACACAACAGATGGCGTTACGTTATTAAAATCAAGGTATATTTTCTATGATCCTTCTTGGGAGTCATTATTAGATTGTATTCTAGTGAGTGTCGTGTATTTTCGTGTTCGTGTTGTTTTGCGAAATATTCGAACTTAGAAAATAATTAAATAAACTGTACCTGAAACTATTATACTCATCTACCTGATAATAAAGTTATCTAGAGTCTTGTCCCTGTACAAAATGTAAATTTTGCAGATGACAGAAAGATACATAATAAAATGAAGAGAAAGGTTTGAGGCTTCTATAATAGTATAGAATTTTTCGCTTTAAAATATTTTGCTGAAGAAAGTATTGAGGAACCAATTTACATAAAATATTTAATTGAAAATTTTAAAGAGCAATAATTTTAGCGAACCAGCAGGTCGCCAAAAGTGGTTATGAAATAAAACTGAATGAAATTCAGCTAGTTGCTGATTCTCAGTATCTACTTTTTTGGTGTTCCTAATTATCTTGAATATATTGATAACGGAATATATTACATGCATCAAGTCATTAAATATATTTGAAAAATCTGGATTATAAATATATTATAAGGATTAAAGAATTAGTTTAAATACTTCCTGGAGATCAAAGCAATAAGATTAACATGTGTACAGCCTATTCATTTCAAGGAAAATGTAGAAGGAAATCTTAAATAATTCACTTATTAAATCAATTCAATATGTTAATAATGCTAAATTAAAAAAAAGTTTTAAAATATTTAAAGATCTATAAACCTTAAAAGAAAAAAGTTTTTTGTGAGCACTTTTGTTATGTTGCAAATTTTAGGTGTAAAAAAGGGAAAGAAGGTGAAAGAAACTGACCGCATGATTAATTACTTTATTAACACACCGAGATTTTGGCAAATATCTAGATGTCAGGGTTCTACTTAAATGCTCTTATTAACATGTAATTTAATAAAATCAATTAGTTACAGCAATGAATGCCAATCATTATCTTGTTTTATTTCCATTGGTGTAGTAATTATTTGAAACAATATTTTCTATCTGAATATAATGGATTTAAATATTAATTCGAAATGAAATTCTCCAATTTTCTTAAAGTGAAATGAAAGATAAAATTATTTTTTTTTTCAAATTAATACATTTTTTATTTATCTAAAAAGAGTTTAGCTTTATCATGATATAAATAACAAATGTAAACAATAAAAGAGAAAAGAGCAGAGCCAGAGAGTCAAAATTATTTAAATTATTATTAGCCCTTGCAAAAATCTTCCGCCCTGCACTCTTCAGCATGCACTCGACTTCTTTCCTATACATCTCTTTCAGTGATTTGAAAGAGATGTATAATACCTTTGAAAAACCTTTATAATAAACCTTTTTATTTATTATATGAAACCTTTAATAAATCAAGGGGAGGGGTGGGGAGTTTAGTTATATTAACGCCCCATTGTAAAGCAACAGGAGGGATGTTTTGGTACTGACCTCGTAATTTTGAACCACTGCCAGATGACGAGGACGACACTTGAGGTGGCACCCCCTTTCCACACCACACCAGCGGGAGACGGGGACTAAATCATTCTTAAATATTAGGCTGTTTAAATATTTAAATGTTTTTGCAATCCTTTTCTACGGAAATTAAAGTATTTTTACACTACTGCCTTTCTTATCAAATGGAACATAGTTATTGGTTATAATCAATTACAAAAACGGCTCGGAATTTAAAAAAATATTGTAATGTATAAAATATAAATATGAAAATAAAAATACAAAAATTCAGATCTGAGTCATGAGAGCTGTTTTTTTTTCATTTAGCTTAAATATATGAAATAATTTATCAAAAAATATAATAATTAAAATTACTTTCTTATGAATTAAATGCCAGAATGAAAGGAATTCACATCTTTTTGTCATCTATCATTTCAATTACAAATTTTAATATAGAAAGTAACTTTCCAAAGTTTTTATTATGTTTATTTCACTTTTTCATAAAAGTTTTATTCATTGGAATAATCCTTAATGGAATTATATTAAATGATTCTTTTGCTCTTTCAAGAAATTGAAATATTTTAAAATAGCTTAGAAATTTTCCACTTACTTGATGAAATTCTCATTTAATAAAATGCCTTTATTCACGTTCACTATTTTAAAATGAAACTATAAATTTTCTGTGTTGCATTGATATTTAATATTTTACTCAATTACTTCGGAACTAAGGATGTTTTTTTTTTCAATTAAATATTAGTGATATAATTTTTATTTAATTTAATACTGAAATATTTTGATGAAAATGGAGCTTTATCTTAGTTAATAAGAGTAAATTTATTTTTTCTAATAGTAATAATTATTCTTTTTAATTGCTTCTTATTTGCTTGTTTCCATAATTTTCAACTATTTTTAAATATATAATCTTTCGAATGATTATAAATATTCCTCAATATCAATGAGTTTTTAAAAAATTTAAATAAGATTGCATTTTTTCTCCTAGTATTTCTTAGAAAAAATTGTGAATCTATTTTATTACTTCAATGGCACAATTACCTTAAAAAAAACTGTCACTGTGAATTCTCTATAGCTACAAAGAATCCGCTACAAAGTTCCTCAGTCACAATCACAGAACCGATTTCAAAAAAGTTTCTTTCATATGAGTGCTTAAATCCCTAAGCACGCCATCTATGTCGTATATTCTCTTTCCCTCCATTTCAGAAGATATTGCAAAATAGAAGTTTAGGGGAGCACTAAGCCTCATGAACAAGACCATTTTCTCAAATCTTCTTCACCGATTTGATATTTCCGCCAACTGGAAGCACATCTAAGCAATCAGTATTCACTACATTTACTATGCAATTATAATTTAAAAATACAATTTTCTGTAATTTTATTTATATTATTGTAGTAATACATTTATGAAACTTTTGCTGTTATAAGATTATGTAAATCCTAACTGAGTAAGAGGAAAAATTAATTTTTCTATTCGTTTGGAAATGATTGTTTAGCCATTCCTAATAAGTCGAAAAAACAATTGCAAAAATAATTTTCAAAATTAGTCCAACTGTATTTGCAATTAAGTTAAAAGAAACCAAAACTCACCCCAATAACTACCGAGGGAAGAACAAGAAACCTCATTTCCGCTAACGGCTTTTATTTTAGTCATCACTGACACACACATACTCGAATGATACATTTCTAAAAGTCGGGATTATTTGGGAGGCGACGCAGCGCCCTCTTTCGGAAAAAGAATAATTCTTAATACTGGCTCCCGATGACGAATGTCATCAAAAGGTCAAACTCTTATAATTAAACAGATTACTAAAATGGATTGAACATACATTAAAATATTTTAAAATACAAAAAATACACAAAAACGAATCAAGTAATGTCAATAGGAAGTTTGACGAGTTTATGGATGGGTCTTTTTAACCCTCCATTTGCATTTTTTAGATTAACTGCTCTAACGTTGTTATCAGTTCTCTCAAAGGTCACTAAGACTCTTGCCATTTTTTCACTTTATTGGAGGTAGATTGTCGTCTCTTATCAACACCAAATCGTTGACCTTTAAATATGCACAAGGAGTTTTCCCACTTGTTTCTCACTTGCAACTGGGTTAAATAATCTTTGAACCAGGATCTCCAAAAGGCCTGTGAAATCTGACATCAATTTTAGTCTATCGCGAATCGAGATATTTTGATCCGTCAGATCAGGTTCCGAGATTTTCTGTAATTCTGACCCTATAAGGAAATGGCCAGGCGTAATCACTGAAAAATCATCGGGATCATCCGACGCAGCAACCAATGGTCTGGAGTTTAGTACTGCCTCGGTCTCCACTAGAACGGTTGAAAACTCCATTAGTCAGGATTTGACATCCTATTACTCGTTTCAAATGATACTTCGTCGATTTCACAGACGCCTCCCAGAGTCTGCCGAAATGTGGGGCCGATGTAACATTTGTTTTCCAGACAACACCTTCGTTGGCCAAATACCGACAAATCGCCTCCGAACTCCATAGTTTCAGCAATGGAGTTTATTGGTCCCACAATCACTGAATATCTCGACGGGTTTCCCTCTGCGTCCATTGAAGCACTTGAAAGATGCAAGAAAAGCATCAGTACTCAGGTCACCGATGAACTCCAGGTGAACCACCTTTGTGATGAAACAAACGAAGACGGAGACGTACATCTTCACAGGTCTCACCTTTTCCACGACGAGGAGTGATCAGAAATGGTCCACAAAAATCTGTCCCGGCTCTCAGGAACGCTCTACCTGGTATGACATGGGATGCAGGCAAGTTGGCCATTATTTGCCTCGAGAATTCTGAACGAAACAGCGCTCAGATGACATAGTTTCTCACGATTTTTCTTATGGATGATCTTGCTCCCAAAATCCAACAGACCTGTCAAATTGCAGAATGAATTGATTGAACTCCGTGAAGATAGTTTAAATGGTACAGCCTTATAATCACAGTTGTTAGTGGATGCTGTTTTGGTAATATCAAAGAATGCTTTACACTCGCTGGCAAACTGGAGTTTCCAATTCTTTCCCCAACTCTGAGAAGTCCGTTACTATCCAAAAATGGATTAAGCTGAATCAATTTACTTGCACTCAACACATTTCCTTTCTCTATTTCGGTCGAAAAGGCAACCTTCTGAACCAAATGTATAATCCTATCATGCGACTCTTTCAACTCCAAACATTCCAAATACGGTGTCGAAACCCTATTTTCTCTACTATTTCCCACGAATCTCAAACACCAAAGAAACACTTTGCAATCTACTCCAAACAGAAATTTTATTCCAAAGCTCCTCGATAACCTCCACCTTAACCACAAAACAAACAACCAAATCTACCTTTTGCTCCGTCAATATTTCTGAATCACCCACATCCTACGATTGCTTGACTGATTTTTCCGGCCAACAAATTACAATTCTGCAACAACCAGTTGGGCCTATACCACCATTTTTGACCGGATATCAAATTTTCAACAGAAACTCCTCTAATGAGCAAATCTGCTGGGTTATCTGTCGATGGACAATAAAACCAATCATTCGGATTGGACTTTTTCTGCACCTCTGCAACACGATTCGCCACAAACTGCTTCCACCTCTTGGAATTGCCTCTAATCCAATACAACGCTATCTGAGAATCTTTCCAAAATATGAATTTCCCAACAATTTTATAATAAACACCTTCTAGAAATTTCGCAGTCTAACCCCTATCACAGCAGCCATCAATTCCAACCTAGGTAACGTTAATATTTTAAGTGGAGCTACTCCATTTTTTGAACATAAAAAAGAACGCTACGTTTTCCAGTGTTATCGACATACCTTGTACAGGAAGTTGCCCCGTACGCCCTGAGCGATGCATCGCAAAATATATGAATTTCTGCCAATCCTTTCCCACAATCCTGTAAACAATTCCTAGGAATAACTATTTCCTTCAAAAACCTAATTTTGTTACACTATGTAATCCACTTAAGTCGCAAATCCTCTGATAAATCATTAATCCCAGTCCATACCCCTTTCCCAGATCTCTTGTAATAAACTCTTAATTCTTGCAATAAAGGGTGAAATCAATCCCATAGGATCGAAAATTCTCACTGAAGTCTGTAAAATACAACGCTTGGTATTGTCCAAACCTCTTAAACTATCCACCAGCCCTTTCACTTCCAACGACAAAACATCTTTGTCGGGATTCCAATTTAGCACCAGTACTTTCAACTCAACACTTTCTTCACTCTCACAAAATCCGTTTTTGACCCACAAATCTCTCCAGTCACTATTATTGGACCTTAATTTTCTCAACTTAAACCCATCACTTCTCAAAATTGTCACAGCATCTGATGATAACGCAAACTCTTCCATCATACTATCCGCACCAAAATACAAATCATCTATATACAAACCAGAATTTAGCATTGACACTGAATCGGGTCTTTTGGCTTCAAATTTTGCAATGTGATGTTTAATTACAGTACTCAAAATAAACGGAGAAGTTTTGCATCCGAAAGGTAATCTCGTCATCTGCATAATCCTATAGTCCTCATGATCGCTACTTCCATTCCAAAGAAGAAAAATTTACGATATTCAGGAACCATTCCTATCATTAAAAATGCCTTTTCTATGTCCCCAAGAAATGCAACCTTAAATCTCCTAAATTTCATTATTACCTCAAGAATGCTAGGATTCAAATTCGGACCAGCCTCTAAACAATCGTTAAGTAACAAGTTTTGTCCAGATTTGGAGCAACAATTGAAAACCACAGGAACTTTAGTTGTTTCCTTATCCGCTCTGACCACTGCTCTATAAGGCACGAAATATTCATTCCTATCCCTACCACATTCTTCAATTATTCCATTAGTTTCCTGATCCTTAATTGTTTCGTGATAAGCACTAGCTATCCATTCATTTTTATTGAACCCCTTTTTCAATTCGTCGAATCGCATCTTATCCAGATTAAAGTTGTTCTCCAATTCTCTGGGATCAGTTCTCCACAACAACTTGGCCTCATATCTTCCATCTTTAAATTCTAGGTCCCTATGAAATTGGTCTAACAATTCCCTATCGGTTACACTCATTTCAGTCTCATCTCTGATGCCCAAAGTTTCCAAGTCCAATAACACCTGAACATCTGACGCAGACACTAAAAAAAATTGCTGAACAAGGACCACTACTTCCGCTTTGAGTACCCTGTAATGCAAACCTAAAAATAGTAGGAACACAGGTCACCGTATTGTTTAAATTCTCAAAGTGAGATGCATCTATTATCCGCCAAAATACATCACCTCCAATCAAAATCTCAATTTTTGCCTTGCTTTCACACTTGTCAGCAAGATTTAAGACTCGCAACTGCATACCTTTCTGGACATCTGCGTTGGGAATAGCCACAGGAGCTGTAGTTATTGTATTGGCTATTAGCACTTCTACAGAAATTAGCTGATCAGGGTCATATCGGCTGATGAGGGTTATTACTCCGACATCATATGTTCTCTCCACAGGCTCGACAGAACCAAAAGGAAAAAAAAAAACTTTTCTCTCCGAACCGATTTCAATTGTAAGCAATTAGCCAATGATCTCGTACACCAACTTCTTTCGCTACCATTATCACACAAAATTCTTATTTTACTCAAATTTAACCCTTAACTGGGGAGGAGAAATTTTAGGACAACTGGGGAGGTGCGGTTTACGAGACCACATTTCATTCAGACTCAAATTAAATTTTCTAATGATTATATTATGAAAAACTGCCAATATATTTTGCAGATATTTTTCTTGATATACAGATATGTTTTAGAAATTTTTCAAAATATATTGTCATTGAAAAAAGTAAATACGTTGGAATATACATTTTCTTCTCAAATTGCATGTTATAATAAATAATATTCTTGAAAAAGCATATTACTTTTCACTTTTTAAATCATATTTATTTTTACAGTATATGAAGGTATATAGAAGACAATATAATGTAAACTTCAACAATTATATGAAGAATAAAAAAAAATGACAATAGGTAAAATTGACCCTTTTTTTATCGGCTTCTGTGACTTTCCTAGCACGGTTTTCTAGGGCATTTTAAACATATAGATTAAGAACTAGTATAAAAATCAACCTATAAACTCAGTATATATATCTCTTGTATATTAATATATTTTATAAATTTTTCAAAATACATTATCACTAGAAAGATTAATTATGTTTGAACATACATATCAAAATCAGTTGAATGTGAACTTTCATTGAAAAACTCTTCCGTACAATTATCCTTATGACTAAAATCACTTTCTGTTTCATTTAAAAGTGTCTGGAACACTGTTTCATAATAGGATCAGTAAGTAAACTGGATGATATTTCGGGGCCTAAGTTTTAAAGCCATCTGCTAAGTCTTGTTTATCACTGGATACTAACAGGGAGATGTGGTCTTAGAGAAAGCGCTCGAAGAAATAACTGAATTATTTTTAAAAACATCTGCTGAAATCGGTTGAAAAAGTGCACGTGTATATTGAAGATCACAAAACACGAAGCTACAGGGTCAATCCATTCAATTGAGCTAAAAACAGAATAGAGGTGATAGAAAATACATCGCTAGCGGTCTCGCAGATCGCTAGCGATGGATGGATAGCTAAGGGTTAATTCCGAATTACTAGCATAAACACTGCATGTAAGCAAAAGAACTGTAGGTACACCTGTACTAGTTACAGATGAATTGCACTGCGTACTTGTTGCAGTATCAGACTGCATGTTTTTACCCTCATTACCCTCTCTTTTATAATGAATAAGTGTGTGATGCGGACCACCACAGAAACAATTTCTTGATTTATAAGTTCTCGTGCAACATTCCGAAGAAAAACACTTGAAGCACGAATTATTACCTTTCACAAAGCTTACTTTATCGTTCATTGAAAGTCTTTAAAACCCGATACAATTAGATAACAGATGGGTCCTAGTGTTACAAAATCTACACTTCACATTCTTCGCACTAGATAGATACACATTAGATACAGTTTTATTGTTATAATTACGGTGTTTGTTAGCCAAAGACACTTCACTTCTCCCACTTCCAACATCTGAATATGGTCTCGTAGACGTAGACTCTACTTTTTGTTTACCCATTGAAGCCAAATAAATCACATTCCCTGCCTAAAACCTGAGGTCTAAACCATGATTCTCCCTGCTTTACCGCTACATGAGTTCTTAACTCGCGATCAAGTTCACTATATAGTTTATCAGAAACTATCAATTGACATAACAATTTAAAATCCTCAACTGCTCTCAAGCTGCAGTAATATTCGAAATTAGCACTCAATCGAGATGAGCATTGCACATAATTCTCTGTTGGAAATTTTTTCGAGTTGCGAAACTGATCCAAACATTCCTGGGGGGTGGTTGGGATGAAATTCCTTTAAAACGATAGCTTTAAGTTTATCGTAATTCGCAATGTCTTCCTCAGTTACATAAACCAATAAATTTGAAATCCTTTTTCCTAACATATTTAACAAGATCTCCGCTTTCAAATCGTCTGGCACGTTTTTGATTTTAAACACTTTTTCCAACGACTGGAAGAACAAATTAAAGGACTCTGCTCTAGTAGGTACGGGAATGGTCAACATTTTGATACTTTTAGTCAAATTCTCAACACTTTGATTTGATGCATCTGTGGTGGTAACATCATAAGCCAGATAACGACTTCCGGAGAAGAGTGTACACTTTTGTCTAGTGGTTATGTTACTCGGCTATGAACCCTAACGTTGCGAGTTCGAACCTCAACTTGCAAACATCCAAATCACCTTGGCCTGGCCCATTTATTCAACACATTTTCCAACTCCAACTGTCTTTCTAATTGCGCCAATTTTACCCGTTACATTTCCAACCTCCTTACCTCATTTTCCTTTTCCTTCTTTAATTTTTTTATCCTCGATTATATTATCAATTACGCCTGTACAAATCTGGTTCTTTCTTAAATACCTCGCTCTTTTCGATTAATTTTTTCAAATCAATTAATTTAAGGTCCTCCGTAACATCGAATCCAATCTCCTCCGCAACTAATCTCAACTCGTCCTTTCTCGACATTTTCTGCACACACAAGATACACAAAGATATTATCAATAAAATCTACTCGACAAACAGACGCTCAAAATATAACCATATAAATCTGACCAGTAACCTCTAAAAACAGAATTAAAATTCAGAAACGAAAACAAGAAATTATACCACGACAAGCTCAAAACTCAAATGCAAACAACCGAAAAAACACCACACTCTACACATCCCACTTCTGAGACCAAAAAATGTATTTGCAATTAAGTTATAAGAAACCAAAACTCACCAGAATGACTACCAAGGGTAGAACAGGAAACACCATTTCCGCTAACGGCTTTTATTTTAGTCATCACTAACACACACACACGTACTCGAATGATACATTTCTAAAAATCGGGATGGTTTGGGAGGCGACGCAGCGCCCTCTTTCGGAAAAAGAATAATTTTTAACACCAACCGGTCTAGTGCAGAGTTCTAACAGTTGTTTTAATTGACAATAGTATCCGTCAATAACAAAATATTTTGCTTAATATTATTAATAGATATAGTGAACGAATACATTCATAATGCGTTTTCACCAAATTTTTGTGGATTAATAACGCAGTGTTTTATATAGATGCTACTTCAGATAGTTCGATTCAAAATTTTCTCGAAATCTCAAAGAAAATTAAATGATGAAAGCTAATGGTTGGCTGTGAAAACTCAGTTAAATACAATATTTTGAAAACAATAATTTTTCTGCAAATTTTTTATTTGTTTATCTCATTACGCAACTTCCATCTAAAAAATAATTTCAAAATATTTACTTCGTAAAATATTATTCTAAAAGAGCAAATATGAATCATTTTTACCTCTACTACGTGCATAATTGTTACTGAACACACATTTCTCCATAGAGATGCCATTAAAGTTAAAATTAAATAGTATTTATTTTAATTACTAATGGAACATCTGAAATATAATTTGAAGAATAATATTAATTCTGCTGTCAAGTCATGATTTCCTTAACCATAAAATATAAAGGGAAAAAATAAACCCACAAAAACAAAAACAAAGACAATTTTGTGTTGAGCCTATTTTATTTAAGGGTTGATGGGTTTAAACAAGAATAAAATTAAACGCTATTGATGCGCCTATTGAAAAGTGTCCAAACTGACATGTCTTCAAGCAGCGATGTATGGTTCAATATATTTGATCTTATGGTAGCCGACCACTGATCTCATTCTTCGGCAAAGTCTCTTCAAAGTTCGATGATATTCAATCACCACAGAAAAGCATAAAGTCACTAGTAGGGTAACCGCGTGCGGTCATAAAGTCAAGTCCGGGTACAAGATGTCCATTATCAGGAGCAATAAGCACAAGTATTTGCACAACAATAAAAAATATCCGCAAAGTGAATATGAATATATACAAATAACAAAAAAATATATACAAGAAAACTATATACAATATGTACAATAAAGATGCCCATGACTGGATTTCTTTTTTCTTTTGAGGAACTGTTGCTTCTTTTTCAATCAGCTATTTTGGAAAGTTCAGTACAGAAATTGTTTTGAATAAGCAAGAGATTTCTTATGATGATTGAGAGCTTTTGATTGTCTACAACTTAAGAAGTTCCATGATATTTTCTTGTTATATTTAGCTAAGGATGAGGAATATCTTTTGTCTTTAGATGAAGAATGGTCTTGATTAAATTTATTTCAATGACTGCTACTGTAGATAGTTCTCTGAAGACCTTACAGCTGCATTTATTTGTTGAAAAATGCTTGGAGCTTCAGAATCCACTCGGCACAGATGGAAATTTCATCTTGTTCAACAGTTTCTAAATGTGCCAGAGGGTCATCGAAAATCATAGAATCGAAAAAGGGGTTGGTGAATGGGTTTATGGAGATTTTAGCGCCAGTTGATTCTGGTTGTGGAAGGGTTGCAGCTTCGTCTATGTTGGAATAGCAATCAAATGTTTCCTCGTAAGGTTGCAGGATAGTTTCATCAATGGAGGTCGCAGTGTCAACTTTGGCATTAACTGCCTCGTTATCCACTGACGTTTGGCATCCAGTGCTTGTTTTGTTGAATTCATCCATCAGAAAATTTTTCAGCATTAGAATAAACGGAACAAAGAAAACGCAAAAAATCCAGTCATTCATTACAAAAACTCGGAAATAAATCCACATGAATGTGCACACAGAAGCAAATTCAAGCACACCCATTTCGAACTGCGGAAAAATACTATTTCCCAATAAAAATACGTTCTTAAAAGAATTCAAAATAAAACTCAACACTTCGAGCAGTTCCAAGTATTAAAATGACCAATTTAACAAAGATATTTCTTAAAAGACTCTCACTGTTTAAAATTACATTGTTTCTGTAAAGTTAAGAAAACGATGCGATATTATTTTTGTTGTTATACAATACTAGGAAACAAAGAGAAAGATTCTATTTTAAATACTGTTGTAGAATAAAGCATTTGTTTATTGTTAAATATTGAAGTTTAAAAGGCAGATAAATAGCCTTTTAGTTAATCTTGAGATATAGATTTATTTAGTAAACATTTGACAGATTGAAAACTATTTTATGATTTAGAACTGTAATTCGAGCTGGGTGGGAAGCCGAAAGGCAATTCCGCAAAATATCATTGGTGTTTGTTAGCAGCAGATGCTTTCGGATATACCATTTGGAACATAATAATTAAGTTTGTAGCAGTTGCATTACTCTTATCTTTTTTTTTTTTTTTGATTAGGCCATCCCATAGTGCATTGCGATTGTAATTAGAATAAGATGTGATGCTAAACTGTGAAGCCGCGCACGTGAATGTCTTGTTTTTGTGTTTGTGCTTGTTTAGTGTGTGAATGTTATCATTAAAAGAAATGTTCCTAAAAACATTCGTCCTATTTCTTCCTGCATGGATCATAATAATTTACATACCACCACATTGGCGCACAACGTGGGACCCGACGAAAAAGAATTTCTGATGAAACGAAAGTGATGTCGTCCCGATGATTACAAGAAAATTTTCTCGCCACCACAAGTTTCCAAATGTAAAATAGCAACTATTTTTAAGTATTATAACTATATTTATTCTTGGAATTTTCGACAATCCTATAACTTAGAGAAAAAACTAAATAATATCAAAAAATTAAACAGAAAATTAAAAGTAATTTTTCATCTTCCCTACGATATATATTTGCAATTTTGAATCACACAAAATTAAAAATTACTCATAAACTTGATAATTGTACTAAACGAAGTTCGGCCTGTGATCCGTACATAAAACTTATAGTCTAAATCAAATTCAAATATAAACTTTACTCAATATTTACTAGATTTTATTCTCTAAACCAACAGAAAATAATGAAATTATTTATAAAAAAAATTGAATATGACAGTCATCTTTTACGCTGAATGAAAACTAATTTTCTTTAAGTAAAATTACTTATTTTTTTGAAATTAAGAAGTGCATTAATTTATCTTCCAATTTCTATGGTGTCTTTGATAAGTAAATATTAAAATAAGTTTCATTATCGTAAAGGAATAGCGTTATCTTGTTAGAAATTCCAATTCATTAATGTTTCAGTAAATATTAAAAAAAAATCACTTATAACGTCGCATATATTCTGTATAGAGTGGCTTCAAACCATAAGAGACAGACAATATTTAAGGTTTTATTTTAAATTGATGGTGATTTAATATTCATTCAAAATGAACCTAACTACAGAAATAAAATGTCAGCTTTTCCATGGAAATTTCTCAGAACAAATAGAAACCAGTGGGAGTGTTAACTCCGACACTTTCTCTTATACTCTCTAATGTGTATTGTCGACTGCATACAACAGACGGACAATAGTTACTGAAGAATCAATTGGAAAGCGTTTTTAGGCACTGAATCGATATCATAATACTAATACACATATGCTAGAAAATCGAATGTTTGCTTTGAATGGATGGCAATCAAAATTGGACAGATTGCTATAAATTTAGTCTCAAAATTTCATACCAAATTTCATATATATAATTTATTGATTGTGATGATGTCGTATCCGTGTTACAGCGGAAGGCTGGGGGTTGAGTAGCTTTTGAGGGTTTTTAATTTATTGTGTTTTGAATTATTGGATAAATGTGAAAGTATAGACTGCGGGACATCAACCCCCATACGGAAATTAACAGTCAGGCCTTCTTTATAATGAATTTCATTCAAAATTTGTCAGAGTTCTACAATTTAGAGTAGAGACCGCATACTACCCTCAGGGTGGTTTGAACCATACAGATTCGTCACAATTTGGGTAGTATCAAAATATTATTTTATTTTTGAATACTTCATATGCAAGAAGCCAAAAGGCTTTTCCTCTTCATTGTAAACAGCATTTGTCCAAAATTATGAAGTGTATAAATGTTGGATTGTATCCAATGTTGATTGTATATAGGTTAACCAGCCGGAGTGGTCTTCCCAGAATTTTCTCGCATGCAGTCTAATATACTTGTCATGCCAGAGAAACATTTACATGGAATTGGCGTACTAAAAATTTATAGTTACTAAATATTAACTTTTGGCGTAAATTGAGCATTTTTCTGAATCTATCGTGCCATCCTAATCGACTTATTTCGCGATAATCCTTATCATGGGTTAATAGTATCCAAAAGACGAATTTGCATTTTAAACATGTTTATCACCACCAACTGAAAACAAAATTTAACACAAAATAGCACTTTTAATCACAAAATCCCATACCAAATTTCATATATTTAAGTTATTGCTATTACTTAATCATCTTTCTAAACTTTCTGGACGACAGACATTCAACCCGTAGTTATATATGTCTCAAAATTTGACAACTTTTTATACTATAGATGATAAGTCTGTGTATCGAATTTTGTCTATCTGGCTTTTTTCGTTTTGTAATTACCATGTTAACTTATATTCGAACAATTGGATAGATGAACTTCCTCGAACAAAATTTCATAAAATTTGATAGAAATCTAAAAATTCGGTGTAAAGACCGAATACCATATTTCAACTGTCTAGCTCACAGCGTTTTTTAATTATATTTATCACAGGCAGACAGATAGTCAGAGAGACGGACTTTATCTTTAGCGCTTCCTAAAAATGTGTTTTTCGAACTCAGTGTGGTGTAAAAAGTGAATATTCGTCAAAATTCTCGAGTTCGAATTTGTTGATACTTCCTCAATTAGATAAGTAAAAAAAGGCTAATATTTGTCCTATACACCCAAATAATTACATCACCTCCAAAGTGCATAAATGCATGATCACATACTTATTTTGTTTCCTCTATACCAATATACCCCACCTGTATATGAAATACGCAATTTCCTCCGTTCATTGAAAAGAACATTTTCCCCAAATTGTGGAGTGCATAATTGATGAAGGAACACATGTAATGGCGAGTATGTAAAAGTGAAAAGAACACTTCTGGCTATTATATACACTTAAATCTTTACATCACTTTCACCGTGCTTAATTGTATGAGCTTGATTCGGCTTTCCTATGATCTTTCTAGAATTACTCTCTTTCCTCCACACCAACCAACTCCCTTGATGCCAAAGATACACAGCTTCCTCTCTTCAATAGAAAACATTTTCGCACAATTACGGAGTGTATAACTGTTGGTATGTATCCGATATTGAGTGTAAAAAGATTAAAAAAGAAGCACTAACTGCCATATACACCAAATCACTACATTTTAACTACGTGATCCATATTCTATTTTTCAAAAATAGGTTCCTTCCCTTGTTTTTTCTACACTATGTCCCTTGTTTTCAAAGATATTTACTTGTTCTATTCAGAGAAATATAAAAATGTATCAGGAGAAAGCATGCGTTTTCATGAAAAATGCATTCAAATCTTTATCCGTAAAGACACTTGGATTTTGTGATATAGCAATCATAGGATTTAAACTTACGATTTGAAGATATTATTTCATTGAAATGAAGATTTAAAATTTAAATTAATTGAAAATTCAAGATTTCATTTCATTGATGAATTTCCATTACGATGTTGAATCTGTATATCTGTTAAATATTGCAATTTTGATGAAATTTTTCCAATGGTAGATCGTGAATAGAAACATGATTACTAAAAAAAAAAGGTGAATAAATATATCAGAACGGTATATGCAATTTCAATTAAATTTTAAACCTGAGTTTATAATTTAAATTTAGAGTTTTCCTTTGATGCAAATCAATCAGTGGTCATATACTTTTTGATTTGAATGCAATCAATCAACATCCGGAATAGAAATTTCTGTTTGGATGCAATGGGCTAATGAATGTAAATATAAACTGCATATTCTATTCTTTTTAATATAGAACAAAGTTAACACAAGACATTCTATGCATAAGAAAAAACAGATCTGCAGTTCACAACCGCTGGTTTAAAACACCTCAAAAAACTAATACATTCTATTTTTATAATACTCCCGGACAGTTTATTAAACACTATTATTTTTGTCTCTACATATAATAAAAGAAAATACCATGTATGTATCAGCGTGTTGACGCTCTAATAGCGACATTGTTTGACAAGAGATAAATGCAGGATAATAAACAGGAAGATATTAACAAAAAAAAAAAAAAAACAACAGACAAACAAAATATGATTGACCGTACGTAATGAATAGATTCAATTGGACAAAGTTTCAATAACTTTTATAGGAACATGAAATGTCCAGATTATAAAACGTTTTTCGGATATTTTGTTTACGGAGGTGGTATTTGCAAAAATACATAATGATTTTGATTTTTCTTTCAAATAATTGAAGGTAATAGGTACAAAGTAAACTCGTCTGTAATGTGCTTAATTTGTTCATTTATTTAATCAAAGTTTTCGAGTAATGCTGTTAATATCTACGAAATCAAACATAAAATCTTCCTATAAAGTTTATCTCCTTCATATGCATCATAAATACCGCATAACTGGAATCATGGAATATCATGGAAACTAAACTACATTAAAAAATAACAGTTGTTGGCTTAGTTTTAGTTTGGTTTAAATTTAGTCTCGATGTCTCTAAGTTTAGTCTCGATGTTAGTCATAATTTTATAAGCAACTGCTTCTCTTTTTTTAGTTTTAAAAGATTGCATTCTTATGTTCGCTTAAAAAAATGTTTTTAGGATGAAAGTTTTTTTTTTAGTAGAAAGATATGAATAGAAAAAAAAAACCCGATATTGCGTAAAATATGAAGTGACTTGCTTTCAATTCTAAAATCTATCTCTATCTTCTTTCTGTTTCTATCTCTTTAACTGCAGATTATAACCAGTGAAGTATTTCAATAAATAAAAATGAGTTCAAATTCAATGAAAACAGAGGATAAGCACTTTTAGCTGACAATAACACTCATGAAAGTTTCTTTTATGACTGTAATAAGAAATGTCTACTAATAATAAAAGTACGTTTATGCTTGAACGATATTTATTAGCTCTTTCTATAATTTAAAGATGCCCAATTTTTTCTGCTGAGGGACCTTAAATAGAAGATAATTTTATTTCATGGTTAGAGTGGAGTTCCTTGCATTTTTGGTAT
This sequence comes from Argiope bruennichi, assembly GCF_947563725.1. Classification (NCBI taxonomy): domain Eukaryota; kingdom Metazoa; phylum Arthropoda; class Arachnida; order Araneae; family Araneidae; genus Argiope; species Argiope bruennichi. The sequence continues at coordinate 110,245,648 of NC_079157.1, read as the reverse complement.
GCATTCATGCATTATTAGTTGAATGTTATAATTTCTAAAGCAATTGGTATATATTAACTTCTGCGTTTTATAACCAAGCTATAATTTTTTTAAATTTTACTTTTAGAGTAAAATTATTTGTAATTATCAAATTGTATCATTCCTTTATCTTTTATAATTAGTTTATGTCTGTTTTTTAATCAGCTAAATAGGAAGAATAGCCATTAGCCTTATATACTATGTCTTGAGTAGATATAAAAGAATTATTATTTATCAATATTTTTTAGAAAAGATTATAGACACATATTTTTGCAGATTATGGATGATGCAGCCTTTTTATATGATAATTAACATATCATAATTAAGATTTATATTTGCCATGCAATTTTCAATACGTACAAATGATTCGTGTGACTTCAACGACCTTTATCTCTTTAGTTCGGTGCTTCCTAAGAAATTAACAATTTTACGTATTTTTATAGAAATATATAACATTAATTTGTTATTAAATTAATTTGTTATTAATTAATTTGTTATTAATATTACCTTATCAGTAATTGTTATTTAATCGTGTTATAATAAGCTTTAATTTATGATTAAGCTTATAATGTATAGTTCGTAAAATTTAAATAAGGATTATAAATAAAAATAACACCATTAAGTAATCTTTATTTAATGTCATACTTTCCAAAAAAATCATTTTTTAAAAAATTAATTTAAGAGTTAATGTAAGGATTAATTCCTAAATATTATCAGATGCAAATATTTTCATTTTATTTCATTGAATAAAAAAAAATGGAATATCGATACATTTTCAAAGCACATTTCTTCCTGTTTTTTTTTTCTTGAACACTCTTTTATCAATTCATGAATAACCTTACTGAAGTTTTATTGAAAACGTATTAAACAATTATTCACACAAATTTATAAGACATATCAGTAATGAGAATCAGAATAAAAATTCCCCTTTAAGAAAATCATACTTATTACAATCTTATAATTTTTTCGCTACCCATTTTCCTCTTCACATTTTTCTCCTTATCAGTAAATGCAATGATCTATCTATTTAATTCTCCTAGCGTCAAACCTGAGAAATTTTTGTGAACTTTTTTCCTTTCAACACCGCAAGTCCGATATATCTCGGGTAAAAACAGTAGCTTAAAAATATCAGAACCAGAGTTTCTACTATCAGTTGAAGGTCAGTGATTGATTACACGTCACTGGGATCTGTATTTTAACACTTATTGCATTAAACAGCGTATTCTGAGCCATTATTATTTACATTTGGAGAGTAACTGTGCACAAAACCGCGTCTTAATTGGTCAGCATAAAACCGAAAGTATGAAGAAATAAACCTTGGATTACATATATACGTATTATATTTAGCCTGATATATAGGATTTTAAAACTTTCAAAGTTAAGAAATATAGCTAATTTAAAAATCAAATAAAAGGAATACAAAACGAAAAATTAAAAGTTGACATTTTTATCTTATATATATTACTTTTATTTAAAAATATAAATTTAAATTGCTTTTGTAACTTAAGATTTAATATAATGCACTCAACATACATCATTTATTTAATACACGAGTACGTTTATAACTCTTAAATAAAATCATTTTCTTAGTTTTCATTGAATAGTGTATTTGAAAAGGATAATCCATAAAATACACTTAATTAAGATGAATGATCATGAATGAATCATGATATTTTCCTCTGAAAAGATTAGTGTTGATTATATTACTTTTTTATTACGTAATAATGATTACATACAAAACTGAAATTGCATAAGGTTCAATTATTCTTTGAACATTGCACAATTCCACACTTTTTGACGAATTCAAATAAAACTAAGCACAAAAAAGTTCTGCATTTTCTAAAAGGATTGAAAGAATCGAAAAATTATACATTTTTTTTGACTAAAATTTTAAACAAATCTTTGCACAAACATTTTTTTTGTGTCATCTTAAAAAAAATAGTATTTCAGTAATTTCAATTTGATTACCATATAATAATTCTTCGATTTTTAATCATTTGCCCAAACGCATTTTATTGCCGAAAGATATCATTTATTTCCTTGTTTTATTACATCTATCATTCGCGCATAACATTTTAGAAATATAAAAATTGCAGTATTCAGACACCTTCGTTTTTGCATTTATTATCTGGAACAAAACCGAGCATTTTAATATACATAGGCGGTAACATACATGCAAAAGGATCTTTTAAAATTGTTTGGCCCAATTTTGTATCATATTTTAGCACTTTTATGATTTTAATGTATCCAGTTTACATTTTTTGGCTGTTTTTTTTGTCCGTTTAAGTTCATTGCACAATATTTTCTTTCCCTTGACAGGTGTGACACTATCATATGTTTTACCACACCAGGTTTAAAATCACAACTTTTTAATTTATAGGTTTAATTTTTTGTTGCATATCATCAGACTCAAAATCAAAGCAGTGGATTTTGAAAATTTGTTTAAACATTTTATTTTGGAAATTTGAACAACAATGCGATAGAAATACGGATATGAACATAAATCATAAAATTTGCAGAAAGCCATGAATAGTTTTACAAAAAAAAATATATATAATTAAAAATTTTATCTAAATTATATTTATTTAAACGTATGTTGACATTATTCAGTGTGTACGTAGCATTTTTATACACGAAAATTATTTACCATGTATATTCTCTGAATTTGTAATCGGAGAACTATGTTTTCAGTATCAATTTATATTAAAAGTCTAAATGGCTAAAATGTTTTCGCATTATTGATTTTCTAAAGTAAAAGCTAATCCTTTAAAAACCCTTATAAGTCTAATAACTAAATGCCTTACCAAAGGCCAATTGTATGTTACTAAATGGTAAAATCTGTCGCTGCTTGGAATTAAACTTTTTCATGCGTAATTTTTTTTTATATATAGAAACTGCTTATCTGTGAATTTTTAAATTCCATTTATCATTTGCTGTCCTATATATATTACAGTACTAATAAAACAGAATTTTTTATTATCTGAAAACCATTTATCATTTGCTGTTTTATATACTATTACAGTATTAATAAAACAGAATTTTTTATTATCTGAAAACCATTTATCATTTGCTGTTTTATATACTATTACAGTACTAATAAAACAGAATTTTTTATTTTCTGAAAAGTTTCTTAGTTAAAATATCAATTGAATGAGACGATATAAAAGAAAAACACCGATATCTGAATTTCTAGATAAGTTTGAAATAATCGTTATATTAGTTCTGCAAATTGTGTTCATAAAGGCTCAAACATAAGAAAGATTCAAGGAACTATAATTTAAATAGTTAAATTTCATTGTTAAAAATCTTAGAAAAAAAGTAAATCAATAGTTTCTCCTAAACTAATCATCTATGCTTTTTAAATTTTCTCTTAAAATTTTGCTTATGCATTCTGCCAATAGTTCTTCATATGTATTCGTATTCGACATTCAATGAAAAATATTTCATTTGCTCACGAATAATTTACTTTCAATTCAGTCTTTAAATTTGAGTACTTATGGTTTCTTTTGGCTATCAAATAGTTAGCTTAAGACAGACAATATTATATATATATATATATATATACAGGGTGTCTCAAAAACCTTGATCGCGGCTTTTATTCCTGAAATATTGATCGTAGACATATAATGTAAATTACAAAGTTGCGTAAAAAATAGGTGCAAATTACTATGAAATCAATTAAAGCTTTCAGGGTATTTAAAAAATACAAATTTTAAATTTTTATACGGACCGCGTACAAAAAAAAAATTCTTATTGAGTAAAATGTGTCACATCTTTTAATAATACCATGTACGAAGTTTCAGAATTTTATCACAAAAAGTCTCAAAGATATGAAACTACATAAATGCCAACTTAAAGCACTTTTCGATGCCTGTATATGAGTTCGCAAAGAGAAAAAATCGTCTCAGGATACTCGTGTAATGATGGAATAAATAAATAATATTTTTACTATTTATTTTTTCAAAGGTATTAAAAATTTGTGGAAATAATAACTTAAAGGAAAGATTACATAAGATTTGTTACAAGTTCACTGACTATGCTATTTTTAAGTTATAATCTGTAATTAACGATATAAAATTTTAAAGTATTTTTCAGGAAGCATGGATTTTAAAATTTGTATTTAAAAAAGATATGAAGCATATTTTATTTTCTTATGGTGCATTCCTTCATCGTGTCATCTGCACTGAAGCATTTGCATTTTAATTTGTGGTTGATCCTTCTGCGACTTTGTTTTAACATATCTTTGAGAATTTTCATGATAAAATTCTGAAATTTTCTACATGGCCTTATTAGAGGATGGGGCACATTTAGCTCACTGGGAATTTTTTTGTACGGGGTCCGTATAAAAATTTAAATTTTGTATTTTTTGAAGTTTAATCCCCTAAAAATTTTAATCGATTTCATAACATTTTGCATCTTTTTTTACGCAACTTTGTAATTTACAGTATATGTCTACGATCAATATTTAAGGAATAAAAGCCGCGGTCAAAGTTTTTGAGACACCCTGTATATATGTTACGGCCAAAGCCCGAAATCGGCCAGTTCGCGAACTGGCCAATGTTGCTGTAAACTTACCGGCCAATGCCCGATCTTCATTTCGGGCTTTGGCCGGCTTATTCGCGAAGTGGCTTGGAACGATCGGTCAAAGTAGGAAGAAAAGAATCAAGAGCATACTATTAAAAATTATTATCATCAAGAGCACACTATTATTTTACACACTATTAAACATGAAGTATTTAAAAATGTGTACTTCTGTGTACTGCTTTTTTTTAAGTACAATTGTTTCAGAAACGACTTAAAATATAAGTGACACCTCTGAGTTAAAAATAAGCTTGTAATATATAAAAATATTATCTCGCCTTAAATTTAATTTTCATAGATATAAATAATAATTAATAATTTCATATATCTGTATATTTTTGATTTTAGATCACATATATTTGATATATTTTCATATATCAGTATATTTTTTATTGCTGTCTTTTTAATCTTGTTGATGCATCAGAGCTGCCATTTGCATTTGTAATTTATTAAACATGAATTTTAAGAGATTTATATTTAGTTTTAAATCTTTCATATTTGCAAACATAGAATCATGCAATTGATTTTCTATTCTTTTTCTAATATGCTCTGTTTCCAAAAAATATTGATTGATTTAACGTGACAACATAATATTTACAGAATAAGAGCAACTAAGATAGGAGAATCATGCTGAAACTCAATAAATTCTCAGAAAATGTAACATTCACAGGCAATAGAAAAACAATAAACTGCACAAATGACAGATTATTTAATTAGAATATTGATTAATTGCCTGCTAATATAATCAGAAAATACAGCATTTCACCTGAACAAATAGGTGAGAAACAATTTTAAACTCATTTCTTACTGGTATTGTATTAAGAAATGAATAAAGATTCATAAAAATAAATATTATTAATTTTGAAGTTCTTTTTTTTAAAAAACCAAGCTTTTCCTACTTTTTAATTTCTTTGTTAAAAAGAAAGTCTTTTAAAGTTATCTATTCCAAAATTTAATAAATATTTAAAGCGATGTTTTTTACTCACCTGTCTGAAGACTTCGATGGAAAGTAGGATTTCTTATATCCCGCACTGAGACACAAAGTCTAGACTTATGCAAGTAGATTACCAGTCAGTTTATTTTTATCTGTTTCAAATTGCATCTTTTTATGTGCTCTTTTCAGACGCCAGCTTTTATGTTAAGATTAAATACAGCTGTCTTGTAAAATCATTCACATTAACTGAATTGGGATGTTATCTACAACATGAAATGTCGACATTTGAGCTACAAATAAAGGTAATTATTCTGCAAATAAATAATATATATTATTTGAATTTAGTATATATAGAAATAATGTACATTCTTTATCCTAAAACAGCAAAAAATATGCTTTTTTGAGAATTTGTATTCTGTTATGTAATCGGAAACTTTATACGTTTCGATAATATTTGGATTCATAAGCACAAATGTTTACGCCCAAAAGAATTCCATTTTGAATATTTCGCATCAAAAACTCTGAATAAAATTTTTCCAAAATTTGCTCAAAATGTAATGTATGCTTTATAGCCTCAGTGGATTTATATTCGTTCGAATATAGCTAAAATGTAAATTTAAAATAAATGTTGAATACATCATATAACATGGTAATGCATAGCATTTTCCATTGTAAATAATTTTTCAAAGCATAATACTACCCAAAAATAAGTTAATTCACGTTTAAAAATTCGCAATTATTAAAAAAAATAGGGCGTAATTTTTAATAAGGAATAACTCTCTCTAAAAAACTTTTAATTATTGTAATTTTAGAATTAAGATGTTTAAATTTTTTAGGTATTATTCTTATATCTATATATATAAAATAATTTTTCTATACTGCTTTACATATTACAATTTCATGCACATCTTAAATGTAATAGGTAAATATATTGAACCTACACAAAATGTTAAATAACTTTTGAAAAATTACACGGATCAAATAATTGAACACATTTCAAACTTCTTGAATTTTGCGTATTTTACTGCTGCAATAAAGTACCCTTCAATTATAAGGCAGTAATTCTAAAGCCTATCTTATAAGAAATGAATTAAAATCCTCATTGTTATTGTATAAAGAAATATTGTCCATCTTTTTGTGGAATGTATTATGCTTATCTAATTGCAATGCATATTTTTTTGCAACAAATATTATAGTGTTACAATCTATTACTGGAGTAGAATATTAATTTCTGAGTTTCAGAAAACGCTTTGGGAAAAAATACACAAAATTCTTTGCTTTCTTTGTATTTTATTTCCAAAATTTCAAAAACGTTTTAGTTTTTATAATGTAGTCGACGGTATTTTTCAGAATTCAGTTTAAATCTTGGTAGTTCAAAGTTCTTACGTACGCACACTTTTAGATAATTTCTCATTTAATTCGCTTGCTAAAAGATGAAAAAATATAGAAAATTAAAAAGGTACCAATGAAATAAGTTTAAGAACGTTCGAAATTTTAATTTAGCCCTCAAATAAACCAAAAATAACTTTATTTCGTCTTTTAATTTCTTAATCGTAAAAGATATTGAATATCCTGATATTGTGAATTCCACAATATCCTGATATTGTGAATTCTGATTTTTTTCAGGTTAATCAAATAATTTCCCAGATTTTAGTGGATGCATTTTTGCTGATTTGGCTTCAATTTATATTTTTGAAGTACTCGCTCCTTTTCACTTACCTTTGTTCTCTTTCCAGTTTTAACTTTTCATGTCCCTTTTTTTCATTCTTTTCTACTGATATCAAACCATTGGCTAGTAAAATCTTCATCACAATTGGGGATTGCAATAATCTATTTACACAGTTGAGCAGTTACACAGTTAATTTATATTTCGCATTTACAATCAAATGGTTAAAATTAAGAACGGTTATTTTGAAAGGTGAATAAACAAAACTATGAAAGAAAACTTTTATTTGGGAAGCAGTAATTCACACCAAACGATGCATTTTCGAGGTTCCTTTTAAACGTGTTTGACATAGGTATCCCTCTAATAAAAAAACAGATTGGCCAGCAGAGAAGCCTATCTCTATTAGCCAATTTATTTCTTCACTTTTTTAAGCGAAATGTTTTAATTATCAATTCTGTTTTCAAATTAATTACAGTACATTTAATTTTATAGACTACAATCCTATTAGAAAATCCTTTTACCCAGAAGGGATAAATACAATCAAAAGCTGTAAATGTTAAAATCTTATTAATGGACTAAATCATGCGTTTAATAATTATTGAAATTTCTACAGTAAACACATAATTATTAAAATAATAGTGATCAAAAATTCCATTTGAGTTCGGATCCGAATTTCGAAACGGGTTCAACCATCACTACATGACTAGAAGTTTAAATATTCAACTCGATTGCATTTCCACTTCCACTGCCGTCTCCACTGCAATTTGCTTTCTGGCATTCGGCAAGATGCTTGTTTTTCTCATCTCTTTAGAATGGGTGCTAATCCTCATATGGGTTGTTATCTAATGATCGTCTGCTAATCTCAAATATGGTATTTATGTTTTTGATTTGGCTCTTTCTGCGCTTCGAGTTGCTTTTTATTTTTATTTTCTTCTTCTATTGCCTTAACAAGCTAACGTTTTCTTAAAATTTGTGCTTGTCTTGGGATCCTTATTGAACTTCTGACCTTTGAATTGAATGACTAATTTTTTCAATTGAATTTCAAATAACTTTATATATTTTTTAAAAACAAATACCTGAATTCAATTTTCACGTTTAAGTTCTTATTTTACTATATGAATATCAAATAATTCAAACTAAATTTTTGATAAATATTCAAATTCTCTATAGTTCCAATATCCATGTTGCCTCTGTATAGAGTTCCTTCTAAGTTATATGAGTGTTTATACTACATATATTTAAAAGTAATTCGTATTCAGTAATGAATATTCGGTATGCGTTTTTGCATCAAATTTCATCATTCAAATTACATATCACTTTATATCCATGATAGTACACGACAAATTATATGCTTTCAAAACTATCTGCAATTGTTAAAATATTTAACAATATTAAATTCTACATTCTTATAGTAATAGAAATTCAGTTATTTGACGTATAATTCGTAAAGCTCAGCTTAGTTTTTCAGGGTCAGGAAAAATGTAATTGATAATTGATGGAATTCCTTAAATTTTTTTTTATATATTTTTTACTTAATTATGTATGTTTTTATTTATATTACAAAAAATTCTGAGAGTAAAAAAGTGTGAATTATTAATCTTTCATTGTCGGACTATTTTGATTCCTCTGCAACATGTACAAATAGCTCTAAATGTTTTGTGACAAAAGAAATTGTTTTCTGAAAGAATGATGTAATTCATTTAATAGGTATTCGCAAAATTCTTTTTTCTATTTTTACATTAAACTTTAGGGGACATTTCAAGCTAAATATTAATTTTTTTTTCTTATTTTGGTAAATTTTGAAAGAGTAATGAACAATTAAAATTTTTGAATTAATGCTCATATTTTAAAACTAAATTTTTTGATGGTTTCTTATTTAAAAATTGTTATTAATAACATAACAGTATTTAAATCCTGAATATATGAGTATTAATTATTTATTTTATTTTTCAATCTACTATATTTTAGCTCTTTTGTATTTCTTTTTTAGTATAATTAGCACAATAATTAAAATCACATAGACGCAATTAAATAGATAGATAAAATCACATTCATTAGATTATACTACATATATGTATGCAATGCTTTACATTCATGTTAATGGTTTCAATACATAAACATTTGTTGATTAAACATTTTTTTTCATTAAATTCAAACTTTTAGATCCTTATTTATTATAAAGTCAAAACAAGTCCTTAAAACAAGAAAGATGATACAAACTTTAAAAATGATTTAAATGCCTAGAGATTTTCAAATTCCCTTAATTTTTTCATAATTTCATTAAAATTTAAGGAAAAGGAATAATTGATATAAAAAAGACATTTTGAAGTATATATTGGGCATATTTCTCCCCAAAATTAATAGCTTTTCATTATTCTATATATTCAGTTTGAAATTCTTTTCGAAAACACAAAATTTAATGACAACTCTTTTGCTTCAAAGTGATTAAAGTATTTAAAAGAAAGAAATTAGAATGAATTTCGAATAATTTTAGAGCACCCGGGACATTTATTATAAATTCTATTAATTGTTATTACATTTTATAGTTATATCCGTTATTCAGAAATAAATAAGCATATTGCTATGAAATGTCATATGCTATGTTTCTCTTAATGCTTAAGAGATTTCTCATTAATAAGTTGTGAATTAAAAAAAATATTTTGAAGGTACCTGATAATCTTAAATCACTGTATAAAAATGGAATTAAATAATTGAAATTCTTATTTGCCGAGGATTACTAGTAAGATAATTAGAGAAAGACAAATCAGATTTGACAGCGTAAAGATTTAAATAAGACAACAGATGTACGAATACGGAAGCAAAATAAAACTAAACACTTCAGACATTATTTCGGGCATTTATATATCATTTTTAAAATGAAATTTATGCATGAAGATAACTGATGCTAAGTATCATTGCATTCATAGAATGAACATACCTTTTTGTTCCAGGTTATGTCAGGAAAGAAATTAAAAGGTGCTCAACTTCAAAAGTGAAAAACTAGAAAGGGAAAAGCAAGTACATTAATATTGAAAAATAAGGGATTTATTTGTAATAGAATTACGAAATAAACCGTCAATGCATAATAATAGTAGAGGCAGGAAACTGGATGATACCGATTCGGAGCTTTTATACGATAAGTAAAAAAATTCTCAAAAAATGAATATCACTTTCAAGATGAGGAAGAGTTCTCACTCTACAGAGTTTTATGTGATAAGGATGATTAGAGGCTAGATTCATTTCCAAATGCGCATGCGTTTAATGATGTCAAGCTGTGCAACTCATCTTGTTAGTGCATCATCCCATATAGGAACACCTGCACATAAAAAACGATCTTTCGTGTATCTCATATTCCACAATAAATTTGCTTGGGATCAAAAATGAGTTAGTGGTTTTCGTTTTTTCGACGACCCGGGGATGAACGAGAAGGGAAAGTAAATTCGTCTTTGTTATTATATCCATTAGTAAATAATGCGACTTTTTTTGTCTATTATTTTTTATATACAGCACGCGGCCAACTTTTGCAACAGCCAGCTGGTTTAATAAATAGAGAAAAAAGCTAATAACCCATGAAAGGACTCCTGATCATCGCAAATCACTTACAAACTAGGAAAAAAAAGCAAGAAGAAGATTAGTAAATAAAACAGGAATCGATGCCGCTTTGGAAGCAAACATTCAATTTAAAAAATAACGATGACGGAATATGCTGCAAAGAATTTTTTTATGAAAAAATATTTATTTACTCAAAATATTCTTTTAAATGTTCGTGTTAAAAAGTTTATACTTGATAATGTCTCAAATATGGGGAATTTATTATCGTAGCTAAAATTTATAGCTTTATACTATTCGCTATTCATGGCTCATCTAAAACTTACTACATGAATGCCAAGATATGCTTCTTATTTGTCTTATTCAAAATGAATCTATTCGCCTTTAAGTCTGTATATAGGAAACAATTGATAAATGACATCAAAAGTAATAAATATTATGACCTTTTATTCCATATCGCACTTGGAAGTACAAAAGAAGAATAAATGTCACGGGTGTAAAATACGTATATATTGATCGTATCAACATAACTGCCCCGTTAAAGAAACAAATTTGGAATTCATTGAATTAAATATTAAAGTCATAGTTTCATTTGAAAGCACTGTTCTATAAAAGCTTAAATTTCACCAAAACATTAATTTCTACTTAATTTGGGACTGCAGTGTTATCATAATGTGTTTGTAATGCCAACTGTTTACTTGGGTTCCTGCAAAGAAATTTTGAAGGAAAAAAACAAAAAAAACAAACAAAAAAAAAAAAACCAACTGAGAATTATTTTTTAATTATGGCAACAGTTGGTTAAATTTTGTAAGAGTTGCTTCCGTTAAACCAGAGCCCTATGCCAAAAAGTTTAAGGAATAGTGAAGAGTATTTATTTATTTATTACTGCTGTAAGATCCTCAAATGAATTCCATGAAATAAATTTATGATCTCAATTCTTTATCGATTGAAATAGCAGAAATTTGAGAAGACTTGCGTCAAAGGGCAATTAAAAAGGCAAAACTAAAATGCAGAAATTGGGTATCGACTTAAAAATTCGTATACGAAGACGGCTTAAAATGCCAGGAGAGTTTACCAGTGTCGTAGGATTATCTGTGAAGATGAAATCAATCGCATCAGGAAAACAGCATTCGATAATTTTACACAAGAAATCAAATAAGATTCACTCACCTAAATTATCTTATTTCAAAATTTGGATTTATAGGATTAATAGCATCACCAGCCACGGTACAATTCCCCCTGTAGGGGATACGTTCAATCATTGAAAAAAGAAGTAGCAAAGCTCCACGCCATGAAATTCCAGCGAGGAAGCGAGAACCGACCAACATACCAAACGCTTCTCACTCTTATTTTTGAAGTGCCCCCGGTAAGTTTTCAAATTTACTAATATACAACTCAAAATAACTATCTCCCATCACTAGAAAAACAGTTAGAAATGTTATACTGAAAAGCAGAAAAAAAAAATGCTTTCGTAATGGCTTAAAACTTGGCAAATCATCAAATTCACTGAAAATATGCAGCAAAAGAAATATATATATGTACATTGTTTTAAATTGAAAATTACAAAAGCAAAAATTATTCCTTTTATTAGAATGAGATAAAATTAATATAAGATATATTAATTAAAATAAAATAATCTAATAAAATTATATTATTAAGATAAAATTAATTACTTAATAAAATGAAATCAATATTAAGGGATTTAATTAAAATAATGTGTTCACTTTTTTCAAGCAATAGATAATTTTTTAATGTACAAGTTCAAGATTGAAAAAAAGTGAAAAATTAAATTTAGATATTACCATGAAATTTTTATTTTTATTTTTCCTTTCCCATACTATTTTTAGTAAGTACATGGAATATCACGAGATAAGAATTATTAACGAGTAGTGGTATTTTCTGGAATTACAGATTATTACAAAACCTAATTTTAAGGTATTTTACACTCTTTTCTATGTAATACTTAGGATATGAATAATATTTATGCCTTTTACTTAGAAAGATTATTAAGTGGAATATTTAAGTCAGCATAGGAATCACTTTTTTTTTGTATAACAGTATCTTAGATTTAGAAACAAGTTTAAAGTTCAATAAAATATCAAATGTCTTTACTTAACATGTGACGTCTAGTATGTTAGGCCGTTGCTCCTTTCTACGTGCACTTGTAGCATGACGTGACATGACATATTAAGATAAACTCAATATTTTATTTAAAACTTTAATGAATGTTAATTGAATAGGCAGTCGATTAAATGAAAATAATATTTTATCACTGAAGGTATTAACACATTAAAACTTTTTAATATCGGCACTTGATCTCCAGTAATTGCATAAAGTTGTTAAAAATACCTTAATAATGAATAGGGCATTCTGTAGAGCATGGAGATGGTCAGCAATGAAAATTCACTGAATGATGTAGTCAATATTACCCTGCAAACTGAGGCAAATTCATAGAAAGGCTACAAGTAAAATTAGATATAAAAGACAAACATATCTGATTCTTAATGTATCTAAAGTATCGCTTGTCTTCATTGAGATATTCAAAACTAATAGCAAGCTGCATATAAAATTTCATAATCTGAAGTACAGGAAGAGATCCGAATATTAAATATTTTTAAGAAAATTATTATTATTATATTATTTTAACTACAATTAACAAATGAAATTAATTAATTGAAATATTAATATAATTATTCTTAAGAAAATTATATTATCTATCTATATTTATAATAAAGCTCAATGTGTGTGTGTTGGCACTCTACAGGCTGATTCTTCAACCTACAGCTACCAAATTTAGCACGTGTATACGTTGGAGGCCGGGAATGTACACTTCGGAGCTATTTTTTAATTGTTATTTAGAATTTTAATAAATTATAATTTAAGCGAAATTTTAGAGTTTTTCCGCTATAACTTCTGAAAATATTACAGCACAAAACTTATTTTTGAATCAAATTAAAGCTCAAAAAGTTATCTTTTTAATGATATCATTGTTTAAACCTATAAATTAAGTTCCGATTTTTAAAGAATTTTTAAAGAAATATTATAACTATATTTTCCAACAATACATTTCGCAAAAATAAAAAGTAAATTTAATCTGCACGAGCAATGGGAAAAAATTAGCTTTTATCAGCTTATTGCCATCAGATTAACAGAATTACAAATTAAAAAATAAATCAATATTATTGCAAATTAAATATAAAAAAGTGAAATTTTCAGCACATGTGTCTATAAAGTGAAATTTTTTTTCATACTTTCTAAAAAGTAAATGGTGGATAAGTTTTCGAAGATCTTTTACAATATCTACGGTATTAATTCAATAAAACAGTTTAATTTAAGGCAAATATTGTTTAATATATGTAGGATAATCAATCTAATCAACGCCCATGAGCTAATTTGGGGCATACATCTACTAACAAAATGATTTAAATGAGCTAAATAATTATATTTTATGTAACTTGTGTCAAAAAATGCTCCGATGAATTACGAATTTTAAGTTTTTACATAAGTATTCTGCCCTTTGAATCATATTAAACAAAATATTCTTGAGACATCAATATTTTAAATAATAATTGTTGAACTCCAATCAACTAAATTAATCACTAAAACTGACTAATTCATGAAATTTGAATATTACTCTTCTGTAAGAACTGGTGATTTTAGACCACTTCATCGATCCTCTCACAGAAGATAGCCAATCTTCTGACAGGGTATCTCGACAGTGATTGGCCTATGATTAAGAAAACGTGGATTGTTCTTTGATATATGAAAACTTTACAAATCGGTCAGATTTGATCACAGGAAATAGAAACCTAAATGAATGTAAAATTAAACTTTATAATTTTTTCATAAGTGCATTTATTGATGGAAATAAAATAAAATATTTTTATTTTTATCATTTAAATATTTTGCACGTAAAACTAAAAGCTGCATTTTACGGTGAATTAGAGAAACTTTTATTGAATAATTCTTTAAGATATTACATAAATTACGAATATTATTCTGCATTGTACATACAGCTTCAATGCCGAACTATTCTGCTTTCAATTTTCATATTTAAAAAAAAAATACCTGGTTGGTTTCAATAAAAAATGTTTTTATATTAATTGCAATTCAATATTTCCAATCTAATTTAAAGTTGAAATTTTATGGGCGCTGAAAGAAAATTAAAGAGAGATATAAGTAATGCAATGAACGGAAATCTTCAAGGCTTACATAATAGTATGACCGAATTATATAAATATCAAGATCTAAAGCTTAGAAATATTTTGCAGAAAAAGGTACTAAGAGACCAAGTTGCATAAAAAATTTAATTTAAAATTTAAGCGTTCTTTAATACTGGCGAACCGGCTGGTCACCAAAGGCAGCTAGTACTTATAATAAAGCTCAATGTGTGCGTGTGTGTGTTGGCGCTCTACAGGCGAGACTGTTCGACCTACATCTACCAAATTTGACACATGCATATACCATGGAGATCGGGAATGTGCAACTCGGAGCTATTTTTTTGAATTTCTAATTAAATTTTTAATTAATTTAAAATTTTGGTATTTTTCCAGGACAACTTCCAAAACTGCTACCGCACAAACACGATTTCTACATCAAGTTAAAGTTCAAAAAATTATCTTTGTTATGATCCTAATGTAACCAACAAATTTAATGTCTATTTTATGAATTTTTAAAAAATTAATTTAATTACATTTTTCAACAATTTATTTCGTACAAAATAAAATTTAAGCTGCACAAGCAAGTTATGCGTGCATGCGAAAAAATTAGCTTTTATCAACATGTTGCCATCACGTTGACAAAAGCTCAGATTGAAAATTAAGTTAACTGTTGTTGGAAATTAAACATATAAAAGTATAATTTCAGCACGTATCTGTATTAAATGAGATAACTATGGTTATTTTTAAAAGTAAATGCAAGTTTTCTGTGTTTTTTAAAAAATATCTATATTATTTATTCAACAAATCAGTTGCCGGCGTCCTGGCCTAGGGGTACCATGTCTTCCCCGTGATCTAGGCGTTCTGGGTTCGAGTCCTGGTTCGGGCATGGTTGTTCTCTTCCTTGAGTTCTCTCTGTGAGGTAAGTGAATGACTCCCCCCCCCCCCGTAAAAAGGGGCTGTGCAAGCGAGTGTGTGTGTGCTATATTCATTTGAGCTAGAAGTCAGACTTCTGAGCTGGGGGTGCTCAGAGGTCTTTACCCTCAGAAGCTACTGCGCAAAAATTTGGCTTCAAATAATCACTCTACAAAAAAAAATTTATTTAACACTAGAACGTCCGGGATGTAAATCGTAGGAAACATATTGAGAAAATAGCAGATAAAGCGAGAGAGCGCCTACGAATTTTGAAGTATATCTTGGGTAGAGACTGGGGTGCTGATGCCTATAGCCTTAGACTTACTTATTGCTTCCTCTTGCGCCCCATTCTTGAGTATGGCTATCAAATATTTCAAATGGCTTCTGCCTCTAACTTAAAAATCCTGGACCTCGTCCAATCGAGTGCAGCTAGAATAATCACTGGGTTAAGGAATAGCTGCCCAATGAAATGACTCTATATGAAATAGACATTGTGCCTCTGACTACGAGATTTAAGATTTTTTCCTTTAAATATTTTAATAATGAGCCTTAGTGATTCTAACAGGACTGCTGAATTTATCTATCATTATTATATGCATTTATCTGCTGCATGCATTATCATTTGGATATGTAGCCCGCGTTTGAAAAGAGACACCCCGTTGGAATATGCCTGGAAGGCGGGGGTTATTGACTTCGAGGTCGTTCCTTCGACCACGCTAAACTGTTTGCCTCCTACGGTGCCACTTAGGGGCATTAGTTTTAATGACGAACTGAGGTCTCCTGCCAGTAAGCAAGTGGACCATCCTGACCTGCTGAAACAGTTGGCCCTAGAGGTTGTCAATAGTATGTTGAAATAGTTGGCCCTAGAGGTAGTCACTGTAAATTACCAAGGCCCCTTCTGGGGCCTTGGTAATTTACACTGACGGTAGCAAGCTGGAAGACGGTAGAACAGGGAGTGGTGTTTTCATCAACAGCAATGATAGCGAAGTTAGGATCAGTATCCAAAACACTGACAATTGTTCAGTCTTTAGATCCGAGATCAGAGCAATTGGATTTGCCCTTGATTATGCCCAGACAACAGATAATAATTGCATTTGGATATTGACCAATAGTAGGAGTACTATACAGTATTTCAAGAACTGGTCGGAAATATTTGATATTCCTGACCAGGAGATTATGAAGCTTCTGTGCGAAATTGGCCTGAAGACATCTATAAACCTCCAATAGATTCCACCGCATGTCGGGATACTTGGCAATGAGACAGCTGATGTGCTTGCCAAGAACGGCTGTGATCTTTCAATGGACTGTTTGAACCGTCTTACTCCCATTGAGATCCACTCCCTGGGAAAACATCGCTTGCTTTCAGCGTGGCACCGTACTCCATCTCATCAGTGGTATGCTGGCAACCGCTCTGGCTATCAAAAACATGCTGTGGTCCTCGGCCTTTCCAATCGGCCATGACCAGATTTCGTAGTGGCCATCTTAAGTGTTTAAGGTTTCAGAATTGGGAGAAGACTTTCCAACCTTGTAAATCAAACAGAGATTGTCTTCATTTCCATTTCTCAAATTATTTTCCATTTGATTTTTTTAACTGCATCCTGATCTACTATATCATAAAAAAATAAGTGAACACAGATTATATGTATATTTTTACAAATTTTTATCTCTCAATCTGCATTATATTTCTAAGTTTATTACTACAAATTATATTTCTAAGTTGAAAAATTATGTAAACGGTCCCATCATAATATAATTTCTTATATAATTGTAAATTCTGTAAATAGTTATTTTTGTATCGTTTTACTACTGTAAATATTTTGTTAATTAAATAAAATTCCCGTAACATGCCTACCAAACCGTTCAGTGACCAGAATGGTCACGGATACGGGAGTATGAGACGGCGTTCTGTTCTGTACCTGCTCCCAACCTGCTAGTCCTGTTTACTTTCTTTTCTGTCTTGGCGCTTTTTATAAGCAGCTGCTGGTTGAACGGGACTTTCTGCAGATTTATGAGGAACTGACGCGACGGGGCCTCCTGGACCTGGTCTAGGCTTTCCTTCTCCAGAGGGATGTGTAACAACAACAACGTCCGGGATTCCGATTACCCTTAAACTTCCGCCGCTGTCGTTTCGAAGCTGCTATATAAATATATATAAAATAATTGTAATAACTAAATAATTGCAGGAACTACTGTTCTGTAGGGTTTAGTTTTAAGACTTTTTAATATTATTTCATGTAATTATCGTATATTATGACACTTTATATCATAAGAAACTGTCACAAAACAAATTACTTAATCTTGTAAAATGAAATAGAACAATAATATTCATAAATATTTGTAGAATAAACAAAATCATAATTTTTGTGAGACTGCAAGTTTTTAAATCATTATTTATCGCTTTTATGCATAATGTTTTGTACATATCTTATTTGCAATGGATACAGTGATATTCAATTTTTCTCAATACCGAGCGATAAATAATCCAATATTTGATTGCTGCAAGGTTGCATTTCGAGCTGCAAATCTGCCAGGTACATTGCCATTATGCGGTATCCATTCTGTGCCTTTCCTAGTGACATACATATCAGGATTTACTGGAATATTACCGATTTCATCCGCACTTTCTTCAGATTCTTTTCAGCCACTTTCACGCAATATTATGTCTTCATTGGAATCTAAATTAGAACAAGACAGCTCACCACCATCCGATTCATTCTCAGAAAGCTCTCTCAATAAATTAGCAATTTCATCAGTGCTTAAACATTTTCTACTCTCCATAGTTTCAGGATATCTGCTTTGCACAAGGTTCGAAAATCGAATGATTTTTTTATAAGATAAGAAAATGCTTTGTAACGAAACACTTAGACACAACAATAATTGATACTTTAGAATAATTGATTCTTTTCCACTGTGAACCCAATAATACTGCAATTCAAGGTCAAAAAAATGTGTGAGAGTACTTTGGGAAGTTTGTTTACTTAGTGAATTATCATTTGTTGAACGACAGCTATTTATAATTATAAATTGCTTTTGTGTCGAAACAACACCAGCGGACGTTCTAGATATATTTAATTGTAAAATCTCTCCTAATTAACCTAGAACCACAAAACTTTTTCTGTTTAATCACCATGGAAAATGATTAAAAGTCACAAAACATATTCAAATTTCCTGTTAAAATGCGGAAAGGAGAACAAACTAAACAGGTTTCAGTTTCCAATCGACACCGACGGACGTTTTAGTGTTTAGGCAAACGTGGTTTAATGTATATATATCCAATATATCAGGGCTCAACAGTTAATTTGTAAATCTTAAGTAGTAGACATAACATCTATTACCAAAATGAATGAAATGAAATAAATAATTATATTTTTTGTGTTGTCCTGATGAATTACTAATTTTAAATTTTTACACAGATTATCTGCTCAGTGATTGATAATTAACAAAATATTCTTAAGACAGTAATATTTAAAATGCTTCAAATTAAATTTCTTCAAATAAACTAAATCAATCACTAAAACTTATTTATGGAAATTTAAATATGACTATTCCCTAAAAAGTACAAGCAGCATGACCTTTTAGACCTTTCCGTTTACCGTCTTAAAAAAATAAGCCAATCAGCGCCCGGAATTTGTCCAAATCTGAATATTAGATGAATATGTATTCGCGCGTGTATGTATGTTTGTGTTTACGCTTTACCCCCCCCCCCCCGACCGTATGATCTGCAGCTGTGAAACTTGGCTCATATGTACTTTGAGGATGGAAATTTGCGTTTCGGAGCAATCTTTTTTTCAAATTTTAATTAGAATTTTAACTGGTGAAAATGTAAGAGAAATTCTGACAATTTTCTGAAATAACTTCCGAAAATATAATATCACAAAACTGAATATGCTAAAATTGCTAATAATAGAAGAAACGCCCAAGGAAAGCAAGCACGCTCAAGCCAGAAAGCTGAATTTCACTAGAAGTGAAATTCAGCTCTAGGTCAGAGAGGCTACACCCATTTCGGTACAAAACCGTGCAATGTCTAAAACCAGATGACTTTCAGAAACACATGGACTTTTGTGAATGGCTGTTGCAGCAACATATCACAGAAAATGGTTTCACTGCTCATATTTTACGGATTGATGAATAATGTTCCATTCGTGATGGGGCATTCAACCATCACAACAGCCACATGTGGTTCATGTTTAAAACTCATTCAATCCGTCCGCTGAAACATCAGAAACGCTGGTCTGTAAATGTGTAGGCGGCATTCTCGGGGATCGCCTGTGTGGACCATATCTATTGCCTGAACCGCTCTCGGGACTTTCTTACTTGATATTTCCTCGTGATGTGTTACCCGATTTTCTCGATGACATACCCTTAGTTGCAATACAATGCTTTTATTAACAACATAATGAGGCTCCGGTGCATTTATGTGCTTCTGTACGTTATTGGTTGGATATGGAATACCCCAGCCGCTCGCTGGATGGGACTTAGTGGTCTATTTCTGTGGCCACCACGATTGCCAGATCTTACACCATTGATTTTTTTCCCTATAGGGCAGTCTCAAGGAACTATTGTATCGAGATATAGTAACTACACAAACGGACCTAACAGCTCGTCTGCATGCTGCTTGTACTTTGGAGAACACTGAGCTGCTGCGATGTGTGCAGGCATTCATTCCATTTCACGCTCAAGTCTGCCTCGATATGCATGACGGAAGCTGTGTGCCATACAGGTACAGCTATTTGGGCATTTTTATGTACTCCCGACTTATAATCTGGATGTGCAGAGTTTGGTTAGTATATAGGGAGTACTCTGTATATAAAATGTGAAACTTTGAGGAGTTAATTGACATATTATTTTTTCTTTTTTATGATTGATGCAAAATTGTATCTTCATTGTATCTTTATTTTCCCAGATGGGGTTTTGCTCCTTACATCTCTATAATATAAACTATTTGTTATAAGAAATTTTGTCTGAAGTAGTTCCCGGGTATCGGAAATATCCTAAATGCTCCCTCACACTTGAGTGGAGCCAATTTATTTTTATGATTACGGGGATATACAGTAACAAGAAAAGATGACTTCATTTAAATAAAAATAATTAATTTTCAACTTTCTGTGCCTTTTGATAAGGTGCTAAGGGGGAAAAAAAGCCAAATTTTATTTTCTACATTCTTGTTACAACGCTGATGATACTGAACATTGAATAAAATGGCGCGTCATAAGTAGTAATAAGCCTAAATTCAAAAAATTTAAATATCAATAATTTTTAGAAAGTGGAAGAAGAAAAATTGTAAAATCTAAATTTTTTACTATATAAAATAGATTGATGTTTGAATATAGAAAAAGCTTGATTATGTTTCATAAAAAGTTCGTCATATGGTACCAAATATTTAAATCAATAACTAGCAAATAATGAAAATACCGAATTTCAACTTCTTAAATAATTGCATAGTAGTATATTGATAAGAATCTGTTTAGCATCATAAGTTATAAACTATGGTATAGGTTTGAAAACTATGATATATGAATTCTGTTGCTTACGGAATAACATTAATGCATACAGAAGTTACTTTATATAAATAATATTGGCGCATGGCTGAAAAATGTAAAAAGTTGCCAATATGAGAAGATATTGCATAATTTTGCGATGTATGACTACTATGAGACAAATAAAATTACCATATTTCAATTTTACAGGTTTTATGATAAATTCAACTGTATATAATTGGGTGAAAGAAAATATGAATGCTAACATCTCTGGTCGAATTACTCTAAATAAAAGAGCTGCTATCGATTCAGAATCAATTTTAAAAACTCATACTTTAAGAGAAAAAGAAAAATACAGAAGTTAATAACTTAAATATTCAATAAAATTAGAAAATATGTTTCGTAAATGTAAAAAAAGCTTTAAAATATAATTTGCAATCAGGCTGAGCTTCTAAGGAATTCTATTCATTATTTATTGAAAAATTAAATACATCAATCTTCATAAATTCTTGAAAGAATTTTCAAAAAAATTTGTATCAAATGGAACATAAATATTTTCTCTGTAAGATTGATGTAAAAATGCTGAACATTAGGAAAATATTTGCAAACTTCCTGAACCTAAATTTTGTATTATAAAATATTATGAATCAATGGTCAATAACGTAAAATCCCTGTAATAGCATGCAAACGCCGTTTAACTAATGAAGATAATATGAATTGCGTGCAAATTCTTATACGTAGCATGCACAAGGTAAGTAGCATATTACTGACTACTGTAAATTACTATACAAAAAGGAAATTAAAATATAATATAATTCAAAAACATCCAATATTCAGAAAATAACTTACCTGAAATTCCATGGAAAGCCCGAATTCTAAAAATATTATTAAAATTAACATGTAGCTCTGAGATAGTTCTCTTCTAACTCTGAGTAGTTTTAAACCAAAGGAAAAAAAAATTTAGATAAATAAAGAAGTAATTGAAAATGGTTAATTTGATCGTATGTCGTCTATTCTAACATTTTTCTAAATTCATGAAGGAAATCAAGCAAGAAATCGCTTTCAATTTATTTTATTCACTTTCGAAAAGTCCTTAAAAGATATATATCTCCATATCTATCACTTTTGGGCTTTTGCTTATTTCAACTCTTGAAGAGTGCAATGAATCATTTCACGGAAAGAAAAAAATTGGGAAGAAATTGGGAAAAATTAAGTATAATAATTTCACAAATGCCATGATTATCATAAGAGTTAAAAAGTAAAATTCAGAGCAAGGACAATAAAATAAAATATTTTATCTCGTAAGAATATTGCATAAAATTATGATTTATATTATTCTAATTTGTTTCAGAAATTTGTTAATTCACATACATAATGTATGAATCTGAATCAAATTTCTTTCATTTATTTACTCACTCACGCTACGTACAGATATTTTTATATATAATAAATATTTTATGATAGTAGATATATCACGCTACGTATAGATATTTTTTATATATATATAATAGATAACACCAGCCTGCAACAATTTCTTGTTTTAAAAGTAATAGTTGTTTTTTTATGTATTTTCGCATGCTTATTTCAAAAATAATATCAGTTTTTACTTATCACGTACAGTGTTTTTGAAAAGTAAAATTTTTAAATAAGTAAAAATACACAGATTTTTTGCGATTTGGATAGGATAAATTAATAAAGTATGTATGTTTATTTGTTAAAATAAATTCTGAAAACCTCTTACTTCATTGAAATTAAATAATACATTTATATTGAATAAATACTTATAATTGTATTTAAAAAAACCTTTTATTTTAAAATTCAAAACATAGATGGCAGTTGGATTTCACTGTGAAAAATGAAGTACCTGAAAAATTTAATAAAGCCGAATTAAATGACATAATTTGTGATTTAGGTTTAACTAAAGAAAATGCAGAATTATTAGGCTCTCGGTTAAAACAGAAAAATTTACTAACGACACATACGTCGTTTAGTTGGCACAAGAATCGAGAAAAGCAATTTTTATCATTTTTCAAATCTTATAACTTCTTGATTTATTGTGCTGACATACCTGGTTTGTTAAATGAATTAGAAGATAATATTCCTTATAATTCGAATGATTGGCGACTATTTATAGATTCCTCAAAGAGGAGTCTAAAAGCAGTTTTATTGCATAAAGAATCTAAACTTGCATCATTTCCAGTTGCACATTCCGTTTTCATGAAAGAAACATATGAAAGTATGGAGATGCTTCTCACTAAAATAAAATACACTGAACACAAGTGGGCAATATGTGGTGAATTAAAGGTTATAGGTCTGCTTCTCGGGCAACAAAGTGTATTTACTAAATTTCCATGCTTTATTTGTGAATGGGATAGCAGGGACAGAGAAAGTCATTGGATAAAAAGGATATGGCCGAAGAGACGAGAATGGATTCCTGGTAAGAAGAATATTTTAAATGAATATTTAATAGAATCCACAAAATATTTTATTAACCCCACTTCATATAAAATTGGGACTCATAAAGCAGTTTGTGAAAGCTTTGGATAAAGGTGGAAAATGTTTTGAGTATCTTATATTGAAGTTCCCAAAATTGTCTAGTGCTAAAATTAAAAAAGGTGTATTTGATGGAACACAAATAAAGAAATTAGTTAAAGATTCCAATTTTGAACAAAGTATGACAAATAGAGAGAAGCAGGCTTGGGTTGCATTTAAAGATGTCGTAGAAGGTTTTTTGGGAAATATGAGAAAAGAAAATTACAAAGAACTTGTAACTGAGTTCTTACGTACTTTTTACGTTTTAGGGTGCAATATGAGCATTAAAATTCACTTCCTTCACTCACATTTGGAATACTTCCCAGAAATTTAGGAAAAATGAGTGACGAGCAAGGTGAAAGATTCCACCAGGATACAAAGGAGATGGAACGCAGATATCAAGGACGGTGGATGTTAACATGATGGCCGATTACTGTTGGTCTTTAAAAAGAGACATTGATGTGGACCATAAACGAAAAACCCGAAAAAGTAGCTTCTTGACTTCAAGAAAAACACAAAAGCTATCATAATATTGTAAATGAACAGCATTATTGTGTTTAGTTAATAGTAACTGCAGTTGCAACTGTATGCATTATACTGCATTTTGTTAATTTTTTCATCGTCATTTGTAAAAATTCCTTAAGTGTTACATAAAATTTAGTTTGCATTTTAGAATGACATCATCATTGCTGATATAAATCAATTAAAATTTTACAAAAAAAAAAATTGTTTTTTTGCAAGCTGGTGTAATCTACGTCAGTTAAAAGAACAGATTGAATTCTTGTTACTTGAAATTTTCATGCAATGTAATCTATACAATTCTGTCATCCAAAATTCTGGAAACTCTGATTTTTATTATGCGTTGGGAAAAAATACATTCCATTTCTTAAATTGGAAGGAGAAATTTCTTACCTTGATAACAAATGAGAATGTAGTCGATATGTCTGAAAATAATAATCGAATTGGACAAAAAATATGAACATCTTTAAAGCTGCACTAAAAATGTTAAAATGAGCTTTTTTTATAATTTATTTATCTTGTTATTTCTTTTATCTGTGAAAAGTAAGAATGTCTAGGAAAATCAGGAAAAAAATCTAGTCGTATAGAAGTTTTGTTTCAAAAAAATTTTAATATGAACATTTTTTTTGAAAACCCATATATATTACAATATTAAAAAATAGATCCTTTTATTTTAATTATATTGTGCTTTTTAATACTTTGTTATAACTTATTACTACATACAGAGTTAGCAAGAAATAAGGTACCCAATTCAGAGGGCTCTAAAATGCGTTCTATTGATCCAAATAAGATAAAATTTGAACTACAGATTATTCAAATGATGCGCTTTACATTTATTAATTAAACAAATTTTGTACAAAAATTCACCAATGTATGGCGCTGTAACACAAATGGCATTTATTTGCATGCATTAAAAATGTGAAACATAATTTGCCTTACAGCGTATGTGTATTACTATTTTTTTGGATAAAAAGAAGAGAATTCTGCACACACATTAGTTTCTTCTCTGTTTGTTATGCCTACGTTGCAAGAAACTAGTGCTACTGGTGAAATTCTTCTACCAGAACCAACAAAACTCCGTTGCAGCTCTAAAGGAATTTCGTCGTATAAAGCAGATACGAAAAGGTCCGATATCTCCAGGTGCCCTACACAAGATGATGCAGAAAACTGGAAAAAAAACATGGGCACCTTGGCATTTTTCCAGGTAAAGAACAAAAAAAAAAAAAAAAATCCGTCTTCCAATTTCCAAAATGTTACAACCGCGCTCATTAAAGCCAGCAGTCAGTCACCGCACAATAGTGTGAGTTTACTAGTTGGTTCTCTTGTTTTGGATATGTCGTATTCAATTGTACAAAAAATCGTACTGCAGATTTTGCATTTTTATGCATACAAAATCAAGTCTGTGCACCTGTTGCAGGACGGAGACTTAGAAGTCCGTAAAACGTTTGCACTTCAGTCCCTTGCTCGAATGGTGGTTGACACAACTTGGCCATGGAACATTGTGTGGAGTGATGAGGCCCACTTTTCCTCAATGGGCAGGTTAATACCCACAACTGTCGAATTTGGGTAGAGGAAACCCTCACGTTACTCAGGAACAACCTTGAGTGACAGTATGGTGTGGTTTTACAGCTACCTTTATCATTGGAGTGTATTTCTTTGAAGAGATAACTTCAAATGAAATCCAAATCTGTTCCATTACAGGATAATGGTACCATGATATGCTGAGGGAATTTGTAATCCCAACTCTTCTACAGCGTGAATGACTTCAAGACATCATTTTCCTGAAGGATGGTGCACCATCTCATATTGATCACCGTTTAACGCGATTGTTAATGCAGCATTTCACAGAAGCATGAGTTATCAGCCATTATTTCCCAATAGCATAGCCTTCACGCTCTTCGGAAACTACCCCTTGCGACTTTTGGCTGTGGGGATATTTAATGGACAATATCTACCGTCAAAGGCTATCATCTCTACCATATCTGAAGGACAACATTCAACGCCATATTCTTAATATTCCGGCAGACTCACTTCAATCATCTATAGAAAATATGGTTCTCTGATTAGAGCATATGGCTGGAAATGAAGAAGGAGATATTGAGCAATTTTATTTTTACTTTATTTAACAATTATAAACCATATTAAATGGTTTTATGTGTATTATAACGCCACCTAACTGTTTATGTTTGTACTATTTGTTATTTAATAAATCCAAAGCATATCATCTCAATAATCTCTAGTTAAAATTTTATCTTATTTGGATCAATAGAACGCATTTTAGAGCCCTCTGAAGTGAGTGACTTATTTCTTGATAACCCTCTACATTATGAAGAACTTGAAATCACTTTCTTTTTCACTAAACTTTTGTAACGTGATAAAAAACGAGTCAGATAATAAAAAATAGTTTTTAAAACTACTTTTTGTAAAAATTGTAACTAAAATTATGTTTTGCTTTTTATTCCTTAATTCATAATCCGTTATTATATTAACAAATCATGGTATCAATTTTTTTAAAATTTACTACTGGGCAGTGAGTGGTAATAATTTATTTTCAGTTGGATTACTTATTAATATCTAATTCAATTATTTGCTTCATTGGTAATTAAGCTCTGAACATATTAAAATAAATTGTTGTTACTGAAATAATTGTTGTAATGGTGAATACATAAATGTATAAAATCTGAAATTTGTGTACATCTATATGTAAGTGAGTGAAAAAAAATCACTTACGAAATTTTATTTTTACAAATACAAAACTGGTCAAATTAAGTAAAACTGCATATAATTAAAAGAATTTGAGAAAGGGAAGTGCTGCAAAAGATTTTTTTTAAAAATCGTGCTTTTCAAGAATTTAATATGGTCTGAAAAAAAAAATTAAGCTAAAATCAAATCTTGGAATTTAATCTTGGAATTAAAGAGGGAATTTCTCTCTTATAAATCAATCAATAAAAAAAAAGTTGATGAAATATTGTAAAATATAAAAAAAAGGAAGTATATAAAAGTTAATCACATCACAATGAATTTCAACATCAATATCAAAACATATCGACTCTATTTGACTCTTGTAGGGACCAGCATTCTTTATTTTATTTTGAAAAGCGATTATAACAAAAATATTAATACTTAGACACAAATATTTAGTGCTGCCATCTGCTGTTTCAATTATATATTAAAAACACAATTTTTTTTTACTAAGAGTCATAAAATTATTACTTTGGTGACAAAAATATGTATATAAAATAATATATTACTAAAAAATAGTTTTATACTATTTAATTCTTCAAGGGACATGAATAATTTTTTTGGAGAAAAAGATGGTAATGGGACAGTGGCATACCTACATAAAAGAGCTTCCAGTTTAAATGCCACAGCCGCGGTTTTTATTCTTTAAAACTGAAGGAATAGATTTCCAAACAACATTATTTGCTTGCTATTTTTTACTGATGCTTATTATATATTTTAATGTTATTGATAAGAATATATTAATATTTTTTTGGTAAATTACGTAGAGCTGAAAAAGTGAATTTGAGTAAAGTTTTAGGTTTAGATGTTAGTGATGGGTTAATTGACTGTTTTTTGTTGTTGATATATAACACTCATTTCAGGAATAGATGATAACGAATATAAATATGTTAAATGTGATTTAAAAACTATTGTGAAGTAAAGAACGAAACTGAATAAAAGCGGGAAGGCTTTTACCATGCGAGTAATATCATGCGAGTGGGGAGTAATATCTCTTCAGGACGCGTAATCGATGCCGGTGTAGTGCAGAGTTGTGGTTCAAAGTTGGACCAATTCTTTCCAACATCTATGCTGACGATATTCCCAAACCCAGGAATTGCAAGAACCAAACATGTCTATTTGTCGAGGGCACTGCAGTCAAGATCTGGACATCCAAAATAGAAATGCAACAACTAAAGGAATACCTGGACCACTTGGACTGGTGGTTAATCTTGCGGAAAATAACAGTTCATGCATATAAATGTCAAGCAAATTATTTTCCAACCGAAAAATAGTTCCACACCCTTTAAAATTATATTAAAGATCGATTAAATGGAGCTATAATACAAAATACTTAAGAGTAAATCTCGACAAAAACTAAATTATAATGAACATATCACGCATATAGTAAACAAATTTTTGGTCGTGAAAGCAAAATTATATCTACTCATAGGTAGGAAAACAAAACTCTCTCCAAGAAACAAGCGTCTGCTCTGCAAGGTAATATGTAGACCCATAATGAGTTAAGATCTCCAGCGTGGAGTGCAGTCGCCAAAACACACATCAATAAATTGGAAAGCCTACAAAATATGGTTGCTTGCAAATAACAAACTCCTAATGGTTTATAAGAAAGAAATATATTCAAAAAGGTCTAAACTTTCCCTCCACAATAGAATTCTTTCAAAAATTAGCAACTTATTTTTTCAATAAAATAGACAGTCACTCAAACCTTGCGATCAAAGCATTACCAACCTACGACCCCCAAAAAAGAAAAAGAGTAATTGATTGAGTAGCTATGTGGCAATCGCCTTTACCGATGAAGAATGAACGAGCCATTACCATGAAGAATTGGTAAGGAAACAACACAATGGAATTTCTTGCTCCCGGATTAGCCCTTTTCAGAGCTTGTGAGGAAAACCAAAGGGAGGAAGTCGAAGTGAGCAATGACTAGATGACAGCTATCTGAGTTTGACTACTGAGCCGAACACTCCAGCTGTTACACACAAGTAAACAAATAACCCTTTTTATTACTATGTACGACAGAGAGTAATGTAGATGAATATAAGATGATGACTGAGTGTATAAGTACATTTTCATAATTGATTATAAACATATTTCTTTCTAGCGTATCTCTAATAAGTAAATAATAAGGGATATTTATGGTCATAAGGTTAAATCAATAGCAACAAGGTTTTAATCAATTAAAGATTAGACGCCGGAGATTGTTTGATTCGCTGAGATCGGGTGCTCCGTCAAAACCTCTCGTAAATGGTATAAAAAGTGAGAAAAAGAAAGACAATTTGAGGCGGGAAAAACAGAAAATGGAAATTAGAAAAATGGAAATTTTGTAAGCCATTTAAAGACTTGTTGTCACATTGGAAATTGTAATACGTACTTGAAGCTTTTAAAATCTCTGATCAGAAATTTTATTAAACATGAATTTTATGACTACACCTATTAAATAATCATAGCCAGTGCCCCACCGAAACGATGGGTAAGAAATTGTGTGAATATGTTTCATTTTAACTAGTTAATGGAAAAAAGCCTATTTCATAAATTTTGTTTCAAGATAAATTTATCGATCTCTTAAAAAAGTTTTGAATAATTTATTCTGTCAATGTATCAGGTTATAAAATGCAATTTAATTTTTTTAGATGTGCAATATTCGTTTGTAAATCAATATAAATGTCCGAAAACGTAAGATGGGGTAGGTTTCAACAGAATCTTGGTGAAAGTTGTGACTCGCGTTTTGATTTGTATAGATACATTTCCTACTTTAATTGATATCATGACAATCACTTTATTTTTGTTAGAGTAAATCATGATCAGTTGTTGATCCAAAGAAATATTATTTACATAGAGATGATAAACACACATATTCGTACATGGCAAGCAGATATTATATTAAAATGCGCCAAATTAAAGTACATAGTTGCATCCTACAACGGAGAAAGTAACAGAGGAAATGATTAAAAAAAATCAAGAGATTGTTTAGTTATTATAAAATAAATAAATCATCTTAGGATCCATTCGTTGTTTTCTCACTCTTTTAACGATCGTTCTTTAAGCCACCCAACTAAACAGGAAACCGATTTCTTTTCACTACTCTGACAGACGGCATCGGTTTTTATTCACTTCTCCCCATCCCCCATCTTGGAGAGAAGTCTCTAAAATCCGGTAAAAGACCTTTTCTGGAAGATAAGTCTCAAAAGTTTTAGAATACTAAAGTTCTCCAACAAGCCTTCAAATTTCACAAGATTTAAAGATGGTGTGAATACTAATTACAAAAATAATCGTAGCAAATATATTAAAAAATATAAATGCAGTTATTTAATAATGATTATGCAAAATAAATAAGCAAACCGAAATATGAACTATATTAGACAAATATATATATATATATATATATATATATATATATATTAAGGATTTTTATTTTAATTATTCAATTCTCATGTAACTTAAACTCTCTGAATTCGTATTATCTTTGCATGTTTGATAAATGATCTCAAAATCAAGTAAATACAGTGCTGTCGTATTAGATGTTGATTAATTCTGCAATTATTTTTAGTCAAATAAAGGGGATCTGTTTGAATAGTAAATTCCTTACCATCCAAATAATTGTTTAACTTTTTAACAACAAAAGTAATACTTGGACTCTCTATTTCTCTTTCACTAATGAATTTTCGCATGTTTCAGTAGAACCATACCATTTTTTGCTATAGCTAATTTATTTGCAAAAGTAAAGAACTTGGCATTCTTCATCATCATTCACTTGATTCAAAACTGCCCCAATTCCAATATGCAAAGTATTTTTCTAAGGAATGAACTCACTATCGAAATCAGGAGAATAAAGTATCACTTGTTTCTACTCTTTTAATTTTCGAAATGATTTTTCATTCTTTTGTCCATAAAATTTCACACATTTTCCTTGTGAAGCATTGTGCAGTGGTGCTGCGATAATTAAATATCTCAATAATATATATATATATATATATATATATATATATATATATATATATATATATATATTTTAGTATCTACATAATCCAATGAAAGAGTATATGTTTTAGTTTTGAGTGTTGTGAAGTATACAATAGCTTTTACTTTGGTTTTCGAAGGTATTTTGATCCTTTAGCCTACACTGTATCCTAAGTATAGAGCATAGTTTGTTTGAATTGAAACATCGATAGTTTTGGAATTAAGTTAGCTGCGTTAATTTTATTTAAGACGCTATCACCCAAAACAATAATTTCAAATGAAAGTTCTGGTGAAGTTTGCAAGTATAGAACGGCAAATTCTACACATTCTTTTAATATCAATCATCAATTTGCCGAAGAAATTTTGTATATTTGTAAGATCAAAAGGAAATATAAGTGGAAAGTGTATTCCGAAACTTTTCACTTAAATGTTATCCATTGAGGGTTTGGAGTCAATGATATCTGCCAAAATCCTTTTGAAAGATCTAATATTGGAATATATATTGCAGCTGTCGCTGATTCTGCTCTGTCTTCCAAATTTGGTAGAGTATAGTACATTATACAAAAGGTTTTATTTAACCGACGATAATCTATACAAGGTCGATGATCTCTTCCAGAAGCCTTTACTAAAATCATTGGACTCATGTAGTCCAATTCGCCGATTTTGATAATTTTCCCATGCTGCGCGCCCGAAAAGAACAAGTCGTTCAATGGCCAAAGTGTAGATTTTTCAAGATGGTATTTCCTTTTTCTATAAAATTTACCCGCAACTCTCACTAGTTTGTATGTTAATACATCCGTGTTTTTCTTCATCTTACTAAAATGCGTCGTAAATGTTAATTTACTGTCCTATGTAACTCCAAAGTATTTAATTTAATTATACACATTTATATCTTTATTGCTCATTTTTATTTTAAGCGGATATGTTAATTTTAAACGTTCTCCATATATAATCGGCAATTAAATTATTTCCCTTTCATTAAACTCAAGCTTATGCATTTTACCTCATTTTATTAGCCTTGAATTATTTGTTTTCCTTTAGTTTTCAGTTCATATTTGTTCTTCCCGAGATTATTAGTAATACATTACCGGCATACGCTTGTATAATGCAGTTCTCTGGAAGATTGATTTTAAATTCAAAATGCATAACCAAGTTCTAGAATGTAGACCTTGTTGCACTCCTCTATCCATTCTAAATTCCCAATTATTCTCTCCAACTTGGTAAATACATCGTCTTCCACTAAGTTTTGAAATTTAATGAATTCTAAAAAGTTGTTCGGGCAATTCATTTTTATAAGGGCAGTTTAATTTATTGCACTCTTTATTTTATTCCATAGTGCACTTTTTTGTTATTTCGCAATTTTGTGCACTAATAAGTGTTGTATTCTTTGAATCATCAATTTTTCCAAAATTTTACTTGCCGTTGTTATCAAACAAATTGGTCTTCTTGTATACAGCCGACCACCCCGCCACCACTGAATGAAACAGTATTGGCAGGATTAAACAAATTAGACAATAAGATTTAGGGTCTTCTAATTAAAATCAATTTTGCCACCTTCCATTGTTTAGGAAACGCACCTAATTCTAACTCTAAAAGTATGAATGGATTCTTTCTGTTAATTTCTGCAAATATCTCCTTTAGGATGTTGTCCAATCAAGGTGTTTTTTTAGCCATTTTATTAATTGTTGTTCTTATTTAACTAATTGTGAATACTTTATTTTTTTCTTCTGTTTTATATTCCTCAATACTTTTCCCCATTTTCTTCTGCTTTTTATTATTTTTATTGGAACTGTTCCTCTTTGAAAAGGCATATCACAAAAGCTTCGATATTTTAAAAATATTTTCCCAAAAGGTTGAATTCTTCCTTTGTATTTTTGGCTTTCGTTTCATCATGTTTTTTGACACCATGCGATATTGTTTCCTTTTCATTTTATCTACCACGAATTTATATGGGAGCTTTTGAGGGGTATGGAATGATTTCTCCACTTAAATGTTCAGAGCTTCAAGGAACGTTACACCATTTTTAACAAGAACAAGGACAGATTTATTTTATACAAAAAAAGAACAAAACAAGAAAAATTAACGGAACAAGCAGAAGTTGCTCTTTCGAGATGTGAAAGAAATTTTAAGTTCTTGTAGGACAGATTACATAATGGGAAGTGATACAGCAGTCCCCAAAGTTATGATTCGACCGGAGGAGTAATGCGAAATCTAATCATTCGTCCATATCTAGTCTTATACTGAGGATGAGTAGGTGGAAGGACGTCAACCGGGTCAAGATGATTATTCAAATGTAAACAGGCTTGAGCCTGTCTACAGTTCGTTTTTGTAAATGCATGTCAAGCGTAAAGACTTTGTCCATTCTTGACAAGACCCTGTACGGCCCATCGTGGGGCTGTTCAAGGGTCAACGAACTGAGTCTCTCCCGACGAAAACGTGAGTTGTTGCAGCAAAATCTTTGTGCAAAAACGCCTTGTGTTTCACGTGGAACAGGCTGCAAACTCTGGATGTTATTCTTTAATTGACGGAGGAATTCTGGAATTGCAGAACTATTTTTACAGGAACGAAAAAATTGGTAAGACGCAAGGTTCACCGTAGAATAGTTCAACAAAGGAAACACTTAGTAAGTCTCCTTTCAGACTTTGATCGAATACCTAGCATAATCATTGGTAGAATATTCGTCCAAGGTGGTACGGAAAAGCAGTAACATCATCTTTCAACTGTTGAAAAAATCTTTCCACCATGCCTTTTGAAGCTGTAATACAACTTGTCGTTCGGATCCGCTGTGAGCCTAAAAATTGAGTAAATGCCCGAAATAGTTCAAATTCAAACTGTGAGTTACGATCGGTAATTATGATATCAGGTACAACAAATCTTGCAATTGAACCTTTTAGAAATGTTTCAACACATGTTTCGGCTTTCATATCGGGTATCGGGATAACTTCTGGTCATCTTTAAAATCTATCGATGCATGCGAGGCAGTAAGCATGGCAACCAGAAGGTGTTCACGGCCCCGCATGTTCAAATGAATGTGACTAAATAGTTCTGAAACGAGAGGAAATTATCCGACTGGAAATGTGGAATGTCTCAATATTTTACTTTTCTGGCATTCGTTGCAGTTTCTAGAAAATTGGATTCAATCTTTCTGCAAAGAAGACATAAATCTGTCTTTTATTAATTAAACCGTGATTTTACTTCCAGGATGAGATGGGAAAAGAATGCTATCGAAAACAATTTTTCTGAAAATTTCTGGAACCTAAAGGCGTATAGTTCGGATTGAAACATCACACATTAACTTTGATCAACATGCAAGTTCAATTATTTTCATTTTCAATTCTGAACCATTTTCCATTCAAGACTTAAGATTATTATCACCTTCCTGTTCTCTAACCATAGTTTCATAATCGATTTTAGTTGGCATGTGAATTTCAACTTCACGAGGAAATGCATCAGCTAATGCATTGGAATCAATTGAAATGTATTGAATATCAGTCGAACACTGGGCCAATAATTCTAGTTGTCTAATTTGACGGGGGTGAAAATTTGTCTGATTTTTGGCAGAAGGCAAACGTTAGTGGTTTGTGGTAGTTAGGGGTTGTAAACTATCTACCTTCCAAAAAATTTCGAAAATGACTAACATCACAATAGATTGCAAGTAATTCTTGGTCATAGACATTACAATTTTTTTCAATAGGAAGTAACTTAAGGGAAAAAATGCAAGTGGATGTGGCTTGTTATCGACATGGTCAGAATAACACCTATAGCTAAATCCGATGCATCAGTGATAAGAGACAATTTTGCATCGTCTTTTGGGTGTTAAGTAAGGCAACATTAGCATTATTTTACATTCTTCAAATGAATCAAGTGTGTCTGGTGTCTAATGAATTGGGGTCTTATCTCGTTTTTTATTACTTTTAACTACTAAGTTATAAAGCTGAGCTTGTACACGTGCATCTCAAGCAAGAAAGCAATAGTAAAAATTAGTCATTTCTGGGAAACGACGAAAATCAGTCTTAGGCAATGATAATTCGGAAAGAGCTTTAATTTTTTCCGGTAAAAGATATATACCTTACTTGCTACCTAAATATCCAAGAAAAGATAATTCGGTTTGGCCAAAAATGCATTTTTGAATGTTTAAATATAATTGATAAAATCATCAAGTCACGCAAATGAGTGGGAATATCTTTAGAGGCAACAAGAATATCGTCCAGGTAAACATAGTAATTTAAGCCGCGCAACACTTCATCCATAAACCGATGAAAAGTTTGATCTACATTCTTAAGCATGCGATTGAACTCACAGTTCTATCGGTGTGATAACTGCAGTTTTCTTCAATATCCGATTGGTTAACTTGTCTGTGATTATACCAAATCTAATTTAGAAAAATTGTTTTGCTATTCAATTCCATAGAAAAATCTTGGATATGAGGCAGAGGATATTTATCAGAAATTGTAACTGCATTTAATCTGCGGAAATCACCACAGATGCGCTAAGTACCGTCCTTTTTCTTAACAAGATGTATCGGACTAGCCCATGGGCTCTTAGAAGGTCATATGATACCTTGTTCTAGTAAAGACTGGAATTCAAATTTCAGTGCTTTTAATTTCTCTGGTGGAAGTCGCATCGGTTTGCTAAACACTGGAGGTCCTTTTGTGGGTATACAATGATTCGTAGAATGATTTACTGATATAAGATTGAGAGCAGGTTTTATTATGTTGAGAAATTTAAAAATTAATTGATGGTAAGGCCAATCATCAAAAATTGTCGTTAAGCCAATTGGTGGATCATAACAAATTTTACCATTTACTTTAAGGGAAGTCAAGCAATCAATTAGTGTGTGATTTTTTTATATCGTTAAGTAATTCAAATCTTTCTAAAAAGTCTGCACGCAATATAGGTCGAGTGGCATCTGCAACTCCAAAATTCCAGGAAAATAATCGTCGTAAGCCAAAATCCAAAGTTTAAATGTATAGTGCCGTAAGATCGAATAATTGAAGAATTTGCAGCATACAAAATGAAGTTCGTGTCTGGAATAAGAAACTAGAAAACAGAACAGGCATTTGCATAAGAAACTAGAAAACAGAACAGGCATTTGCATAAGAAACTAGAAAACAGAACAAGCCCGGCCGCTATCTACTTAAAAATTTAAATTTAGACCTGCGGTCGTAAACAAATAAGCGGTTTAATTTATTGTAATCGTCAGCAGCCGTCACTTCTGAAAATTGTTTAAGTTTTTCCGAATAAGAATATGGTTCCACGCATTTTTTAGCTTTATAGCGATAAAATATATGATACTAACATTTCTTAATGTCTGTAACAGAACGTTATCGGGAACGAGATTTTGATGTTATATTTCTGTTATTATTGTGAAATAAGTATGTAGACACTCGCTGAAGTTGCTTTGATAATTCCTCAATTTTTGTTCCTAGTGACTTTAAAGAAGGATTTGTTGAAAACGCACTAACCGCTGCATTATTAACTGTTGTTTCATTAATTTTACCATCAATTTGTGCTAATTTTTCTAAATCATCATTACAAACTGATAATATTTAGTGCATTTTAACAGGTAAACGTTGCCAGAAAAGGGTTTTTAAAACATCGTTATTAACGAGATCGCTATTTAACCCTTTGCAGTAGAATGTCTTCTTTCAGCCACCATTCAAGACAGTGCATCATTTTGACATTATTTATTAAAAATACCTACATAATGGTAAAATCTATGGTAAGCATTCATTTTTCAGGGAAACTCAACTTAAAACACTTACCAAAAAATAAATATGTATGGATTTAGTTTTTGCTGTAATAAACAGGTCCATGTATTAAGTGAATAATTATGCATCGAATTATATTTCCGACTGTAAAGAGTTAATTCTTTCATTTGCATTAAATGTTGTGAAAGATTTTTATCTCCTAGTTGAAGATCTTATAAAAGAGCTTTGAGTTTTATATTTTTGGAGTCAGCATATTGTTCAACTATTTTATCTTTAAATAATGTGTATGGAGTGTCAGGAGGAAGGGAACGAATTAGAATACTTACTTAAGCCAAAACATCGTAATCCAAGATAGAAATTATAAAATGAAATTTAGTGCTTTCCGAAATAATTCCCGAAGTGATAAATCTAATGGTAAAAACCACAATTCAGGATGCTTTTCGAAAACGGAGGCGCTCTAAATACAACTCCAGGCAACACAGCAAATGCATCAACTTTCGTTTCGGCATCTATTTTGAAAATTAGAGGATAGAAGTACGATCAAAAGCAAAAGTCAAAAATGATTCAGAAAGAAACATACCTGTCATTTAAAATTGATGGCTTTCATCTCCGCTAAATAACCTGATCAGTATTAATGTCAAGGTCACAACTTGGGGGTCTAAAATGATTTCTCCACTAAAATATTCAGAGCTTCAAGAAACGCTGCGGCATTTTTATCAAGAACAAGAGTAGGTTTATTTTATACAAAAAGAACAAAACAAACAAACAAAAAATTAACAGAATAAGTAGAAGTATCTCTTTCGAGTTGGGAAAGAAATACTGTTCGTTTGAGTATCCTGAGATGACCACTTTTCGACGATTCTGTCTAATGGATGACACTGGAAGGATGCTTGTATTTCCAGAATGTACTTCATTGTTAAATGTAAACATCTTCCCCCTTTCCTTCTTCCTCTCGTCCCTATTTTGCCGAATTAAACCCATCCCAACGTATGCTCAAAAGCGCGGAGTGTTTCAGAATCCGTTGGCAAACAATATTATATTCTTCCCTAGGTAGAGTCACAGAGGTCCCTACAAGCTCAGAAGAGTTCATTCTATTATTTCTCTACGTTACTTTTCAAAACATTCTCTTCTTTTCTTTCTTAACATTCCTCTATATATTGATTCCTTTTTCAATTGTAGAACTATGGCGATTTTGAAATTAATAAAACTGGGGAAATAACATCAAGAACATCGTATGAAATATATTGGAAACACTATTATGTTATAATTATCTAGAGATAACATATTGAAATTTTGAGCAGGGTTATGCATCGTTAAATATGTCAATATTAACCTTATATATGTTACTTCTCATTATTAATAATATTTTTACCTTTTATTTATGTTATTATCTTTTTCTTTACTTTTTGGTACTCTCTATATCGCATATTTTCTTTTTTATTTATCTTATGTATTTCACTCTTATTATTTTATATCTAATATTATGTTCGTTACTTTTCATTTCAAATTATTATTTTCATTATTTACTCTAACTTCTTGATCTGCTAATTTACTTCTTAATTAGATAACACATCCTAGTTGGGATATTTATTAATATTTTAATTCCTATAATAATATGAAGGTATTTGAGATATTGAAGCAGCTTTGATTATTGCATTTTAAATTACTTAATATTTTCTTTTAATTATGGATTTAAATTTTCAGTAAGGACTGTGTGCGAAGGGCATGAACATTATTTTTACTTTTAAATTTCACGCGCTTTACATTTCCTAAATCCTGCTATAATTGCAGATTTCATAAATTTTAAATTCTCATCTATTACATGTAAATTATATTTTATATCATTTATACCGTTAGAATTTTTGAAATACGGCAAGTCTTACAGCCTCTGTCATATCTGCCTGACTTGTTTTGTCTTTGTTGGCTTCCGCCACTTTGTTTGCAAATAACTCGCATACACACAATGGATTCGTTGGATTTCTTTTTCTTTAATAATTAGAAATCCAAATATTCTTTAAAATGACATTATAATAATTTTTGATCAATAAATATAGTGTACATTGTAGCGCAACATTCATACTGATGAAATTATGAGATATGTAGTTAGTTATGTAGTTCTTAGCACATTTCCACTTCCGATATAACAATTGAGTTATAATATATTATAATTACATTTATTATAATAATCACAAACAGATTTTATTATTATAATAATTTTTGCATCACTAGCAAAGAAAAAAAGTATTTCATCTGGGAACTTTATGCAGCTGCTATTATAGAAATATTGATTTTTCTATTTCATATCTCAATTTTTAAAGTGATAAATTCAATATCCTTTTGAAATACTACCTGAATATTTTTGAATAAATATTGTTAAATGCACTAAGAATTCGAGTATACGAATGTTTCAGTTAAATGTTTGTCGAATGAGAACGCTGCTACTATTTTCAATTGAATTGAAGTACATTTTAAGTGCTAACATGGAAATTTTATATTTTCCTCTTGGAATCGATATATATAAAATTGAATGTCGGTTTGTTTGTTTGAACCCTTTAAACCTAGACAGAATCAAACAAAATTTGGTATACATACACCAGAGGACGTAGAAAAATTAATTGCACTAATGAAAAATGAAAATGGCGGCAGCATAATTTTACTTTTTTTTTACCATTATAAAGGAACATATTAATGCATTAAAATTATCATACCATTTTTAAGAAAATAAAATTTTTGAACGAACGAATTTTTGAAATATAGTTACTTTCATGTGACTCTATTGGATTGATACTCCACTTGATTATTATCATTGATACATGAGTGAGTTAAATTGGGAATGGCAATAGTCTATTTGTTTATATATGCAAAGGCCTTTTCTAATTCTACTTTCGATTTCAGAGAAAATTGACAAGTATTATTTATGCCATAAATTCTATCGAGAGTTATTTTGTGACTTAAATTAACGATTGCATATATTAAAACTGTAAATAAACTGTTTGTGTAATTGTGAAATAATGTGTTTTCATTTTATTATTGATTACACCAACTGTAATTCTGAATACTTCTGATATTGAAACTCAAAACGGAACATTTTATGTCCGCTACGGGATTCGATTGTTGA
The DNA here is from genome assembly GCF_947563725.1 of Argiope bruennichi. Taxonomy (NCBI): domain Eukaryota; kingdom Metazoa; phylum Arthropoda; class Arachnida; order Araneae; family Araneidae; genus Argiope; species Argiope bruennichi. The sequence goes on along the minus strand of NC_079157.1, from coordinate 110,205,769 downwards.
TTAAGGAGCGAGTTTGGTTTTGTTTATCCTTGATAAGGAATTGATAAGGAAGCCACATACACAAAAAAATAGACTAAAGTAAGTAAAATAGACTAAATTTTAGTAAAGTAGACAAAAGTAGTAAATAGATAAGTAGACTAAGTAGTAAAGTAGACTAAAGTAGTAAATAGACTAAAGTTTAGTAAAGCATGTATTGAATCTGATACTGAAGAAACAAATTTTAGAAATGTCTAATAAAATATTGTTGAAAGTTATTGATCAAAAATCTATGCTAAAAGTAATTGCTGAAGAAAATATTAAACAGTTTCTTTTTTCTGGAAACGCCGAAAGTGATAAAATAGAGAAAGGAATAGATGAATTTGAAAGTTACATAGACTATTGGCGGTTATTATACTTTAAGTTTAAACAATTTTCGCTTTTTAAAAAAAGCTGTTTTTTCGAATTGTAACGTTTCTCTGCAAAATAAAGCATTACATTACATTAAAGTATATTTGCTTACATTTAATGAAAATTTAGAAAACTGGGTTAGATTTTGGGGTCATTTTGAAAAAATCGACAAAAGATCATAATTTAGATACGTATGATAAGTTTGCATATCTATCCCAACATATAAAGAATGGAATTGTTGTCAAAGAATTAATTAAAAACCTTACACCGGAGTGAACAGTTAACAGAAAGCGATAAAACAATTGAAATTACTTTTTGGCAAGAAGAATTACTTATACATGTGTATGTTAGGGATCTTCTAAAATCAGTTCTCCAAAAGAAGAATATGACGAGAAAATCTTTGAGAAATATTTTGATTTATTAGAAACAAAGATCTATACTCTTAAGATAGGTGTAACTAGGGATAAATAAGAGTCGATGTTGTTCCCCTTTGTTGAGTACGTTCTACCTAAAGAGACACTTCTAGCACGGTAAAGATATATATTCACAAATCGTAGATCATATGATGAGAAAGATCAACATATAACTAAAATTACTATAAACACTGATATCGATTCAATTTTTGATTTTCTTCAAGGCAGTTCGTACAAGCATTGTACAACATTGATATATTTTTAAGCACATAAAATTTTGCAATTTTTTTTTTTTTTTGAAATGAAGTATAATTCTAAATTGCTTTAAGAGAAGAAGATTCGAAATAATAAACACAAGAAAGTGACACTCGGCAAATAGCTAGTGTAACTGATCTTAACTTCTTCGAAATAGCAGAGAGTGCATATTTTGTTGCAATTTACGTAATTCCATCAACTTTTTGAAGGTTCGAAAAATGACGAAGATAGCGTAGAGAAATCAGGGTGCTATTTCTGTGCTTAAAACCAAATCATCAAGTTCGTAAATGTTATTCGTAGATGACTTTTGTGTGTTATGGAATAAGTCATATTTTACCTTGCCATAATGTAAATCAGCAGCAAACATTCACACTTTCAGTAAAAGAAACTATCTAATTAAACAATGTTCATAATGAGGATCGAGTGCTTGAGAATGTGTCCAAAAGCGATTACAATGTTGACGGTTTTAATCAGAGATGATGAGAGAAAACGGGCGGGAAGAATCACCAGAGACTCTGCTTTGCAGCTCTTTTGCATTTACAAAAATGGTGATAAAATTGAAATATAAGAAGAAAAGCTGGGAATATCTTCAACATTTTCTGTTTTGTAGAGAAAATACAGGAGTGTTTCAGCATATATTTGTCTAATTGTGATGAGTAACTGTCATAATTGTTAACTGATATAGGTCCCATAATTTATAACTGTCATTTCAAAGTATTGAAACCTTCTGTTATATGCAAAACTGTTCTACAAACCTCGCCTGCAATTAATTTAAAAGCTTGCTGTTTATAGTATTTCTTTGAATCGTAATTATAAAGGTTCTATTGAAATTTTAATAGTAGCTGATGTAGCTGGAAAAATCATTACCGTTGGTTGCAAATCCTTATCTTGTTGTTTATTCCATTGGAAACATGTTTAAAGTGGATCATTATGGGACCTATATCATATATTTCTTCAGAGAAAAAAGAAATCTCAGAAGTTAATTATATGCTTTCTACTACTGGAACAATAATAAAATTGTGGAGTTTTGACACTCTTGGCATTACCAATCCATCTGAGAAAAAATTTTAAGAAAATCTTTAAGAATCTGAGAGAGCATTTATTAATACTGCTCAAGTCGATAAATACAATATTTTTTTCTAATCTAACATTTACCTTGCCGATCATCCTCCACTGTTTGATAATTTTATCTTGGCTTTAAAATATTGGATGGTACAGTACGAAAGTTATGAAGAAAATTTGTATGACACTTATAATCAAATAGTTGAAGAACAAGCGAGAAAGGAATAACAGAAGTTCCTAAGCAAGATAAATAGCACAAACAGATATATGTTTGACACTTCAGCAATGCTGAGGGTTCTCCAAGCTTGAATGACTGTCTAGAAAAATGAATAAACCTTGTTGTCACTTCCTACTAAATTAATACGTTTTCGGAAGAACACATTTGGTGTTACGACGGGCATCCGTAAAGCGTTTTACAAATTTGCCTACAAAAACCCGATAAAGATTATTTAAGATTCCTTTTGTATAAACGAAAACAATGAGTTCGGATACATTATACACTGTCGTATCGTCTTAGGAATTTCTAGTTTATCTCAGAAATTCAAATAGTTATTTGATTCATTTAACTGTTTCGTAGAAATGGAAATCAAAAAGATGATAAGGTTAAATTAAAATTTATTTTATCCGTTTCATCACTTTCCTCACGTTTTAAAATTCTATAAATAACTTTGTTCCTTTACTCAGTAACAATATCCGGCATTGCATAGGGTGGGACGTTTAAAAAAAATATCGAATTTCCAGATTTCTTGAGTGAAGTAATTTCCGAGTTCCAGATTTGTTGAAGACTGTTATTTTGATTACATTTTCAATTCATATTATCTATTTTGATTACATTTTCAAAAAAAAAAAATTATGATTCAAAAGCTTACATAAATTTTAATTTTTAGAGTATGTCATATACAAATTTAAATTAAATTTCTTATTGTATTAATTATTACATATTTTTGGTAATATATTTGTTTTCTTTAAATATAAATATTTATGAAACCCTTGGGGCAAAACTTTGTTCTCAAAACCTATAAGTTAAGATTTAAACGATAATCTTCTAACAGCTGGATGGATTATGGAAATTCGTAAAGTTTTAGGAATTACTTTCTTCCTCCACCTTTACTTTTAATGCTACTTTTTAATGTTGTGGTAATGCATACTTCAAATTCTAATGATATACTAAAATATTTAATTTATCCCTGTTGATTATACTAAATTTTCGAGAAAAAAGTATGAATACTACAATTCCAAAAATTCGCTGTTTTTCCTTTAAACCTATTTCTTTTAGAAAGGTCCTGATATTTTGTAGCAAGTATATGGCAAGAGTAAAATATGGTTTAAACTTCAAAAATTTTATAATTGAATCATTTTGTGGAATTTCTTTGCACAAATTAAAAAAAAAAAATTCTTCAGTTTCTTTTTAAATAATTCCTCTTATCTTGAATTATTACAATTCAAGATTAGTTTAGGTAAAGTAAGACTTTTCAAAACCACGTTTTATAAACCAGAAAGAGTAAACAGCATCTCTATCTAAGATCATAAATATGATAATTTAGTTTTGGCAGACGGAAGCAAATATTGAAAGACTATTTCCACTATAATGGGAAATATATTTAAAATTTTACAGATATGATTGTGATATATATGTGCTTATTCCACCAAAATGCTCAGTAGATGTTGTTATAGGCACCTGAAAGTAATAACACGATGAAATAAATTTTTCTTTAATTCAAATAAAAATTCACATAAATACCAGATTGCACGTTATTTAGCCTTCCACAGGAGAAACCAGAAATATGATTTAATGTAGAAGCAAACTAGAATATTTACTTTCACATATTTTCCTCCACTATTGCTTCTATTTTGAAAAACGACTATAATGTGAATTTTATCAGCACGTGTTTCGATTATTTTAACTGTCCATGTGGTACTTTCATAAATACTCGGATGGAGTGAACACGTCAGAACGACCCATATTTTAGAAAAGAAAGATTTTTTATTGATTTCTTTTACAGTTTTGAGAAAGGTCGGAATGTTCAATCAACTGAATGGAATAATTCAGAGCACAATAGGAATAAAAAAAAAGGTTTATTGAAATAAGATTAAGTTAAAAATATTTGTAACATTCTGAAGAAAACAAGTAATGAGGAAGTGGAATTTGTATTTAGAAAAATTTATATTTTCGCGTAGTGATAGTGACTTTGATGGGACAGAATATGTACAATCAAAAATTTAAAAAAAAGTCTAAATGCATTAAAAAAAGTACTGAATTCATTACAATCACGTAGATGTTCCGTTTAGTTTAATTATATTAACGTCCCGTTTTAAAGCAACACAGGGCTATTTTACAATCATACAGAAGAACTTCGCAGTCAAAAAAGGCCAAATTAAAAAGAAAAAAAAGATTAATATACCAAATTAAGTTGTTTATCAAAACTTTTTAAAGGAGCAAAACATATGTAGTATTCAGGACATTTAGTATTCTTTCTTTGAGCAAATGATTATAAATGTATTATGAGATACCCAAGGAAATTTTAGATTTAACATGGCTCTTGATATAGATGTTATCGAACAGTAAACTGTCATCTTACTAAAATTCTAGTAAACTTATAACGAGTCTTTTAATATTTTTAAGCAGTTTCACAATTGGGTGCCATGACGAAGTTTCCACCAACTTTAAATAGTGCTTAATATTTATTTCTCTATGGAAGTTGTTTTTCAGCAATCTATTTTTGTTGAGTCAGTATTCAGAACTAAATATTAATTTAATCTTATCATTTAAATTTCTAACAAACATCTGTTAATCAAAATTATAAAAAATTGCTCTTTTCTTTCAAGAATCTCAAGAATATATATAATTGAAAGCCCTTTTATTTTTGTTTATTTGAACTCCACATCAAACGCTGGCGGATTCAAATAAAACCGTGCTCATATGCTACATATCATCCAAAAGGGTTATCAGAGAAATTAAAAAGAGAATATTCATATCTAAAAAGACTGAAAAAGGGAACACAAATTTTAAGTTTCTTCACTATAATTTCTAGACAATTCATAACACGAATGACATTTTTACACCATCTTAAAGTTCTAAAAATTTCTATATACTGAGATCAATTTAATTTCTATGCAATGTTTCTATGAGTTTTAATCAATTATTCAAAGTTGTTCAAATTTCACATTAGTCTGCAAAAATGTATTGAGGCACACTATAAATTCACAGATTTTTATCATAATATATTACTAAAATATACAAATGAAACCAAAAAAAAAATGATGTGTACAAATCACAATAATTCAAACAAAACTGTCATATTAATGCAATTAAGGTTACAATTGAAAATAAAAGAAATCAAGTAAAAAAACATGCTCAAAAAAGTATTGAGACTCTTTCCAATAAATTAAGAAAAACAATGCAAATTTAAAAGTTAATAAGTTGTTGGGACGCCCTTGCTTTTTATGACCTCTCGTAGTGTTTTTTACCTGGATTGGACCAATTTTTTGTATAATGCTATATCTATTTTGGGCCTCTCTTTCACCAAATGTTTTCTTAAATCTTGTTTGTTAGAAATTTGATATCCATGTAGTTTTTGCTGCAAAGAATTCTACACATGCTCAATGGGATTAAAGTCTGGACTTTGTGCAGGAGTCTGAATAACACTAAAACAATGGTAGAGAACCCATAACTTGCAAATATCAGCATTATGTTTCGGATCATTATTTTTGTAAATTTAAAATGGATTGTATGGCAGGTACTGATTCCCGCTTGTCTCGCACTTTGCTTTCAATTTCACTTGGGAATCTCAAGATATACATATTTATTTATTGTATCATCGATAAAATGTAAATTACCATGATCAGTACATGTCATAGATTAAAAGATAATTTGATTATCACCTAAATATTTGACATTATTCTGTACATTTTTTACATATATTGCTTATTTTGTTTCAGCCAAACATTTTTCCAAAATCCAAAAATGTTATATTTGCTTTTATCAATAAAAATTGCTATTTCCCAAAATTGTTCTGTCTGCTTTAAATACGTTTCAGCAAATGCCAACCTAGCTTGTCGATTTGCTTTGCTGATGCACGACTTTTTTATGATATTTACTGATATATGATATTTATGTTTTCTTAAAACAAATATGACAATTTCAGAATTTACACATTTTCTAAACTTACTTTTACATTGCAGAGTCAATTTTACTGTACTAGTTTTTGGTTTAAAGTGAACTTGTTTCTTAATCCACATCTCTTCACGTTTATGAAATGTTCTTAGACGCTCTGATAATTGCTTGCTTTCAACACTATTTGCTTTCTTGAAACTGTGACTAATGTCAAAAACAGTAGACTTACTCAACTTCAAGATATGTTCTATACAGCTAAGTGATTTACCATTTTCGCACATCAACTGATATATCCTTGTGTCTCGTCACTTTTTCTTTAAGTAAATTTATCTGTTGAGACTTATGTTTAAAATGGTAGTCTAAAAAAGCGGCAGTAAATTCAGTTCTTTTGATGTGCTATATATTTGTTGAATTTCTCATTTCAAAAATGTCATAATACTTTTTTCAGTCCTATTTGTCCTAGAATTATATTTGAAAAAGTAGATGAAATTATAATTCTAAAATACAAATAAAATTTTCCTTACAAACTGTACAATAAAAATTAAAATATTTCTTGATTCATTTTGTTTTTATTTCAATTTGATAATAGTTATATAAATAGCTTTGTAGTTATTCGTGCTTTCCCAATACCTTTTTAGTGACATATAATATATATATATATATATATATATATATATATATATATATATATATATATATATATATATATATATATATATATATATATATATATATATACAGTCACTCAAAAAAGTGTTAGGGCACATGACATGAATATATATAATAGTGTCTCACATGATATTCAGCGTCTAATATTTAATATTTACAGATTCCTATAGAGCACGTCAAGACAAGTATTTTCATATATAACATGTGAGGTCCCCGAACATAGACTCATAGTCTGAATACACGAAGAATGTTAGTTACGAATCCTGCAGTTTGTATTCCAAATTAAGATGCGTGCGACGATTGCTCAATGTGGAAGCGCCCCTAGGTTATTATGGAAATTTGTGGCAACTAATGAGAGGAAAAGTGCATCTGTAAGTGAATATGCAAATTCTTGTGTGACTCTGTTCTCTTGCAAAATTTAAATCAATCACCATTGACCGATTTGGACGGTCTAAGGAGGTTTGATTTTCAAACACGATGGTTAATAAGTTTGAATGTGGCGAAATTGATTTTAATCGGATTTGGTTCAGTGACAACGGGCATTTCCACCTCCAAGGATATGTTAACAAACAATATAGAAGTTCTGCGCGTCTGAAAATCTTTATCATTCAATTGTTCGGCCATTCGAAGGCTACATTGGGCCAGTTTTTTTATTATAGAAAATGTAACCAGTGAAGCTTATTTTGACGTGTTGAATGACGGTACCATCCCAATCTTGCATGGCATACACAAAATAAGCGATGATTGGTTGATGTAAGATGGTATTAGGCCTCACCGCACTCAGTGAAACTAAGGTCTCATAGCATAACACTTTCCCGATAGACTAATAGGGTTGCATTCAATTATGAGAACAGGAAAGCGTGTAAAGCGGCCACCTTACTTGCCGGATCTTAACCCGCTCGACTCTTTTTATGGGGAAGTCTGAAATACACAATGTATCTCAAACAGCCCACATTATTAGACTACTTGAGCACAGCAATTGGAACACATATTTTGCAGAAAGCAGTTGCGAACTTCTATTCCAGAATTCACCATGTCATTTGTTCGAATTGCCGACATTTCGAAATTCTGTTATATTGAAAATTCTCAATATACATTGATTTTCACTTTTTTTTTCTTCTCATTTCTAGATATTTTCATGACACAAGTTCCATACCTTAATTAGACTATGACGCTATATTGGGACTCCACATGTTATATATACATCAAAATATTCGTCATGACGTGTTCTGTCTGAATCTGTAAATATTAGACCTGCATACCTTGTGGAACACCATGTATATATACACATATGCGTGTGTGTGCTTTCTTTTCTTCCATCCTACATACTGAATAACAGACATAACCTAAAATGAAGGAAGACAGCAAATCACATAAATGTGCTATTTTTTTTTTAATTTGCCAAAAAGAAGCTATTGTAAGAGGAAACCACTGGTTAGGTATCGATTCCAAATTACTTAATTATTTTCAGTTTATGCATGAACTATCGGTATGTACTGAAAGGTTCTTCCCCAATAGAATCATAATAAATGTCTACATGATATTTGGCATTCCTTGTTACTGCCTCGCGAAACCAATTAAAACCTGATGATTCCTCAATTTCATTTTCAGTCTCTTCGCTCGCAGCCTGATATTTTTTAAATATGTTTAAGTTTGAAAGTTCAGATAGAGAATTATGTCTTTAACTGATGATAATTCTGAGCAAGTAGTATCGGACTGAGGATCTGGTACCCTCATATTCAGATTCTTCGCCTTCGGGTTTTAGGGGACATGCGTATTAAAAAGCTCTTATTCTATAGTCGATCTTGATTCTTTGGTAATAATTGAATTCATACATCTTATTTACAAATGATACACATGTTGTTTCAAAGATCCAAATTCTTCAGGTAAAAAGATTCAGTAAACTGTCGATTATCAAATCTCATTTTGCTTCGTCTATAACTTAGGTATTCACTATTTAGGTATTCCAATAGAAACTTCAATTTCAAATGGCTTTATATGTATTTCTCATATTTTGAAATCTCTATAAAGATCGAAGAGAGTCTTTAAAATAACCTTGGACACTTCTGTTTCACCAATAGGTAAGTGGCAGATAAGTTTCACCTCAAAAATTTTGAAACAAATCTCTATTATATAGCAAAAATATGATCCTATTGCTAATCCTATGCTAAGCTTCATTTTCCTCGGGGATAAGGGCATTAGTGAAATCTACCTTGACACCCATGTTCTCCAGGTATTTTTGGGACCTTAATACTTGAAATTCTCTTCCAGTATCTGAACGGACGCAGATGATTTTGTTATCGGATTTTGTCCCGAGTTTCATATTTAAGAAATGCAATGAATACTTCATCTTTAATGTTGATTATAAAGCAGCTTACCTTTTGACTAATCATAGTTGAAAGTGATGAAGTGTTGGTACACTTAGAAAATCTGTTTAGGGAAAAGACAGATATCCATGTGGATTAACTTCAGTGTTTCCTTAGATATTATGTTCCCTAAGATAATGAAAGATTTTCTTTTTACCAATTTGCATGATGTAGAATCAATTTGTAGGTTTTCGAGAATAGATAAACCTCTTATGGCATGTACAAATGACACAATATATTTGGTGAAAATGCACACTCTTTGATATCAGTCTTACTGAATGGTACCTCTGGTACCATTCAATAAGGTTATCATACTTTGCTACAAATTGTTTGACTTTTCCTGCCCTACTTTTCCTATCTTCTATTTATAATATATTTAAAGATATTACCTTTGAAATCTGAGACGATTTTGGGTACTCTTTATAAAAGCCACTACTCATTGTTGCTGTAATGAAACTTTGCTTTCCGTCAAATACTTTAATTCTGATTCTTTTTTAAATTGATCTTACTTAAGCATGGATGACAAATTATGTATTATATGGGAAAAATAAATAACATTATTTAACCCTTTAAAATGCCTTTTTTCTAGTCATGGTATATTAAAACTTTTTTAAAATTGAGATTAGCTTAAGAAAAGTTATTCATTTAGCTTATCAGAGGAATTGAATTTGATTTATTAATTGATTTAGTTAATTCATAAGAAATCAAGGCACACCATTGTGTGTGAGGTAAGCAACTGAAGCATGTAAGTTTCTCTTTTACTAAAAAATTGTCAGAACTTAAGCCAACTTATATAACTTCATACAAAGGTTAATGCATGTAAAACATACTTTTTACGGCCTTAAAAGGAGTTTAGAAAAAATGTTGACCATTTGGATAAGAAAGGGATAAAAATAAATAACTTCCAAAGGGGGTAAAAATAATTCATTAAAAAACTTTTTACAAAATGTCCACAAAGTGATTTACTTAGTCAAGATTAAAATCAAAATCCAGTTCGTCATTGGGGAATTAGGATCTATAATCAATATTATGAGAAAATACATCAAATAATTAAATTTTACTTTTAATTAAAAAAAAGAAATCGCTTTTTAAGTAAGTTATTTTGAAATTATTATGAAATAAGTTATTTTAACATAAAAAAGTAATTACTCGTAACCATAAAGGAAGAAAATAAATTTAATATAAATATATTGTTACGAAATTTCCGGGTTCGTTTAGATAGTGGAAGTTATATGGTGTGGAAAACGCACAATCAGCAGGCGGCAATAGAAAATAAAACGTTTATTTACACGAAGACACATAGGACAGCACAAAGACGACAACTATATACATCACAGACGAACACAATTATCTTCAGCCGCGAGACGTGCACACAGCAGCACACAAAAAGACTACTGCAGACAGTAGCGCACAGCTTAGTTCAGCACTAGCTTGACTCCGTCGCTGCTCCGCTTATCTGTGAAAGGCCAGTTCTTCACCGTCGATTCCGACTACTCTTCACCGTCGATTCCGACTACTCTACTCTGGCAGCTGCTGCTGCCTCCTTTTATAGGTCTCAGGAGGCGAGGCTAGAAGCCTCTCAACCAATCATGAACGTTCGAGGTGTATCTCGGTTCCTAAGGGACGGATCGGGAAAATTCTAAATGTTTCGGGTATAATCTATTTTGGCGCCAAAATCGCCAAATTCGTCGCCAAGTCTACAAATGGTCGCCAAGTTTGTAGCCAAGCTCCGGGACCTCCGACGCGATAGCCGGACTCCGTAAAATACAGATGACTGTAAAATAGTCTTTCTGATGATGTTACCAACTATGCTGGGAAGCCGCATCACAGATTCGTAACTATTTACAATATAGTTTCATTTGTATGAAATATTTATTATCAAAGATTTTGTATAGATGCTTTCAGGCTTATTTTTATTCAATTCTTTTTTCTGCATACTTCGCTTATTTCAAGATGGGTTTTTCTATATATGATTTATTTAAAAGTTTTATAATTATTCTTATCTGTTAAGACGCATTGGCTGATTAGAAGTTAGAATGATATTCAAAATATAATGACTGTAGAAAAAATTATAAATAAAAAAAATAATATTTTCTTTACTTTCAAATTTTTTTAATATTTTTGCTAAATTAAATAACAGTTGATATTGATTAAAGAAGCTATAGAATTTTATTTAATTGCTACTTTCTTACTTACAAATGCTTGGTTGTTATTTAAAAATATTCGATTTTATATTGTTTTTGATGAAATATGTTTTTAAAAATATGATTAGAATTTTTTTTAATAAAAAAGTGAAATAATTGGATATTTTCTTCAAACATTTTTTTTTTAAATTACAAAAAGTATTTGTTTTTAAAATTAATTTAGATACAAAACGTATCAATAATTCTAAGTTAATTTGAGAATTCTATAAAAAGTGTAATTACCAGATACTGGAAAATTGAATGAGAAGAAACATTTTGAAAATGGAAAATTTTTAATAAAATTTTTAAAAACATTAAATTTTTGAACAGAAAACATTTTCAAATCTAAATATATGCCCATTTTACATCCAGTCATAACGAAACAAAGCAAATTTTGTATAAATTGTAGAACCTTTTTTGTGGGTAGCTAACTTTCTAAAAATAGTAGTTGCTAAAGAATTGATAAAATGTTGAAATACATAAATTGTCTAAAATTTACAGACTCATTTACATATTCATTATCGGATACAGACAACTTATCCTTAACAAGGTAAATCTGTTACTGTAAATTACATATGTGTAATTACAGTAAGTACAGTTTTTAATAGTTGAATTAATCCATCTTCATCAGGAACTTCATTTTCCAATAGTACTATGAACAAGGGATTGCAATACCGGTATACCGGGATACCGAATACCGGTATTTTGATCCATTTGTACAATTTCGTAATACCGGTATTCACAAGTTTAAATACCGGTTTTTCGGTATTTACTAGAAATTTTTAAAATTGTCTCCACTATATGTTCAGGTATCACGAACGTAGCAAAATAGTATACGTTTTTGTTTTTATGTCTCCATAACAGGCGAAATTAATTAGCTAATTAATGGCTTAATTAATTGCTTAAATCTAAATTAGTGAAACATGGATTATCCCTGACAGAAAATACTGTATCCATAACGACTGATGGAGCAACAATTATGAAAAAAGTTGGAAAGTTAATTGGTGCAAATCAGCAGTTGTGCTATGTACAGGGAATTCAATTAGGAGTAATAGATGTGTTATACCGAAAAAATAAAGAACAGAAGAATCCAAATACTGTGGATATAGAAATTTCGGATTCCAACTTTGAAAAGAGTAAGAGTGAGAGTGTTATTGACAATGAAGATAATGACAATGTAATTGTTGAAGAAGATATTGCTAACGAGGATGAAATATTAACCTATCAAGAATTGCTTCCTATAATTTATAAAGTTGGAAAAATTGTTAAGATATTTAAACGTTCCCCTATAAAAAGGATATACTACTAAAATATATACTAACTGAAAATAAAACAGAATATATGTTAATATTAGATTCTGAAACACGTTGGAACAGTTTACTCCTAATGATGGAACGATTTTTGAAACTGGGAAATCCAATCAAAAAAGCAATAATTGACTTAAACCTGTAAATTAATTTTTCAGATAGTGAATTCGGCTTAGTATCCAGAACTATATCAGCTCTACTTCCAATAAAACTGACTAATTTATTAACAGCTAATACAACAATAAATTTCATGTTGCGGTCACTGAAAGAACAGCACACATCACTATCTGAAGAATTATATACTACATTGAAAAATCTCACAGAAGAAAGGCATACCGAAATAGAAAATGTCTTATGGTATTTACATAATTATAATGATTTTAAAAATGAAAATGAAAAAGAAGAAAAGAAAATAACCAATTCAAATCTGATTAAGTTTAGAGTAAATTTTCTTAAAATTTTTTACCCACAAACCTATCCACATTCGGAAGAATTCGGTTCAATTATCGAAGATTATGATGTCATTACTGTCGATAGTGAAAAGGAATTGTCTCTTGAACAAAAATTAGAATTAACGATAAATAAAATTTCAACGAACCAAAAATACAATACAGAAATCAGTTATATCCAAAACCATCCGACGGGAAATCGATTTATTTGAAGATGAGGGATTTAGAGGTAAATACTTGGAAAAAGTATATTGCTCATTGCTAACAGTACCACCAACTACCGTAGATGCCGAAAGAGCGTTTTCGACAGCTGGTAATTTTTACATAAAATTACTCTTCAGGCTTAATGACAGTACAATGGATGCATTATGTTTTTTAAGATCACATTTCAAAAATTTGTAATAGTATCACAGACTGAATAGTGATATTTACACTTTTTTTGTGATTTAAATAAAAAAGATGTTTCTTTATTTTTTTGTGATTATATACTGTTATAATTTATAAGTTACAAATTATTTTTGTGATATTTACACTCTCTAACAAAACTGGCAAATAAAACAAAAAAACACCTGGGTTTTCTTTCTTTTTCTAAAATTTCTAATACCGGTATTAAAACCGGTATCCCGGTATTAAGATTTAAAAAATACCTAATACCGGTATTGAAATTTTGGTCCGGTATTGCAATCCCTATATATATATATTCTCAACACGACTCAATAAAAGACATTGTGATTTTCTCAGACTGAAAATCAGCATTCGAAGGCATACATAACGGTAAAACAACAATAATGCAAGGAATTAATACCCTTCTCCATTTACTAAATATACCTTGCACTCTCCAGTGGATCCCAGCTCATGTTAGAATTGAAGGGAAAGAATGTGCAGATGCCCTTGCAAAGGAAGCACGCGACGAAGACCGACCTCGAGTAGTCACCTGTGCAGATGCGAATGCTGCCGCCAGGCGAAGGATTTACAATCAGCATCTGAACAAGGCTACAATCCCAGATCTAAACTACCCAAGAAACCTTTCCTCTACAATAGCTAGGCTACGTAATGGGCATTTCAAAGGCATGAAGATCTCACGAACCAATATAAAATCCTATCTCATCTGCATGTACAGTCCCCATTCGCAACGAACTTCAGATCATTTTTTTGACTGCCAGGCCATTATCTGTTCCCTCTTTCAACTTGGAGCACCCCCAATCGAAATCCTCCATAGCCATCGGGCTCCAGAACTTGCAGATCTTGTCACCAAGGCTTTTGGAGAACTCTAATCTTTTGCACTAGCACTGCGTGCATAGACATGACAACAATAACAACAACAACATTAAGCAGGGTACGCGAGGCCAATTACAGAGCGCAATAAAAAGCCATGCCTACTTCAGGATCATATAAAACCATTGGGACAATGGCAAATAATCTTAACACACACACACACACACACACACACACACACACACACACACACACACACACACACACACACACACACACACACACACACACACATTTATACATAAAAAATAACAATCTGACACGGCATTGAAAGTTGTGAGGATCCATTTGTGTTCAATAAATAGTCCATGAGAATTCCAATTTCTAAATATTACAATAATTAATCATTGGTGCACTATTTATTGATTATGGTTTGTAAATAAAATAATTGTAAAATAAATTTGCAAAAAAATTTAAACATCAAGGAACCTCTCTTTCTCTATACAATAAATTATCAGCATACATAACTGTGATTAATTAATATTAGTCCCAAACATTGATGCTTTTTAGTTAAGAGTTTTAGCAAAAATAATGACAACACCTACTTTTATATAACGTTAAAACAACAAAATATTATCTCAAATAAATAGTTAAAGTGTTGATTAAGTTGAAAATGTGTTGAAATGATGAAAGTAAATAAATGAGTTATTAAAAGGTATTTCTCACTGTCTAGAGTCGCCAAATGCCTTCTGTGTTTCATCAAAATTAAGTTTTTATTAAAATTTTTGAATTCAGAAAAGGAATACTCGATTCTCGTCATCAAATTACAAAGCTGAACACGAAACGTCGCATATTTGTCCATAATTTCTCATTGTTCTAACAGTAGGAAAACTTACATCAATAGCCTTTATATTCTATTGAATATTTTAATTCAAACTAAAAATAAATATATTATTCGAGACTAACTTGGTTATATGATAGTTTTTATCATATATTTAAATTTATATGCTAGATATTTTTAGTAAATTTTTAAAATGGTAAATTTTGCAGTCATTTTGCATTTTTCCAAAAGTTGTCAGCACGCAAGGACTTCATAGTTTGAGCTCCAACCAAAACATTCAGTTAAATTCATTTAGGTAACAATCCACTCTTTTATACAGTAAAAAAATATTTTCAAGAAAATTATTCAGAAGATCCAAATTCCTGGCATTTTTCTTTGTCTTATAAGTAGAATGAGCCGCATTTGACTATTACCTACCTCTTCTCCCGTTAGTAATGTAAATGCCTCTCTCTTTGTTTGTTATGTTGCCATTTTGTAACTCAGCTTCTTTACTAGAATTTATGCGAGAAAAATTCGTAAAGATCACTCCCGTTGCACAAGTGCATCTATTTCCTCGTTCCTTCGAAAACATTTACTGTCTTCTAAGTATTCTAATTTTTTGTTTTATTTTGTACAGAGTGTCCTGAAATAGACTGACGATTTTCAAAAATGTATAACAGGAAAACGTTTAAGGTTAAAAAAAAAAAAAAAGCATTTCTTCGTGCAAATTTCATGTGGCGGGGAATAAATTTTTCCTCCCACAATTTTTGATTTTAGTTCAAAAAGTTGTCGATTGATGACGCGAAAATTCCTTTTATTGTTTTTCCGCTTGCAAACATCAAATTATGCAGTATCAGAAGGGATTTCAGTTTCGATTTTAAAAGGAAAATTGACTGAACGAGCAGAAGAGAGCCGAGCAGCAAATTCTGTAGGAAAGTTTTGAAAATGACGTAATTGTTGGAGGAAAGAACATTTCTTAAATTGGAACTCCACCGATTGGGGAAACTTATTATTGCAACAAGAAGAAGCGTTCGGTGGAAATCCCTAGTCGCTAAGGATACAGAGCCAAATACAATAAATCAAATGTGCGAGAAATTCAAACAAACAGATAGTGTTGCGGATGAGAAAATCGGAACTGTTGGACGATATCGTTCAGTTATTACAGAAGCAAATGTAAAGGCCATTGATGAAACCATTTCACATTCAGAAAATCAGTCCGAAAAACTACAGTCGCATGTCAAGTCAGCAAAACAGCGACTCCTAAGATAATGCGTTAGTGCTTAACCTCGCTCCCGTACAAAATTCAAAAGCAGCAATCGCTTTATACTGCAACCATAGAGAAAAGGAACATACTTGAGAATGAATTGCTGGATATGATTGTCGGTGGCTAACTCTAAATTGGTCGGTGGCTATTGTTGCTAACTCTAAATGGTTTTAAGATGGAGTACATTTCTATCTCAATCGATTCGTCAATAAACAAAAGTGGGGAATTGAGAACCCTTATGTGTGAGTTCCAAAATCACTCTATCCTCAAAAAGTGACTGTATGGTAGCTGTTTCTAGTAGAGGTGTAACTGGACCCTTTTTTTCTTTTCTTTGTTTTTTCTTTCGACAATCCAGAAAATGTCTTCCAATTTCCTCCTCTGATTATGGCATTAGATTGTGGCTGATGGGGGACATTTCGAAAATCACATTGTGCTGTGATTTTCATTTAATAAAGAATTTCGGAAAAATCGTGATGTAATTTTCAATTATTTCTTTAATTGCATGTTTACTTTCTGCATCGACATCTATCGACAACTTTTTGAATTAAAACCAAAAACTGTGGAAGGAAAAATGAATGCCCTGTCACATGAATTTGCTTTAAGACTTTTTTTTTTAATCTTAACCGATTTCCTGTTTTGTTTTTAAATTGTCAGAATATTTCAAGATACCCTGCATTAAATGTCTATTTTACCTGTATTTTTTTCAGGTATTATCACTGAGTCTTTTCACTTCCAATCTTTGTACCTCTTTCTCGTCTTTCGTACTGCATCTACTTTATTCACATAATGGCTATAGAAAAGTACGTTCTTTTATTTCGTTTCTATCAGCATTAAATAAACGATTCTTCTTCCACAGTCTTTCTGTTGAAGTAGAACGCAATAAAAAAATTAATTATCACTAATTTGAAAACTTAGAAGATCAAGTTTTGCCGTTGAAAATAAAAGTAAATAAATATAAAATTTCAAAAATCTGTAATATAAGAAATTAAAAAATAAATTGAACAAATTCCATAATTTTACAAATACGATTAAAAGGCCTGCATGTGTTTGTAAAAAAATACTCAATAAGCAAATTGTTAAGAATAAATGAATTTTTTCAAATAATTTAACTATCCATTAAAAATAAATGAATTTTCTTTCTGAACAAGAAATTGGAAAAAGAACATTGCACTTTAGGTTTCTTAAATATTGCTTTTGCCTAAGAATATTTAAGCCGCATTAATACTTAATATTAAGTATGGCAAAATGCAGACCACTAAACAATAAACTTGAATGCCCTTTTTCAGTTTAAGTAATGTTACGGTTCTTGAATACATTTAACTTCTATTGAATAAATAAAATTGGGAAATAAAATATATAATCTAATATATAAAAATGAATTTTTGTTTGTTCGTACTTTATGCGCTGCCATACCGTTCAACCGATTGCGATGAAAATTACTGCTTGCACCTGCATCAAAGGTTATAGGCTTAGTACAGTTATCATTTTCATATCGATCAGTATGTGGCAAGAATCGAAAGACAACGTTAATATGCTAGCTGATCATGCGCATCAGAATCAAAAGACCAATATTCGGCAAAAAGTGAGGCAACTATTCTTAACGGAAAGTCGATTGTAGAAGATATGTTCATTCCACACATTCCCATTATTGCCACTGACATGCCTTTTCATTTCAAACGACTGCAGTTCCCCATTCGACTTGCATTTTCAAAAAGGCGCAAGGTCAATCACTTCAAGTTTGAGGATTGAACCTAGAAAATCCATGTTTTTCACATGGTCAGTTGTATTCTGGATGCTCAAGAGTCGGGCAACCAAGAAATTCTGTTTGCTTTTGCTGAAGACGAAAAAAAAAAATGTCTACCCTAAAGCACTTAAATAATAAAGTAAAAAAAATAGAATAAATATTATTTGTACGTTTTTTTGATATGTCATTCAATTTCAATTAATGTATTCATTGCCGATAAGAAAAAAAAAATATCATTCTTTCTATCAATCCTAACTAAACAAGACAGCTATTTTAAATTTCAAATGATATTTTCAAAATTATATCTTCTTAAGCAGCAATGCGCTTGATATCAGCTAGTAGCAAATAAAATGTAGAAATATGATAGTGATACACAAAATACACCATCATACTTGAAAGCAATATATAAATTTATATAATAATTCATAACATGTTTTGAGAAAATAAGCGAAAAGAATACTTATTTAAAAAAAAATTGAAAACTGATATATTGTATTTTTTTCTGGCAACTCTGTTTTGGACAGTGGTTATCACATTCATAGCCTCCCTCATTTTTAAGAGATAATTGTCAAATTTACTAGGTTTGCTCTTGAATAATTCTAAATCAGAAAAGAAACCTCAATGGAAAAATATATGTACATCATCCTTCTATGTTACTCAAAATTTTTATTCCTTCCACCGATAAGAAACTGATGATCTTCAAGTATCAGTTTTATCACCATTGAATAAATTGCGTTTTATATTTATTCTATTGATTTCGCCACCTGCTGTAGAGTACATTTTTATGCTAGGCCTGTTAGTATCAGATGTATAACATGATGATATTTCTACGACGCTCTCCGTTATATTGAGCCAAAACAACTTCGTAAAGATATAGTAGCAATATTGTAATGCATCTTGTGATAACAAGACGAATTTTCCAATTTTTCGAATTGTGCTGAAGATTTTGCCTATTAGGATTTCCTATGTAAGTATAAAATTAGATTGTTGTTTGTATTTTTCTTCTTCATTTTTCTATTCGTTCTATAAGCTAGATTTTTAATTTTATTGCTCTTGTTCTGACTGTTGAATTTTTCTGCCCTACTTGATACTTACAGTTTTAAATTAGATAATAAGTAATTTAAATCCTTGGAAAGAAATGTTTGCATTGGGCTTGCCATTCATTTGTTTTTGCTTCTTTTTTATCACTCTTATCTGATTAAATTTCAGTATACTGATAACTGATGTAAGATAAACTTCGAAACTAAACATGTAAGATGGCCATAATCGAAGTATAGATGTTAGGAACTCAATTACAATGCATGATGTTGAGCAAACACACAAGCATTTTATATGAATATTTTTCATATTATTGGGAAACGATTTTAAAAAATACCTTTTATGCTTTCTAAAAAACCATGGCTAAAGACTAACTTCCACAATGTAAGAATAAAATACAACGCAAATTCATTTTGAGTTTAAACATGGATTTAAAAACCAAAAAATTCAGTTTTTTAATATTTAACTAAATTTGGACGACTATTTTTTTTAAAAAAATTACAGAGCAGTCGAGAAACGCCTACAAATATTTTTCTTCCAATTTAAATTCACGGACCGAAAAACAGTTTTATTCTTAAACTTTGGTTCTTTCGTTTCAAATGATATTATAATGATCAATTTAAAAAAAAATCATTACCTGTAGGTAACATTTAATTGGTACTATTAAACATGGACACATTTCTAAAATTCTTTATGATTCCAAACATTTCTATTAAATGTTTTTCGCGAATTATTTATCAGCTCTTTTTTTAATTGGTCATTATGATACTATTTGAAATCGAAATTTTAGAATAAGATAATTTCTGGATTCGCAAATTCTGGTTTATAGAAAAGCACTTATAAGCACTTCTGATAACTTTGATTTTTTTTAACAAAATTGAATTTTTCTAAAAATAAAGGAGTACATAACATTTTTAACAGCTGTTTCCTTTTGTACAACACGCATTTAAGTTCAATAAAAAAAACTAAAAAAACCTGAATTCTGGTAAATAAACTAACAGTTTTCAAGACCACCAGCAAAATAGGTTTGTGCTAATGAAACATTTCAGGAAAACAAGCAATTTTTTTTTCTTTTGGAAAATGATGGTAATCTTAATATAAATATAATGTATATTTATGTATGTATATATGTTTTACACCTCCTCTTAAATAACAAGAGAAAGAATACTGCCAACGTCTCAAAATTCAAAATACTCAAATAAATATCAAGTTAAATACTCAATTAGATATAAACGGATATTTTGCTTTTAGCATTAATTTCAGGGGAAATTATTCCAGAAGAAATATTTAAAAATCATCTTAAAATTAAAATTTTTGTCATTTTAATGATGTTAATTAATTTCTGCATAATATTCCTTTCGCCAGTTATTAATTAAAAAAGTTAAACGCATGAAAATTAATATTAACTTTGAACTATTCTCCTTTTTAAATTTATGTTTTATTTTAGTAAATATCTTTTTGTCAAGTTTTATTTGTTCGAAAATAGTGATTTAATTATACCGACAAATTTATACTGGCTTGAAATTAAAAATTTTATTAAATTAAGTTTCTCAGAGATGCGATAAATTTAATTTTTATCATCAATCTATTTTAATTACATGCAGAAAGCATTTTCCCCCTTTATTTTTGCTTTATTAATGCTCTTGTGAAAACACAATATTTATTAAAAACAAATTTCAAATAGTTATTGACAACCTAACAAAACGTGGGAAAAATGATTTTGTTTCTCATCTTAGAAAATCGTACGTATGCATTTTTGAATAGATGTACAAATTTGATATAAATGTAGGAATTATTTCTTCTTCTGCTGAGACAAAATTATTAGAAGTGATATTTTGAAAGAAATGAATAATTCGATCACGCATAATAAAAAGACAGGAAAATTTGTTCAAGCTTTGAATATTCTTAAAGATTTTCGACTAAGTTGCCATCAGAATATCATTAATGAAACTTTATGAATCTTTTAAATGTTCAAAACTCTATTGCATGGCACTAATATACGATTCAACACCCATGTCAGTATGAAAGCGTTGCATGCAGTTCGTAATCAGGGAACTGTGTTTCCAGAGGAAAATTTAGAAAATAATCAGTTGTTTTTAATCTACATTATCATGCAAATATCAGATGCTTTTTGTTTCCTATTTTTATGCAACAAAGAGCATATTTTCTCATTTTCTAAGTAATGTGATTGTAGATGCAATTTATTAATTATAATTTTCCAAGAAAATATTCTACATGAGCAATAGGACAAATGATAAGTACATTTAAATAGACAACTTTCTTGTTACAGTCATTATGGAAAGGAATCCCCCCCCCAACTTCCCATAGTTGGACAAAAATGTGATTTCATTAATCATTTTATGTATTTTCCTAAACCATCCACATCAGAAATATTTTCATAATTATAACTTTATCTTTATGAGTAATGAGAGTTCTAAATTTTTAGCTCATGTCGATTCAGAAGTTATTTTACCTGATATTACAATTCTAGAAAACATCAAACTTTCTGTTCAGTTTACCAGAGTTGCTACTACAAAGGCCATGTAATAAATTCATATCGAATTTCTTAAAATATATTATTCAGGCAGACTCCTAAAGCAACATTTACATAGACATTTCTTAATCCAACAATATTTATATCACCTAAATATACTCAACAGTTATTGCATACCTACGTGTTGTTTGATCCCAGCACACGCTGGATTTCGAGGAATTGAAGAGACAACACAGTGATCATAATTTTAAAAAATATCAAAGATAATTTTGTTTCCACTTAGTAGACAGTTCAACTCATTAAGGCCTCAGTTATCTTAGTAGACAATAAAAACGAGACTTTAAAACATCTTAAAATCATATACGGCAAACAATATTGGGAAGAGAATCTAGAACTAAATTGTTCCAAATACACCATTTGTTACAGATTCTTAAAACGTGCCTTCATTATGAAAGCATGACGTAATTTCATATAGATCACGCATTTGTAACACAATTGTGCCATGTAAACTCTAAGTATTAATCGTTTGCAATGAGTGTTATATCTATATGAATAAAAAAATTTATTTAATTCTCTTTCAATAATTCAGCTATTTGGCAATCATTGTCAATTTATAACACATTTTAGGGAGCAAAGTTCTTATATATTTGTTGTTGTTGTTTAAGCAAACTTCCGAAATGCTAAAATCATAAATACGTCAACAGTTGTTTTCATTTTTATAAATATGAAATAAGGAAATGAACAAATTTAAATTGCTTTATATTTTATTTTAATTCTTCAATGTTTATATATATCCCAATTTTTCGTCTGAAACCACAATTCATTCAAAGTTAATTCTTACATAAGAACATGTTGCTTTTATAAAACGCATTTCATGGCATTCCTTTGGCATTGACGTCTTTTGTGCATTTTCCCTCTTGAATCTGTTGATTCATATTAACGAAAAGGCAGTGCTGGAAAAAGAAAAAAGAAAAATATTTACTATTTATTACATTTAAAGAAATCAAGAACGAAATAGCAGAAAATTTGAGATTAGAAAATGATCAAAACGCTATTAAACTCTTATAAGGGCTTAAAAGTTTTTGAAAGTAAATTAAAGTAAAGGATGTCCCAAAATCAATGCAAGATTTGAATTTTCCACCATTCGTACAGTAAAGTGTTGGCAAGCGTATCAAAAAAACCCTTCTGATATCTGAAAGATGAGAGGTATTAAACATGGAGTGTTACACGCTAGAACAACGTGTTAAAGCAAGATTTGAATTAAATAAAAAAAACAGTTCTTTTTCTTTAAATTGTAATATTTTCACTGAATCGTAAAGTACATAGAATAAGATTATGTATGTGTGATGTCCCTATATCATGTGATTTAATTAATTGGTGTTAAATCATTCGATCTAGGGGAAAAATTTTCAAATTTTCTAACTGTGACAGTCAGACTATCATTATTTTTGAAATATTGATCAACAATCACTTTGGTCTATCGTGTAACACTCCATTTGTACTAACCTAAACTTCAACTGCCTAACTTTTTTTTAATAGGGTTGCCACCGCTTTACTGCACGAATGGTGGCAAATTCAAATCTTGCTTTAATTTTGGGACACTCTTCATATCTTATCTTTTATTGACTACATATTAAATCATAAAGCTTTTTTTATATTTTAAATCATTGGTGAAAATATGTTTACTTTTTGCTACCAAGCAATTTTAGTTTAGTTATATAAACTTTTTCTTTTGAAAACAAAGATGCAGCTGTTCTAGAATTGACCTCGTAATTGTGAGCGCCGGGCTCATGACAAAGATGCCACCAGAGCTGGCATTTCTTCTTCAATCTTTTGCGCCACACAAAAAGAATATTTGATCCAAGAAGTCAGATTTAACAAACAAGAAGCTCGAGGACGAAAAGTGTAATTTGTAGAAGAGGTTTCGGACCTGTAGCCCGCCTGCTCTGAGTGCAATGTCTTACCACTAAGTCACTGCATCCATGCATTTGTTTAAAATGCACGTTTGTGGTAACAGTATGAATACCTGTAGATCAGACCAGATTCAAAAAAACAGACAAACAATATTTAGACACTAATGAACTGTAACGAAATTTCCCGAAGTTCAATTTTTTTTTATAATTAAATATAATAAAAGCGAATTTAACCCCTTGTCTCTTAAGGTATTTTTTACTAGCTTTATTGTATATAATATTTTAGATGCCATCCTAACCTATCGATCTGGAATCGTTTCAGGTTTCTTTGAAATGCAGATAACATTTTTCAGTACTTTTAATTATAATTTTATATGTAATCAATTTCAGTTTTGACTTTAGAGAAATGAAACTGTTATTTTTATTTTTATTTGAAATCTTCTTTTTAAATGCACTCATAATTAATTTATCTGGTGCTTCGAAGTTCAAGTAGCTTGAAATTGACTTTCTTTCTAATTGTTGTGATCAGCTTTTAAATATTTTCAGAAAAAAAATCATAAATTAATTCAATATGATCAGTTAAATGCTTATTTGTTTCAATGGGACAGACCGATTTTGGTTTTTCTTGTTCCCTGTGTTTGGAAATGTAATTTCAACCTTTGATTAATTGTTAAAGACTAAACATAGGCTTATGTTTGAATTCCTTTATCCATTATTGACTATCCCCAGGAGCACACACACAGTATACAATAAATATTGTATGGTATCAAACAACATTCACAATATCATGAAATATTGAATAATATAATATCACACAATATTTTACAATACTGTGAAACATAATATACTACCTGGAACACAAAAATAAGTTATTAAAGAAATCTTTCAACTTCATATTACATTTCACATTTAAACTATATGCACATTTTTAAATATTTAACGACTTTACTTATCCATTTTTTTATATAAATGATTAACATTTTTTACCCCTTTTTCTCCTCCTTATTATGGGCTCAAAACCTCAAATGTCATCTTAAAATTAAATTTTTGACTGAAAAAAGTCTGAAGTATATTTTTCCCCATTTCATGTCCTCGCGAAATAAATTTCTAATTTCTAAACATTATATATTCCTCACTAAAAATATATTTCCTCACTAATAATAAACAAAGTTATCTCATAAAGTGCTATCCATAGAGTACATAATGAAAATTGTCTTCAACGTGATTAGAATCTCACAACAAATTTGGAGCATGACAGGAAAAAGCTTTTTAATAATTTATTGGGTCACTTATCTTTAGTTCCGCTCGTATAAACCTTTTTTTAGATAATTTAAAGAGACGTTTTGCGTCTTACAATGAAAAGCCACTTTCAAAAGAGATATAACTTCAGTCGTTGTTCAAACAGTAATAATTAATCCATAATAACCTGTGAACAAACAAGTTTCGGAAAGGTACGACGTTTTCAATTAAATAGTATTGATACATTGAAATAATCTCAAGGTGAAAAGATTAAAAATTTTATTTAATAATTTTAATTTGGTTTTCTTACATAGAGAAAAATAGAGAATACAATCTAGAATTTACAAGAAGTTTTTAATTTAAGAAAAAAAAAATTGTGGATTTATTTAAACTGTAATCATTATTGTTTCTAATACTCTTTTATACATTTAGCATTGTTAAACCATTGTTTAAATTATAAAATACAGATTTAATTTAGAACATTTCATTCAAAATTAAGATAAATAATAATTAAAACGGCAAATGCTAACTTTTCCTTTAATAGTTAATAGCGAATGTTTTTTTTTAATTTATTGATTAAACAAATTTACTTCTGCCGCACACATGTATCCATAAAAATAATACTTGATCATATGTGTAAACATGCTGTTTCTCATAGTCTACTAAGATTATAAATTTAGAAAGATATCTTACAAATACGTCTTTAACTCTCGAACATTCGCTTGCCTTGTCTGAATCACTACAGACCATCTGTAAAATAAAAAAAATAAAATTTGTTACCCTATTGCATCCAGTTTATTTTTTTTTTAAAGTAATGTGAAATGTTTAGTTTTGCTTCTGTTCATTATTAAGATTTTTATAATTCTGTATTATATGTATCGCAGTATAATGCAATTTGTCAATTACGTACTTAATTACTTACTTATTTGTAATTACTTTGTTAATTACTGTTACTTTGTCAATTACTAAAAATAAAATGAATTTTTCTAATTTATAAGACATTTCTATTTCTCTGACTGCTAAAACGGGAGTTTAAATAATTCTAGAAATGTTGGAAAACATTTTTCTTGCCTGAATCACAAAGTCCAAACCTACAATGAAATTTATATATAAATTTTTATTAAATTATTTTTTATAAATAAAATTCATTAAACCATTTACTTAAAAAGCACATTTAATACAGCTAGAAAGAATTCATTATTTATAAATAGATTTCTACAAAAACACTCAAGCATTGTAACAGAGTAAAAATGTGAATCGAGTTGATAGTCGAGTTGATTGAATTTTTATTAAATTTAAAAATAACCAATAGCAAAAGTTTAAAATGTCAATATGTTTTTCTTTGTAATTAATAGATAAATTGCAATGTCATTAAAATACTTTTTCTGAAATTTTCTTAATTTAATTCGAAATTAGATAAAACATTTCATTACAATCAGGGCAATTTTCATTGCCATTTACTTTATCTACCATTTATTTTATTTAAATTCCTTAAAGAGACAGCAAAATTAAATTTTGTTGAAATTTAAAATGCTATTCATATGATGTGAGATTAACATACTCGTTCTTTTTCATTTAAGATAAAAACGTTATAACTAAACTATCACAATTTTCATTTTCTTAAGCAAATGATAACAATAAAATGTTGTTTGATTTTTATTTCTCCAACATTAATTCTTTTCCTTTGTCCAGGGATATTCCCTATCAGCACAAGATATTGGAAATTATTCCCAAGATGTTGTTCGATGGTTTGAATTCCTGCCAATGTTGGAAAAGATATCGTAACAATATTGTTCGGCATTTTGTGCTTATAGGGTTGTGTGATTAAGAGTTAAAAATGAAGACACATATTGATTAACTTATTTAACATGTTGAATAAATATTTTCCAAATCTCATATTTATTTTTTCATAGTTTAATTCGAATCAAGTTAAGATATTTTTTAAAAAATTATCATATATCTCGTGTTTTTTTTCATTTGTTTCTAAATTTATGCAAATAATAAGATAATAAAAATATCGAAGTTTGCTTTGAGTATCAATTTACTTTCATTCACAACAAAAGTATTTTACTACTTAAGGGATTCTTTTGTATGTTGATTTAAAATGTAACAAATAAACATTTTTTTAGCTCTTAATTGTAATAACCATATTTAATTTTTTTTTAAAAAAAGGTCAAAATACTTGAACACACACGCACTAAATTTATGTCGATTGCTCTCACATTATTAAAAAATAACCACACAAGAATAATTTTGGACTCTTTTTCCTTTTATTCTGGTCATTGCTTGACAGCACGCTCTTGCTGCCGCAAACACACTCGCTCACGATACACTGAAGTGTTTTGCCACAAGAGGGCAGCACAAGTGACAGGTCAGAACAATACTAGTGATATAAATTTGTAAAAGTAGGATAATGTTTTGGAAGGAATGGTATTTGAAAATGTATTGGAATTTTTCTCATTTCTTACAATGAGGGAATGTATAGGTTTCATCTAAAAAATAATATACAATTCAAAGCCTTTAATATGTTTAATGTAACAAATTATAGTTCTTAAAGAAGTACGTATTCAATCACATTTGAAGAAAATCTTTCTTATTTTTTTCATTTCAAATTTTAAATATCTGTTGAAGAAATGGGAAATGTCCCAAATTCATTAACATTTTCAATTCCTTTAAATGTTATTAAATTAATAAATTAGATCCTTTTAAAACAAATAATTTTAAATAGACAGTTTTTATCTCTAAAAATACCTAAAGATTATCATTATCTAACTAATAAAATTATAAATTTAAAGCCTAATTGGAAATAAAATGCAATGCATATCATCCTGCGCAAAAAAGTTAAAAGTAATAGTTTGCCTCTCATATGTTGAAGCTTTTAATAGCATTATAATCTTTAAAGTATAGCAGTATTTTTTTTATTTCTTACCTTCAGAATGTCAATCATACCCTGTGCTGATTTTTGATAGGCTTTTTGCTGTAAATCAGAAATAAAAGAAAAGTCAAAAAGTGGTTTGTTATTTAAATATAGGTGTAAAAGTATTGGCTAAAAAAATGAAATTTACTGCAATCAATCTTATAATTATTTTTTTTTTAAAAAAATGTAAAAAAATGTTTAATTTCAATCATTTTTAAATATTTAGAGCTATTTAACTAATGTTTTGTAAACTGTTAAAAAAAGTCTAAAGAGTCTGAGATTTAGTGACAAGTCGTTTCTCCTAAATAAATAATTTTGAATAACGTATTTATAAAGTAGAACGCTTACTGACAAACTTAACTCATGAATTTGTGACTTCTAATATTGAATTTTCAAATTGGTCATGACTAAATTTTTTGCAGTTTATAACTAACTCTCCACAGATAAATTTTTAGCATCTTTTAATCCCTTGATTATTCTTCAAAATTATAAGAAGCACCATTTTTTCTTATTCACACTATTATTAATCGTAGGAAAAGCATTTTTTAAGAAATAGGAATTAAATTTGAATACACACAGGACAATGGAACCTGGCAATACCTAAGATATAAAAATTAGTTCCTCCTTATTCTGTATTTCTACAAAAAGTGCCTTTAATAACTGATTAAGGTAAGCTGGATAATACGTTATGCAGCCAAAATGTTGACTGGATTCTTTAAATATGTTTAACAATTTTTATTATGTGAGGACATGATGTTGTTTGGGTTTGAGGTTTTTGAAGATACAAAATGCAAATGCAAGTGCAGAAAATTGTTGATTTATATTTTTTAAGGCGTCAATTTTTCTAAGGTTATTAGAAAATAATAAAGAAGGTTATCACATTTAGGGACTTATTGCCAACAAAGATTTACAATTTGGCCCTGCCCTATTTGGCCAATAAAGACTAAGATCATAAGAAGTTATCGTTATAAGAAGCCCAAAAGAAAGCGGAAATGAACACGAAACAGCGAGGTGAGGTATCGAAAGGCGTATATATATATATATATATATATATATAAGTTTTTTTTAAAGTTTCATTTTCAACTTTTCTAGGTGGCAAAAAAATTTTAGAGGTCGAAAGATTTTCAGATGGGGAAAAAAAACCGCGTTTCAAAAAATTCAGGATTGCACAATACAGCAGTCACGTGATCATTTCAAAGTGGTATAAACTGAATTTTTGAAACACACACACACACACATTCTGGACTCGAGAAAAAGTTTTGGAGCTCGACTGATTTTGAGATGTGGGGGGGGGGCATCGTTTTTCTAAATATCGATGTTGCTTAATCTGATAGTCACGTGATTGTTGAAACCAGTTTAAACTAGTTAATGACTAAAAATAACAAAGTTATTAAAAATAATAATAAAGTTCTGATATGATAACTGCGTCAGCTGATTTCAAATTCCGTAAAACTGATTTCACTATTAACAGATTAAATTCTTTGATACGTTTGATTTTTCTCACGTCTATTTCTCGACACTTCTTTCAGGAAATGATTTATATCAGATTTTTGATTTCACAGAGCATTATATATTATATTATATGTAGAGTATGTTAATTTCCATTAAAAACAAATTCATCTTCCCTATGACAAACTTCAGAAAAATAAGTTCACTTAATATGCTTTCTGGGGAGACTAGTAATGTATTGTAATCAAATATAGAAAAAAAATGTAAATCTTCTGAAATTCGAATGGGACAATGGAAACATGCCAGCTAGTTAAGTTATAAATTGTAAATCAAATCAAATGAATTTTGAATTAGCTCTCAGGTAGGGATTGAATAAATACTTCAATACACGTTTATAGTTTCGGTATTAGGAAAATATACAAAATGCCATTCATCTAGATCAATGAGTTTCCTGTTTATTTTTTCCTCCTTATGTTAAACACACACATCCGTATTCAATACTCTCATCTAATTCTAAAAAATTCATATTAGGTAAAAATAATTAAAGTTAAACCATTTTGAATATTACAGTGCCTCAGAAATATATTTATTTTGCTATTTAATATAAACAGCGATAAATGATTTTGCTGTATTCTTTTAAATATATTTAAAAAAATATAAAGCAACTTCTAAATACTTGTAAAGTTTAGAGTTATGATCATTATACAAATTCAATTCAACACCTATGTTAAATTTGTCTCAAGGTAATCAGCTCATAAAAGACAATGTTACTTCACTTTTGCTCCCGAATTTATTAGAATACTTTTTACATTATGCGATTAGTGGGAATAAAGCAAATGTAACTTAGGCACTATAAATTTTTCCAGTTCGATTTACAAGTTTACAGCTTTCATCATACACTTTCAGCTTTAAAACTTTAAAATAGAAATAATAATTAATAAATAAGAGTAAAATATAATAAAAAAGAAAGTTTAGTATATTTTACTCTTTATATAAGTAAATTTAAGAAAAAAAAATCTTTTATTAGAGCATTAACTTACATGAATCACCAGACACATTCTCTTTAAAAAGCATATTCCAAGAAACAAATAATACTTATTAAGTTAAGCATCATCATACTATATAAATATATTATGAAATTATATCAAAATCCATATTTAGTAAAAAAATATTTTTAAGTGGTTAAGTGAAAGGAAAACTGACCCTTTTGGTATCATCAAGATGGCAGAATTCATTTATTGCATCGAAAACGTTATCACTTTTGTAATGAGAATAATTTTCTTTCACGTGCATATAGCTGGTTTTTAATTCCTGAAAGAAAAAAATACATAAGAAAATTCATTAAATCATAGATAAGTAAGTTTACCTTTTAATAAGTAACAGTATTCTTATTTCCAAATTTTCTAATATATTAATACCATGACTTCCCACTTATAAAATTTTGCATCCATAGAATCTCAGGAGAAACGACGAAGCTTGCAACTTATTTAAGAACAGGAATATTCAGAGAGGCACGCGGCGTGTGATATCAACAATGATAATTGTTACATCTGCTTTCGTTTCAGAAGCGTTTCGATATATCAGGCACTTTAAATCTACCCGATTAATTCAGTGAACTACTCAAAAATATGATAAAATCTATCAGCAAAGACAGTCACTTGCGTTTTAAAATATTTATTTGATTTAGACGCAACATATTTTTATGAATTCACACTCAAAACACGGCTATGTGTAATGCTTATATACAATCAGTTACGAAACATATTTTATATTGATGGAACAAGAGCACGCAGGCTCGTGAACAGTCCGTTCACTTCAGTTTGCTTTTAAACGTTGACGGTCTTCTTCACATCCTCCCTACTTTTTGAGTGATTACTGCAACTCAAAAACATACATAGTTTTGTTCAATAAATCAAGCTTATTGGGAGCTTTAATACATCTGGCAGATCGTGTAAATTTACATTCGGTAGCTGCAGGGGTGGAGGAAGTGTGAGAAAAATCGCCCTTACATATAGTTTTATTTTGAATACTTTTATTCTCACTATTTGTGAGAGAATCTATTCCATTAATGTTTAATTCTAGTGGAAAAATTCGCTGCACAGGTCTCAGAGAAACTCCAGGCTGTGTTTTTACTTTAACGGTACGAATTTTTACGGCGCGACCTGGCAACACATCTACCAGTATCGCCAAAGGCTAATTCAATCGTTTTTTACTGTCGTCTCCTATTAATACAACTTCACCAATATTTTGTTCATGAATGTCTTTTTTCTTATTTTTTTGAATTAATAAACTCAAATATTCTTTTCGGAAACTAAGTCTTAAATCTTTCAGTAACTTAGTTCTATATCTTATCCTTTTTCTTAAATGATCGGTCTCTACCATGTCTATGTCATTAGTACTAAAATTTCGATTCTCAATTAAAAACATAGAAGGAGTTAAAGGAATAAGATCATCTGAATTTTCAGAGATATAAGTTAGGGGACGCGAATTTATAACAGACTCGCTGTCACATAACACAGTCTCGAGCTTCTCAAAAGACAAGATCGATTTTCCGAGAGAGCATCTTAACAGTTCTTTGAGAGCCAGAATCAACCGTTCCCAAAAGCCTCCCCTCCAGGCAGTTGTGGGAGGATTAAATTTCCACAAAATTCTAAGAATGTTTGCTTCTCTAGTGATTTTTTCCCAATCCAGTTCAGATAATTCATTATTTGCACCTCTGAAATTAGTGCCATTATCTGAGTAGACGGTTCTTGGTCCACCCCTTCTAGCTATAAATTGACGGAATTCCATTAAAAAAGAATCGGTACTTAGAGAAGCCACAAGTTCTAGATGAACAGCTCGATATACAGCACAAGTGAACAATACAATACAAACCTTCGAACTGTTCCTCAAGAAAAGTGGTCCTGCTAAGTCGAATCCCGTCACTTCAAACGCCACTGTGTCGGAAACACGATCTTCAGGCAGTGGACAAGACTCAGTAGCCAATGGTTTTGCTTTATAACGTTTACATTTCAAACAACCATTAAGTACATTTCTAATAGTTTTACGTGATTTTACAATCCAAAATTTTTCTCTAGACAGCATAATCTGAGTACCAGCATGACAATTTTTTCTGTGAACAGATTCAATCAAACACTTAGCAAATATACAATCACTTGGCAAAAGAATTGGATTCAAAAAGTCTGGTACATCTTTACGTTCAGTTACACATGTCTTAACTCTTAAAATACCAACATCGTCTTTAAAAATGTCAATTGCCGATATCGAACTTTTATCAGCAAAATATTGGTTTTGGATTAAACGTATCAATACCGTTTTTGCGTTTTAAATTTCTGACAGAGAAAGTTTAGAAGATTTAGAAACAGAATTTTTCTTACAATTATTTATGAAACGTAAAGTCCATGCAACCACATTTATAATTTTATCATAATCAGAAAACCTAGAGGCATACCAGGGGTTTTTCTCTTCCTAAAAATTTACACTACTTAATTTGGATTTTCCTCTTTCTATCTCATTAATGTCATAGCAAATATTATCTAATGGCCAGCCTTCCGAGGGCATTAAGAACCTATTGAGGCCATTCCACCATTCAGACTTCAGCATATCTATACTTATAAATAAAGCTCAATGTGTGTGTGTGTGTGTGTGTGTGTGTGTGTTGGCGCTCTACAGGCCAGATCATTTGACATACAGCTAACAAATTTGGTACATGTGTACCTTAGAGGTCGGGAATGTGCACCTGGGGTCCCTTTTTTGAATTTTTAATTATAATTTTAATTATTAATTAAAAACTAACTTTCCCGCCAAATAAATCTTCCATTTTCTCCACCGAAAAAAGAGTAAGGCTTCAGTATTTTTTTCTCCCAACAGTAACGAGGCTAGGGTTAACATTTTTCGGCGGATTATTTCAAACGATTCTGTTTATTCTGTTAATGTTTTATGTATTTAAAATTAAACATTGTTAATTAATCCATTTTTAAGATTCATTCTGAAGTACTTTTGAATTAAAATAACACAGAATAAAGAAAATTAAAAATGTCTAATATGCATAGCGTTACCCCAACTGGCGTAGAAAAATTCACGCATTTGCGTTACCGTAACTGGCGATGGAAATTCACGCATGCGCATTGTGCTCTGATTGTTGACATGACAACCATTATCAACGGATGATTTAAATTATTTTTAGGTTAGTTGCATGCTTTTGTAATTAAGTTGTATTTGTGTTAATTATATATTTTTTTGTATATGCTTATAGTTTTAAGTACATCGTTTTTTAAGTAGTTTTTTTAAACTTGTTTTCGACCGATTATTTTAAACGATTCATTTTATTTTCTTAGTGTTTGATGTATTCAAAATTAAACATTGTTATTTAATCGATCTGTTCATGATGAATATGAGAAAATTTTGTTGATAAATTCTTGAGATATTACATAAATTAAGAAAGATATTCTTTAGTGCCATAAAGTTTAAACGCTCAGTGACTCTGTTATCAGTAATCATATTATTAAAAAAATGCTTTTTTTCAGTAAAAAAAATATTATTATATTAATTGCAGATTAATCATTTACACTTTAATTTAAAGCATAAAATCTACGAGAGGTAACAGAAAATTAGAGAGATACTTATTGCGTTATGACTGAAGGCCTTTATAATATTATGAGTGAATTATATGACTCTCAAAATTTGAAGTTTTAAAATATTTTGAGGAAAAATCTATTAAAGTTGGAATTGCGTAAAATTTTTAATGGTACGACCGGAGATTAACTCCTTACTTGGCGCAATTTTTAAAAATCGCCAACAACGGTCTTGCGAAATGTTCAAAATCAAAGGAGCAGATGTCCAATTACAGTTCATAATAAATATTGCCAGCTTTGGTGCGTTATCGCAACTTGGCGAAGAAGGGGGTTAAACTCCGGTTCAACCTATTTAATTATTAAAATTTAAACGAACATTAAGATTGGCGAACCGGCTGGTCACCAAAGGCGGCTAGTATTTAATAGAGCAACCTCTTGATAATAAATCAGCAGGATTCATATTTCTTGGCACATGGCGCCACAACTGAGAACTAGATGACTGATTGATTTCTTTCACTCTATTCGTAACAAAAACTGACCAATCTCCTTGCTCCTTGATCCACCAAAGAGCAACTGAAGAATCAGCCCAGAACGTGATTCTTATATCTGGTAATTCAAGGACATTACGAACAGAATTCGCCAATCTTGCCCCAATGCAACATGCCATCAGTTCGAGGCGCGGTATGCTCAAAGTTTTCAAGGGAGCAACTCTAGATTTCCCCCGTACAAAAGTAACTTTTACTCCATCCGAATCAACAGATCGTATAAAAATACAGGCTGCATATGCTTTTTTACTGGCATCTACAAAAACATGAAATTCAGAAGTTTCTAGAATTACAATATAATGCGGAAATTTTACATTGCTCGAAAAAGATATCAGTTAGCCTTTTACAAAACTCTTCAATAAAATAACTTGGGAGTTTTTCGTCCCAAGAAATTTTACTCTTCCAAGTTTCCTGTAACAGAAGTTTGGGGAGTAAAATGGCTGGGACTAACATACCGATGGGATCAAATATTTGCTGTACAAGGGATAAAATTAATCTTTTAGTAACTCTAGTTTCACAAGTTAAAGTTTTGAAATTAATGTTGCGCATTAGAAAATCATTATCAAGATCCCACAGCATACCTAAAACACAAGTTATACCAGATGATGTGCACATATATTCACATGGAAAATTACTATCCCATCCTCGAAGCAAGCTCTCGACATCACCTTTTGCGCTGTTTCAATAAAATGTTTTTTTTTTTCAGTAACATTATTCACACTTATAAAACAATTATCAACATAAAATGAATGTCTTAATTTCTGCACCACGTCAGCAAAGCCATGAGGAGCGTGATCAAGGAGATATTCAATTGATGCACTTAAAATAAAAGTGCTAGAAGTAACCCCGAATACAACCTTAGAGTACCTATAAATTTCTCCTTCATTACTAGGATAGAAAAAACGAAGATAATCCCTATCATGTGGAGCAATCCCAATTTGAAAAAAGGCCTTTTCTATGTCTGCACTTAAACCTATAGGGAACATTCTGAATCTATCAAGAATATCAGGTAATAATTCAATTAAATTGGGTCCAGTAAATAAACATTGGTTTAAAGACGGTTTTCCCTTCTCTCGTGCCGACGCATCGAAAACAGGTCTTATCTTAGTGCTTTGGCTACTATTTTTAATAACAAGTCTATGTGGAAGATAATGACATATTTTGTTTAATTCTAATTCTGGGGCACTTTCAATAATTTTTAAATTTTCCCATTCATTGAGTATTTTTTGATATTCGTAAAGATAACCATTTTCACGCTCTCGTTATAGCTTTCTTATGTCGTTTCGACGCTCATTATTTATTATCTGGCAAGTTTGAAGAATCTAATTTCCATGGTAATTCCACCTCGTACCTACCATCGGAAAGAACAGTTAATTTTTCATGAAACTCTTTTAACTGCTCGTCAAATAAATTCCTTTTTGAAATATTTTCAATGGGATCAGGAATACATAAAGAATCAATTTCCCACTATTAAGGAAATATCATTACCATTACCATACAAAGACAGAACTGTTTGCACAGAAGAATCTACAACTATTTTATCATCACTGGAACCGAGTACAGTTTCTTTGCCAACAACAGTCCATCCTAATATTGTATGAATTGCCCCTAAGCCAAAATTTAACTGAACACACTTTCCCGTTAATAATTTCCCAATTAGATCTGATCCTAATAAAAGGTCAATTTCATCTTCGTTAGAAAAAGCATCAGATAATTCGATCTTATTTATTCTTAAATTCTCTAATATATGCTGATTTTCTATTTTAGGAATAAATCCACAAATCTTACGTTCAGAAAATACTTCACTGCACAATTTGAATGAGCCATTTAAATCATTAATTTCTATCGCATGTATACCATGCTCTAATGGAACAGTTTCTTTCCCTTCGAATAGACCATGAATTACCTTTTCACGTCTGAGAGGTTTTAGTTTCAAGTACTTAATAACTCTATCACTAACGTACAAACAGGAAGACGCACTGTATAAGAGTACCAGAACTCGAATTTTATTTCCCTGACCTACAATTTCTACACAGATAGTCTGCAAATATACATTATCATTATAATTATTATTCGACAAATTATTTGCAACTTCATTGCTTTCATTAGCTTTAAATGAATGAATTTCCTTTTTATCAGAACACATTAAAGTTACTGCTTATTACATTTTAAACATTTTAGTTTAACTCTGCATTTTCTACTAATATGGCCGCAATTCAAACATTTAAAAAAAATCCCTTTTTAAAGAATATTTGCTTCTTTTCATCATAAGACATTATTTGAGCCAAAAGGCAATCGGAACTCAAACTCCCAAAATACACAATTTTGCTTACCTTTGGGTATCCTGTCACGAGAAACATTTGTACTTACTAACATGGCTGTCAGCAACTATAATTTTTTTATTATTTCGTTTAACTTCACCATTATTTTTACCAAATCCTTCTCGAGCTAAACTTATTATTTCCTCCGATGCGACTTCATGACGCACAAAACACATTATTTTACAAGAGATCTTTGACTTGTAAAGTCCTCATTATCTTCCGAAACTCGGCTCCTTTCCCAGGCACGTACAGCGCTTTCAGGTAGACATGATTCGACAAGAGATTCTAGAAAGTCCTCAAATTTTTCTTTCGTGCGTCCCAAGCTTTCCAAAGCTCTTAGTCTCGTTTCCAACATGTCGTAGAGGCTCGCTAAATCAGGAGAATTCCTTCCGGCAGTAGCATTCTTCATAACAAGAGAAAGAAGATCTCGCACATAGATCTGTACTAAAAGATCCTCCCTACCTTATTTTCAGCTTTTAAACGGCTTTACAATAATTTTCAGATGTTATTGGTAAACTGGAAAAAAATCTTGCAGCTTTGGATTCAGGCACCATTGCTTGATATAAATAATGGAATTTATCGATTTCAGATAACTCATCCAATTCATGAATTTTAGAAAAAATACTCCAAAATGTAAGGAATTCATTCGGATCACTAGAAAATATATTTACTTCAAATTTCGGTAGTTTCAATTTCGCAGCATTGCTTTTAGAAGAACATTCTGAATCACATCTGGAATTTTTATTCAAGAATGTCGCCACTTTCGATTTCAGTTCGAGATAACTATCTCGGTAATGTTCAGCCACTTCAAAATCTGTTTCGTATTCGGCCGTGTTCTCTTCTAAAAGTAATGTGGATATTTCGTTTTGAATCTCATCCAAACGAGAAAATTTATCCTCTAGTTGTGAATTTAATACGTAAAGTTAATCAATATCCTTGGCATCAGTTTCAAGTATAGCCAAGAGTTGCGCCAAATTTCTCTCTGCATTTGTAAATGAAATTCTTAACGACTTTCGCTTCATTTTAAGAGCATCCATGATTTCAAATGCAAATTATATTCTATAAATCACTCACCAGATTAAAGAGTCCTGTCGCGGACGCCACAAATGTTATATCTGCTTTCATTACAGAAGTGTTTCGATATATCAGGCCCTTTAAATCTACCCGATTAATTCAGTGAACTACTCAAAAAGATAGTAAAATCCATCAGCAAATACAGTCACTTGCATTTTAAAATATTTATTTGATTTAGACGCAACATATTTTTATCAATTCACACTCAAAACACGGCTATGTACAATGCTTATATACAATCAGTTACAAAACATATTTTATATTGATGGAACAAGATCACGCAGGCTCGTGAACAGTCCGTTCACTTCAGTTTGTTTTTAAAGGTGGACGGTCTTCTCCACAATAATGTTTGCTTCTGAATTTACCGTACTTTTAGAAAATGTGATGCCTTTAGGGTTCTATAATAGTGGTAAAAACTGGAAGTATGTCGTGGAAGTCTTCTGTTCCGTCAACTGTGATCAATATTTCGCACAGATATGAATCTTTGTCACAAGACCACTCAGCAGATTTTATTTGTCTTCATTACATTTAAGAGTTATCGTATTCACATAAGAGGGAGGGATGGGCGACTCGACGTCCTATTCAGCCCAAAATTGGATAGAAATCAAAAATTTTGGTGAAGGGGAAAAACACAATAAAAATTCTTCCTTCTATCTGGTTGAGATTTTGAGATAACCAGTTCACAAACAGATTCGAAAGTGCAAGTGATTATTAATTCTGTGATTATTAATGTCTAGAAAAAATGTCTTAGAACATAAGACCTGTTTCTTATTTTCGCCTTAAGGTTAACTATTCTTACTTTTACAAAAATTGCAAAATTTATTAAAAAAAGAATTTAAACATCTGTCATGGATGCATAAAATGGAACAATAGAATAAAATCCTCCAGTATATCACGATTAGATATTTTTCTATGTCAGGCTAAGATGAATGGCAGATTATTTAAGTGTAATAAGGTGAATATCTAAAGCGTTAATCACTACAAAATAAAAAAAAGAAATATTATTGAGCCAACATACATATTATTCGAATGGAAAATGTTAAAATAAAAATTTTAATTCAGAAGCATTCTCATCTTTCTTTTTTCATTAGAAATCTAGAGAGCTGTCGTCTGCTCTATCTATGCAGGAGGATTTAAATCGTTTCGACAAACTGTAAATGTACTTCAGCAACAGACACAAATCGGTTTTCAATGAATCATGCAACAGCGAATGTAATTGACAATCATCAGGAAAGTCTTTGCTAATAAACTTAAAAAATATCTCATCCGCTAAGTATACGACACGAGTACAATGAAGTAGAAATTCAAGAATAGCACAGCAAAGTAGTTGCCAAGAAAGCAACATTCAATGTGGTACTCAAAGTGGGGATATGATAAATTGGACTTAAATGGAAGGAACGCGAATAAAATTTAGAATTTGGTGTAATTTTTAATATAATGATAGTAAAATTTAAAGGGTGTTCATTCATTAAAACATTAAAGAGCAATAATCTGTCTATCCAAAGAGAAAAACCATTAAACATTTGATATAGTTTATATACTAGTAAGATGGCTTCCTCTTTAGGCTTCGAAAAATATGGTCGTTGTTCGTGGGTAATCAAATAAAGGGACCTGATCTGTCTTTTTTCCATTTATTATACGTAAAGCAACTACTGACGAAGACATCTAAAGCAAGGGTACAACTTGCACATAATCGTGCACATACATCACATAAACACACACACACACACACACACACACACACACACACACACACACACACACACACACACACAGCTACAGGAGACACATATTTTCAACGCGCGGTAAAACAAAAGTACTCTGGCGGGAAAAAGTTGTTGCCAGATCAAGATTTAAGTTCTTGCGCTGGCTCTGCAACATTCCGCACCCTGTTGGACACTGGTCCAACATCCTGAATTGGAAGGGGAATTATGCGGTTCATGGCTCGCAGAAATAGTCCGTTGGAGGTTTGCACCTCAACTACTCGAACAAATCCATCGGTTCCAGGTATTGTCTTCTTTATTTGCGCCAACTTCAACTGTAATGGCTTGTGGTCGTCCTTTAATATGACTAGGTCACCTTCTTTCAGATTGGGCTAT
The DNA here is from genome assembly GCF_947563725.1 of Argiope bruennichi. Lineage (NCBI taxonomy): Eukaryota > Metazoa > Arthropoda > Arachnida > Araneae > Araneidae > Argiope > Argiope bruennichi. The sequence continues at coordinate 110,165,858 of NC_079157.1, read as the reverse complement.
GGTTTCTTCCATTTCTGCCTCTGCTGTAGTTGTTGCAGATACTCCCGACTCCAGCGGTCCCAAAATTTAGATTTAAGGTCCTGGACATGGCTCCACCTGGTAGATAAACTGACAGCAGTATTTTGTTCAGTTAAAGATAGCAACGATGACCCAACCAAAAAATGTCCCGATGTTAGTGGTTGTAGATCGGTTGGATCGACGGACAAGGGACTGAGGGGTCTTGAATTCAATATCGCTTCAATTTCGACAGCCAATGTGCTAAGTTCCTCAAAGTTCAGAATTTTTTTCTTGGTGACTTTCACTAAGATTTTTTTCATAGATTTTATATTTGCCTCCCAGAGACCACCAAAGTTGGATGCAGCTGGGGTTATGAAATTCCAGTTGATGCCTTCCTCGACACTTCACCTTTGAATGGAATTGGATTTGCATAATTTAAATAGGGGGTTCAGAAGAGCATATACTCCTTTAAAATTAGTTGCATTGTCGCTCCAAATTACTGAAGGTCTCGATCGCCTTGCGATGAATCTATTAAAACATGCCAATAAGCCTTCATTTGTTAAATCAGATACTACTTCCAGATGAGTAGCCTTAGTGCCAAAACATATAAATATGGCGATACAAGATTTGACTGTTACTCTATTTCTTTTCAAATTAGGTTTCGTTATGATTGGGCCTGAAAAATCAATTCCCACCTTGTCAAACGGTCTGGATGGAATGACCCGATCTCTTGGTAAATCGTTCATCATCTGTTGAATAGTTTTATTTTTTACTCTAAAACATGTTAAGCATCTTTTGATTACACTTTTAACTTTGGCTTGACCAGCTGGTATCCAGTATTGCTGTCTAATTAAATACAGAGTAGTTTGAACACCGGTGTGGAGTGCTTTTTTTTATGAAAGTATTCTATAAGTATATCTGTTAAATGGTGTTTCTTTGGTAAGAGTTGAGGAAATTTTTGTGAATCTGGAAGATCAGAAAGTTTTAATCTTCCGCCTACTCTTAAAAGCTCATCATTATCTAAGAATACATTTAAATTCAGAAGGGGATTATTCTTTGGAAGAACTTTATTCTTTTTTATACAATTTATTTCTAATTCAGTTTGAAATAAATTGCATTTGAAATTTTCATTTGTATAATTTTTATTAAAGACTTTGTAGAATTTTGTAACTTTGTTACACTTAAATGATCTCTCTTTCTTTTTTGCAATTTACAATTATGTAAGAATCGTAAACTGCTGAACTGCTGAAAGAAGAATATCTTTTAATCAAATCATCATCTAATAGATTTACTCTTGCTATTGTTGAACTTATTAGAACGTTCTTTTTCAATTCTTAATTGTCTGCGTCTTCTTTGATATTTGTCCCATTATTTATTTTACCTAATTTAGGCCATTTACATTCATTTTTTAACAACCAATTTGGCCCATGCCACCAGAAGTTAGAGTTTCTCATTTCATGCACCGTTACCCCTCTTGATATTAGATCAGCCGCATTATCAGTTCCAGGAGTGTGATTACATTCAGTGGGATTGATTAGATTTTGGATTTCTTTAATTCTGTTTTTTATGACCACTTTAAATCTTTCAGGGTCACCCTAAATCCAATAGTAAACAATTGAAGAGTCAGTCCAGAAGAATCGTGTAACAGGAAAGTTAATGCACTTAACTGTTTTACAGCCTAGCCTTGCTGCTAAAAGAGCACCTTTGGGATCGAAAGCATCTTTAGAGGGGCTACTCTACTTTTTGAAGCGACCAAATTTGATTTGATTTCCCCGTTTTTCAATAAGACTAATGTACACTACAGTTCCATATGCCCTCTTAGAGGCGTCGGAAAAACAATGTAATTGAGCTTCAGCTGTTTCATTGGTTTTTTCTTCGGCGAAAAAAATATCTAGGTATTTTAATAAGATGTAATTTTTTTTTATTTCTTCGCACCATTCATTTATTTTAGTGGTCAGTGTTTTCTGGAGAGGGTCATCCCAGTCTAATCTCAAGCACCAAATGTCCTGTATTAGACATTTTATCTTGATGGTAAAAGGTGATGATAAAAAATGCGTCCAGTTACTTGAAGAACATATCGTTTGGAATTTATCTTTTTAGACAGGAATTTCTCTAAGCTTCGAGTGTCAAACTGGAATACATCTAAATCGGAATCCCAGGCTAATCCTAGCACTTTACAAGGAGTTAAAGCAGAGTTATCATTAATTGAATATTTTTCTTCGTCTATTTCTAAACCCGTCTCTCTCCATTTATCACGAAGCTCAACTGAGTTAGTTTTCCATTTCCTTACTTCCATTCTCGCTTCTTTAAAGATGTTGAAACATTCTAGGCTTGTTTTAAAAGCTGAATCAAAGTCTCTTTGGCTATAGATTAAATCGTCGACATACAATGATTTTTCTAGCATTTGACAGGTATAAGAAAATTGTTCTACATACCTCTTTAGATGGTGTTGGATTGTAGCTTCAAGGAGGAAGGGGCTTGATTTGACACCGAAGAGAACTCGAGTCATCTTGAAAATTTCCTCTTCTTCCTTTTCTGGATCTTCCGTCCAGAAGAAGCTAGTATAATTCTGATCTTATTCGGCAATCTGTATTTGCAGAAAGGCCTTCTTTATGTCGGCAGTTATGGCAATAGCCTTTTCTCTAAAACCTATTAAAATCTCAAAAAGGTCTGGAATGAGATTGATACCAGTATGTAAACAATCCTTTAACGACAATTGTTCTTTCGCATGAGAACTCGCGTCAAATACGACTCTCAAACGAGTATTAGTTTTATCTTCCCTTATTACCGCCCTGTGAGGCAAATAAAATGATGGTTTTCCTTCTTCACATGTTATAACTTTCTTAATGATATCTTCTTTTAAATGATCTTCAATAACAGCTTTATAATCTAAAAATAACGAATTATCTTTAATAAATTTTGATTTTAAGTGCTAAAACCTCCTTTTAGCCATTTCAAAATTATTAGTTAAATATTCTTTCATATTTGTTTTCCAAGGAAACTTTACAGTATATCTTTTATTTTGATAAACAATATTTTTTTCAAATTGCTTCTTAATTTCTTTGTCTATAGTATGTTTTTCTAAATCATCCTCTTCAACCTCTTCTACCTCTAATTTCTCAAGATCCCAAAATTGTTTAAGTTGGTTCGAAACATCCTTTTCATCTACTACAATCTTCATGATCATTAAATCATTTGATAAACCTACTTGTCCTTGCAAGCACCATAAAAAATTTTTTTCAGTCGCTACCAGTTTGTTGTTTAATCTTTTTATTCTGCCTGAAACGATTTCATAATAATAATCTACTCCAATTAATATTGAGATATTCTTGCCTCTATTATCAATATTATGAGCTAGCTGCAAATGCTTCAATTTATTGTACGTTTTAGTAATATTGTTGTTAGGTACAGGAAGAATGGTGGCTGAAATGTTTTCTGTAACCAAACGTCTACTTCAATACGTAAAGAGGGATCCTCACGGTTTTTTAATTCTGCTCTCACTATATTGTAAGAATGTTCCTTTGCTTGTTTAGCACCAAAAACGTATACCGATAAAGATTCTTTTCTTATTACTTTTAACTTTGATTTTTCTGAAACTTCAAGTGTTCTCATACTTCCATTATCTAACATTAGTCGTGCTGTTTCAAATTCGTTTGTTTCATCATTGCGCACGAGGGCTGCACATGTTTGAAGAAATATATTACCACGAGAAAAGCTTGTTTTGTTTTTATCGTAATGAGAAATCGCGGTAATTACGCTCTTATTATCTTTACTTATACCGGGCGTGTTAGATTCTGCTTGAAAGCAAATAGATATAGTATGCTTCTTCCCGAATATCTCACATGTCAAATATCTTCACTGGCGGCATTCATTAACTCGATGTTTTGGCTTTAAGAATAAAAAACATCTGCCATCTTGTTTTAATACACCGAGTTTCGTTTCTAAGTCGGTTTGGGAACATAACTCCGATCGATGCTCGCCTTTACAATATAAACGATTTTCGTTTAATGCTGAAGCGGGAAAACATTGAAGTAGAGATGCATAATCCACGGTATTTTGAATAATAAATAATTTTGTTATTGTTATTTTTAAATATTTGTTCCAAATATCTGTTATTTCAAATATATTATTAATTAAAAATTATTACTTAATATTAAATATTAAATTTATTAATTATAATTAATACTTAATTTACTAATTTAAGTAACGTGTGATTGAATTAATTTATCTATTTCAGCATACTTCTTAAATTTGATTTTTTTTCAAAACTATTTATTTTATTTTTTTATTGTGGTAAACTGTTTTCTGAAAAATTTGAATTAAATATATATATCATTTCTTTAAATTGTTTACTTTAGTTCTATATTTTACCAATAGATGGCGCCAGCAGTAGACGGAATACATGCAAAGTCACAAGCAATAAAAAAGGATTTGTATTGAATATTGCATAATCAAATGCCAATATCGGAAAGTCAAGGTTACTCTCATGAAGTAGAGCGGCGACTTCACACTTTCCAGTGAAGTCACCGCTCCGATAAATTTCCGTGATATGCACAATGATACGATAATTCCAATAACCGGTCCGTTCACTTTTCAATCCATTCACAGATTTCTCCTTTTCTGTTTTGTTCGAGAGCTTCCATTGAACAGATCGTATCGATTGTTACTTTCCAGTGAAGTCACCGCTCTGGTAAATTTCAGTGATATCGTATCGATTGTTACTTTCTATCGTGATCCAAAACCTGTAATCGAAATATCACTAGTAAGATCGTATCAAGGATTTGAATCACACCCCTCTTTGAAAAGTATTGATCACTGGTATTTGTGACTTTATGATATTGGTTACGTAATAACTGCTCGTAAAATATTCGTCATCCCTACATTGAATATCTTTCGGTTTTGCGCTTGACCTTGGACTTCGCAATTTATCATGCGAGCTAGCTGTGTTTCGACTGAAGTTGTGGAAAGGATTCTGTTTCACTTTTGGGAGAAAATTTTCTTTGCGTTTATCGCCTTTTGCGGTATGCATAAACGCAAAGGATTCTCTACATTCAATTTCAATTCTTAAAAAAATTTAGTAACTCAGTTACATTAAATTCTAACTTCACCGAATTACCAACTCTTTTTCCATTAAATTCAAGGACAAGATCTTTGGGAATCAATTTAATTAAAATGGGATAGAGTAAATGCCCTTACTTCTCTGAAGTAACTTTTAATGATTCTAAACTTCTTAGGTTTATCTCTACGGTATTATACAACTTTCTAAGACCATAAATATTACTTGAATCAGTTACTGGTACAAGATTTAGTAATTCTGACATGTGTGCGTTAATAACCAGCTCTTCTCTGCCAAATCTTTGTTTCAACAATTTTAAAGCCTGATCATAATTCTCGTCTGAGAGAGCAAAGCCATTAACCGCAATCACGGCCGCACGCCCTAACAGCGACTTTAAATATGAGAATTTATCTATTTTTGATAGAGATTTGTTATTATCAATAGAATTTTGAAATTGATTCCAAAATTCTAACCGGCAACAGGGGTCTCCATAATATTTTTCCAATTGTAAGTTTAGGCAGTTTTATAGTCTTAAAATTATATTCGTTTACAGGTACGATGGCTGAACTTTCCTGAGTGTTGTTTATTGCATCTAAATTAGGATTTCCTGTAGCGCTCAGTAAAGAAACATTTGATGTCATTGATTTACGCTCTGATTCGTCTTGTAAACATTTTAATTGCGCTGTTAACTTAGAAAAACAAACGATAATTTTTTCATTGTATTCGAATGCCGTCTCAATTTCGGTTTCGAATTCTCTATCATCTTTGATTAGATTTTGTATAAGTTTATCATAGTCTTTTAACTGTGTAGACGGTATATTCAAATAATTTAAGGCTTCTTGCAAATCTTTGGTGGTAAGAGAATCTATTTTCAATTCCAAATCACTATTAATTTTGTTAATGTACTTTGTAAATGAAGATCTATGCAAACCTCTGGTTTTTGTCAATTTAGAAAGTTCATTCATCGTTCTTATGTTTAATATTCAAAAACTCCAAAATTAAAATTGTATTTCTAATACATCAAATTTCAATATCAATTTTAGATTTATTCACACATTATTGATCAATATTTCAATTGTATTCTATCAGAAACCAATATCTTTAAAGCGAATAGATAGTATCAATATGTAATGAAAATTCAACTTCAAATATAAAAATCAAATTTCACTTTATTGTTACATTCATTTCTTTTAACTTCGGACCTTCAAATCGATGAAATTAAATTATTTTAAATGTTCGAGTTTCTCTTAAATAAAGGAAAATATTCGCTCACCTTTCTGGTTACTGATTTCTTTCCATCTTCATAGCTGCTTTTCCATTAGATCAGGCCCCACGTTGGGCGCCAAAATGTTCGTGGGTAATCAAATAAAACGGACCTGATCTGTCTCTTTCCCATTTATTATACGTAAAGCAACTACTGACGAAGGCATCTAACGCAGGGGTACAACGTGCACATACATCACATAAACATACACACACACGGCTACAGGAGACACATCTTTTAACGCACGGTGAAACAAAAGTACTCTGGCGGGAAAAAGTTGTTGCCAGATCAAGAGAAAAAGTTGCAGTCAGATCAAGATTTAAGTTCTTGCGCTGACTCTGTAACAGTCGTCAAGGTAATCGTTTCGTAATCGGGAGGCCAGGAATCTGTCTTTCTTTTTAATTTTTTAATTTTTTTAAATTAAACTAATTTAAAATAATTTTAAATAATTTTCATCATTTTTTATGCAAACTATATTATTCTCCTAATATTTGAATTGTTGTTTAATTTTTAAAAGAAAAATTATTATAACTTTAAGGGTTATAAATAATTTAATTTTAAAATAATTAAAAGCTTTAAATATTTGGGATTTAAAAACGATAATTTTTTTATTCTAATTTATCAAAACGCCTTTATATCAGAAATTAAATAAAGCAATTGATAATTAATTAAATATGTAATTCAACTGTTCTGATTTTTATAACAGATAATTGATGATAAAAAGCAGGTATCCAAAAAGCTCACAAAATAAAATCAAAACAAATGGTTTAAATATAAAACACTTTCGTATTCGGTCAAATGCTAAGGAAGTAATGCTCTTTTTTCTCAAAGAAAAGCATTTATTTCAATAAATGATTTCAGTAATATCACAAAAATTTTGAAATCTTTCAATATGATGAGAAACTGCCAACTTGTAACTTTGAAATTATTAATTCAAAATGTACATCCCTTGTTCAAATCCTATGATGTTAATTTTTACAGACATATAAGAAAAACTCTTAAAGGTGTATACAGAATTCTGTTTATTTAATCGAACGTGATCGGAAAATAAATTCTCATGAAGACTCCGCTAAAATATAACCTAAAACACACAGTCATTTATCATAGCCACTTTTAAAGAGATGTTGTTGCAAGCATGATATGTAGTTTAGCTTTCTGATGAAGAATAACTATTTTTGAATGTAATTTCTTTATTTTTTTTACATTAGAGCTATATTCAACCTTTCTAATATGCTATTCACAGAACGTTAATGTGTATAGAATAAATTTCTAGAAATATTAAATAAGACATTTTTACGATATGAATAATTATACTTAATATTTATCATCATTAAAGTGATATTTGAAATAATTTTTCTGTTTAAAAATTGTATTACAATTTAATAATTAGATGAAGGAACCTTTATTTTCGAGTAAAAAAATGAACAACATATTATTTAAAACATTATTAAATTATGGTTATGAAAAATTATAAGTTTAAATTGAAATGATTTTTTTAAAAATGTAATAACATACATCTGTATTTATGTTTTTTTTCTCTTAAAAATTAAATTATAATTCACGTAACAAAAAAATAAGCCTTAACTTTTGCATAAAAAAATGAATTACATATAAATTAACGTTAAGTATTTTAATTTTTAAAAAAAATAATATTTAAAAAATTTAAAAGCAGACAAAAAGTGCAGAATCGCACCCTTATGCCAGGGCTGAGAAACAAATACTTTGATGACCACCCTGTTTGAACGGTGAAAGTGGCGATAAGTCATTAATATATAAATTATGCCAAAAGTTTTTATGTTATTTTCTTAGAATTAGCTGACTGTTATTCGTTCACATTTTAATGAGTGAACATACCAAAGGAAGACTATTATATTTATGATTAGCATGGACTCATTTTTTCAATTCATGCATTCCTATTGACAGTATCAATATCATCATTTTAAATACTTTAGTATCATTCTAGTTCGTAGGAAACTTTTTAAGTCGGGCAAAATCTTAAAAATATAAATTTGTATTTTCTTTTCGAAATTCGAATTTGGCCCTACAGAATCGATGTTTGATTCTGTGTTAACAGTGTCTTCCGTCTGATGATACAACATATCTCACCCTCTTCTGCCAATGGAACACATCGTTCACCCCCCACGTTTTGGTTTATTTTTACTTTGAATAAAATGGTTGTATTAAAGTGCTCTATTTCATTCAAATATTATATGATTAATGTGATTAATCGTTCATTATTAAGAAACAAGCATTATAAATAATAACAATCGGTTTTTATAATTAATAACCATTACATCAATAATAACCGATCACTAATATTAACCGATTGATGACACTCACCGAAACATATATGCAGATTACAATAAATGTGAAAATCAGTAATTATTAGTAGTAAACGTGAAAAAGAATAAATGGATTATTACTTTGACCCTTTCTATTAATTTTAATCGCTACGATTTTTAATAATAATCAATTAATCCCAATGTCCACAATATAATTATAAACAGACATTGAATTTCATTTCCAGTTGACAGATCATTTAGAATATTATCTCTATTTCTGATACTGAAAAAATATAATTATGAAACAAAGACGAATATTTATAACGCTCAGTTTTTTTTACCAGAGAGGTAGAATTATTTGGGACAAATAAATAAAAAAAAGGATAGTTTATAAACCGCACGAAATATCTGTTACTTTTTCCGAAAAATTTTCCTCCACTTCCTTTATAATTGCATGTTTTTTTTTCTCTTGAAACTCAAATAAAAATTTTTTCCAAATATTCCAAGATCTATATTTTAAGATTTCATTGCTTTGGAATAATTTTATCAAAGTAATTTCTGATTTGCATTGATTTGTCCATTTTTCCGTATTAATATTGCATAAAAAATATATCAATACGTTATACAGACATATTCAGCAATACATTATAGATTAAAAATCAGCAAGTGTGTAATTTTCCTTATTTGAAAGTCATAATTACATATAAATTTCGAAGCATAAGTACAAAACAGAATTTAGAAGTATAAAGAAATTTCAAATAGAGATCGAATGAAAAAATTCCATTCTTTTAAAATTAAATTTACTAACAGGGTTAAGACAATTCTTGAAACGTAATAAACGGCTTTTAAGGAATTTCTCAACAAGAATATTTTATATGATAATCAATTTCAATAGTTATAATTCAAAATATTGAATGTAAAGTTTTATAACAATGCTAGAAAATTGAATTAGCTCCTTTCTTCATAAGGTTTCTGTTATAATGTGCTTGATAAAAATACTTTTGAAATGTGAAAATAAATCTGATTTTTTTTTACCTCTGGTTTTAAATTCATGAAGCAGTTTCTCAGTTTTTGAGCCTCTTCCTCATCTGAAACAAATAAGAGTTTTAAGTTTTAAATAATCTTCATACTTGTGATAATTGCTTAGCATTTATTGCTATTTTATTTTTTGAAAAAAATTTAAATTTTATATTTTTGAGAAACATGAAAAAAATCCATTTTTAATCATTTATTTTGTTGATTAAAATTTCTTAAGAACCATGAATCATTTTGCTATACTTATAACTTATAAAATTGAACAGATCTTAAAATATTTAATATTGGATTTATTGTAGAATTTTTCATTTCAAAAATTCAATATTTTTAAGCATGATTCCTTTCTTATAAACTTAAAACCATTAAATGTATCGTTGTAAGTCAAGCGAAACATTCAATAATCTAAATTTGTAATATAAAATGAAATATCTGGTAATCTGGAAGATAAATAAACCGAATGTCATCTCCTCAACTTCCCATCTATGATATGCTAAAAGCTTGACCATGGAAGTGCGTTCTGTTGTTTAGTTATTAAATTAAAATAAATAATTTACCTTTCGTACATAGAATTTTTTTGTGTTTAGCATTTTGGAATTTATTTATCTAGAAATCAGATTAAAATATCACGACTAAATCACATGGAATTTCGTTGGATCGAATAAAAACCACAATGCTCGTTGATAGTGAATTTTGCTGTATCGTGTGAAATACATCAATAATGACGCGCTTACAGTGTCGGGAAGCCAGAGTGCAGATCTGTTGATTTCACTCGCTGTTTAAATTCTCAAACACTAAGAATGCAGTTTTGTATCTGCCGTTTATTTGACCCCATGTTAACATCCATTATCAAGCCATCAAATCAGACAGCTTAGTTGTTGCTATCACGATAAAGGATAGATAGTTCATGCTCAACATCTACAATAAAGATACTTTACCTTTTGGAGTTCTTGCCATTGCTTTTTTTTTTCTGTTTTCTTGATATATTTTGTGCCATCAATAGTCAACCAATAATTCAGCCGGAGAGTCAATATACGTGGCATTGCAATTTAGTAGATAGTCACAGTCACATTGCAAGTTAATAGATTGCAAGTCACATAGATACAGAAATTGTTTCTAACAATAAACAATTTCTTACGATAAATTGTAAATGTTTATTACAATGTTATTCAAAAACGGAGGAAAAAAATAAAAGAAGTGAAAGAAAATAAAATTAATTTAAAATAAAGAAAAATAATGTTTAAAACATAATTATGATGATGTAAAAGATCAATCCTTTTTTGGGTGTATGTGATATATTAGAGCATTCAACTATGTTTTCTGGAAGCTATATTACTTCTCCTTTCTGGTAAGCATTCATTTGAAAAATATTTTTTAGACATTGAATTAAAATTTCGCCTAAATGTTTCTTTTTTTAAGTTATGTTATTATGAACTAAAGTCTAATCTTTCAGTTTATATTTATTTTGTCCGTCTTTTAGTAAAAAAGAACATTTTTATAAATACTTAGAATTTTCTTACGAAATCGAGATTTCCAAAAAAATTTTAAATGTTAAAAATTTTATTCTTTATAACGCAGCTAAAACTGTAAGTTATTATGACGTTATTATTAGAGAAACAGATTCATTAGAATTTTTTTAATTATTATGTTCCTTTGTACTCGGGTAGACAAATAAATGAAATTCCTGAAAAGCATTTCATTCAAAATTTGATATAAATCTACAAATTCATTCGCATGCCAAATATCCTTCATTTTGCTCAAAGCGTTTTTGAGATATCGCATTCACAGACAGAGAGACACATAGATAGCTAAATCTGCAGTCCTTTTCCCAAACTAATGTTTTCTGGACTCGGAAAATAAAGGAAAAAAACCCCGAGATCTTGATTTCGAATTTTCGGCGATTTCAATATTTTCTCTTTGTTATGCTTCTAACATGAGAAAGTAAAACGTGTAAACATAACCATGCGAAAATAACAGTGACCGTTTTTGAAGGCAAAAAATGATAGATTCATTAACAGAAAAAATTGTTGAACCAATTCACCAAAACTCTACTGTAGAGCATCTTATCTCTCCTTTCGTGATAATGAAGGCTTCTTTCCCTCTTTTTTACTTTGATTAAAATATTACCTTAAAAATATCAAGTTACGTTATTAAAAGTCTATTTGTATTATTCTGATATAGTTAATAATAATAAAATATTAAGCTTTATGCAATTGTGTTTAGCTTAACATTTTCAGTTAATTATTTTCATTTGATATTTAAATAAAATGAGAAAGATTATAAAATTATGTGAATTTCACAGCAGCTGGTCAAAACATAGCACAATTTCGAATATATATTATAAGAAATTTGGCGGACATATTTTGTATTACTACATAAAATTAAACTTTATATCATAATATTAAAACAAACTCCAATTTTACGAATTTCCGAATGTTTATACCTACTTAATACAAATGACGAAACTTAAAAATCGCAATTTTGAATGGCACTTGGCAACAAAAATTAAAATGTTTCTGGCAAGCAATGTAAAATATAAAAAAAAAAAACTTAGCAGCAATTCTAAATTTTTTTTTGTTTTGTTGACGTAGAAAAATTGTTTAATAATCATAATTTTTATTTATGTTGTAGATATAAAATTGAAATTAAATAATATAGTTCAAACAGATTATCTATCAGAATTCTTGTTTGACAATAAAAAAGAAAAAAATCATTAAAAGTCATTGATTAAATAGTAAAGGATTAATTAAGTTACATCCAGTTGTTATAGATTATTTGTCAATTAAATAATAACTGTTTTCACTTTTAACAATAATTAAGAACAAGAAATGATTCATTAACTTAAACGATTTCTTCAAAATTTCATTTTGTTACCTGAAAGGCACTGGTTATTTATCCAGCAATTATAATATTTACTCAAATCCTCTGGATTACGATTACCCTGAACGATAAAAACAAAACTTAGAAAGAGCAAAATAACAATACTTAGCTTGCCTACCATCTTGTACCGATTTAGGTTCAAAGAAACCTGAGTTTGGAAGTATTTCTGTGTTTTTATACCTATTGGAATCAAACAAAAATTTTACGAATCAATAAGCTTTGCAGTAAAGTTATTTAATTTAATATTCGATAAGAAATAAAAATTGATAGCTTTTTTTAATCATTTTTATCAATATTTACTAAGTTAAACTAAGCCTGGCTATCATGTTTTATTTTATTAAATTCAAATATTTATTATCGCTTGGAAAACATCTTGATAAGAAGATTACATTCAATCGAAAAGTAATATAGTTAAAAAATAAAATGGAAGTATGCGGTATTAAACTTACATTTTCTCAAAAAATTTCATGATATTTCTTAATTCTTAATTACTTCTTATTTCTATTTTTAATAGTTAAATCAATTAAGTAATTTCAAATTTCATTAATATTGAAGTAAATTATTTTAAAAATTTGAGAAACGTTACAGAAAGTTTGATGTTTGGAACTTTTCTTTTATCTTTAGCGATTTTAATTCTTGAAATTTTACTCACGATATATTTATTTTTTAAATTTACAAAGAACCCATGCTTAAGAAAGAAGAGAAAATAAGTTACAATAGAAATAAATTATATTTCTTATTTCGTGAATGTATAAATGGAACTAAATTGTATTGCATGTTTAACCATTTGCAACTTGTGAAAATCGAGATTTGATGGTTAACTTAGTCAAACTGAGTTCTAGCTATCCTGAACGTTTCACATTCAGAACGGTGCTTAGAAAATTGATGATTTTGAAATCGATAGCACCTGGCTTGTAAAAGGAGAAGAGATCTGCATCTTGTATTAACTTATTATTAATAAAATCCCTTTTACCAAAATAATTAGAAACTTAATCGAAGCAAGTTAGTCGCATGCTGGACATAGAAGAAAATTATCTTGATAAATTTATATTGCATATTCTCATTATTGCCCCATCACTTATACAAAAGATAGGTGGGTCCTGTAAATCAGTACGCAGTTGTTGTGACGTGTAATTAGTTAAACGTTGGGCGTCAGTCGATGATTTAAAATTGGATCATAGAAATGTATTTTAATCTACATGGTGTATTTACTGCAAGCATATCTAGTAGATATAAGAAAAAAAACTCTTTTGCAATGGATATCTCACCACTGAACCGCAACACGAACATGATTCGGTTTCCAACAATCAAAGAAAAAGTTCATGGCATTTATTACAGATCTGCACCATCTTTAAGAAATATGGTGTTCCATCCGTACCATCTTTGGAACTATTTTTATTTCAAGCTTTCTTTCATCAAAGAAAGGATCGAAGCGAAAGACATATTTATGGGTGGAAAGAATAAGATCAAATTACTCTTTCAAAAAAAATATTATTAACCATAGAATGTGTGGTAAGCTAAATCCATTGAGGTTGGCAAAGAACAGAAATAAAGCCATTTACCTTCTTCATAGTGATCCAGAGAGAAATGCCTCTGAAGAAAATCAGATATAGCAAACAAGATATGAGCATAATCTTATTAACTAAACAGGAAAAAAAATAGAATCACATATTTCTTATGAAATCAAGAAATCACAAACCAAAAGATAGACATTGGAAAATAACTATAAAAATGTTAAAAAATCATCGATAAAAAAAATTAGAAACGAAACTCATAAAAGGAATATATATTTTTCATAAATTAAATTAATAGAAAATTATGATTTCATATTTTTTAGTGAACACTATTACGTCTATGTGTGTCTAGATATGGAACTCATTAAGAACTGAAAGAATAAATTCAAAATTAGGTACGATGAAAAAGATATGTTAAAAATTTTCTAACAGATTAAACTTACTTAAATAATTTATGAAATTAGGTTTCTAAGATAAATATTTAGAAATTTTTTTCGATCATTTTATTGCTATTGTTAATTAAAATAAAAAAAAATCATTCAATTACAATTTTCAGAGTCAGATTCTTAATATTTCAAAAAACGAGGTTATATTATATAAAATGTTTTGACAATTAAAAAAGAATATGCAAACTATAAAATGTTTCAGTCTAATGAGATAATTATAAAAATGAAATGAAATATTTATAAAAAAAGATTTTAGAGGCCAAAATGGTTCCTAATTTATTTTAATTCTTATGATATATTTGAAATGACTTTCAAAGTGGCATTTAATGAATTTGAAGAAATTTTATGATGGCCAATTAGAAAAAACATATTTGATTAATAACTCTTCCATTAAGTTAGATACAATGCGAGGCAGGGCAACACTACATATACCATCATATCCGGGGATTATCTGCAGGACACGAGTCAGTAGTTAGGATAGTGGAAGGAATTTATCGTCTTGAATAATGACCAGACCTCCGACACGAAGCTCATGTCTCTTTTGCTCGGCTTGCAACTGATGAAGGAAGTATCCGGTTGATCTATTCGAAATTTCAGGTTCAGATTTTAAACGTCTTCATCATAACACTTTTCCTGTCTTCAAGAAAGATTAATATTTTGATTTGAGACATAAGTTTCATACAGAAGCTCAAGAAGGGGTTCTCTGGTTCGGAAATAATTTTCTGACGTGTTGCATCTTTTCTTGTACTAAATTTTTATCATTATTTTTAATGTATTCTTAACAAGTGGTCAAATGGTTTACATGCTCCTAAGGAGAGACTAGTTCTTAAATGAAAATCAATAATTAGCCTTTTTATTAAACGAAAAACCTAATTGGTAGGAATACGAGAATTACATTTTTGGATATTTTCTGTGCTCCATAAATACACTTCTTCATAAAAGTTTCTATTAACTATTAGAGACATTTTCATGATGTTCGCCAGCAATGAAATGGTTTCTAAAATGTCATAAGTTCAAACCATATGTGTTCTTGCTTTTATGCTATTTTATTATTCTGTTAGCGTTCACTAAAATTTGTTTGTTGAAGAGGTTGCCTCCAATTTTTCTATAACAATAAAATTTGCAGAAGTTCAGAAAATCAACTTTAAGTATTGTATCACGAGACACCTGTATAGATAACCTGCATAGATTTTTGGTTAATGTCTTTTATATTTCAAAACACATGTGAAGATATACTTATGCCTATACTGTGAAGTGATTCTTGTTTGCAATATTACCATTTTTATACTATTCAGGTTAATTTTAATTCATTCAAAATGCGCTTAATTAAATTATTTAGTTCTTATATAATTCAAAAGAAGAAGGAACTTTATATGACAAAGGTATTATAGTTAGGTAAAAACATTCATTTAACTCTCTAATTTTAATCAAAAAATGAATTAACATTAAAATTAACCTTAAATTATAGTGTAATCATATGGTACAATCTCTATGTTACTTTCTTTATGATTATCATTGGATACATTTCCCAGCAATTTTGTATAATTGGACAGTTATTTTCTCAAATGAAATCCCCACTTTTTAAATAATTACAAAAGCAATTCAATATGAATTATATTTAATAATAATAATAATAAAGGCAAAGGCTTAATAATAAGAAAGAAACTAGAAAAGGCGTTGATGATTTTTACTTCATGTATCAGAGTTGTTAGTGCTCAAATCAAAAATATTACAGTCATTAGTTTCATTTACTTCAATGATTTCGGAAAAATTAAGATTTACTTTTATTTATTCAATTCAGTTTCCAATGGCATAGTAACAATTAAAATACAATTTTCTAACATAGATACAAAAATGAAAACAAATTAACTTTTTGAAATATTAGTAAATCTTTTAGAATACAGATGCGTACTTGTACCTTAATAATTTCAAGTGAATTCACCTTGTTTTCAAATCAACTTTCGCTTTCAGAAAAAAAAAAATTGTACTGAATAACAATGAAGTAATTTCAAATTGCAACTCTGATCGTATGTCGCGTGTTTTTGTATCTTTTCTGATAACCTAAGAAACAAGAAACAGCTTTCAATCAATGATATTTCCTTCAGATTCCCTCTAATTTCATAGATGCATCATAGAAAATGAAATTTGCTTACACAACTGCAATTGACATAAAATAACGACTGTTAAAAGAGCAGTGAAATGTTGAATGAAAAGAGAACGTGAAAATCAACCATAACAATTTCGCAAACAGAATGAAATGCAGAAAGAGATGCACAATCTAAACAAAACATTTTAACTTGCAAGAATATTTACATAAAATAACGATTTATACAATGATATGTGTGATCTGCGTAATATTTGAATGTGAATCAAATTTTGATAAGTTTTTATTCTCACGTTGAAAGCACGTGTAATGTTTTCAAGATGTAAAAAAAGAATATGAAAAAGTTGCATATTTGCAGGAAATTATTTTACTTTATTCATTATTTGTGTCAATTTAAAGAATAAATTAAACTTTCTTGATTTTTCAATCGTATATCTATATTGAGTTCGCTTGTATCCCCAATTCCAATAATGTTAAAGTGCCTTTATTAATGTACTTTTTTTCAAACAGTATATAAAAGATGCAAATATGAAATATATTTTGAAACTAAAGTAATTAGAAATATTTATATTAAAAAACATTTGACAGAAATATTGCTTTTGTTTAAAAATTTAACTGAAAGTCACTGTGAATTTTTTTTAAAAAAATGCAATTTTCTGACACAAAAGCAGCTTTATTAAGAAATAATTTTAGAATTTCAGATTAATTTCACTTCAGTTTATATAATTATATGTATAAAATATGTAAATAAAATTTCAAATTTTTAATAGCTGAGAAAAGACTTATTTCCTCATTAAAATCATCATCGCCATACTGACAATGTCAAATAATGAAAATTAATGTACATTTTTTCTAAAACTGTGGTAAAGATATAAGTATGAAATTTTTCTACAGATTAAGCGCACAAGTATCTTCTTACTGAAATGAAATTTTACAGGAATATTGATAGAATTTCTTTGAAAATTTTAACTGTTCGTCTCTCAACATTTTTTCAGAAAAATGAGTAAGAAATATTTGTGGGAATATCTCACAATTTACCCTTTAGAATATAAATTTATAAGTATCAAATATGTGGTAAAAATTTCAAGTATATATATTCGGGTGTTTCTGTGAAAGAGATATTTGTAGCTTCAAAAATTAGACTTGCAGAATTATTAGAAAACATGTATTTATTGAAATACCTAGAATTTTTTTATGTATTCTACAGAACATAATTCATAATTATTGGTACACTTATGGCATTTGAAATTAAAGGAAGTTGATGTGTCGGGACGATCTTTAATACTTGCACTTCAAATCCATTCCTCATTCCTTGCAATTAACAACACGTTTTAACACCTATGCAAAGTTATTCAAGTTTATTATGGCATAAATAATGTCTTTAACTGCATCATAGAAATGGTAAATTATCATTAACATAAAAAAACTTGAATTTCCATCGCTCATTATGTCACAAATGCAATCGCGTTGCCGCATTGTCACTTCAAATGCTATCTAACACAGCACAATTTAAATTTTTAAAAAATACTTTTTAAAACGCTTCAGACCAATTGTTTTTTAAAAAATCATTTTTTATTGTTGCATGTTTCAAATTTCCTAATAAATAAATCAAAAGTATCTAACATTTCAACAACAGCAAAAATAAAGCCCGCTGAAATAGATGAAAGTTTTAAACCCAAGTCACAATGAATAAAAAAAAAAAAAAAAAAAAAAAAACGTGATTAAAAACAAATAAAAACGACGTGAAGTAATTTCAATGTATTTATCTATCATAAATGCAATTAAACCGCAACACTTTATGAAATAATTAGGGATTGCAATACCGGTATACCGGGATACCGAATACCGGTATTTTGAGCCATTTGTACAATTTCGTAATACCGGTATTCACAAGTTTAAATACCGGTTTTTCGGTATTTACTAGAAATTTTTAAAATTGTTTCCAATATATATTCCGGTATCGCGAACATAGCAATATAGTATACGCTTTTGTTTTTATGTCTCCCTAACGGGCGAAATTAATTAGCTAATTAATGGCTTAATTAATTGCTTAAATCTAAATTAGCGAAACATGGATTATCCCTGAAAGAAGATGTTGTATCCATAACGACTGATGGAGCAACAATTAAGAAAAAAGTTGGAAAATGGATTGGTGCAAATCAGCAGTTGTGCTATGCACATGGAATTCAATTAGGAGTAATAGATGCATTATACCAAAAATATAAAGAACAGAAGAATCCAAATACTGTGGATATAGAAACTTCGGAATCCAACTTAGAAAAGAGTAAGAGTGAGAGTGATATTGACAATGAAGATAATGACAATGTAATTGAAGATATTGCTAATGAGGATGAAATATGAACCTATCAAGAATTGCTTCCTATAATTTATAAAGTTCGAAAAAATGTTAAAATATTTAAACGTTCCCCTATAAAAAGGATATATTACTAAAATATATACTAACTGAAAATAAAACAGAATATATGTTAATATTAGATTCTAAAACAACAGTTTACTCCTAATGATGGAACGATTTTTGAAACTGAGAAATCCAATCCAAAAAGCAATAATCGACTTAAACCGGTAAATTAATTTTTCAGATAGTGAATTCGACTTAATATCCAGAACTATATCAGCTCTATTTCCAATAAAACTGACTATTGAGGCATTATGTCGGAGAGATTCTAATTTATTAACAGCTAATGCAACAATAAATTTCATGTTGCAGTCACTGAAAGAACAGCACACATCACTATTTAAAGAATTATATATTACATTGAAAAATCGCACATAAGGAAGGCATACCGAAATAGAAAATGTCTTATGGTATTTAGATAATTCTAATGATTTTAAAAATGAAAATGAAAAGAAAAGAAAAGAACCAATTCAAATCTGATTAAGTTAGAGTAAAGATTCTTAAAAATTTTTTCCCACAAACCTATCCACATTCAGAATTCGGTTCAATTATCGAAGATTATGTTGTCACTACTGTCGATAGTGAAAAGGAATTGTCTCTTGAACAAAAATTAGAATTAGTGATAAATAAAATTTCAACGAACCAAAATACAATACAGAAATCAGCTATATCCAAAACCATCCGACGGGTAATCGATTAATTTGAAGATGAGGGATTTAGAGGTAAGTACTTGGAAAAAGTATATCGCGCATTGCTAACAGTACCACCAATTAACGTAGATGCCGAAAGAGCGTTTTCGACAGCTGGTCATTTTTACACAAAATTACTTTTCAGACTTAATGATAGTACAATTGATGCATTATGTTTTTTAAGATCACATTTCAAAAATTTGTAATAGTACCACAGACTGAATAGTGATATTTACACTTTTTTTGTGATTTAAATAAATAAGATGTTTCTATACTTTTTTGTGATTATATACTGTTATAATTTATAAGTTACAGATTATTTTTTGTGATATTTACACTCTCTAACAAAATTGGCAAACAAAAAAAAGAGAAAAAAAGAAACACCTGTGTTTTCTTCCTTTTTCTAAAATTTCTAATACCGGTATTAAAACCGGTATCCCGGTATTAAGATTTAAGAAATACCGAATACCGGTATTGAAATTTTGGTCCGGTATTGCAATCCCTAGAAATAATAAATAAAATTAGTTGAGGCTTTGTATAAACAGTTATGGATTAAAAATCCAATATTTACATTTTCATTTATCAATGGGGCCATGGAAAGTCATTTAAATTTTTCATCTTTCCAACTTATTTTAATTGTCTTTTATTACGAATAATATATGCCATCAAAAACATTACTTGTAAAAATAACCAAGTCTCGCAACTCAATTCTTCTATCGTAAAAAGTTGTGAGATCCATGTAATACCAAGTCGGTCAATTTATTCAGTCTCTACTTAAGGGTCCTTCTGTCTTAAGTTATTACGTAATTAGCTAACCTAACAACATCTTATAGTGACCATATCAATATTAAAAATCTTTTATGGTTTAAATAAATAGATTGACTTGGCCATCGCATGAAAACACAATGCATCTTTACATTAAATTAGATTACATTAACATATTATATAAAATTAGATTGTTTAGTGCGATTGCCAAGTCAATCTATTTATTTAAACCATAAAAGATTTTTAATATTGATATGGTCACTATAAGATGTTGTTAGGTTAGCTAATTACGTAATAACTTAAGACAGAAGGACCCTTAAGTAGAGACCGAATAAATTGACCGTCTTGGTATTACATGGATCTTACAACTTTTTACGATAGAAGAATTGAGTTGCGAGACTGTGTTTTTTTTACAAGTAATGTTTTTGATGGCTCACAGCCCACTCCCTGTCTCTATGGGTTTTTCTCGTAAGCTTTGATTTTACAATTTTTGACAAGTCTGAACGGTAAATGCTTCTTAGTCTGTTGTATTCACAAATTGACCATTCCTGCGCTTTAATACTTCCAAAGTTGACATTTATTAGATGTAAGCCGTCCAGATTTATAACTCTCGAAATTGCCACGTCAGTTTGACCGGATGTGAATACTGCAGGACCGATATTCATTAGTGCATTATTTAGATTTAGGCTCTGACTTTTGTGTATAATTATAGTATATGCTATACATATGGGAAACTGTTCGCGATGAACATAAGCTCTATTAATAATTTCAAATTTAATTTTGACCGAACTAAGCTCGTAAACATGTTCTTTATTAAATGTAATGTATATTTTCTTAATTATTTTTGTATTTTCTGAATCAACCTTTACTCTTTGCACTATACCGATAGAACCCTGAACTAAACCAAGACTCACATCAATATTTCGCCTTAACATGACTTTTGCTCCTATTTTTATATGTTCTCTTCCAGGCCTGCAGTCTTAGAAGCATTGTTTTCATATTTTTTTATGCATACACGAGCTCTTTTTGTGAGGTATCTGGGGCAATCTATGCTATCTACAGCTGTAAGTTTTATTTCGGAATGTGGAAGAGATTTAAGAATTGCAGAAGAGAGAATTAAGAATTTATTATTGACATATGTTTTTTGTAGGTAATAAGCAAACTGTATCATCAGGAAGTTTCGAGAGGTGTTCAATTATTTCAATTAATCTGTTTTCATTTGAATTGGATTTTAGAGTTATTAATCTAGTCGAGAGTAAGTCGAGGTCCTTTTGTGTAGTCACATCTAATCTTATTCTATTTAGCATTTCAACAAAGTCAGAATCATTGAGCTGTCGCATTTTAATTGTAAGTTCATCGAATATGAACAGTTCAATCCACAGATTCGGTATCCTGAGGGAACCCAACAACTTATTAGTTTCAGTAGTTGGTAGTTTTTCCAAAAGGTGACTTCTCTTACCGGTGGAAGCTGTAAGAGATCTCCGAAAACTACAAGATGTTTTTTTTCCAAACCACCCATTCTGATCATCGCTTGTGTCGAATATTTCAGGTAAGCGTAAATGAATATACGTTAAAGTAACATTGGATATCATCGACACTTTGTCTATGATAAACAACACTACTTCTTTCAAATCTGATCTCAGAACTTGGAGCACTTCATTAGAAAGTGGCTTGTACTTCGGTGTTTGCTTGTGTTCTACAGGCAGCTGCAATAGTCTATGTATAGTCAATCCATTTACATTTAATGCAGGTATTCCTGTTGGAGCACTAACTGCCACTTTTTTGTTTAAATACGTCTTAACCCAAACTTTTAGAGTTTTTATTAAAAAGCTCTTTCCAGTGCCACCAGTTCCACTCACAAAACAGCATAAAACGTCAGCGTTATTATCAGTTGTGTCCATTTTATTTGTGATCATATCGAAGACTCTTTTTTGATCGGCATTAAGTTTTACGATCATACTTTGACGATCAGATTGCTCTTCTTCTACCAGATTGATTCTCTGAAAGTCACCCATAGCGTTTGCAGCTTCCACGGCTTCAAATTAAATTATTTCAAATTAGATATTGTTACAAACCTGTAATTTTGCTTCCCAGAGAAAATAGTGTCATCATAAGAAAGACCGTTTTACAGTAATATGTATCGGATGCTGTCGGATACTGAGCCAGTGATCCCAGAGCTTGGTGACAAACTTGGCGACCATTTGGCGACTTGGCGACGAATTTGCTGACAAAATGGATAATGCTCGAAACTTCGATAAATTTATCGATCCGTCCATTATTACACGGATATTTTAGTTTTTCCTTGATTTATACACTAAACACTAATTGTATTCTTAATTTGAAGCTTCTATGTCTGCTAGAAGTGCCTTAGAGTTTTGATGATCGGTCAGTCAGTCAGTCAGTCAATCAATCAGTCAGTCAGTGACAAAATTCACAAACTTTGACTAGTTATAATTTTTAAACTACTGGTTCAAATTTAATGAAATTTGAAATATACCGTATTTATATAATGCCTGCTCGGTTACTGAAAATTCAGGCTTCTAGTTTTATCCATAACAAAGTTATAGGGGGTCGAAAATGGCCTGAACTGCTTCGAGAAAAGGATGGTACGGCCTTGCCGCTTGTTTTTGCTCGACTTGACGGAGGCACCCCCGTGCCCCTAGATTTATATCTTTGAATGAGTCTTGAAATATAGATTCGAAAAATATATGTATATCTTGTATATCTAATATGTTTGTGTTCGTACACCTTTGACCTGGCTCGACCAATTTTTATGAAATTTTTTGTATGCATTTGTTAGGTATGAGAATAGGTCGTAAAGTAAATTTCATAACGCTAGGTAATTAGGGTGTCCCTATCCAGAATTTTTTTTGTCTATTTTTTGACAGACATTTTTGTTTTGTATTTTTATTTATTTGTTATCAAAAAATACCTATAACCCCAAATTTTTACCCTCCTACCCCCACCCTCCCATTTTTTAATCGCAATTTTAGTATTTTTGTATGAACTATATCCAAATAATTAACCCGTCGTTGGTACTTCAAACAGAACGATATGATTTATGTGTTGTGTAACAAATAGCGCCACGTCCGCCTCATCGAACTTTCATCCACACATGCATTCAGTCATTCACGGGAAGCGTCGCGTAATTTCTCCATTTGTTTTGTATCACAACGCAGTGAGTGCAAAATTTTGTACAATTTATTTTATTTTATAATCATTCACGAGAAGCGTCGCGTCATTTCTGCATTTGTTTTGTATCACAACGAAGTGCGCGCAAAATTTTGTACAATTTATTTTAATTTATAAGAAATTTATACGTGTTTTATGATTGCAAAAATGTTGGTAAAATACTAAGAGAACAAATATCGTATACCGTTTTTCCTCAGTAAGTATACAATTTTTCTCTATTTGTGTGTGTGTATTACTGTGAACAATGTCAGCAAGGCGCAAGGGGGCCCATTTGAGCCGTCGAACGAATAATGCAACAAACATGCGAAATAGTAGAGCAGAAAGAACAGACAAACAAATCAAAAAATATAACGAAAATGTGCGTGTGAGCATATTGCAATTACGTGCATCTCAATCACAAGAGGCACAAGCTGAACGAAATCAACAACGAAGATGGGAACGGAGACAAGCGCGCCGTTGCGTAGTTAACACACATAGGGCAAATGGCCGACAACAACAAGTACATCAGGCATTTATTTCCGCTTCGTTCCTTCGTTTCGCATTCGAGTATGAGCCAGATATTGATTACTCCGCTTATCCGAAAGTACTAATTGGTACTATGGACGAAGAATATCCCCATTGTCATGCTCTCAAATTCAAACATGAGTCAGCGGGATGTGTTGCGCATCAGGAAAAGTGAGGCGGTGAGAAAATGAATCGTGCGGATTCATGTTGCAGCGATAATAACCTCAATTCTCCTAATGCCAGGCGCATCGTCGGCGTACTGGAAGCCCTATTGAATGAGCACAATGAATTATTGTTCTTTAAATCATACATGCACGAATTGCAAAGTGATAATCACACTATTTCATCAATCCTGATAAAATACCAGCTTTAGAGAACGTGAGTAGTATAGTATGTCATCTTCTGGACTATTTGTCAAAAACATGTCATTTTCTGGACTACATCGCGTAAGTTTCTGCAAATGCAGTTGAAGCATTTGTTGCCCACATCGCGTTTGTTTCTGCAAATGCAGTTGAAGCATTTGTTGCCCACATCGCGTTTGTTTCTGCAAATGCAGTTGAAGCATTTTTTGCCTACATCGCGTTTGTTGCGACTGCTGCGCACATCGCATATGTATCTTACATTGCAATCGAAGCGTCTACTTCTCACACCGAAGTAAATGAGTCTACCGCATTTTAGTTTCACTACACCTTAATTTCAAAACATTGGATGATTCTACTAACCCTACTTATTTATATTTTATGATTTTAGCGTATCTTATTTTTTTTAATGAAATCAGTGTGTTAGTATCATTTCGGTCATATTAAAAGGGAAAATCTTGTTTTAATAAAATATTTCATGCATTTGAAATTATTTATACAAACGAGAAAAAAAAAAGAAATATTGCTTTTTCAGTTAAAAACATAGGTCTTTTCACATTGTCTTTTTATAAAAACTGTTTTTATCCACTCTGAACCTTCAGAAGCAGGAAAGGCGCGCTTGAACAGGAAATTACTTATCTTGTTATTATTTTTATGGTAAGACGTCAGAGCACTTGTAAAATATCTATTCATATATCCGCTTCAGATTTTGATATCGTGTTAGTACTAACGATTATTTCTTAGTGTAAAGCAGGAATGATTCATCTGTTTTGGAAGCAAATTGAATAAGTAAGTGTTTATATTCTTTTTGTATTATTTTGAATAATATTAATCTTTTATATGAATATATTTCAAAGCATACAAATAAAAAATTCGATAGTATTCTGAGGCAAACTTTTATTAAATGAATCTTTACAAAGGTTTAATTTAAAGGAAAATAGCCTGCTAAGAAAATGTCCATAAGTTCTTCACTTTTCATTTCGGGTCTGTGATTTGCCGACTGATTTAATTCAGGTTTATATAAACTTCTGTGGATATTTTTCTTTTTCAGTTCTGGCAGTTTATCTATAAAAAAGCAGAAATTCATCTCTATTGTAAAAATTTTATATATGGCTAAATATGTTAAAATTTGTGAAAGTAATCTTTAATTAAAAAAATTTCATAAATGGTTTAGAAGAAATATGTTGAAACAACTGATAAATGAAACTGAATCTACCTAGTGATTTAGATAAAAATAAAATGAAGAGAGGGGATAAGTAAGAGTCACTGAAATAAAGAGACAACATTGAAAAAGAAAAGAAAAATATTTATTGAGCAAGAAAAAGACAAATTGTTTTACGAAATTCATTAACACATTAGTTTTATTTACAGTTTCCCTCAACAGTTTCTATCATCATTTGATAGATAATAGTGTCCATATGAGATACAATCAACTCCATTTTCCAATATAAATTTTTTATCATAAAAAGAACAGAGAGATTTTTTATTCACAACATTAGTACTGATTTCATGATTTCGACTTAAAATCTGATGTTGATAACATCTTTCATTTGACATATTTTTTAAAACATTCACGTACATATGATTTATTTTTTTGACCTCAGATCGTTTGATTCCCTTAGCGGTCTTTTTGCAATTGTCACCGAAAATATAAGAATACATTTTTGGTTTTAAACTGCAAACTTCCTTAATTGGTACTCCTTTTGTTTCATCTTTAAAGAAACCTAATTTATTTTCATTAAATGTATTATGTAGTTCATGGCTTTTATCATAGTTAGAAAAATCAAAAATTGGAGGTAACTTATTTTCTAAATCCTTATAAATATCCTCACATTTAATTTCTAATGTGAATGAATCTGTATCCATATACAATAGGGTAACGTTTTCACCATAGTTTTCTTTGAATACTTCATAATATAATTTATACATATAAAGTTTAGACAGTTCTAAAACTGTAAATCCAATGTAAATTGGTTTATTTAAGAATAAATTTGTCTTCCTTTTTTTGAACAAAACACAGTTCTCGTTTATTATGGAAAAATACTCCAAAGAAGAGCTAGATAACTGGTTTATGCATTCGCGTTTAGTTACACCTATTTTAACATCTATTCGTTTTCTTACGTTCATGCAGCTACGACCGAAAAAACTATTAATCATTAATTTGAAAAAAGATTTGTCAAACTCATTTTTAGATTCTTTTCTTTTCAATGTATTAAATTCTACATAAGATTTTAACCAATCCCGTTGTCGAAAAGACATGACTCGGTGAACTTTTTTTAGTTTTAATCCTTGCTTTATATAAAATTGTAAATTTAGGTAATGAGTTACATAATGATGCTTATTAAATAAATTAGGTGTTAGCTTTTTAGTTTTACAATTAAACTTAAAATTATTTTTTTCTAATGCTTGCTTTTGATATGGGGATAAATTGTCATAAGATATATTTAAGTGTTCAACGGCCAGGGGAAAATCATCATGCATGCCATGTAAATTTTTAGGATAATCTAAGTCAACCTCCATAATATACCCTGTTTCAGCATCAGGAGTAATGCTCATTATATCTAATTTATCTATTTCTTCATGATTTAACCATTTAAAATCAAAAAATGGTAGATTAGCAGTCATGGAAAAACCATACAAATTATTAACATCAACTGAAATAATGTATTTATGAGGTTCGTTATGATTATAAGTTTCAGGCACATATGGGTTATTACATTTGGAATATCTTTTACCAATAAAACAAATTCCTCCTCTAATTCCCCTTTCAAGCATTAAGTACATATCCACGTCTGTTAAAAGTTCAAGATGTGCATCTGTCATTTTCAGGCCAGCACTCCATGTTAAATCTGGTGCTTATATAAATTGTAAAACTTCTAAGTGATACATACGATAAGTTATATCTCTAAAGTTATTGAAGATATCTGCCAACAACAAACAATCCACAAATAAATAGAGTTTAAGGTAATCTTCAAACATGCAACATCTGAATTTCTTCCATACATTTAGAGCATGAAAATAATCCTCATCTGATATATCTTCTCCATTTAAATTATTATAAAAGTAGTGTTTTGGAGGAAGCTTTTTCTCGACTAAAACTTCAATATTATTAAAGTAATCATACGGAAAAATCCCTTTTCTTAGCAAAAGATCAGCATGCTTTATTCCATAAAAGTATTCTCTGAAAATAGGGAAATCATAATTTGATTCTTTTAAATTATTTGTTAGCTTAGACAGAGATGAACTCAGAAAATGGTAACTATCTAGAAACTTTAAATTTCCTATAGTGAAAGTTGTAAATTTTCCTTTGTTTATTGGTATAACTTTAATTTTTTTTCCGAATCTCTGTGAAATTTTTTTGAAAATTAAATGGCAATCGTAATTAGTAAAATTATGTAAAACAACTGGTATGAAATGGAAATATTTATAATTTAAGTTACATGGTACACTGTGTGCGAAACCTAAAAATTTTCCTGAATGGTGACAATGGTTACGGACAATAATATCAGTTGCTTTAAAATCTTTTTGACATAAGTGACATTTTTTAGGTTGTATTGAATCCGATTTCGCAAGGGGGATATTTTTCTCCATAAACTTTAAAATCATTGTTTCAAGGTATTTTAGACATTCCAAAAAATTTTCAACGCAATCTGTTCCACGATAATAATTGTGAAAAACAATTTTGCTGTTTTCATCAATGACGAAAAGTGCATAACAAATTGGCTCATGCTTTTGGGTTCTGACGCTAAAACTTCTATCTTTTCTTGGTAAAGAAGTATGTATTTGTGTTGTAAGACATTCGAAGTCTGCATAAATGCAAAAGGGATCTTTGAACATTTTTTGGTACGAGTTGAATTTTAGAGTATTATTATTTAAAGAAGGCATTTGCAATTTCTGAGGTTTGTTTAACATTAAAATCTTTTTGACATAAGTGACATTTTTTAGGTTGTATTGAATCCGATTTCGCAAGGGGGATATTTTTCTCCATAAACTTTAAAATCATTGTTTCAAGGTATTTTAGACATTCCAAAAAATTTTCAACGCAATCTGTTCCACGATAATAATTGTGAAAAACAATTTTGCTGTTTTCATCAATGATGAAAAGTGCATAACAAATTGGCTCATGCTTTTGGGTTCTGACGCTAAAACTTCTATCTTTTCTTGGTAAAGAAGTATGTATTTGTGTTGTAAGACATTCGAAGTCTGCATAAATGCAAAAGGGATCTTTGAACATTTTTTGGTACGAGTTGAATTTTAGAGTATTATTATTTAAAGAAGGCATTTGCAATTTCTGAGGTTTGTTTAACAAACAGAACATTTGGTGGGATTCGAGTGTTTCTTTTCTTCTGAAACTCAATAAACAATTCTTGCAGTAAAAACTGCAACTATTTTTTTCATGCAATAATCTGTTAAAATTTGTAATTAAAAAGTAATGCTTTTTATATAGCAATGCGTCAACCTCCTTTCTTAACTTTCTTTTAGTCAAATAAATTGGAAAGATATGTTTCTCAAACATGTAAACATTAATGCTAATATTATTTTTTTCTTCAAACATTTGTATTTGATTAAGTGCCACAGGAAATTACAAGAAGGAAAAATTTAAATATTTTAGATGTTTTCTGTAAGAAGCTGGGCTGTTTTTATTGTATTTTGCTGGAAATAATCTAGCAATTATGCAGTAAAGAAAGCATTTATCATCACAGTTATTTATATTTAAAATACATTTTTTTTAATTTAAGACATTTTGGGAGCGATATAAAACATCCACCGTTTAACGGATCGTAATATCCAATATGAACATCAATAAATTTGATATTATCGATTATCCAGCCGCTTCCAAATTTGATAAAAGTTTCAATTGAGGAGAGAATTTTTTCAAATGCTTCTGATATATTTTTACCTAAATCTAAATTCGAAAGAGATCTCTGACAATAAGATGAAAAATAAAAAAACTGCTCTTTAATGTTATCATTATCATCAAATTAAAAAAAAATTTATTCCCATGCATATAACAAAATGTAATCGATGAGAAAAATTAGAACCAGAAAGTAGCTCAAAAATGTCTGTTTCATTATCTGATAGAGCAACTAATGGATCTAAATATACAAGCAAATCTTTTCGATAGCTTTCAAGAAAATTTTGGAATGCATGTTCCTTTAAGTAAAACATCTTACTTTAGAATATGACTGTTTGAAAGACTTGTTTCTCAGTTGTACTTCGATGCATGGTCTGCAGCTAATTTGATGGCTTCTTTTAGGTTATCTTTCAAGCTAGCTGGTAAGTTGAATCTGTTAGTTATACGACCGTTGGTTTCTCTTGAAAAGCACATGTATTTACTACTCTGGTATTCTTTCATCGTTAAGATGTAACCACGACCAAGATGAACGGAGAACTCGGGCATAGAAGAAGAAAAATTACCATCTTCTGATAGATCCACATCGAATTTTGGCTCAGTTGGTGGAGTGTCGAAAGATGATGCGGAAGACTAGCACGATAAGGTTACCATCTGGGATTTCTTTTTACTCTTCTCAGCTTCATGTTCTTTGTTCTTCCTTTTTTTTGTTTTTCAGCATTCCTTCCCTCTCTTGAGAAAAGAAAGAGATGTATATAAGACAAAAAGATAATTTTAACCTTTAATGTAAAAACGAGTTAGTTAAACATAGTAAAAAAATCCTTAGTTTTATCTATACCACAAATATTTAAGTGCTACAATATCTATACCACAAATATTAAGTGCCACAAATAATAAGTAAGTATCTACATAGCTTGTAAAAGTCAAGTTTTTCTCTGAACTCTTCCATAAACTCTTCGGAAAGTTTTTGATATTGAGATAAGATAGAAAAATCCAATTCATTTTGCAATGATCTCATAACCTCCTCTGTGAGAGTTGTGTTTTTAGAAAACTCAACCCAATCGAAATCGTTTCTCCCCATCGTTATAGAGTTCGTAAGGCTTTGTGTCTAGTAGTACACTGAGAAAACTACCGTTCCAAATTTCTTTTATAGCATAGTATTGTAAGTTTTGGTTTGTTTTTTATGACATCAGAGATTTAATTTATTCATATGGCTCATAGGTTTGCATTTTTGGAAATAGTGCGATAAATGACAACATGGGTGTAGTTTCAGTTTTTGCTGTACAAAGCGTTTCACAACCATTTCGTTTTTCTGTTTATCTTGAAAGCTTAGTGAATTCAGTGAAATGTGTCTAGAAAATATATAGAGGAAATATAAACAGAAATGGCTGCATGTAGACGTATCAGCATCTTGAAAACATATTTTGTTGAAAAGTATCGTGTTGGCATTTCTTTTTAAGAATTCAACGATATGTTTTTGAACTGGTGGAATGCCATAACTATCAAAATAATAAACTTTTCCACCTCTGAAATATGCACAAACCCAATGGCTCCCTGGTTGAGTTTTAGCATCTAAGTTAATAACGAATGAAGCAAAATTACCTTTTACTAAAGGTAAAGAATCAGATGCATATACACCACCAAATTCTCGTTTTATCATAGGATCACTACATGCTAAACGACAAATTGTTATGGTATCCATTTTTAGTAGTCGATAAACACTCTTCGCGATCGATCAATTTCTATAGTGTTTCGGAATTCTGAATAAACTACCAAACTAACAGTCTCTGAGAGTGCTTCTTTGAATTTGAGGTCAATTGAAATATTCCCGCTTTTGTTAACACTAGTATGTGACTCATTAGATGCGAAATCAGGTGTTAAATCGATTGCATGTAATGCATAACCATTTTTATATTCTATATAGTTTATGTTGATATTTTGAAAATTGTGATAACGATTTAAGTCAGTGAAAAGACTTAAGTAGCTGCGGGCATAGGAGTCTGATGCAAAATCAGGATTGTATGGCTTTGCTGGATACATTTTATTTCCATCCGATATGCTTAGATAACTCAAAGAGTAATGTGAAAAATTGAAAGGATTTTTTGCTAGATTTCCGTTTAAAGCATCATTTGCCACAAACCCACAAATAATTCTGTAAGAAAGAGGGCCAATAAATGCATTAGATATTGTAATAGTTTGAAGGCCATTTGCTAAAGAAAATGTTCGAACATCAACACGCCTTATTGGTAATTTCATCGAGCCATGTTCTAGCGCTTTTTCTTGGGCGATAATTATCGAAGGTGCAACATTCACCTTTCGAACAAAAAGACTTGCTGATTGTAAAACAATTTTACAATCAGGACTGTTAGACATTAAAGCAAATTCTGACTTGTGTTTGAGTAATCGAATTCTCACATCTACACCATTTGGTAGCAAACGTGGTTGACTTGCAATGTCCATATGGAGAGGGCCTATTAGATCTAATGCTTTCGATTCTGCTGCTAACTTTTGGTGTTCTCTGAAACCTAAATTAGTTGAATTTAGGCCCATTGTATTAAATTGATCTGAAGTATCTTTGTAGAATAATGCAGAGGTTAACATTGTTTCTTGAGCAGATTTTGACGAAAATAATAAAGCATCTAAAAAGGCACGATAAGAAAAATTCACTTGGCTAGAGACTTGACGATCGTTTAAAAATACACTTAATTCTGAGAAGAGAGTGTTTAGAATATAATTTATTGGGGCAACTTGATCTGTGGTCGCAAGATTTCCCCCATTTTTCTTGACGACTTTAATTTGCAAATGTAAGATTGTATGTGCTAAATCGAGATATTGATCTCCATTTCCACTAATAAAAAATTCTATAGGGGAAGTGTCTGATAGCGAAGCAACAGGTTGAATCTCAGTGAAAGCCGATGAATCGATTGCAAGTTGAACAGGAACGTTCGAAAATAAATCAAGCTCACTCTTTAGACAGACAGTATTTTCCTTCATGTAAAAATGTCCTCTATTTCTTTTCGCTTTTTACTAGGTCGAGTTTTACCTCTTGACTGTGTTTTTTTCAATGTACGTTTTCTTTTTATACCCTTTCCATGCTGAAGGTTTTGAAAGAAGTCATCTTTAATGCGACTTGAGGTTTCTCTTAATCGATGTCGAGCAGAATCTTTGAACGATGCGTCCTCTGTTACATCTGTTAGAACATTCTTACTGGTTCTCAGTAATTGATCGCCTAAATATTTTCCTGCTCTTATTGCTAGAGGAGTTATGAAACGTCTCAAATCACCAAATATCCCATAACCACGCTGATAGGGCACTCCAGTGAAATAAGCATTGCCTCCAATTTGTTGGAGACGATAGTACTTCTCACAGTTTCTAGTGTCCAACTGCATTTTGTGTAATCCTGGTAATGTATGAAAAGTCTGTAGAAAAAGCTGCTAATTTATAGGTTTGCGTCGAAACGACAGTATGGCATATGTTTTTCCGCCATTTATTGTTATATCAGTAGCAAAGCTTGTTTTCAGTTCAATTTGGATTGTTTCTATAAATGTTTTTCGCACAGGAAAGTATAGAGGTCTATCATAGTATTTTACTATTTGATCTTCTTTCTCGTTAATGCAAGGGATGATTCGTAGGAGAGGAGCGAAGGAGTCTCCTACGTGATGTGATTGCACTAGATCGCTATAAATGAATATTTCTGTTATTCCACCACTTATATCAAGTGAATACTTGGATTCGTAGTTACCGCTTTGAAATGAAGTTTTATCAAAACCCAGCAATTCCGCTAGAGCTTTTGCGAATTTTACTTCATAGTAGTCAGGGACGTGAAGCTTGGTTTTCGAGTTTCCTAAGAGCGATAGTTGGATGTACTCAAATGAGTTGAGTAAATTCGAAGGCGTTTTGTATATTCCTGGCTTAATGACTAAATCTTTCGAATGCTTAATAGATTTCACAAAAGAAGGATATTCTTAAATGAACATTTTAAAAGAATCGTTACTGTTCACTGAGCTAAATAATCAACTCTCAGTTTCTGCGTTTGCTTAATAACAGTATTCTCTTGGAGATTCAGTCTGCGTAGCAGTGAAGATCCTGAAGACTTTTCTATATGCATTTCGACATATTTCGATAAAATGATAGAAACCTCTAATTTATGTCGATCGTATTCAAATTTTATGAGCTCGTCTATATTTCTCGCTGCTAGATGTCTGTTTAATATTTCAAACAAAACTCTAGGCTTGTGAATAGTCATCCTTCCAAACATTGCACACATTTCAATTTCTATTTCGAGAACGCTTCTAGGAGTCGAATCAACTATTTTCACCACTATTTCTACGGGAGATTGTTGAGAGATGCGAAATTGATAAATCCTAGAAGTGCTCAAAATTGTTTCTTCGTTAGGTAAATGTAGCATATATAACAATTTCGATACTTTCGCAACATGCGATTCCACTCCTTTTCGAATGTGGGCTGCGACCGTTGCAGCATGTGCATCGTATTCAAACTTTATTTTAGTTTCACCAATCGTTTCTACGATTTTTCCATTCAGAGTAAACCAAAATGCATCAACACTCTCTGACTTATAAGTGATTTTTATTTCCTGTTCAAACTTGTCCATAACGTCAACCTCTTCTTTTTCGTACAGTATCGTATAGAAATTATTATGATTTGCAGTGATATTAAACCAGTTGTGAGGAATTGATATTTCAGATAATGCAACTTCCCATTCACCATTTAAGATTATTGGAGCTGATAATTTCGTTCTGTAAGATGATTGTGTATTTGAGGGGAAATAATTCATACTTTAATCACTTGGTAAAGTGACGTAGAACTCTTTTACGTCATCCATTCTGCTTTTATCCAATAATTGAAACGTTTATCAAATCCTTTCCACTTAACGAAATGCTCTTTCTTTTTTCCGGTGCCTCTGCTTTTCAAAATTTTTTCTATTCTCCAAAAATCACTAGCTGTTTTTATCACTTTCTGCAATTCCTGTTCATAAAATCGCCCTTTCACTAATTCGTTTCTCAAGTCTTGCAGAATGTAAGTAGGTGGATTTGAAGGAAATCTTTTTTGTATACTAAAAACCTCATCAGACCAATTGGGTAAAAATCCTCTACGGAACGTTTTAGTAATTTTAGAAATTCTAACCTGATCTCCTATATTAAATTTATATTGAACTTCGCGTTTTGAATGGTATAATTTGTTAAAAATTGGAGACTGGTGCTCTTCTTTTACTTGAGAGGGTGCGAATCCAGTACTGCGATGAACGCTGTTGTTGTAAGACTTTAATACATGATCTAAAATGTCTGTGTATTTATAGGAACTTCTATGAGTAAAAATACGAAATAATTTGTTTTTTAGAGTGCGGTTAAATCTTTCAATAACGCTTGCTTTATATTCGCTGTGAGAACTGTAATGGTTTACACCTTGTTTTTTAAATAGTTCTTGTACTGATTTGTTATAAAATTCAGTTCCCTGATCTGTTTGTAGGTTTCGAATTTTGTTTTTCACTTTTTTAAACAATTTCTGAAAAGCTTCTACCAAAGAATGTGCATTTTTGTTTTTCAAGGGTATTGCATAAGCATATTTTGAAAAAACATCGATTGCAGTTAAAATATATTTAAATCCTTTATTAAATTTAGAGTATTTCGAAACATCCACCAAATCACATTGCATCAAGTCTCCTATGCCATACGATAGTACTTGCCTTCTCTTAAATCTCAAACGTATAGGTTTGTGAAGGGTATATACATCTTGCGTCATAAACCATTCCTTTGTTTTCTGCGGTGTCACGTTCGAAGCCTTTGAAAGTCTTGCAACTCCTCCAAACAAAGCTGGGTGCTTTATATCATAGTAAATGTTACTTAATATTCGATCCAGTTGTTGATGGTTTGACTTCGCATTTTCCATGGTGGTTCTGCTTCTCGTACAAGAGGTCTCTCGCTTGCTGATCGAGATCGTCGGCGGTTAAAAATTGGGGTTGAAGATTTGTAACTATTGTCTTCTCTTTCGCTCTGGTCGATGTCGTCGGAAAATGAAAGGGGAAGTTTCAATTGACTTAAGACGTTTTTGTTCGATATCCACGAATGAGGTATATTAACTTCTTTAATTGCTCTCACAAATCTTTCAAGGTGTTGCGGTTTCTCTTGTTTTTTCGAATTTCTCATCACATACGAGAACAAATCTACAATTTTCGAGCCTTTTATAGGAACTCCATTTTCTGTCATTTCTCCATATTCGTTCCAATGACACAGCCGCGTTTTGAATTTTTCTACAATTGCTGGTATATATTTTTCATAAGTGCGAGGAACTGTATATCTGATATCTCGCATTATTTCATCATCATCATCACGTTCAATTTGCCTTTCTTCATCTAATTTTGATGTAGATTGTTTGGTTATGCTAACTGGAATGGGTGGTGGTGGTTCTCGTATCGTCTTTTGATATCTCATAATTAACTGAGATAATAGTTTCGCTCGTTGGTCATTAGGTAATTCAGATTCATCGAGTAAATTCAATATGTTTTGTTCCAACTCTGATTCGAGCACTTTTGGGTGATGGTATGCAGCTAATAACTCAGGAGGAACCAAAGCCATTTTTTTACCCATGTTCTTCTTTTTAAAATTTCAAATGATATTACAGGCTGCACGACGGGTCACTCTAGCTACAACAGATGCAAATGCAGATAAATTTAATGATAAAAATATACTGATAATTGATCAGAATTTTCTGGTGAATGTTTTTGTATTAATGAAGCATAAAGTGAAGGATCTCTTTTATATATGCTTTCAAGAAGCGAAAAATAAAACTAGAATTGTTCTGTTTCATATGTCTTTAGTATTTATTTTCTTATCTCAAATCCTGTTACCGATAGCTCGACCTACCATTCCAGCTAATGCTGAAACAGCCGCTGGAAGTATTAGCGGCAAAAATCCTCCGTTTTGATTCACCAAAAGTTTTTTCTTTTGTTTAATACAAGTTGATCGATCAGCAATTTTTCTGATACTTTTTTTATATTTTGCAATTTTTTTTACATTCACAGGAATGTTGCCTGCAAGCACGTTCAAACAAATTTCACATATTGACAGTATTTGGGATTTGCCTGCATGTTGCAGCAATGATCTTCTTTGTTTTGGAGAAACTACTGATAATAAATGTAAAAATGAATAGTTCTTCTTCAAGTGTTTCATCATTTTGGTCTATATACCCAATATACACCACTACTATCAGGAAGCAAACTGTCACGCAATCTGTATTCCTCTCTCGTTAGGGGATGGAGATCAACTACTAAATAAATAAAGGGTTTCTCTGTCGCCTTTTTATATGCACCCATAAGAAATTTAGAATTTCCTGGATACAGTTGCCTACCAAAGCAATGGATTTGGCTCATATCTCTTGAATGTTTAAATAACATTATATAGTGCGAGTTCAAGCTAATATCTCGCATAACTTTGCATTTAGGAAATAAATTTTGTAAAATTAAAATTACACTCATATTACAGTGGTGTGAAACTGCAGTAAAAAATTCTGCGATTTTATCATTTAAATGATGCATAAAATCATCTATTTTTATCAGATCAGTTCCTGTGTAGTCTTCGGCAGACCATGAATAAATTCAACGTCTGGTTCTTCAAGAAACCAAGCAGAACTATATGCATAACACCATTTTATTTTATTTAAGCCCTTAACATATATATTGTTTTTTAAAATTTTCCGCACCAATGATGTTTTACCAGATTGACTTTGTCCAATGATTAAACATGTGCTTGGATGTCTCAGCATTTTTAAAGATATTTTTACAACGCAAAAACTTTCATAAAACTAATTGATTTGTACTCGAACTTCTATATTTTCTGAAATGTAACGACTATTACAAAACCGTATAGTGGTTACCGTTAATTACCACCTAAATCACATACAAGATTCGAACCGCGTTGTTCTAAAAGATCAGATGGTTTGGAAAGTGTTGCTTTAACCGTCCAAGCCATCTAATCCTAGAACGAATGCATCTATTGAAACTATAAAAGTGTGTTTGAAACTTACGCAACAAATTCATTCACTTACTCAAAACGTTGGAAATGGGCTTACATTCAAAGGGTGTAGATCCTTAAAAATAGAAGTACGATAAAAACATGTGAACAGAAACAGGAAGGTCGGTTGGGTTGGGAGAGATAAGCGAACATAAATAAATTGCATACAGCTCATATAAGAGAAGACATATCTAAAAATTATCTTTCAAGCAAAAGCAGACGCTTCGATTGAAATGTAAGAAACATATGCGATGTGCGCAGCAGTCGCAACAAACGCGATATAGGCAAAAAATGCTTCAATTGCATTTGCAGAAACTTACGCGATGTAGTCCAGAAAATGACATGTTTTTGACAAATAGTCCAGAAGATGACATACTATACTACTAACGTGCGTAGATTCAATGCGCCTGTTATTGACGACGTTGCTGGAATCATGGTTGACGACCGCACATCGACGCGAGAAATCGTGATTCGAAGAAGAAACAATAATCTGGAGTTCATCGCCGACATACACCGTTCATATGACGCTCTCCAATGTCCGCTAATTTTCTGGAAGGGGCAAGCCGGATGTTACATAAACATTAAACAATGAGATCCCGCACAGGTAATTCATTCATTATGAACATCATTACTCATTTTGAATGAATATTTACATTTTATTATATTTATGTTGTTACAGGAGCCGAAACAAACAAGAAAGTGAGCTCGAGCGATTTTTATGCGTATCGTATGGTGATTCGATGCAATAAAGACAACGTCATTCTGCGATGTCGTGAGCTGTGCCAACAATTCATTAATAACATGTACGTGAAGGTGCGTGCGGAAGAACACATTCACTTGCGAGACGCTATCATGAGCGATGCCGACATCACCGAAATTGGTAACTCTATCTACTACTATCGTACGTAGGCAGTCCACGTCATATGTGTTACGAGCGCCTTTGGCTAAAAACTAATTTTAACTTTAATCATACTAGAGCTATAACTTGCTTTTACAACTCTAAAATCAGAATTAACTGCGCGCGAAACCAATGTATGTTTTTGTATATGGCAACTAAATATAAATATAGCATGTAAATAGAATTGTAATTTAGATAGATAATAAAATGGAGTCAGATTAATAACGAGTGGATTATTTCACATTACGATCCCACATCTTTGAATCTTATTAGCGGAGAAACGACTGAATGAAATGAAATTCAGGTAGAGTCTCAACATTGTGGTGAACCCGGACGTGATTGCTAAAAATACGGTACGTCTGTTTTTATTTGCAATAAAAATTAAGTAGTGAAATAAAAATGGAGATGTCCGTTAAGAAGCGATCACCTATTAGATCTAACTTTACGAAAACGTATAATGTTTTAATTGAAAGATTAAAGGTCGATGAACCTCAGGAAAAAGAGATTAAATCACTTTTCGGCAATTTGGAACGAATTTATTCGGATTTGGCCAAATTAGATAATGAAATATATAGTTTTCTTCTGGAAAATTCGGATACCGAAAAGTATGAAGATGAGTATATGAAAATCGAAGAATACAGCACAAAAATGATTGAAGCGAAAGTAAATGTGGACATATATTTGACTAAACTTTCTTACGCTGAAAAGGAAAGCGTTGGTTCTGTTTCTCCTAGAATTAAACGAAAACTTAAGTTACCTAAAATAGAACTCGTTAAATTTAACGGTGAAATTAAGAATTGGCTGGCTTTCTGGAGTCAATTTAAGCGTATTCATGATGATGATAAATTAGAAAATGAAGACAAATTTCAATATTTGATCCAATGTGTAAGTGAAGGAACTAGAGCTCGGGAAATTATAGACAGTTATCCTCCAACAAATGCGAATTATTGCAAGGCAATAGAAAGTTTAAAATCGCGTTTCGGAAAGGATGAGTTGCTTATTGAATACTACGTTCGTGAGCTACTAAAATTAGTTATAATAAATGCTTCAGAAGCTAAAAGGAAATTAAGCACGTCGCAAATTTATGATAAATTAGAAACTTACTTAAGAGCTCTAGAATCAATTGGTTTAACATCAGACAAGTATTCAGCAATGCTTTTCCCCCTGGTGGAATCCTGCATACCTGAAGATATATTCAGGGTATGGCTGCGTAATCCAATTATAATAGCAAATCATGACCCGGAAAGCAATGCTTATTCAGAAAAACTGAAAAACTTATTACTCTTTCTGAAAACAGAAATAGAAGGTGAGGAAAGAATTCGCTTAGCGAGATCAGGATTTGCGCCTAAGGTGTGTAAGGAGAGGAATTCTGATTCTGTGGCTACTGCTACAGATTTGTTTTCAGGAGGTAGAGAAAAAAGAAAACATAATACCATATGCGTTTTTTGTGAAAAACCTCACGAAAGCAAAGAATGTTACAATGCCAAAAAATTTGATTTTGAAAAGAAACAAAAGATTTTGAAAAATAAAAAATGCTGCTTCACTTGTTTAAAGCCTGGCCATAGGTCAAGAATTTGCAAGTCAAATGTACAGTGCCTGCTTTGTAATAAGAGGCATTGGACTTTGATGTGTCCAGATCTGCCAACAAACAAACCAAAAGTCAAAACACCTGAGGTGGAAGAGAATCTAAATGTCAATTTATCCAATCAGTGTGCTGCTGAAGAAGTTCTCCTTCAAACATTGCAAGTTAATATTAAAGCAGAAGGAAAAACACGCAGAGTACGAGCTCTTATTGACAGTGGTTCGCAGCGATCATACTTATTAGAGAAAACAATTAAAGAAATGAATCTGAGGCCCATTGAAGTTAAAAATATCATACATTCGGTATTTGGTGGAACTACGTTAGAAAAACAAGATCATGGACTATATGAAATAACCCTTCAGAATTTGAATACGGGATTCACTTACGATATGCAAGTCCTCGATCAACCAATTATATGCGGAAAAATACCTCGGATCCACAAAGGAAATTGGCAAAAGGAGTTGAAGAAAAAGAATATAATACTCTCTGATCAAGGCAAAGATTGTCCGGACATTGAATTGCTGATAGGGGCTGACTTTTGCGGACAGTTATTCTCAGGAAATATATATGCTCTGAAATGTGGATTAGTAGCATATGAAACAAAATTAGGCTGGCTGATCATGGGTAAAGTTTTTGGAGGAAAAGAGGAAAATACTTCCGCTCAACTGGTGACTTCAATGCTAATACAAAATAGCTCTATCTCTGATCTTTGGAAATTAGAAACTTTAGGTATTATGGATCCAGTTGAAACTAAATCTAAAGAAGAAATGAAAAGAAACACAATGGATCATTTTATGAAAACAGTGGATAGAGATGAAAATGGCAGATACATAGTTAAGCTACCTTGGATAGAAGCAAAAGAAATTCTACAAGACAATAGATCAACAGCTGAACAACGTTGTATCCGTACTTCACAAAAGTTAGAAGATGAAAAGAAATATGCAGAATATGAGGCTGTTTTTGAAGAATGGCTTGAGGAAAATATAATAGGGAAAGTGCCCAAAATGGAGGAAGGAAATCCAAATTATTATTTGCCGCACCGAGGTGTTTTTAAGGAAAATTCATCAACCAAAGTACGTCCAGTGTTTGACGCTTCTTGTCGAGTTAAGAAAGTTCCGTCCTTAAATGACTGCCTGGAAAAGGGACCAAATTTAATAGAGAAAATTCCACCCATTTTAAGAAAATTCAGACAAAATAACATTGGGATAATTTCTGATATTAAAAAAGCCTTTCTTCAAATCTCAATTGCAAAAGGGGATCAAGATGTTTTGCGATTTCTTTGGTGGAAAGATTACGAAACAAAATTTGAGATACTTCGTCACCGCCGTCTTGTTTTTGGCCTCACTTGTAGTCCTTTCCTCTTGGCAGCGGTTTTGATGAATCATCTAGAGGAAAGTAAAGAGTGCTTTCCTGAAACCTCCGAAATATTGAAGAATTCCTTTTATGTAGATAACTGTGTGACATCCGTGCTCAATGAAGATGATCTTACCCGATTCATTCAAGAAGCAAAGCTGTTGCTTTCCAAGGCTTGTTTTGATCTTCGAGGTTGGGAATATACAAGGAACCTAAGTCGGGACGAGCCAACCGCTCCAACCTGAGTATTTGGACTGTTATGGAATACAAATGAAGATTTCATTTTCTGTGATTTACAAAATACAGAATTTAATTTTGATGTTTGCAGTAAAAGAAATATTCTGTCAACGTCTCAAAAGATATTTGATCCACTTGGATTTTTATGTCCTGTGACAATATGTTTAAAACTCTTAGTGCAAAATATTTGGAAAAGAAACTTAGGGTGGGATGAAATTCTACCAGATGACATTCAGAAAAAATTCAAAACTTTGATTGTTGATTTGAAATTGCTGTCTGAAGTTAAGATCCCTAGGTGTGTAAAGATCAATGGCTGCACCGAAGGACTAAGTCTTCATACCTTTTGTGATGCCAGCAAAGTTGCATACAGTACTGTCGTATTTTTGAGAAATACCTTGGGAGAGGAAGTCAAAATATATTTTATAGAGGCAAAAAGTAGAGTAGCACCTTTAAAGGTTATTACAATACCTCGTCTAGAATTACTAGCATGCTGCATTGGAGCTAGGTTAACTTCAGATATTAAAAATTCTATGTCTTTGAGAGACGTACCTACTTTTTATTGGACAGATTCTTCTGTTGCTCTTCATTGGATTCAAAAAGAAGATCATTGGGGTACGTTCGTGAATAACAGAGTAGAAGAAATAAGAAGTCTTTCTTCAAAGGATGCTTGGAAGCATCTCCCAGGCACTTGCAATCCTGCTGATCTCCCTTCCCGTGGTTGTTCAATCCAAGAATTTTTGAAATCGAGATGGTGGGAGGGCCCACAGTGGTTGAAACTTCCAGAAGAAGAATGGCCAGCGACAGACTCTGAATACAATTTTGAAGAGGTTTTCCGGGAAAGGAAAAAGAGGGTCGTAATTTTAGTCAACTCTACAGATCTGAATAAATCCTGGTATTTGTACAAGTTCTCAAGATATTCCAAAATTGTGCGAATGATAGCATGGATGCTACGATTTGTACAAAATTGCCGAAATCCAATTAACAAGATGAAA
The DNA here is from genome assembly GCF_947563725.1 of Argiope bruennichi. Classification (NCBI taxonomy): domain Eukaryota; kingdom Metazoa; phylum Arthropoda; class Arachnida; order Araneae; family Araneidae; genus Argiope; species Argiope bruennichi. Next base: position 110,123,417 of record NC_079157.1, on the reverse strand, counting down.
GATCTTTTAACTGTTGCAGAACTAGATGCCGCCGAAAGAAAGGTGATACAAATCGTGCAACAAGAAACCTTTAATAACGAAGATGCAAGATCAAAACTTAAATCACTCTGTGTGTTTAATGATTCTGATGGACTAATTAGATTGAAAACTAAAATTACTAGACGAGATGATGAAGAAAATTTTAGATACCCTCTAGTATTGCCTTGTAAGCACCCATTAGTGGAGAGATTGATTTTCGAACATCATTTGATCTCTTCCCATGCTGGAGTTCAAGTTGTCCTAACAGATATCCGTCAAAAATTTTGGATTCTGCAGGGCCGAAAAACTGTCCAGAAAGTGCTCTCAAGGTGTATAAGATGCAAAAGATATACGAGCAAGAAAATTGAATCAATTCCTGCGCCACTACCGGAAGATCGTGTACGGGAAGCCTTGATATTCGAAGTCACTGGAGTGGATTTAGCAGGGCCGCTTCATTTAAAGGATGGGAAAAAGGCCTGGATCTTGCTTTTTACTTGCGCTGTATATAGGGCCATTCATTTGGAATTAATACAGAGTCTTTCAACTAATGGATTCCTTCTAGGTTTTAGAAGATTCGTCGCAAGACGAGGGCGACCTAGGACTATATACAGCGATAACGGAACAAATTTTACTGGAACAAATAATTTGATGGGTTCTCTTGATTGGGACAAGATTGTCAATGAAGCCTCCGTCTTAAGAATTCAGTGGAAATTTAACCCCCCAACAGCTGCTTGGTGGGGCGGATTTTTTGAGAGCATGATTAAGATGGTGAAGAAGCTTTTAAGAAGAGTTTTAGGAAAGGCATCGCTTCATTACGAAGAAATGTTCACTATTCTTTGTGACGTAGAAGCCAACATCAATTCTAGACCTTTGAATTATCTATCGGAAGATCCGAATGATTTAATTCCACTGACTCCCTCAATGTTCATTCAAGAGACTACAAAGGTAGGAGTTCTCGATTTGGATACTTTGGATAAAGTAAATATCTCCAAACGATATCAGTATCAACAAAAATTACGAGAGGACTTGAGGAAAAGATTTCGAAAAGAATATCTAAGCTTGTTAATCCAGAAGAAGCCAAAAGGAAAGGAATCTAGACAAGTGCAAGTGGGAGATATTGTTATAATTGAAAGTGATATCAAAAAGCGACTAGACTGGCCTTTGGGATTGGTAATCGAAGTGTTTCCTGGGAAAGATGGCTGCATCCGAGTAGTGAAGCTAAAAACAGCGAGTGGGGAACTTGTGCGTCCAGTGCAACGTTTATACCCCTTGGAATTAGACCATGACGATCCTGTGGGTGCGAGAAAAAACGAACCGGTTGCTTCGTATGAAGAAATCGAAATCCCGAGCTCGGAAAATAACGACTATGAAACAAAAACTAGAAGTGGAAGAAAAGTGGTTAAACCTTCACGTTTTAACTAACTTTTAAACTTTATTATGTACTTTTCAAATATGTGCATTTCATGTTTTGATTTCTAAATATTTTGAATGCAATATTTTGTTAATTTTGATTTTGTAACCTCCTAATTTAAAAATCAAAAGGTGGGAGGATGTTACGAGCGCCTTTGGCTAAAACTAATTTTAACTTTAATCATACTAGAGCTATAACTTGCTTTTACAACTCTAAAATCAGAATTAACTGCGCGCGAAACCAATGTATGTTTTTGTATATGGCAACTAAATATAAATATAGCATGTAAATAGAATTGTAATTTAGATAGATAATAAAATGGAGTCAGATTAATAACGAGTGGATTATTTCACATTACGATCCCACATCTTTGAATCTTATTAGCGGAGAAACGACTGAATGAAATGAAATTCAGGTAGAGTCTCAACAATATGCAAGAATACATACAGGATGACTTTCGTGCGCGAGTACGGACGACCGTGTTTATTTATCACGTTTACATGTAATCCAAAGTGGCAGGAAAATACATCTTTGCTATTTCCAGGCCCAAATGCAATTCGACAAAATACGCCCTGAGGAAATAGATAGTGTAATTTCCGCGGAAATTCTTGTTAAAATTTCTTCTTATGAAATGACGAGTAGCATTGGCTGCATCTAATTATGAAGAAACTAATATCACGCAGTGGTCTAAAAGTTCATCTAATCGCATACTAATACTACTTACGATGCAAAGGATTCAAAAGTTCATTGATTGGAGATCAACATCCTTTTAAAAACATCAACGGGATTTATTAATTAAGGTTCAACAGAAAATATAAAATCAAGAAGTTACTTTACAAAATTTTAAAAGCACAGAAAGTATTATATTGTCTATTCTCAGACATTTCAGAAACTCGTAGCAAACAAACGTCGCTAGAGCGAAAAGCAAGCCAGACAGCGGGAGAATGGATTCGGATATATCCTTACAAAAGCTGGCATCCGCTTTTATATGATCTCATGGCGATCACGTGATTGATTTACATGTACATACAGATTTGCATTTGCATATTACACAGTAGTTACGACTCGAATCAGAAATACCGAAATCTCATGCTAATTAGTCAGATGATTGCATCTAAATAGTTTAATCTTAGACAATATTAAATTAGCACGAGATAATTTATTATTTACGAGATGAATATGTTTAAAGATTAAAAGAAAAAATTTCTCAAGAAAGAACAGAAGCAAACTATGCTTTTGTTTATGTAGGCATTTTCGCGTACATTTCGAACTTTGGCTAGGAAAACTAACCGAAAAAGGTAATAATAATTACGATTAAATTATCTTTTTCTTAACAATTCCAGATCTGTCTACTGATCAATTACTGTTCGATATTGTTACCACAAACATGATTCATAGCCCATGCGGTGATCTGAATCGTTTATCGCCTTACATGGCAGATGGAAAATGTACAAAGCGTTTTCCTAAAGTTTTTACCAACGACACGATCACAAATATCGACGGATATCCAATATATCATAGAAGAAATACTGATAATGGCGGACAATCATTTACGCTAAATAACAACAACGCAGACATTGACATTGACAATCGTTGGGTGGTATTATATTCGCCTCTGCTGAGCAAAACATTCAATGCTCATATTAATGTTAATGTAGTTCGGTGAAGATTATAAAATACATTTGCAAGTATGTGAATAAATTCAGCTATATGGCTGTGTTTCAAATTCAAAGTAACGATGTGAAGGCTCCTCGATTGAATGACAACGACGAAATAATGCGCTACCAAATTGGCCGATACATCAGCTCTAATGAAGCTGTCTGGCGTATCTTTCGTTTCCCAATTCATGAATGAGAACCAGCAGTTATACATTTAACCATCCATCTTTAAAACGGCCAGCACGTATTTTTTACCAACGAAAGAACAATTGAGCATGCCATAAATCCACCAAAAACTACACTCACCGAATTCGAATGGTGTAATCGTGCCAGTACTTTCGGTGCCTTTGCACGAACACTACTCTATTCCGAAGTACCACGCTATTTCCCATGGAATCAAACAAACAAACAAACAAAAAAATGGATTCCCCGCAAGCAAGGCATACCAATTGATGCGTGCCCCGGCCTATTCAAATCAAACACTTTGGGCCGAGTATGTACAGTCAATCCAAGACAGATTGAGTGCTTCTGTCTGCGACTGGTGTTGGTTAATGTCACCGGCCCATTGTTATTTCAAGATATACGAAAAGTGAATGGACAACAGTATCCAACATATAAAGATGCATGCCTTGCACTCGGCTTGCTCCAAGACGACAATCACTGGGACGATATGATTGCTGAAGCAGCATTGGGCTGTACAGCAACACAAATTCGTTTTACTATTAGCTATAGTGTTGACTATATGTTTCCCGGGACGAGCAGACACATTGTAGTATAAGCACAAAGATTCAATGACTGACAATTTATTGCATCGAATTCGTACACGGTGCAACGATCTAACGACTGCATTCAGCGACTCAATGTACAATGAAGCATTGATTGCTATCGAGGATCTTTGCGTTGTCATTGCCAATTTACCACTCCGTCGTTTCGGTATGAGTTCGCCAAATCGAAGTGCATCTGATTTAATGGACACCGAAATGAATCGTGAACTGCACTACAATAGAAGAAATGGCAGCGATTGTTATTCGCAATGTTCCACTACTGACGCATGAACAAAAAATTATTTACGACCGCGTTATGCTGACAGTTTCGGTGGGACAAGTGGGATTCTTTTTTTTTTTTTTTTTTTTTGGGAACTGGCAAAACATTTCTCATTTCGCTAATTCTCGCCGAAATACGCTCTAATAATGGCATTGCATTGGCTGTTGCATCATCTGGCATTGCAGCAACTTTATTGGATGGAGGCAGAACAGTTCATTAAGCAATTAAGCTGCCACTGAATATTCAAAATAACCCAGAAGCAGTGTGCAATATAAAGAAAAAACGTCTATGGCCACGGTACTGAAAAAATGCAAAATTATCATCTGGGATGAATGCACTATGGCACACAAACATTCTCTTGAGGTGTTGAACAGAACACTCAAAGATATAAAAAAACAACCTCAAACTATTCGGCGGCACTCTCTTACTCCTTTCAGGTGATTTCAGACAAACAATTCCCGTCATTCCACGTTCAACGTACGCTGATGAGATCAACGCTTGCTTGAAATCATCATCACTGTGGCATAATGTTGAAAAAATCCAGCTAAAAATAAACATGCGCTTCCAAATGCTACAGGATCCATCTACTTACACTTTCTCGGACCAATTGTTAGATATCGGCGATGGAAAAGTTGCTGTCTATGAAAATACTGGATGCATAAAATTTCCCACGAATTTCTGCACTATCGTTGATTTGCAAAAGTCTCTAATTGACCGCATATTTCCCGATGTACGCGCAAAATACATAAATCATGCGTGGCTGGCAGAAAGAGCCATTTTCGCTGCAAAAAAATGTGGACGTATCATACAAATCGATCGATACAGTTTGCGATGCTAACGAAGTTGTAAATTATCCAACAGAGATTTTGAACTCACTAGATTTGCCAGGCATGTCACCACACCTTCTACGACTGAAAATTCTATCTCCAGTTATTTTACTTCAGAATTTCAACCCACCACGGCTGTGACACGCTATTGGTCATTAAAAAATTGATGGAAAACGTTACCGAAGTCACCATTTTGAATGGCAAATTCCGAGCCGAAAATGTTTTGCTGCCACGAATTCCAATGATTCTCACAGACGTGACAGTTGAATTCAAACGCGTTCAATTTCCTATTAGATTGGCATTCCCAATGACAATCAATAAGTCTCAAGGTCAAACGATGTCTGTTTGTTGCTTAGATTTAGGGCACACCATGTTTGTCACACGGAGACAATTATACGTGGCATGTTCTCGCGTGGGCAAACCATCGAGCGTATTTGTGTTGGCTAAAGGCGAACCGACAAAAAATATCGTACACTCAATTGCTCTTCCAAATGAATACTGATTTTCTTTATTTCATTTTTTTATACTTTAGGATAAAAAACATATTATTATTTTTCACTTTACGTTTAACTTATAAGAGATCAAACAATGTATATATTCGTTACGTTAATGAAATACATTGTATTGAGAAATGAATGGTTGGTATTTTTTTTTTTTTATCGGCGATCATCGTCTACAGCGTTCCATTTCTCTTTCTGTCATAGATCCAATCCCCACACACTTACAATGCATTCGTTATTTTTTTTAATTAACAACCAAAATATTAAATAGAAATAATTTATATGGCAGAACAACGTTTGCCGGGTCAGCTAGTTATAAGTATATATATTAGTGTCTCAAGAGTATTTTGTTAAATATGTCTTATAGACCAGAGTATGAAAAAAAAATTTCATCAATAGATTTACTGACTCAGGTTATATAAAATATAATTATTTATTTCATTCACACCATTTTAACAGTACTAAATATTATGCATGTCTCTTACAAAAGATTTACAAAATAACCAGTGGATCTTGAACCATTGGCATTAGAATTTGAATGGATATCCTACATAAATTAAGCTATATTTACCTTTAAAAAGCTGATTTATTGAATTAATAATATATTGCAAATAATATTAGAAAATTTTGTCTTGCATTTATTTTCTTAGAAAATATCACATTTCCTATTTATTTCGTTTCATACAGTCACGTGCCGAAAGTTACATTAGTCTAGATTTAATTTGCAGTAGTAATCGATTTATTTTTTAATCAGAGCTTTTGAAAATGTGATGGCAACACCTTAATAAAAGCTAATTTTTTACCATGCTCGTGCAGATTAAATTTTATTTTTATTTTTTGTTGTTCGAAATGAATATTGATTTTCTTAATATCATTTTTATACTTTAGGATAAAAAATATATTACTTTTTTCACTTTACGTTTAACTTTTAAGAGATCAAACAATGTGTATTTTCTTTACGTCAATGAAATACATTGTATTGAGAAATGAATGGTTGGTGATTTTTTGTTTTTATCGGCGATCATCGTCTACAGCACTCCATTCCTCTTTCTGCCATAGATTCCATCCCCACACACTTACAATACATTCCTTATTTTTTAATTAACAACCAAAATATTCACTGAAAATAATTTATATGGCAGAACAACGTTTGCCGGGTCAGATAGTATATATCTATAAATCAAAAATCGACTTCGAAATTCAGCAAAAATTTGGATGCATCATAATGCATTTAAGGAAATAATAAAGCCAAGGTGTAAAATTGAAGAACAAATTCTTATTATAATGAGTGTCTGGTCAGAAGCAGTGCTGAACTGAAGAACAAGTTCTTATTTTTATTATATATGAGTGTCTGGTCAGAAGTTCGAAAATAGCAATCGAAGCACATAAAAAATAAATATGTTTTAAATGATGCAATTTCATAATAAAATAATATTTTTTTAAGGAAATTTGTCGGTTTGGTATAATGAAGACAAAGTTTTTCTTCACTCTTCGAATTTCCTAATCATTATTATAAAAAGAAAAAAAAAATAATATTTCTCAAATGCTCATCCAAGGTAAAAATTAAACTAAAATTATCCAATTTAACAAGATTTTAGTTTTATTAGTAATCTATAACGTTTTAATTCCGGTTTAGAACTAGTAGGCGCGGTCTTCCCAAAACTTTCTCCCTAATAAAGGCGTTATCCCAGAAAACACCTTCCATGAAACTGGAGTACAACAGTTACCTTTGGCTTGAATTTAACATTTTTATAGGATCTATCGCGTCATCTTTGCCGAGTTTTCTGATGATTATTCCTTAATAGTATCTGAAAATTGATTTTGTCTTTTAGCCGATTGAAAAAAAAATGTTCACAAAACTACATTTGTAGTCACAAAATTCCATAACAGATTTTATATATTTAAGTCACTGCATTTTTGAGTTATCGCATTTACATGTTTCTGAAAATGCAGACGATCCCTCATTGGATTTGGCTCAAAATTCTTAGATATTAAATATTTTAACCATCTAATTCTCTTCGTTGTGTATTTGTCGTGTTAGTTTGTATTCGAACAGCCGGACAAACTGATTTTGCACAAAATGCGATAAAAGTCTGCAGTTTGGTGTAAAGACTGTATACAAAATTTCATCCGTCTAGCTCAAAGTGTTTTTATACTTATCTTTGTCTCAGTTAGACAAATGGGAATTCTCCAAAAATGTATTTTTCGAACTTGGGGAGGGGGGGGGGGGTAACGTAAAACGTAAAGAATTATCAAAATCTCGAGTTTGAATTTTTTATTGATTACTATACTTTCTCTATACTACGTACATGAGGTAGTAAAAATAAATAAAAAATATAAGCAACAACTCAGCAGACTGGAAATGATAGCATTTCTTACAGAAGAAAATAAAATTAAACCAGTACAACGCTAAGTAAAGTATAAAAAGGGTTCAATAAATTGAGAATTATCAAATACATTGAAGGGCCAGAAAAAACGGTACGGGCATGTATATGCAAATAAAGGAACTATACAATTAATCAGCGTAATATGATGCAGTCAGCAGCATATATCTAAGATAACAGGTGCTCACCTACATCTATTCATGCCCGTTGTGCCTTTTGAAAGATTTCGACTATTCCAGCAAGAAAATGTGACATTCCATTCGTCGAAAATGACTACCTAGCAGATCCAATACTATTCTTCTAACTTTATACACTTCCATTCATCATCTAAAGCCCCATATATGCATGTTATTGAATATAGCTGTGATACCTCACAACGTATTGTTTAGAAAAGATCTCTACCACATCACACTCCTGCAGATTTGTGGAGTGACCTGGAAAATTCTTGATGTAAATTATCTCCAGTATGCTTTCAGACGTTAATAGAGTTCATTCCACACTTGCAACACGGACTCGAGTTTGCCGCACTTCTGCGTGTTCTTAGTGGCTCTACATAATATTTGGTGGGTGTGCCTGTTATTTAGTTCTGCAGTATTGTTGTGATATGTTATAGTTTTCCTTAATTTATTCCCGGATAAAATATTTTTAATTTTAATTAACTAATCGCAAACACCAAAAATGATGGAAAGGAATTAATTGTTCCAAAAAATGCTTATTAAAATGATTATGACATAAGCTATTAGGATTAAATTTTTTCACATTAAAAATCAAGCATAGTCTTCCTGTAAATTGTGTACTTATTTCCAATTAAAAAGGAAATCAATTGAAAACCTCAGTGAAATGTCAGACAAAATACATCAATTCTCGATAATAACATTATTACAAGACTAACAGAATAATAGGTCTCTATTGTTTCACCTTTTCAGAGTCTCTATTGTTTCACCTTTTCAGTTCCTTGCATATTCCTCGGGAATATTATAAAGTAATACAAAATTGTTGGAAACATAATAAATTTTTTGTACATGAAATGAAACATGGAAATTTATTTTCAACCCAACTCTGGAAAAAGCGGTTTTAAAAAGAAAGAAAAATACCGATGGAGAAACCGTGAATTGATTAACTATATGTTGGATCAGATTTTGAAGGGATGCACCATACAAAATATTCAATAAAACTTCGATAGAACGAGATTTTGAATTTAAAATTATTGATTTGTCAATACAACGAGGAAGGTAAATAATTCCAAGCAATTTTCAGAAATATAAAATTATCTTTTATGTAATAAAAAAAGAAGATTTATTACATCTGAAAAATACGAGGATATGATGGATTTATTACCATATATACCTCCCATTCATCATGAATTTTTTAAAATGTTAAATCTTGAATAAAATTCAAATTGATTATACCTAAGTATAAACTCAAATACATAATTTCATTGAAAATAAAACTGAATTGTTTGTTGTTATGTTATATTTTCTACAAAAATATTCTTGGTTTTGTTTCCCATTTTATCAAATGAATAAATATTTATTTGACAAAATAAGAATAGTATTTTGTTTTTATTCTTAAAAAAAGGTTGATGTAACTGAAATATTATTTCCCAATTAAATGAATGATTGCAATAGTTCTTTAATTTTGAAAGTGAGGCAAGTTAATTTAGTTATAATGGCTCTTATTTTTTTAGTCAGCACTGTAAACACTATTGGATTATAAACCTACATTATCTGGTACCACAAAATACAAAAAAATATGTCTATTAATACTTACCAATATTTTTAAATTTATTGAAACGCAAACCTTTAAATATCTCGTAATAACAAAAAAAAAAAACAAAAAAAAAAGAACTTGCCCCATTTTCAAAATAAACGGCTCATATATAAATAGAGGAATACGAAGATAGATAGAAATTTATTACATGAATAGATGTACAGCTAATTTATTTTTGCCTTTGAAAAGAATCGTTATTTTAAAACCTTAACTGAAGTAATCACCTTATGTCAAAACAATTGTTTTCTTTATTGACAGAAATGGAGACATGTATCTCTGAAAGTTCTTCCTAATTTCCAGCTTTTCTTCCATGTCTTATGATTCATAGCTTCTGTAAGTGGGACATCGAATGTTCTAGATCAAACGCGGAGCGAATGGATGGTCTTCTAATCTAATGGAGCTGTCTTTAAGATTCTCGGATATTTCAGATCGTTTTTGTCCACAAGGCCAGCAGTCATTGACCTGGTATCTTTTAAGCGGCTGTTACTATATGTGTAAAAGTATTTTTCTTACCAAACGATTCACTCTAAAAGGAAGAAATATTACAAAATCTTAAAAATGGTTTATTTAGAAATTTGTTTTAGCAACTACACTTAATACTTTCAATTCTTTTTGATTTATACATTTTTTTTTTCGAAACAAAATTTATTTTCTGATTCGAAAATTTTGTAAGGATTGAGTAAATATATAGTTTTGACGATGAAACGTTTTGCATTTCTAATGTTTTAAATGTTATTGTTGTGTTAATGTTTAATGTCCACAATTCCTTAGAAAAACGCATAACTTGAAAAAGTTTTTTTCATATATTACCATAAATTTATTCTTTGTTTCAATGTAATGTTATGAGTCCATCTGTTTCCATACGCTGTCATGATCATGTGCTACATACCCCCTCCCCTCAAAGATATTTTTCTTTTATTCTTTTGATTACGAAATTTCATCAATCCCTGAGGAAAATGCGACAATATATAGTATGTAATGTTACAAGCATGTAAAGTTGCTTTCCAAGCACGGTTAGTTGAATTACTGGGATGTTGTAAGATCAGCCCTGCAGATGCTGATCGGGTGCCACGTCAGTGGCCTCAGAACTGATGACTTTGGCGACAAAATGGATAATGCGGGAAAAATCGAGGATTTTGACGATCCGTCCAATAAAAACTGAGAAGCGGCCTGATTGACCGAGAAGATTCTCGGCCCACCTCCCGATAACTATAAAAGGCCGACAGTCTTAAGCTGCAATGTGTGAACCATGCTGAAAGCACCGGTTGTCGTCTGATCAACACAGTTAAGCAGTATCGAGAGAGGTCAGTACTTGGCAAGGTGACCACCTAGGAATACTGCGTGCCGTTGGCATCTTTTACGGCACCCAATCATCTTTGCTGCAATGTGAGGCGAATTGAATCGTGATCGAAATTGGAGTCGTAAACGAGTGACCAGTCGTCGAGAGGATAACTAAGCAACGGCGGAATAGTCCAGCGTTGTGTGGAGCCCAAGCTATTGCTGTGTGCCGCGTCTTGTTGTCTATTGTGGAAGTAGTGTCGTGTGTGAAGTTGCCAGTCGTTTGGTAGTGAGTCGGCAGTTGGATACAGCTAAAGCGAGAAGAGGGGGTGGGAAAAGTTTCGGCCGTCTGTAGAGACCGTTGAGCGTTGCTCCGAGGATTCCCTCTTCTACTGAGTTCTGTTTGCTGGTTTGTGTGCTGTGGACGTTATTACTTCTTGTGGGATATTGTCTGTGGTAGTGTGCTGTCCTGTGTTCGTCTTGGCTGTAAATATTTGTCGTCTTTGTGTTAGTATCTTTATTTGTAAATAAACGTCGTTATTGTTTTCTACTGAGACTTGCTGATTGTGTTTTCACACCATACACCCAATACAAACGAACCCGGCGGTGGTGAAAATCCGCAACTGTATATATATTTGAACCAAAAATGAGTCATCAGTTTAATTATGCATCTATTAATAATTTGGTTTAATCATAGGATAAATTTCCAAATCAATAAGTCTAAAACGTTGCTGTAATTTCTTCTAAGAAATTATTAAGCTTTAAAATATTTTATAATTATAATAAAATCAGAATTATAATAAAATTAAAATTACTACCATCTTTTCACTATGTATGGATTTCTTTTAAGATAAGTGTAAATTTCGAATTTTTTATACCACTGCATGATTCATATCTAGAAAACTTAAAAAAAAATAAACATCTGAAATATTTAATATTATTTTTGTGCTACAGAAATAAGAATTTGCATGATTTAGGACTTGCCTTAAGACTTAAGATCCTGTACTCTTCTGAATCCTTTGACGAATCTCGAACATACCTTTTCGGATAACGAAAATATTCTCTGTTTGGCGGTTGGTTAAAAACGCAAACATATTAGAAAATCGAAAGCATCGGTTAATTCCTTCTAAAATTATTAGTTAACGGAACTAATAGTTAAATATTTTCATGATGCGCATTTTCAAATCTATACATCTCTATTAGTGTAAGCTATTTTGCGATGTATAGCTTAAGCTTATTAAGCATTATTTGCATTATTAAGCATTCTGTGTTAAATAACATATTGTTTTTATATTAATTTACTGTTAATGCTTCTGATAGAAATATTGGATAATGAACTATTGAGATGTCATTTGCTAAATTGTTATTTCAGCAGAAGACTGTTCACGAAACCTATGAATAATGCATCTCAAATAATGGATTTTCATCCAATAGCTAAAGTTGTATCCAGCAATTTTTTTCCAGACACAGGCCTTGACTATTCAGAGTCTTTCACTATGAAAATCCGCAATAGCAGAGAACTAAGATAGATCAAGTGCTACGTTTGCTTGTTGATATATTTCATAAATAAAATAATAAACTTAGAAACTATGAATGATGTCTAGATATCTCTTAGTTAATTTTTTTTAAAAATTAAAAGAGAAACTCCTTATTTAAGTAAATTTGCTCCTCTGTTGTTTTACAAATAAAATTTTTAAAGTTTTTATGTCAAATTCATAAAAGTTCCAGAAAAATTACCCAGTTTCTTGAAAACATATTTTGATGAAGGTTTATATGAAATAACTTTTATTAAAAATTTATTCTCCTATTTCAAGGTTTCATAGTCATGAAGTTTGTGAATTTCAACTTGAAAAAATTTAAATAATTATAATTGTTTAAATAATTTATAATTTTACTGTGAAAAATAGAAAAAATGTTCTTCCTTTTGAAAATGCATAAGGGATATAAATTTAACCTAATGGTTAACCTCAAAATAAAAAATTTCTTTTTAATTTTTTTGTTATTACTGCATAGTTCTTTCATTATGTTACTATATTTGTTTAATTTTAAAGATGAAAAAAAAAGAGATTCATATGAATTCTATTTAATTCATATGAAACAAAGAATGACTTGGACATGCTAAAATTAATCGCTTTCTTAATGGAAACAAAATTGAAATTGTGTAACTCCATAATTCCCTCAAACTTGGATGTCTTCAATACTCAGTGGATAATCTCCAAAATGTTGCGTGAATGAGAAGTTGTTGAGCTTATCACTTCAAAAAATGCACTTTTGGAATTTTTTCTATTTGCCATTTTGTCTGTATGCGAGACAAGTTCAATTGGAGTACACAAATTAAAAGCCTTTTCACTGAAAAAGCAGCTTTAGAACATTTTTTTGGTGAATGCTAAATGCTACTCAAGTAAGACAAATGGCTACGGCAGCTAAACTCAACTCTTTTAACATTATTATTCGAAAATGGCACTTATAAGCACTTGCATGTATCTTAAAAATCTTCCAAATTTGGAAAGTTCCTAGATATAACTACCAAAATAAAGCAAAACTTTTAAAAAGATAAGAACATTAGAAGAATCTTTTTAGCTAATTGGCTTTCAACAGAATCGATTTCATCATTTTGCATTTCAAGCAATCGCATTACTAAACTACTGTTGCAACAATAAAGGAAATAAGCTTCGGTGCATGCAATAAACGCACATTTCTTGCCATAATGAAGCCATAAAAGCCATATTTCTTGCAGCCATATTTCTTACACGATTATATTCATTCAAAGCTTTTCGAACACTGTTTATCTTCCAGCCTATATAATCTGTTAAGTGAATATAATATAGCTGAAAATCGAAAAGTGTTAGACTGATGAAGTATGATATATGAATTTCCCACAAAACCTTTTTTTGTCAAAGTTCATATATATTCCATCAACGAGAATACCGCCGGCGTTCTGACCTAGGGGTGGCATGTCTTTCCGTAATCTGGGCGTCCCAGGTTCGATTCCTGGCTCGGACATGGATATTCTTCTGGGATCTTCATGGATATTATTCAACTACTTGAAAGTTTTAACGCCACTGTTGTATTTATTCGTTGAATTTTGATTTTAGAATTCATGATGTAATACTAATGCTCATTTACTTCAAATCCGCAACATTAATACCTTATGAATTTCCCTTCATCACCCTTCGTAGAAAGGTGGTTATCTACCATATTAACTAAATGGACTTGGACAAAAAAAATGCGCAGGCACATACACACTTTTCATTTTTAAGTTAGAGATTTTAATTTTGTTATCTAAGTCCTCTCACAACTTTAATCATAATTACGGTGAGTTTTAACCACAAACCATTGTTAAATTATTTTTAATGTAGCGATGAAAGTAAAACCATGTTTTATGTTTCATTAAAAATTTCCTTCACAGGCTTTGTTTAAAGTTACAATAAGAAATCGTTTTATTTCGGTGTTAATCGGTCTAATTCTACTTTTTAGCATAATTAAATTATTGCGTGGACATTTTTTTCTGTAAATTGTATGGAATAAAAATAGTTTTGTACAGAATTTAGCACTTGGTGAATGAAGGCATGATTATCGAATCCAGCTAAAACAATATCAGACTATGATGTGTCGAATTAGAAAAAGTGTTTAATTCTCTTCTCGTAACATCTAGATTTGAAAGCTAGATTGAAACAAAATTTTCCAATTCTTGCCTTTCTGTTCATTTTCAAAGTATGCATGAGTTTGAATCTTTTCAGTGTTACTATATTTAGTGAGAAAAAGAACATTGCAAGCCAAATTTCCATTTTAAATGAATCTGTTCGATAAATGTAGATTTAAGGATTTAGTACATTACGTAAGCCTCCTTTCACTAGTTCCGGGTAAGTTTAAATTTTACTGAATAAACAACAGTTTGTAAAAAAATTATGTAATCTCGATATGAAAATTTAGGGCAAGTACAATGTTCCTTCTTATCTATTTATTTATAAATAGTGCTATAAAAATAAAACTAGACAAACCATAAACAACTGACAAGAATATTAATTTTTTATTATATTACGTGAAACTTTTACAACAATATTTTTTTCATTTGGAATATAAAACATTGTCATTTCAATATTTTAAAACATTTTCATTAAAACATCATCATTTAATTTGCTACAAAATTATTATTCATAGAGCATTCACAGCAAGTAAAATTAAATTAATTGAAACTGCCATAACACCATAATTGTCATCCAATAAATCAAACAACCCCAAAATATTAGGATCATGAATAGAATAAGTTGAATCAGTCAATCGTACCTGCGAAAAATAAATTAATCTTAATACGAATTGAATTTTATATTTCATAAAACAAAACTACAAGAAGCAGCAAAATATTTTTACTGCATAATATAATATTTTGTTTATTTATAGAATGATTTTGGATAGTATTTATATGGTGTAGGCGTAAGAAATATTTATCCAGATTTTTATGCAGCTAAAAATAAATAAGATATTTTTAATACATATCTATCTAATAATTTTGACGAATCCAAAATGTTAATATTTATTAGATAACTTTCCATTGAAATAAGTATAGATTCTAGAATTTATATTTATTAGAATACCATTTCATTATCCTTCGGTATTGAGTATTCGGTATTGTATTGAAGACAGATATTTTTTTACCCTTCTGACCCTTGAAGGTGACCAAAGTATAAATGCAATTACTTACATATGAAATGGCAAAGTGAATTCACCTGCTTCCTGCATTACTCATTATCGTATCAATGGTCAGAAAACCACAGTAGAATCACTAACTGACAGATGCAATTTTCCTTTTCAGCTATACTGTCAACTTAAATAAATGAAATTCCAGGAAATTTTAATTTATGAGTCATATTTTTACATCTTAATTAATACTTTTCAATGCAGAGTGCAGTAATCAATGAATACACACACACACACACACAATTTTATTGAAAAATTTGCACAAGTAAAAGCATAATGTCTAATTCTGTAAACTCTTGATACTAACCTGCGAAGAAAGATAATTCAGAACTACCAAGTATGAATAGCCGAAATTTCTCCCCAGATATCCTTGGTGAACATCTTGCAATTTACGTTTGAATAACAAATCGGATTACCAATTTCAAACATGCATGCGCTGATTATTAGTGAGGGGATCAAACTCGATAAAATGATGATAACTATATTTCATAAAATGTGACCAACAGATGAAACACTCTTTTGGATATTTGGTCCCAAATAATTTATCTTTATTTAGTGCATTTCTGAATACGCAAGGACTTTATCTCTGTTTTGTGAACAAGAAAGCAATAATATTTAGATATTGTGCATTATTCTCAATGTAATAGGCATCGTATTTCTATACTTTCAATTGAGAATTGTTGGCGTAATTGAATTCTGCCATTTTACCTGCTGGCATTTTAATTCCCAGAATCGCGGTTCATCACTATGAGTAACTTTTTAAAATGCATTTAAAGAAAAATTTCAGTAGTAAACAACGGTGCATTTTGTAATTATCTAGTGTTTTTTTTTTTTTGTCCATTCACAAGAATTTCATAAGTATAACAGATGATTTATTGAATGCCTGCTATAAAATAGTCTGCCTGTCCTTCAACGCCTGTTATAAAATAGGAAAGAAAAAAATAAATCTTACTTTCATATATTAATATGCATACTCTATGGAATGGGAAAAGAAATTAAGTAGGTTTTAAAAACGGGGAATGTGGTTTAATGATTAGTGCTTCTAAATCATATTACGTACATCACAAGATAACTTTTGAATGAATGATTATTTAATTTATTAAGTTATTATTAATTAGATGGTTATTAATTAATGGTATGTAATTAGTTCCATTTCACCAAATGCAGAAAGAATTGATAAATAATTAAAGGGAAATTTCTGAAGGTTCTCTTTTATCATTTGTGATTTAATATTCCAAATCCAAAATACATTTTTACGACAAAGCATATATACTAGATTTTTGATTGTAATTTATATTTATTATTAATATCTCTCTGAATTTGGAACCAAAGAAAATTACATCAAATATTCTCATAACAGTTATCATAAGTGTCTTTTTAATAAAATTTTATCTGTAGATAAGAAGTCCATAGGATCAGTTTTTTTTCCAAGAATGAACTCATCTAAGGTTAAGTAAGAATTAACTCTCTTAAGGTCTCAAATTTTAGGTAACAGAATTTCATCTTTCTGTAAATTAATATTGTTACTGAAGGCATGAAATTAGAAATGAGACTATTAATTAGATTGGAATTTTTGATTTTGATGTTGACGCTTTTGATACTTCTTTCTTTGAATCTAGTTTTTATAATAATTTTTTTATATCTAATGTATTTATAAATATATAGGTCGCCATTAATCCCTCAAGGAAAGTCAGCAGTATTTCAGATATA